>NC_072866.1:6053500-6709000 GCF_028858705.1 Grus americana
TTGAGGGAAAGATTTTCAAAGGAGCCCATGACAATGTTGTTGCTGTTTATGGCAAAAAAATAGCACTAGGTTTATATAAACTGCTTATAACTCAAAGTGGTGGTCACTAAAATGGCCCTACTCACTTTGAAAAAATCTTTTCCCAAAATGAGATGTGGATCTGCTTGAAGATCCTGGTTCCTAGGCACATCTCCTGTGATCGGTGAGTTCTGGAAACCAGGGGATCTCTCTTCCCCACACCACGTATTTTTGTTGTTCTTTTTATTTTCTTTTGTCTTTTTTAATGCTTGCTTTTTTGGCAACAAGATTTAATCTTTTAGAAAAGTTGCAAAATGGGAACAATTTATGTGTCAAGTTAATTTATTTTGCACCAGAAAGGCCTTTCAAAATGATGACTGTTTAATATATAATCTTATAAATGAATCAGCAAAATAATATGGGGACTTGGAGATGTGCAGTGACAGGAGGCTTTTTATTAAATTTTATTTTATTTTGAATTTTGAATTTTTTATTTTCACAGGCATTTGTCTTGATATCTTCAAAAGTTTTTATAATTTAATGCAAGCAATTACTAATGAGATGGCTGAATCAGTCAAGACGACGTTACAGAAATGTAAAAAACTCTGGCATTGAAAAGGGCTACTTGATCTCCTGAAATAATTGGAAATTTGCCACCATTCCATTGTAACCTTAAAAAAGCAGGTTTTCCAGTCCTTCTCATTTGTAAACCTGGAATGATATAAATGAACCTACTGCTGCCTATGCTGCTTAAAGTCTTAGTTTCTTTATTGTTTATATAATGCATTTCTTGGAGAGAAAGAATCAGCTAAATGTAGTTATTTGGTTTTATAAAGCAGGGAAATAGAAACTAGACTGTGTGTCCTACCCACAGATTTCTATCAGATACAGATAAAAGTATAAATAGCCTAGGAGACAGTGTCCTCTTAAATGATGATCCTAAGGTTAGTGGGGCTTTTCAAGAAGATTTTTCTTGTCTAGACAGTTGTAAAGAAACTAGAAGTTGATTTAAGGTTTTATTATGGGGAACATAATTCTACATCACTCATATTCAGTATTTAAGCAGAAAGGTATTTTACGTATAATTTTAGAAAGCTATTTAGAAGGAAATATCATATTGGTCATCCCAGCTATCCGAAAATCTATTTTAAAAAGTATTTCAAAAGGAAAATAGATGACATTTTTTAGAACAGTGGGGAAATCAACATACTATGCTTTTTTCATTAGATTAAGCTCCAAAGTGACATTCCAGTTGACAGAAGGAGAGAGCCAGTAATAAAATTCATGCTTACATGGTTCAGGATTAATCAAGGGGAGAGCTAGGGTAAGAGTGTTTAGCTAAAAGTCATTTTAAGTCACAAGTACATAAAGATAGATGATTAATTATGTTGTCCACTTTGGGCAATGATTGTGCAGGACAAATTGCATTTGAACTTGGCCACAAAAGAGTTTAAAAACCAAAAGCACTGAGTAACAATAAAAACCCCCCAAACCATATTTGCTTCCTCTCAAAACATTGTGTACTGATACAGGGAAATGATTCCCTTTGGCTTCAGGGAGGAACTTAGTAGAAAGTTGTCTATAGACATCGATCCTGATACAAGATGCTTCCAGTAACAGTCTCAGAGGTGCAGCTTGCTGAGATGTAGAGGCTGAGTGTTTGCAGTGACCCCTGCCACACAAAGTTCATAGTCAGCGTCTGGATCTCCATATGGAGGATAAAACTTTTTGTATTACAAAAAAGCTTTCCAACAACTATTTTGGCAGGGACAATCATAAAGAGAGTATTTGAGCATCTTATTACACTGTTAATATATTCCCATCAGGAAGTTAAACTAATTAACTCCTCTCTTATGCATACCTTGGTGATATTTTTACATTTCCCAGGGCACATAACCAGTCACAAGAAAAGGAAAATGTCACCTTCCAATAGTCACTCCATAGCAGGTGCTGGAGGACATTCTTAAAGCAAAATGTTTTGTGTGCTGTTAAGTTTCTTGATGAGGTAGAACCAAAGATCACAGTCTCACCTGACATCTTTCCTTCAGCTTGGTGTATATCTCTTCTTTGTCTATTTTTTTAAAATTTTTACTTCTTTGTGCTCTTGATAACATAGTTGACTATTCTGCTTGCATTCTCTGATTGCCGGGGGGGGAGAAAAAAAGGAAAAGAAGGAAGAATTATTTCAACATTGAGAGATAGAGAGCTACTGGAGAGTCCCGCAAAGGACCTCTGAGATGATTAAGGAACTGGAGGACCTCACATACGTGTGAGAGCTGGGACTGCCCAGCCTGGAGAAGAGAAGGCTTAGGGGGGATCTCATAAACATGTGCTAATATCTGAAGGGAGGATGTAAAGAAGATGGATCCAGGCTCTTTTCATTGGTGTTTGGTGACAGGACAAGAGGCAGTGGACACAAACAGAAACACAGGAGGTTCCCTTTGAACATCAGGAAACACTTTTTCACTGTGAGGGTGACCGAGCACTGGCACAGGTTGCCCAGAGAGGTGGTGGACTCTCCATCCTTGGACATACTCAAAACCTGTCTGGATGCAGTCCTGGGCAGCCTGCTCTAGGTGACCCTGCCTGAGAAGGAGGGATGGACCAGCTGACCTGAAAGGTCCTTTCCAACCTCAACCATTCTGTGAGTGTAACATTGCTGTTCAATGTTTCTGATGTCATCTGTGACTATAAAGCCATGATGCGGGAACAAAAGACTTGGATTTCTTTAGCCTCAAACTAAACCTACTAACCCACTTGCCTTCTTTTTTCGCTAGAGTTTCATTTCTTCAATCTGTCTGTGGAAACAAGACCTAAGAAAAGCATCCTTTGGAAGAAAACAGATTTCAGCAATGAGCATTGGTCAAGTAGAGCAGAACATAATTTAGGTGAGTAGTATAGGACAAAACACAATGCCAGTGTCCGTATGCAAACTCATCTTCTGATGGCAACTTCTGTCATTTATAGTATTCTTCCTATTGCAAGGGAGTACATTTTTTTAAGATACATTGTCAGTGTATTGCGGAAACCAACAGTAACATGGAAGGACAAGGACCATTGTCTGCATCTGCCTAATGCTTCTAAATGAGATATTTTTACTGAATTGGAATCTAAAATGGCTTGTGTGTCAGTCAAGGTCATTATTTTTGAGCTTGTCTGATGCACACAATGGAGCTACTGTATTAAATGCAATTCAGCATAATATCCCTAATTTAAGATGTAGACAATTATGATGGATTAACCAGAGATAATAGCTGTGAACCTGATTCTTTATTACCTGGATCAGCGATGTTGGAAGAATAAATGGAAGGCATAAATGAAATAATCTGTTGCTGGGCAGTTGGAGAACACACTAAATCACCTGGCTAACCAAGAATGAAGATTATGTTTTTGAACTGAGAGAAAAAATCATGGTTAAGGTCAGTGTAGATTTATTGCCCCAAGGAACATTATAATAAACAGGGTTGTCTTTATATTATAATTAACAAAGAGAAGCCTCAATCTTCAGCTGGTTCTCTGTTGCAGGCACATGAATTTGTACTAGAATTAATTAGATGACAATGTCATCTGATTAAATTGATGGAAATCTATTGAACTGTATGAACTATATGTTTTCAAAAGAGGCAGTGAAGATTTTGGCAGCACTTCCTTGTCTGGCTTTTGGGGAATTCCATGGTTGTATAACTTTGTGTTCCAAAGCCAGGATGAGCACAGGGCTTGGGTCTGGTTTGGGATTTTTTGGATTTTTTTTCCCAAAGCAGATGTTGCAGAGGAAAGAAATACTGGATGATTTAAATACAATGTTCCATCTTCTATTTTAAAATGTCTAGACTATTCTATGGATATTAAATGCAATGAACTTTAACATATATTTCATGAAAAAAATAGAAACATATTCTGAAAACATTAAAAACCCTTATTCACATGTTTAGAATTTTAAAAATGCACTTTCATAAAAATCCATATTTAAGTGAAATTTCAATTCCTGTGAAGACACCATTGTTACGGAAAAGAACTGGATTAAAACATGCTGTAAATCCTATTCAAGACTATATGTCCCCTTAAGTGTTATCCTCCTGTGGGACTCTGCCACTTTGGAAAACCTAGGCCCAGATTTATCCCATGTCACTTTAACAGTTTCCCTGACGTGCTGGGCAAGGAGTCTCTTTGCTGGTATGGCCAATGTAGAAAGATAAGCAGCTCCTGGAGGCTGCATCCCATGTGGCAATGCCTCTTCTCTCCATTGATAACAGTGCCAAGGTATTTCCACCTCTAGTGCTTAGAAGATACACAAACCAGCAGGAATTAGGTAACTGAGTGAAGGACCTGTGGTTTATTCCTGCTGGTAACCCTGCCAAAGACTCTTACAAGTCTTGGCCATTATGAATAAGGCCATTTTTGTGAAGCATAGAAGGATCTTCTCCTAGCCAGGTGTCTTGTTGCTCTGGTCTGTCTGAGGAGGCTACTTCCAGTGCAATTCAAGCTGTTCAGTTAATTTACACCATAAAATTGTGTCTTAAAAATGAAACTGAAAGCCTCTGGTTCAGTATCTCCTCTGGGAATCCCTGGGCAGCCACAGAAACAACACAGAAGTAAAGGATTTCATAACAAACCCTTATTTTCTATCAGCAAATGCATTCAGAATTACAGGGTAATGATTCCAGACAGATTGAGGAGCTTCATGGATGTTTTGAAGTTATATGTATTGCCCACAGATTTTCAACTCAGTGAATCTGAGTGTGTAATAGCCTGTGATGAAGCATGCAGGCCTATCACTGCCCCTGGAGAGGACTCTGAAGCCATTTCACACTCTGTGCTGAGCAGGGTCTATTAAAAGGAGATCCTGCCAAACCAAGTCCCCAGGAGTTAAATTCCCAGCCAGAGTCTGAAGCTATTCAGGGTGTTACTAATAATGGAAACATCATTATCTGCAGCCAAACTCATTTATATTCTATATTTTGAAAGAAGGGAATTGGGATTAGTTAGGAGAGGACTGTTCTTCCTCCCAGCCAAAGGGGTGAGCACTGGTGTAATGAGGTGTTACCCAAGAGACTTTTTGATTTCTTGTTCTCATGTTGATTGATTGTCAGTCTACATGGATGACATGCAGTTACAGCTTTGAACTTGAAATAAATCTCTCCTTGAGCATTTTGACAGCCTTACATGCATCTTGTTTAGATTTTAATAATTTAATAGCCATAGTTATAAAATCAGCGTACTAGAATTTGCGTGTTTTTCTACTGGACACTGAAGTGGTAGCACGCGTGACGTCTCTGGGCAGGACGGTTTCCTTAATGCAAGGTTAATTCTTCAGCACAAGTCGTACTCCCTGATTTTGGGGAGGAGGTGTTTATGTGATTATCTCAATTTTCTGTTGAATAGGGATAGGGATTTTGATTTTCTCTAAGTTATCATAAGACATAGATCAATCAGCGTCAAGAAGGTAAGCAGTGACATCAGAAGTACGGCAACAATTTGGATACTCAAACAATATAGTAACATGACGTAGCAGTCAGAGAAACCGTAGCCAGGATGTATTTCTAGATCAAGCCTGCAAATGTTTCCAAAAGACATGACCTACTTTGAGTGGAGGTTATTTGGCTCAAAGTAGACTTGAGTGGGTACAATTTTGTGGCTTATATTACGCTCGAAGTCACACTAGATGACAATAATGGTCCCCTAAAGGCTTACAATAGGACCCACAGAACATAGATTCATTTTCTACTTTGTAAAGCGAAAACCACCTTTTACCATCCAGCTCTGCCTTTTTTGCAGAAGTAAGTTTTGCTTCCTCCCCACCTATTGTTAAAAGATAAATCTGAAGTCAGCGGTTTCATTTTCTACAGGAACACTGTTTGTTCAAAGCACTAATCTGAGAACCCCGTTAAGTTCTTGCTCACATGCACTCCTCTCCTATCACTAGAAATAAAGCATTGGCCTTGGGAAATATTGTCTCAGCTCCTGCAGTGGCCAGTGCTGTTCTGTCTGTCTCCAATGCCCCGAGTGCCAGCATGATTTCAAATATCATCCACAGTGAGCTAATATTGCCAAAGAGATTTCAAATACCAGCCAGCCTTTGCTATTCACACCCAAGTAGTTTAAAATATCAGCACTACAGTAGCCTCATAAATTAGCAGCACATTACATCTTTTCGTTACAGATGTGGCAATGTCATCCAAGAAAGTTAATGACTCGGGCACCAGGAAATGGTCTTCCAGGTAGCAAATGTTCAGCAGATCACAGTATTCCATTTATAGCATAGAAGATTATCTAAAATGTCAGTGTTGCTCTGGAGAAAACAAAGTACTGCATCCAAACATGCTGAAGGCTATTTCAGTGAGGAAAGAGTTTCTCTTGCTAGCTCAGGTAGTTAACATTCATGCTCATCTATTTTATTCCACGTTGTATTTAGCAACTCTGTGGCTTTACGTAATAATAGAGGGTAATTTTCTCATGATGGGTATTGGTAGTCAGGCCTAGAATAGTGGTGTTTTTATGAATGTTTCAAAGCACACTGCAAATCTTAGTAATTCTTACTGCTTGGCTGTGATGTTGGTCTTGTTTAGCTATCTCAGGAACACATACATTGAGATAAAGAGAGGGAAAAGAGTTTGTCCAAGGTTACCTCCATGGCAAACAGATGGGCGTACCTCAGTTATCAGTCTGCTGTTACAAGGTGAGAGGCTGTTTCCAACAAACTGAGATTTTGCATGCCTTCCTATGGGGTATCTGTGATTCTATAGCATACTCAGGTGATACTATTTTATGTTAAGCTTTACATCAAAGTTTCTTAAGAAAGTTCTGTGGCATTCCTATGATGCATACCTAGAGTATGGGGATTGACTAGCTATTTCACATAGGAGACCGGAATAGTGTGAAGTAGCCTGAAACAAAGCCAGGGGTATATAATATCAGAGTGTTTTCCCAAGTTTGAACTTTCTCTGTCGCATTCATTGAAGTTTAGCTACTTAGGAGCAAATTCTAGGTGAGTTCTGGGTGGGGATGATATATATTTTCAATCTTTTGGGTAGTCAAATTCAATTGTTAAGATGGTGGGGAAACATCATCTGTAGATTTCCTTTTCTAAAGCAACTTCTTAATATTTATTTACACTTAGTGTCCACTTTCACCTAGTTTCACTTCACTACAAGTACATCTCTGGATGTGGCATCAGGAGGCTTTCCAGCTGGAATGGAGGGTGAAGAGAGACGAGCTTTGCTCCTGCCAGGTTTGTGGCAGGGACATAATTCCTGAAGTCCCCAGAGCTGCCCTCACTAGTTTGGGCCAGCAGGACTTGGGACTCAAAGCCTGTCAGCAGTGTGGCTCATCCAACCTGCCTAAGAACTGAGCTTGCAGAAGCAGCTCACTAAGTGGCCAATTTTCAGTCTGCCTGGGCAAAAAGGAAATGTCTGGCTCTAGGCCCTTGGATCACTACCCTTCCCCCAAATGTTCCCAAAATATCGCATAGATAGTACTGTCCGTCTTGCTCAGACATTTTTTACAGTCTCCACCTCACATTGTCTTCAGTTCCCAGGAACGTTCAGAGCTTCAAAACTTGTATGGATAGACTTAAAAAAAGAGGAGAAGAAATGAAGGGAATGCATTAGTCAGAGCTTTAGCAGTTGCTTTCCAGGAAAATGTCATGTCTTTGCAAGCTTAAAAGTTTTCCCTGGATACTGAGTCATTTCTGCACAGAGTTATTCTGGGCCAGCCAGTCCATGATACTGAGTTGTATTCTTCACGCGGTTGCATAACAAAAATAAGTTATGCCGAGTTCATTCAACATCTTGCAGATGATTCAGGAAAGTATGTGACAATAGCCACGGGTCAGGATAGTTGAGAGTCAGGTTACATTATTACAACTTGCCAGAAACCAGACCAGAGGGCAACATTCAGTATGGCAAAACCCATTCTGGAGATTTTTTTTCATCACAGTTTCCTGTACCTAATATCTCTTCCATTCTCACCTTTATGGAACATAGAAATGAAATTGTTCTAGACAAGTTAAAATCAAAGACTTGAACTGTAAATAATCTTTTTGCTGGTAACAGATTGCGAAGAATGGTTTAGTTATATGGATACTATTGCACCTGAAGGGGCAAAGCAGCCTGATCTCCTCCAATGTATGTAAATCTGATTTTGTCTTTGTATTTTTACGTGAGAGTCAGAGGGAGAATTTTGTGTATAATTTTAGCAGAAAGTCACCTTGTAAGGAAAAAAAAATAAAATTCTAAGTGTTCACAGCCTTGCGTGAGAATAGAAATGCCCCTGCCAAACATTTTTCTTTCATACATCACTGACCCACCTTTGCTCTCACAGATTCCCCCATCTCTGAAGGAAGCCTCTGGATTTCTGACAGTAGAGGCTGTCTTTGAAATATGCCTTTCTTTTTCTCTCATCACTGCCACTATGTGTTGTCCAGCCTTCAGTCAAGAGCATCAGTTTTAGTTCAGTACTAACATCCGATTCGTGCTATGGCTAGCCAATTTTCTTCACTCTTTTCAGTTTTCTGAGCATCTCAGAGGCTGAAGGAGTTGTGTTGCCATTCACTCTCCCAGGTTTTGACACAAAGATCTTTTGTGCTCTCCCCAAAATATTCAGGATCTTGTCATGTGGAAGATGGTCATCATGTGAAGTGTGAATGCTACATAGAGAAAGCAGAAAAGTTTGTGAGAATTATTGGAAAACTTGTTTTAAAGTGGTATTTATTGTACCGTATTTTCCATATCAAATGATAAAATCTTGGTTAGTGGAATATTCCTCCCCTTTCTCATATATTCTGAATCAGCAAAATAATGAAGTAGATTTCTAAATGGAAACTTGTGAAACCCAACTGGATTAGACTGATGAGATGTTGAAAGTTAGGAAAACCTTGCTTTAAATGTGGGTTCTGCTGGTTAGATATTTTACATTTCACCCTCTCTTAGAAGGTAGATGGTGGTCAAACTGTGTATGTCCCGTGTACACAGTAATAGTGAAATTTTAATGTGTTTCTGGTCACATGTCAGGGACTGGGGTGAATCTTATAGATTCCACGTAGATCTTGATATCATCACAGTGGTCTTGACTAAATTGCAGAGCTCACTCAATAAAATGGTGCTCCCAGGTCAAGAATAGATTAGAAATGGCTATCTCACTGTTTGCCAGTGAAAGTTTTTTGCAGACTCACTGCAATGCCTACGTGGCAAATGGCACCCCAGGATTTTCCAAATCAGGCATCTGACTGGCTGCACTTGGCTAGCTTCCACAGAAATTTTTTGTGTTATTCAACATAAAGGTACCCAAAGGAGCAGAGTGGATCTCCTTCCTGCTGCCTTTGGAAAATAGCATTCAGAAAGTAATAGGGGTGAGGGATGAAAGTGGAGATGGTTTGGTACCAACTCCCTGTGTCTTGTACTCTGGACAGGTTCATTTTGTATTGTGAACGGCCCATGGAAAGTAACCCGTCAAGGGGGATTTATTAGGAGGCGGAAGGGAAGGTAACTCTGCCCTTCAGTGTGTGATGTATTCATCTTGGGTCTTGTGATAAGAAAGCAGCTGTGCTCACATGCTTTATATAACAAAACTGTTCTGGCATCTGTAGTCAGATGATTTCAATCACATCCAAATTTCCCTTTGTACTGCAGTTAGAACGGGGCTGGTATCTTGCTTTACAGAGATTTAAACCAGCCAAGGAGGCATCTTTCAAAAGGGTGTTTACATCCATTGAGTCTACTTGTCATCATCATGGAAGTATTATAAATGATATTTTCTGTGATGAAGAAACTAACCCTCCTACATTAGTGTAGAAAACCAGATAAAATATAGTAAGTAAATATTTCAAAAGAAATAGCAATAAAAAGAAAAGGAATTGAGGAAAGATTATTTGGCTTTCAGAATTGCCACAGTATTAATATAAGCTGCACTTCAGTTTCTATCCAACATGATCTGAAAATCTCCTGAAACACTTTCTCCGAAAAGGAGAACGGCCGAGGTTGTAAAAAAACCACAAGTCTACTGTGAAATACCTTTGAAAGCCTGTCCGCAGAGCAATAACTTACAGTTTATTTTGCTGTTTCAAGCTATTTTTACATAAACTAGAACAGCCTCTAGTTACTATGACCCTTGCTTTGTAAAATATTTTGGTATAGTAGGATTTTTTATTGTTGAATGTAGACCAGTTAAAGGTGAACTTCTATCATGGTTAAAACAAGTTGATTAGTATTTCATAGAATCATAGAATCTTTAAGGTTGGAAAAGACCTCTAGGACCATCAAGTCCAACTGTCAACCTAACACCACGTCTACTAGACCATGTCCCAAAGTGCCATGTCTACAAGCTTTTTGAATGCCTCCAGGGATGGTGCCTTCACCACCTTTCTGGGGAGCCTGTTCCAATGTCTGACCCCCCTTTCAGTGAAGAATTTTTTCCTAATTTCTTAACAAGCTGTTTAATATTTGTTAAAAGCAATTTTTCTGTCAGGTTCCAGGAAGGCTAAAACAAATCCAAGAGGATGCAATGTTCAGTTTAGAACAATTTTGAGATGAATGTGCAACAGTCTATGCAATGTCCTGGGCTGCATTTGTACTTGCCATTTCTACATCCTCACTAGAGGGCCGTGACAGGCTTTCAGGCACTAAGAGACGAGGAGTTTGATTCATCCAGAGAGTGGAAAAAGTGATTTGTGGGAAAGCGATAAAAGAGTAAGTATAAGAGAAGTGAGATTTGAAGGCAAAGAGAATATTTTCCATTAGAGGAATGGAAATGGGGAAAAGTGGAAAAGCATTTGATCATGCAGTCCCATTATCAGGTTTCTGATTTTCCCAGCTGTTTTAACTGCTTTGATATAAAATATGACTCCTCTCTACAATCTTGCTTTCATAAGTCGAAGGTTATATCATAGCTGTAACAGCGGTGTTACTACTACAGCACTGAGTAAAATACTGCTATGGCATGAGCTGAACAGCGCTAAGAGCAAACAGATCAATCGGCAAATGTGGGAATACTAACGAATAACAGCAGAGCTGTGGTTTTGTCACAAGCATTTTGCAAGCGTCAGTGTGCGCTTGGGCTGTGAATGGAGCAAGTCTAGTATGAGAGAAGGCATTGCACTACCTGGTGGAAAACACGTGTCTTTAAGCAGCGGACAGGATTTTATCTCAAATGAACGTTGGCATTAGGTAGTATTTGCCCACTTGTAACATTGTCAGATCCAAAGGTCTGGTGATGTGATCTTCCCTGACGGTTTCCCTCAGAACATGTCTGTCCTTGAGACAGGCAGATCCAGGATGTTTAAAGGCGAAGAGTGAGGTGTCTCTTCCAGGCCTCTCCTTGCAGCCCTGCGACCTCACCATCTGATTTTCTTTGCAGCGTTGGAGGAAGAACCTGATGTTCCCTTTACCTAATTCACTCTAATGTGAAAGTACACATTTCCTTTGCCGTTGCAGTGACCGAATACTCTTCTATTTATAAACAGCTTGTCATTTCACTGTGCTGAGAGTGTCTCCATTTGTGAGACAGCCTTTCACATGTGGTGTATTGATCTTAACAAGTGAAGCATTGTTATTAAACTTCCCTAAACTATCTGCCATGAGAGGTTAAAATACTTTAATTCTGAGGCAAGGCATCTGCCAGTGATTGGCTTGCTGATTTGCCCATATATATTGTGCTTTTTCCCTGACTAATCTACCTATTCAGTGAATTGAGAATAATTGATGGAAGTCCTATGCCAAGTTTTCAGTCAAATGCACTTGGTTGCAAATATTTTGGCAGCATATACAAGAGGGAGAATTGCAATATCTGTAAGAAATGATATCAAATGTCAGTTTGCTTCTGTGAGGCTTCACATAGAATAGATGCTCTTCACAGCAACAGTTAAAAGCCCTTGGTCCTCTGCAGTGGACCATTGCAGGTATAAATAGCAGAGTCCCAGCCATACGGTTTTGTCCGTGGGAAACTGTTTCTTTTCAAAAGCTCGGGAGGGCACAGTAGCTTGCAATGGTCTTGCTCCCTTTTCAGCCTGCTCTGGTGTTGCAGCAGGACATTGGGAAAATCCTTTCACAAGATGAGAAGAAGAAAGCTGCTGAGAGCTCGGAGAGGGTCCTGTGTGTGTTTGTTTACATCGCAGCTCATGTGGCCATCCCTGTAAAAGCAAGGTGAGCCCTTCTGCCAGGGTCGGGAGCTGTTTCTGACTGCCAGAAATGTTGCCTTTCCAAGCAGGTAGTGCCAGCGCCTCTGCAATTATGTCTAAGCAGCTCTTCCCACAAACTGGCTGCTCTGTTTCTCAGCACAATTAGGAAATGGCAAGGAAGTCCTCAGCGGGATCTATTTCATGGCAGCAAACCCAAGAAGTGTTGTTCTTCACCCATATCTTATTTTACCAAGTATGAAGTCACATCTATCAGGAGAACAAAAAACCGTAATTTTTATCCAATGCTTCTTTACTCTTCTGTTTTGTTTACAAGTGAACATGATTTAGAGCTGAATGAATAATGGGCAATATTATTTCCCAAATAGTTCAGGCGTAAAAACATAAAATTTAACAAATGAATAATTCAGTGAATATATTTGTGAATTATTTAGCCAGCTCTATATGCTGAATAAATACAGCCTGATGCGATGCAAAGCTCAGTACCGTTCTAATTACTTCAGCATATTTTGGATCAGGCCTTACAAGGAAAAAGGAAATTGACAAATAATTTATTTGAAAGCAATTCCATAAAATCTTGACAAGTTGTTCTCATTTTTGTGATGGATATAAATTCCATTTAACCAATGCCAAACACATTTTGAAAAGTGCATGGCCTGTTCAAAGACAGTTTGTAAACAGAAAATTTTTGCCTTTCCACCCACCTGTTGCATGGGAGTAACTTTCGGGCAAATCACATTTAGGAGAAAACCAACATTTTTAAAGGCAAGACATTAAAACTAAATGTATTATATTAAAAATGATTAAAAATTAATTTTTAACAAGAAACAGGAACTTAAAAAACATGAAACTTTTCAATCTTTGAGGAGACTGATTTATTGAGTTGTATAAGTAATAGCAATACTTACAGTTTTTGGAAAAATACAGCTTGTTGAAAGAATTTTTTTTTTTATGCACATGTCTCTTGGGTTTAGAAAGTAGATGGACACAAGATAAAATATACAGTAAGCAGATTAAAGCATCTTCAGAAGTGTGTATTTTTCTACTGTAGCCCTGCAGTTCAAGGATGAATGAATTAACGTCAATCCCATGACCTTTTTTTTTTTCCACAAAAATGTCTGACTGGTTGGTCACAAGGTCTTAGGCCATCCTAATTTATGAGTCTGATAGCAAAAATCAAAAATTACTAGCATTTGTAATTTTGTTAGCAATGTAACAGCTACCATTTTGAATGCTTCTTTTCCTGAGAGGGTTCTGCTTAATGACTGAGCAATCACTGATTGAGTTGGGATTTTAGAGTTGCTCTGAGGCTTTTTGATTGCTATGTCTAAAAAAGTATTTTTGCCTTTGTGCTAATGAGAATTTTTTTTGAGAGCTTAAATAGCTAATTTGTTTTGCTAGGTGAGAGGACGTGTTTTTCTTATTTTAAGGAAAACTGAACCAGCTCAGTTGATACACCAACAGAACAGAATAGTTTTACCATTTCAGTGGGACTATATTGATTACTATTGATCATAGCACAACCCCAAGTCTATGTGCTTTTTGTGAAACGTTGTTCACATGTAAGGTATTCTGAACTATACTCTCTCACATCAATTAACTTGTTTACAAGAGGCAGTAATTGCATTTGTCCATGGAAGCATATGGATCAGAGCACAGTTTCATGCAATTAAGTTCTATTTTTGAAAATCACTGAATTACAGAAACTGAAGTTCCTTTCTCTTCTGACTTTGATGGATTAATTGATTTGTCCTACTTTAATCTTAAAGTAAAAATGTACTTATAATATAGTCATACTTACAACTTTTTGGTTGTATTTTGACTATTCATTTAATTCTTAAGTATCCATTCTGATAAGTTAGGATCTATAATATTTAGTTGAGATGAATGATTAGATGTTATATGTACAGTTTTACCTCTGCCTGTCTTCTTAGATCTATCAGTTTTAAACTAAGTGACAATGGGGAAAATATAGGATTTTAGAATTTAGGTTTTACAGTTTTCAAAATTTCAAAAAACGCTGGTTTTATTCTCTTCAGAGGCTCAGCTGTATACATTAGTGCTGTCATTGTTGATTGATAGTTGTTCAGTACCTTGCAGTTTGTCTTCCTGAAATATGTTGAACAGTATAGCTGGGCAGGTATGTTAAAATACTGATGCATCTGGTGCACCAGAAGTTGACAGGAAAACTAGTTTTCATAAGGCAACAAGTCATGTTCAATGTGTCTGAGTTCAAACCACATCTGCTTGAACAGCTATAAAGGCAACAACTTTGTCACACTATTGGATAACTCAAAGACTGGATAGAAAATGTTAATGTTCCTGGGGTTTTGGCATGAGAAGGAGCCATGGAAGTATTTTGACAATGCGGTTTGTATGCTACTCTTTGTCCATAGTCTGCTTCAAAGGCTTTAAATAGATGCTTCCAGCCACTGTTTCTTGTTCAGCATAAAGCACTTCAGCAAAGCGTAGAATATTAAGCCCCAACAAATGTTGTTTGGTTGACTGTGTCTTAAATTGTTCAATAGTGTGAATAGAATCTGTAAGAAGAAACAGAGTACCCTGTTGAATATCGAAGAAGGGAAAGAGTGGATTTAGGTCTGAATCGTTCCCATGCTCAGGTAATCACCCAGACAGGACACAAACACTCTTTGAGGATGTGGGCACTGTCACAGAAAATCAAACAAAGGTACATGTAGACTAGATATAAGGAAGAAATTTTTTACAGTGAGGGTGGTGAGGCACTGGCACAGGTTGCCCAGAGAGATGGTAGATGCCCCATCCCTGGAAACTTTCAAGGCCAGGTTGGATGGGGCTCTGAGCAACCTGATGTAGTTGAAGATGTCCCTGCTCATTGCAGGGGGGTTGGACTAGATGAGCTTTAAAGGTCCATTCTAACCCAAACTGTTCTATGATTTAGCCCAGTATTCTTTGCTGGTGACTAGCAGCCGACACATTCAGAGTCAGGTGAGAAAGGTCTCTCAGCTGTCAGGTTCACACCCCCATACAGTATTCAAATATTTTGGATGCCTGAAGAAGTCTAAAGCATTTTGATAAAGTCTCAGGACTTCCACTCCATTAGTATACTCCCAAAACTAGCAAGGGGATTAGGGAGATGAGCTAAGACCTACTGGTGCAGCAGGAACTGCATCTTTCTGAGCTGTGTCTGGGATCGTGCCAGCCACACAACAGGGCAGACACTATTATCACAGCCTAGCTTGATATTGCTTCCATTGCTTGCTCACCTGTGAACCCCATTTGTGGCTTCAGATGGGGCAGGAATGTCAGGACAGCCTTACGTCGGTCCTTGGTGGGATGATGGGGTTTTCAGAAGGACAACACTGCTCACACGGCAAAGTCCCCCACTGCTCCACATCCACAAATGATAAAGAGAGTGTGACTGTGTGTTTAACTGCAGTGGGCCATTTTGCCTGCATGTTCCTAGAAGCAGGATTGGAATGAAGGTCCAACATTCATAATGACTGTCAGAGATCATTTAACTAATTTCTCCATGGAGTCAGAGGTGGCACTGACAATTTTTCTCTATTTCAGCTTTTGTAGTTACTAAGACAGTTTAGGGAAACACCATCTCTTCTCTGTCTGCGTTGGGATACTATTTTATATATATATATGGTGTTTGTGAGTAATCCTGCCTCAAGGATAGAGTTGCATCCCCCGGTGGACAGGTATGCTGCCGTGTCAGATATCACAGGTTTCATGTGTTTGGTTTTTTTGTTTCAATTTTGCTTTCTCACTCATCTGATCCTCATTCAGCCTCAGGAGAGGCATAGTATAATATTTAAAGTGCAGATTTACGTAGCAGCAATTTGTCAGTTAACCTAAAAGAATCAGGTGTGATGCTTCAGCTCATAACAAAGATGTGACACGCTTTTAACTGGCTTGTTTACACCATCAGCACTGCTGTTTCAACAGCCACGCTCTCCAGTATCGCGTATTAATTGGGACCTGCAGCCAGAAGGTATCAAGTGTCGCTCTAAATTGCTCGTTGTTGAATGACGCGTGTGAAACTTAAATGCAGTATAGTAAGAAACACGGTGCTTAGCACACAGACCTGTCCCTCCTGCAACTCCAGCTATAAAAGGAGGAATATCCCCCCTAAAACACCGCACTCTTCTATTGTCTCTGGGGATTTCTAAAGAGAAGCTGGGGATGCTGCAAATGAACGAGTAGCAGTAACGCAGACGTACACAGCAGTAAATACAGCACTGTCAGCAGGTTACCAGCTCTGCGTACTGCCTAACTACTAACTGTAATGCGGCAAAGCAAAACAACTGTCTTAGTTAATAAAAGCTCTTGGTGTATCTGTCTCTTAAGGATTTGCTCCCTCCACTTCACTTCCAGCCGTGGTGTCTGTCTGCCAGCTTTTTCTGTCTGCCTGGCACCTCTGGTACTTTGTCCTTTTCAGCCACCTTAAAGTGCTACCCCATCATCCAACTCAGTCTTTCAAGCATTTTCCTTCATGCTTTCACTTCCTTATTTCTGATTGCAATGCCAGTCTTTGGTCTTCTGTTGGCTACTGACTCAGTGTTCATTTTTAGGTCTCCATTTTCCTTCAAGTCTTAAATCTCTGGTCCATCTTTCAGACCCCTTAAATCTGTACTTCTGTCACTCTCGTGCTTCTGAAATCCTGACCTGAATTTTGGCATCTCTTTTTGACAACTGTGGTCTTTTTTGTCTTTTAATTTTTATTGTTCTATCATCCTAAAACAATAGCAGGAAAACCCTCTCCTGAGCCTTGTATCCCAAATTTAATCCTTCTTGAATATCTTTCCTTTCATTAAAACTAATTTGAGGTGCACTATCGTCTTTCTCACTAGCACTGGGATTTCATTGTTGTGATGCTGCTCTTATTCTTTTCATCCCATCCCACCTATTATTCCACTTTTTTGAGGCCGAAGTAGAAATGCAGCACTCATTTCATGGGCTTAGTGGTTTTTGGTCAATCCCTACAGCCCTCCTCCCTGTATCCACAGAAACTCTTTCCCTGCCTGTTGCAAATGTCACATCTGCATTTTGTCTCTCTCATGCAAAGAGAAGGGAATGTGTTGCTCCATATTTGTTAAGCCTTGTGCACTTCTCCAAACTACACAAGAAAATCTCGTCTTTATCTATTATTAATAGGATTGAATCTCCAATCCCCTTGGCTCACCTCAATACAAATGCAACAGAAAATGCTCAATATATTTGCTTTTCCAGGATAAGAAAATTAATATTTTATTTCTTTTATTAAATAAATAATGTTTTGCAGGACTACCATCCTTTGAGGTATAGAGATACTGCATTAATTACCACCCCAACCCTATTTCCTTCAATCCTCCCGATGAACTAAAGGAGAATCACTGAAGTGCTTTTGCTATTTCTGATTAAACAAATGCTTTGAGAATTTGTTTCAACCTCAGATGGATTTGTGCGGTTCACAATGAGTTCTGTTATGAGTGTGCTCTTTCCCTCCTCACATTTGCCTGGATAAACGTGTGTCCCTCAATGCAGGCTTGCACGCTTGTGGTAGCACGGGCTTGAAGATAGAGAGCAGCTTTAAGCCTCCAGCTGTTGCAACTTCTTTCTCTAGCTTTGTTTTTATTTTGACCTCTTTAATAGCTATTGTTAGCATCTTTATCAAATCAGGAGTGTCATTCCAGTAAGTTCTCTGCACGTTGCTCTCCTGGCTGCTCTGCCATGTTAATCTGCTTTCTGTAATGAAGATGACTGGAAGCCATCTATCCACTCTGCGCAGCACTCCAGGGTCTTGTGAAACACATTGGGGAGCGTATTTATTTAAACATTACCATAAATGCAAAACAAATGTCATACTTTTCACAGAATAGCCTTGAGTAGGTTCATTTTATGAAAAGTTCTTTGTTTGTGAAATCTCACTGCTTCCTGAGAGAACAGCAAAATGTTTTCTGGGGAAAGCAGACAGAAGATATGGAGTCATCAAACACTAGGAAGTTAATCATAACTGGATTTTCCTAGCTAACCAAAAATTTAAAAATATTAGTGCTTTTCCAGAATTTCTTCACCTATAAACCTTATTTTTTATTATATTTTTTTTCAGTAAGTTTGTTTCGGAGCCCATTGGTGTCAGTAAGAAGACTTGTAGTAATCAGTGAATACAGGATGACTCTTCATAGAATAAAATAACTATTACTGTCTTGTAGTTAGGATGAAATTTTCCTGAAACAGATTATTTGAAAGCAGATAGCTGTAAAGTTCCTTGCATTCTCTTCAGAAGGATTTAAGACATCTACTTCCAGAGACAAGACGCTGTGCTAAGGTGGCCCCACTCTGATTCAGCACTGCAAAAACTGTAACCCTCACTAGATTTGTCTTAGTTCTGCTGGCTCTGCCTCTCTGTTTCTGACCACAACCTAGGCTGAGATGCTCAAGAAGACACATTGCAACGCGTGTTGTTTAAACCTCTCAACCTCCACATCTATTGTAAGAGTGGAAACTTGTTTAGGAAGAGTTATGCCAGGAAAATAACTTATTGCAATTTTTCTACCTATTCTGCAGCACAGCATTTAAACTTTTAACCCTATTACTCATTGTAAGTTTGGTGGATGGGTCCAGTATCTCTTTGATTAGAAAGTCAGTAGCACATTTTACCAGGGAGGAGGATGTAGTACAGCTACTAAATATGCCATCCTAAAGAGTGTAAGGTTGAATTGGCAAACAATTTAATATATTTTTAACAGTACTGAAAGAATCACACAGTGTGCTTCAGGTCTTAGACCTCAAGATTATTTACTTTTTTTATATGAAGTCATGCTAGATGTAAACCCAAAGCAGTAATCAAAGGAGCAGAAACCAAGCTCAGGACTCTCCTGTTCCCTGCAAAGGAAACTCTAGGGCTGCTTTTACCTTTCTGCAGGCTCCCAGGTTTCCTGGTTTATAAATTTCTACAGGAGGAGGTGGTTTGAATTCTCTCAGCCTTTTAAAGCTCTGAAACCCCTACCTCCAACTTCTTGGCCAAGTGCTTTAGCTACCAGACATCACAGTCCTATATTCCTCTGCTGTTTTTAGGAAAATGTTCCTGATTTGGATTTTCCAGTGATTCTTAGCCAGGGTCCATCCGGGAGGTGCTCCCAGCTATGTGATTTGAGCAGGTAGGAGCATCTCTGCTGCTTTGCTGACTGCTGGTGTGCCTAATGCCTCTTACCAGCACCTCTGCATTCATCATACAGGCTTTCCTAGTCTGTCCCAAGCCACC
Source organism: Grus americana (assembly GCF_028858705.1). NCBI lineage: Eukaryota > Metazoa > Chordata > Aves > Gruiformes > Gruidae > Grus > Grus americana. Next base: position 6,072,877 of record NC_072866.1, read on the forward strand.
CCACCCTCCTTAGGCACTGTATGAGGAAAGCACATCTTTAACGCTGGCCTTTGAATGCTGGTATGTGGTGCCTAATTCGGAGGTTAGGTCTGCTTGCGAGAGAGGTCTGCCTTCACGCTGGCTTGTGAAAGAATGAGGATTTAGTGTACAAATGGTGATACTGCATTGCTCAGAGAACTGAGCCCTGTGCCTTTCTTCTCCGCTCTTCAAAGCTGAGAAAAGTTAGACACTTGCTCATGATCTTGGGTATTAGAGGAGGGAGGAATGTGGGCTGATGCAACACAGAGTGATTAAAGAAAAGAAACCCATCGGGACAGTCTTAGCCACACTGCTGACTTTAAATGTATGAATCTGTCCCATTTAAATCAAAGTTAATCAGAAGCTGAGAATTTTTGTGATTGGGGAAAAATTAAGCATGTACTTGAATGTTTTCCTAAATTAAAACACTGTTTTTCTTCAGTTAAAGATGGACCTCTTGGAGGAAGCCAAATGTTAGACTATTCATAGTGAATCGTTTAATGTGATCATTTGTCTTCACAGATGAAATGACACACATTAAGATCAGTGGCAAAACTGAGAATATATTCTTACTTTCCACTTACACCACAGTTATATCCTGCTTTTATAAAACCCCATGAACTTCTGGTAGTAATTTCTAATAGTAATTAGTTGTAGTTAATGTAACAGCTGCACAGTATTAAATAATTAGCCTGTATATAAGGTATCATAATTTTCACCATAACATGACGGGATTGTAATGAGTTTTTCTACCCATCTTCATTATTGTTTGATTTGGTAACTTCTTGATATAAGTCACTTTCCAAAGTGTATGTATTGAATCTTATCGTTCAAACAAATGAAAATTATAAAAGGGAGACTTAACACTGTTTCTTGGCCAGGAGTTTTTACAGCACTTATGAAAGATTCTTTATGACAGATATAAAGACATGTTACTAAAATACTTTGTCTTTCTGGAAGCCTATCATAGTCTATAAATGTCTCCCAAAATAATGCTGAGAGCATTCTGATATTGCCATCCCAAATATACACATTTTTCCCTTGTCTTGAAACAAACCGTAGAAAATCTTTGGTTTGGACTGTCAGGAATAACAGTCACCCCTAAAGGGAGATATTTGACTTCCATCCGTTTGGGGGTCGGTTTTTATTTGTTTCTTTTTTGTACTTCTACTCTCCTAATTTTTTAACTAGCTTTTTTCTTTTGAAGAAACCTTATTTAACCTTCTTTCTGAGTTTTGAGTATTCAAGCAAAACACAAAGAACTAGTAAAGTACTAGCAAAAGTATTACCATAATTTAGAAATACAAATTCATCCTCTCACTCTAATGGAAAATCTGCTAGCAACAATTTGATGTCTTTGTTCATATTGTGTTATCCCTCACGTAGTTATTAATTTACAGTGCTGTGTGAATGAGCGTGAACTTCCTAACTTTGTCTTCTTCGGTATTCCCGCAGCACAGACTCTGCTCCCTGCCACTCATGTCTGTCGCTCTTAACATGTGGAGGGTCGCTTGCAGTTTGTGATGGTGTCTTTCATTCGTTCTGCTAAAGATCGCTTGGTCTTCTGGTAACGTATTATGACTCAGGATCACAAGCAGAAAGCCTCCGTGGGCAATTGTTTGCTGTTATTTCTGTTCAATACCTTAAGCCGCTTGCATATTTTGTGCTTTATTTTCCATTCATCGTTCCATTTTACAAAAATGGTTTCAGCCACAGGCATGGGTAAAATGCACATATTTCATTAATTCTCTGTAGGTTTCTTAGTTTAGGAATACATAGTTGGGGAATAGATACTGTAGAATATAAACAGGCCAAGTGAGACACATCATTTGAAGGAACACACTGATTATAAGAAAGTACCTGAGAATTCTTGACCTCAGTGTTTTTCACCTGGGGAAGGCTGTGAAAAATACCATATTTTCTATTGCATATGATACAGATTTTCTTATCACTTTTGGTTTTTAAGGCTAAGAGAAGAAGAAGGGCTTGGAATGATGGGGGTGGGGGGGAGGATGAAAGGAAGGTTTAAACAAAGTCTGGAGAAATACAACTCTAATATACAGTAACTAATTACAACCAAGGGAACAGGAATTTTAAGGAAAGGGCTTTGTGAAAGGATACTGAGTTCAAACACCCATGATATGCTCAGAAAGGGAAATCGGGCCCAACAAACATCAGGTGAAACCAATATTAATTAGTTCTCCAATTGCTGGGAGGTCCAGGAGAGACAAAGACCAATCAGGGTCAGGAAGGCAAAACAAAAGGGCTTAGCAGCCTTTTCTGTGTTTGATAGTTTGAAAGAGATTGTAAAAAGAGAAGCTATAGTATTCATGATCCTTTGCTGGAAAGGAAATCCAGATGGACTTAATTCTGGAGAATGATATCCCACTCTAAGGTAAGCTAATGAAATGCTTTTCTGGCTTAATTGTTTAACTTATTTTGTTGCTCTTGAGAGGGACAAGTCTGACTGTGGGTTTGACTACCTTCTTAATTCCTTTTTACTTCTAAACAAATTCTAATACTGTCTTCTGCTAGAGTTGCAGGATTGGCTCTTCAGTGTTGTTAGTTTGAGCAGGCAATACTTGTTTGAGTATGTGAGAGTGTGTAAATATACTTACATTAATGAAAGATGATTTCAGTCCTAATAGTGGGAGGTATTATGTAAGATGTGCTTTACCATTTATTGTGTATGGGAAAGGTAGAAGTTCCTAAATGTAGGATATCTGCATGGTGTCTTCTATATTTCTACCAGAAAGGTCACTTAGCAGTATCTTTCACTTTTTTATTTTCTAGCTCCTTATCTTCTGTTTTAGTGAAGCTTTGTTTGGATTTTGGAACTGAATATGCTGGGGAATTCCTCAGAAGCAATGAGGAAAAGCATGACTTGATAGTACACATGTCTGTAGTTAAGTTTCAGTCAGGTTCTGGACTTGAAATCTCTGGATGGAAATGTATGTGTTTATGAAAAGACTTTGCTACAGAAATAGTGGCAACTTTATAGCTTGTCTCTTAAGATTGGACGCATGCTGGTTTTCAAAATTTATTAAGATATTAAGCTTTAATCTAGAATGGAGCATGCTAATACATATGTTTCCCCTTAATCACTGTAATGTATCTGAGTTGGTGTTGAAAGAATTCAACCTGCACTTGGAGTTATCTCCCATGGTCTCATGTAAACTGGGTCAAATTTACCTTTTAGCTGCACTGGAATGACTTCTCTTTCTGTAGGAGGAGGATAATCTCTTTTGGAGGTATCTTCCTCTGCTGAGGAACTGATAAAGTACTGAAGGTGTTTTCTTAACAGAGCTTGCATTTCACTATCCATTTGTGTAAGGAGAATTGATACCTTTTTTGACTATCTGTCATGAGGTAACACTTCTAAAGAAGTGCCAAGGATCTTTGAGTACTGATTTAAAGAAATCAGCATTTGACATAAGGAAGAACTTCTCTTTCCTGCAAAAACCACATCTTGGAAGAGTATAGTACTTTGAACTGAAAATGTATGCTGCCCTTCAATAAACATATACCACCAGCTTTACTGTAGAACAATTATGTTCATTGTCACAGCTGTAAAAGCTATGATGTTCTGTCTAGTAAAACCTCCTTTTTTATTTTCTTTATTTTTTATAAATCTTTTCATTGCTTCTCTCAAGTAAAATAGTTTTTGCAACTCTTCTGCATTCAGGACCCAGTGAAATGAAAGAGAATTATAGGTATTGTCACATTCATGCTGGGTTTTGCTAGATAGTGGCAAGAAATAGCATTTGTTTTGGATGTGACACGTAGTAATGCATGATGGCTTACAATAAATATATACAAATTTATAACCTTTATTGATTGCATTGCTATCTCTACGTGCTGAGTTCTGTTTTGCTTTACTTCGCCATGAAGAACTACAGATGCAACTGACTGCAAAACAGGACCTGAGGTTAAGACGGGGAAATGCTTGCAAGCTTAGTCATAGAGTTATAATGCTGACTAGGGAGGAAACTTGTGTGGAGACCATCAGTTAGTGTTGCTTCGTTAGCATGTGTAGTAGGAGCAGAGAGGGACCTCTGAAAGTCTTTGGAGAGCTAATATGGTAAAATCTCTTCCCTGGTAGCACCACGTGGACTTCTCTTGTACTTCTACGTAACATAAAAAACCTACCTTGTCTTGGAGTGCAATGTACTGTCAGTAATAATGTGGCTTTGGTTACTATGGCTTGTCTGTCTAGTATTCCTGCTCCTCTACTTGCTTTCTGCAAAAATACTAGCGTTTTATGGCTAACTTGCTACTTTATTAAGGTGTAGGCTGGCTTTAAGTAAAAGGCTTCCTTGTATGCTGACATTTCATGACTTCATACAAGTTCTTGTTTCTCCACAAGTCCCCCTCCAATAGTGATTATCCTGCTTTGTTCCACTAAGGATGAGTCTTTTGCCATTTAAAAAAAACCCCAAACTTGTAAAACTGGCATTAAATATTACATCTGCAAACTTTGTAGTAAAGCAAATGGACTGGCAATAAACTCCTGTTTCTGTAGATATCTTGCATTCCTGTTTTGCTAAATCCCATCATGTTTCCAAAGCAGTACCTGCTGTTATTTGAGACACATGCTGTTACCAGCAGTGCCCTAGACCAGCTGGCGTATTCATGACTGAAGAGAGTGGCTGGGCAGGGCAGTGGGAGGGAGGAATGCCTGGTGTGAACGGAGTTGACCTGCAAACACACTTTTGACCATGGCTGGTTCCATAATTAACCCCATGCCCTGTTGCCTCCTCAGTACTGGTACTGTCGCATGAGCTGTAGTGTTGGAGCACAATCCCACTTTAAAATATTTATCTTCTCAATACTGCTGTGAAGTTGGGAATTACTTCTCTCGTTGTTCATAAAGGGCATAGAGCCTGCAAGACTAAAAGACCTTCCCTGTGCTGCTTTGTATGCAGGAATATTATGACACAAAATAAAACCAAACACAAATTTTCCAAGTCTCAGTTATGGTTCCCAAAAGAGAGGAAAAAAAAAAGGCAGCAGCAGCAGCTTTGGTCTCTTGTTGGTGTGCTCCAAATGACAAATGCCTGGCAGGCTCTCCCTAATGCCATTAATCACTTATTTCCCTGGACTCATTCAGTGCCATGTCATATGCAGCAAAGCCGTGGCCAGGATGCTATGTGGCAGTAAACAACTGTATCTTTGGGTATTGGCAGGGGGATAAATCTCCTTTCCCTGGATTACAAATAGGATTTTCTGGCTTTATTTCCCACTTCACGGTGGCTAATGTGGGACTGTTTTACTGTAAACTAGACACTGATATTGTATACAAAATATGGCATACATAGGAAGATGCAGGACTGTGAATCCAGGACCATGAAGGTGCCTCTTCATGCAAACAATGTATTGGTATAACGTAGCAGCGAAATAAAATACAAAGTATTATCAGTTCTCTTGTAAATTCTGGATTAATTTCATCCCAGATGGTGACAGGGTTAATGTATTGCGAAAATTGCCCCTTGTCCTTTCTTCATGATTAATAGCTTATCTGCAGTCCTTTCACTCTAGTGTAAAGCAATACTAATCACTTAAATAGTGGAGAGTTTCCTGTGGAAGCACAACTTGCAAAGCAAAGGTCTGGTGTGTGGTGATAATATTGTGGGCAATGCCAAAGGGAGTTTGGACTTACTGGAAAGTCCAGGACCTTTAAGAAACTTGTCTTTAACACCTTGCACATATATATACACACAGATTCCTCCTCCTCTGAATTACCTATCTGATCGTTTATTTAACAGGCTGCAGTGATGCGAAAAGTGTCTTACTGGACATCAAGATATAGCACATGGGAGAGAAATTTACTGTCAGGATGAACAAAAATCAATGAGTAGCTTCAGATGGCAGATAAGGTTAAATCTGCGATATTCCAATTGTTCAAGTCACAGGATAATGCTTAATAATCTGGTTGTTCTAAAACCAGCTTTTTTGTGTCTTGAATAATTGATTTTTTTTTGAGGGAGATGCAGGTCTGCTACTGTTCAGGGCTCTTTCTGCCCAGATTTAGGGCCCTAATGGTCTGTGAAGTCAGAATTTCACAATACTAGCTCTCCTGGCTGTGGAGAAAATGGGAGTTGAATGCGGCTGGTGCAGTATCTGCCTCCCAGCAGAGAGAGGTCCCTGCCACAGATCTCTCACCGAATCAGGCAGAGGGGAGCAGGAGGGGGCACTGCTGCTGTTCCAGTGAAAGGGGTCAGTGCCAGGACTCTCTGCTGGCTCTAATGTTGATGTTGAGAAGAGAGGCTCTAATTGATTTTTTTTTTTCCTCTGAGCCAGTCTAAGGTCTCATTTTTCTGAAAGTGAGTTAAATGACTTGCATTATACAGCAACAAGGCAGTGTGCTGTACAAGACCTGCTCACCATACAGATAACCCAAAGGATCATCTTTATCTAACAAAGATGAATGCATTTGTTCCTTCTCCAGTACTTAGCCGGCACCAATAGGTACTATCGGTGACTGAGTAGGGTTGACTACCTTGGGGAGAGAAGTAGCATGAGCATAGAGCAAACTTTGACTCTCTAGAATTGTCATTAAAGGATGACTGGACCGGGTTAAAAAGTAAGGTGATGATGCACTAATGTCTTAAACTGAGACTATCATAAGTTTCCGATCATAGTATAAATGCACTGTACTCAGCAAAATACCCCACAAGGCTGAAGTGAGACAGATCACCCTGAGCCAGCATCATGTTTTGGTTTAAAGCATTCTGTAATGCTGCTTTTACTTCTCCCCTCTTCAGATTTAGAAGAGGCAAGGACAGGGACTGGGAAGTCTTACCGATTTCTGAATAAATTTAATGCTGTTTAACTTGTTGGCCTAAGGGATAAGGAAATGCTCTATATTCACAGAACTCAAGATGGGAGGGCCCCTGCAGAATTAAGTAAAATACTGTTCTGTTAGAGTCACAAACTTATCCCATTCCTTTCAACTAGGAGTATGTCTCCATTCTGTTACTAAAATGGTTCTGTTGTGTCATTTATCAACTCTGCAGTGCATGAATCATTTATCATGGATTTCTATGTGGTCTGAGTTTCTGTTAGATGCTGCACCTTGTACCCTATTTTTTCAATGCTGCTTAGAGCTACTTGTACTATTTTGAAGTTATATCTTCCTTCTGTCACACTTATTCTTTCAGAACTTCTTTTGAACAACTTTCCAAAAGGAGCCCTGCAGATGTGAGACTTGCTTGATACGACTAATACTGACTGTCTCTCCCCACATTTCACCTCCTGTTGATGCTTCTGCTAAACCAACAATGGATAAATGGATACATAATTCATCAGACCTAAAGGAGAGCAGGGAATAATGGAAAATAATAGCTTGCATTTAAGGTTCAAGAAAACTGCTCATTAGTTTTTCTTTGCAAGTCTAATATTTTATTACAAAGGGAACTGATTTTAAACTGTGGACCTCTGGCACAGAGTGCCCATTGTGTTCCCCAGCTCGCTGCAATGACATCCGTCACGGCTTTATGGGTGGTTATAGTAAGGTTTCTGCCCTTTTACTTAGGTTCAGATAAATGATTTACACTAGAACCACTAACGAATTACCCAGATGTTTTAATGATTTATCCCCAGAACCACACATCCGCTGGTACTTGCTAGTCCTCAGTCTCATGGCACTGCGTGGTTTCTTCTGAAGCCTCTGGCTGGGAAGTAGCTGAGTCTAACTTCCAGATCTGAGCCACGCTGAAATGGTTGGAAAGTTTTGTAAGGGAAGAGAGTGCTCTGGACAAATAAAGAATAAATAATAGTAGAAAGCTGGTCAGTTCAGCCAAAAGCAACTCTCTGCCCAGAAACTGCATGCTCCTTGAAAGCTAAAATAGTCTTCTCATGCAAGTGGATACCTCGTATTCAGCTGGTCATTAATGTCCTTACTTCATAACTTTGACCATGCTTGCTCATACATTTGTGGGGTTTTGGTTTTTGAAATAGTGTCTGAAATTCTTTTTAAAGACCTTGTATTTGAGCTGTGTTTAAACAGAACAGAAGGCGGCCAGTCTAGAAGGTTGTCCCTTTTACTACTGAAGACTTGGCTCAACAGATTCAAGACTGAACAAAGTCTTTTGGAAAAGCAGCAGACCAATTCAATGGATCATTTTGCTCCTGGTAGCACACCTCTTCCTCGGTATTGTCCGCTGTTTCCAGTCATTAAAGACTTTCAACATGGCACTACATTTTTGCCTCCTACTGCATTACTGTACACGGCCACTTTGCCTACCTTCGTGCCACCAGCTTCTAGTTCTTCTTTCCCCGTTTGCTGTACAGAGGCTTTTTGCAGTCAGAATAAGGATGAGATGCTATTGAGCAAACTATTTACATATGCATCCACGATTCCTTTAAAGTTGTTTCATTTGATCTGGCAGCTGGTTCAAGAGTTCTAGGACTACAAAGTTATCAGGATGATTGCTTCTTGTTTGGGGATCTGGTAGTGGTGTTACTGGCTGTTGTCAGATAAAATTTTTTCAGGCTAGTCAATATGAAGTGGTTGTCATGCAGTCATCACTTCCTAGTGTTGTTTAAGTCCTTTTAAAATCAGAATGAAGCAAAAAGACTCTATTTTAATTTCTTGCTAATTCATTCCTGGCTTCATTTTTACTGCATTAGGTGATCACAGCATGCATGAGCCATAATGAAAAAATGCAGCTTCCCTTTAGGTTGGGACTCAATTATTTGGGTGTCTCAATGTGTTGATGCATGTGTATTGGGTAATGTTAACGTGATGTCTAATATATTACACTTCCCTAACAATATGACTGCTATCACAGAAAGTGATGAGGGTGGGGAAGAAGTGAATGGATTACTACAACAGTGATGCATTTATATTTGGAACCAGCATTGCCATGCCATTATCAGGATGTCTTTGAGTAAATTTCAGGATTTAACATCCATCAAGCTGCCTGACAACACTAAGCCTGCATTTGTGAAATGTCTCATAGGACAGAGGCATAAATCTGAGTTATCTGCATAATGGAGATATTAAGTTATGTTACACAGGAGAGGCCATAAACATAGCTGCTCTGGAAAGCATATCTAAGAATAGAGACCGAAAATACAATTCATTGTATTACAGTAACACTGTTTTTGTTATAGCTCTGACTTTCAGCAGAAATGAAATGAAAGAAATAATTTTAGAATTATCCCTTCAGGCTGACTGCTTAGGCCACACACTTATGTGACATTTTACAACTGTCAAACATGGATAAAATTGAAATAGCCGCTTCTACCGTTGTTATTTGGAGGACAACTTATTCAAGCATCTGTTAGCTTAACAAGTACTAACTAGGGAGATGCAATTCATTGAGCAGGAGATGAACAAAGCTTCAGCAGATCTCATCTACTACTGAAATTCAAAGGATTGTGTACTTCGGTAAACTTAGTTGAAACCAATCATTCTGACCTTAGCTTGTTATCTGGGATACTTAAAAACAAACTGAAATGTCAGGATGATTGAGCCTGATTGGTTTTCATTGTTACTACAGCAATTCTAGTGTATGTCGCTTCTATACAGCAATACCATCTGGAAACTAATGGCATCTCACCAGAATAAAATGGATCTGGCAAGAGGGAATCAAGAATATTACTGTGTCTTTTCTTTTGAGTTGTGTTGCTGTTGTGAATTGAATAAAATATTTGCATGTATTTAATGTAAAATATCTAAGATTCTGCACTGGTACATAAAGTTCACATTTTAAGGAATTCTGCAGAGATGATATTTCCATTACTACAAAATATATTGCTTTGGAGAAAGATGATTTCAATAGAACGAAGCATGCTTAAGCCACTTATTGGGATATTTCAAGTTATTCTGTCTTTAGGACTTTCTACGTTTTTGTTCGAAAACTTGGAATGGACTGGAGTAAGTCTTGATGTGAAACAGCACTGAGTTGCAGCTTGTTCTACAAAGAACCTGACCAAGTATTTGCCAGTGTTCTGGATATGTAATTGATTTATTTTTATTTAAAACTTATGATGCGTTACTTTGCATTTCACATAACATGAGAATTATTTAATGGAGTGGAAAGTGATATGATCATACAGTGATGTGGCTGCTGGCCAGCGATGCTAGAGGATCCATAGATTGTTACCTCTTTGAAAACAAAGCATAATGAGGAGCTCAGACCCCTCTGATCCCTGCTTTGTCACCTAGACTGACATTATTTGGCTCCCTGATGTTAAGTACATTAACATCTAGAGCAATTAACCCTGTGGTTTTCTGGGGCACCATCCATTATAGTTTGTTTTGAATTAAGTGTTCATGGTGTCTCAGACACTTACCTGAGTCAGGCTGAGACCCCTTCAAACCCTCTGACTTCAGAAAGAAGTGGGAATGCAATTGCTGCCAGGGCTGTGTGAGCTCAGCTGCAAAAGCATGCTTCAGTCTCCCGTCCCTGTTTAAAGCCCTTTCTCGGCCTTTCACAGAGATCATGCAAATTATAAAAAGAGGAGCAGATACAAAGTGAAAACACAGCCTGGACTTCCCATCACTGCTGTGGAGAGCTCTGAATACAGAGCTGAAACTTGTGATTAGCGTGGACTTTGAAACAAAGTTCCCAGAGCGTGATTGGTTGTGAGCATCCCTCATCCTATGGGAGAAAGCAGCAGAGGAAACGTGAGTCAGGAATTTTTGTGTTTCTGCATTTCTACCTGGACTAGAGGACTTGCCCACCTTCACAGGGCACAGGAGCATAATAATAGACACACAATACTTCCAGTCCCTCTGGAACAAAGAGGAACTGAACAGCCCAGAGAAGTTTGGTCTTATGTGACTTCCATGTTGAAAACATCTGCCTTTTTAAGATTGACGTACAATTAATTCAGCTGAGGGATAAAGCCAAGTCTTAATCAAGGGAGGGTATGATTTGCATAAAAATGACCAATATTTAATATTAAATAACACGAACATACATGATCAGATATATATACATTTGGTTCACTTCTGGGCCATAAATCACTTCTACATTCCTTTGCTGGTGGGAAGTAATTTCAAATTCTATCAAGCTGCTGACAGGATTTTGTGCAATAAAGGGATCCTTGCCTTGCCAATTTGATTTTTTTTTTTAAATTTTTGCAAGGATGATAATGACTGCTCTATGGAGGGACAACAGTTTTATACCATTAGACAGAAGGTAATGGAAGTCTTCTCATAGTGGAGCCCAGCATAACTGTGGTACAGATTTTAGATGATGATAGGAATGTGCAGATTTCTTTTACGGGCTGTACTTGGCTGTGTCTCCTAGGTGAAACCACCATACAATGCACAAATGGTGATCCTGCAGATTGCCTAGCAGGGGCAATATAATAAAGCCTTGCTCTTAATGAATGCTACCAGCAAGTCAATGCCAGTGTTTCCCAGGCACTGCCTAGCATCATCCATCCTTCACTTCCTAGAGGATTGGAGAAAGACAGACCCAGCAATGTGCCCTGGAGGTGTATGTTTAAGTGTCCATGGACCAAAGCAGAATGCAGACTGCCAGTGACGTGATTAAGCACACCAAGCAGTCATTTGCCTCCCATTCATCTCTGAGACAGCACTGGAAATAAACCTGGTTGGACACCCCATGTGCTTAGTGAAGGTGCCATAATACTTGGCTACAGCAAGGTGAAAAATGAAGCTTAGAGTATCTCTGCTTGCAAAAAGGGGCAAACAATAGGTTTAAATGCACACTTGGATGTGCTGGGCAAGACTTGTCTTAATTTCTGGGAGGGTAGTCTCCTATATGTACCGAATAGGGTACTGTGTGGTAGCTGCAGCAATACCCACCTTTTTTCCCTAAAGAAACCTGTCTATGAATGGCTGAGATAAAGGGTAAAGCCACTTACTGGTTATACTAAACAGGCAGGGAACATTGTGAAAACCAGTTAATTTAATGTGTTAGAAAGGTGGGGAAAAACAAAGCCTTTATAAATGGAAAGAGAGGAAGCCTTGTCAGTTACTAATGCTTTCTTTTCATGCTAAAAGAACAAATGCAACTTTGCCAGGGTTTTTGCTCATACATAACCAGGAACTCAACAGTATGTAATAGTCTTATCCTGAAAATAACCTTAATTACTGCAAAACCAAAGGCAGAACATATAGAATACTTTCTGGAGGTATTGCTTCTTAATTCATTACATCTAATTTTTACCTGATAGTTAAGTCTAAGCCTTTATATACACTGTCTAGATGGTAGCTGCTCATCTGAGAAGGGAAAAAATAGTCTGTCTGAAATTGGGCATGGTCAACAATCCAGTCAAGCTCTGGGGGCTGTGCTTTGTGTGGCTGGTACTTGGTGCTCGTGGTGACCCTGGTGCGGGGGTTTTTGCAAAGATATGTCATTGCACGCTCAATGTATGCAAGGTGGATCGTTCAGTGCAGTTTGCTGCATGGAGGTGCTGGACAGAGGCACGTATTCAGTACGGTGTTCCTACAGGAAACCCCCCTCCGTGAGATATCTGCGAGTTGTCCCAGTGATACGGTTTGCTTTGACTCTAGAAAGCTGAGTATGAATGTTGGAGACTCAATCCGAGGCAGTCCTGCAGTGTTTGCTGGCTTCATCTCCTGTACCAGAGAAACATTTGCTCTGACCCAAAATAAACAGTCCTGTGAACCTACGCTGAGCCAAAGTAAGTGGACTGTCATGCTTCAGGCTGTTCTTGTAAACACATTTGGGGACTAAACAGGTCCCAAAATGAGAGAAGAGCAGAGTTAAAATCCTGTGCTAACACCTCTATTCTGACCCTTGGCTGGTATGAGCAGAGAGATCTCTGCAAACGGGGGAGACCTGTGGCCTTTGAGCTCACACAGACAGAACAGATTTCACCCAGTGCGTTCTTCTTTATTCTCATTGAAAAACTTAATCCTACCGAATCACCGTGTGAAGTAGTTGAGTCAGAGCAGCCTTCCTCCAGGGGCTGTGGGAGTAGGATCACAGCAAAATGAAGCATTCCTTTTCAATTCTTGATGTAACTCGGTATAGTAATTCTTCCAATTCTCTTGTCATTTCCCCTATTTCTTCTTCCACGTAGAGGCTTCCTTATTGAGAGAGTCTATGACTGAAGACAACAGAGTGATAGAAGCAGCATACCTGGAAAACGAGTGGATTCACCTGTTATCAGTAGCTGTACGATGTGAGTGTGTGGAGTTGCAGGATCTAGATAGCATGCTGGGAACTGTTTCTTCTATTTCAGTAATAAAATGGTTGTGACTTAAAGGGATCATCAGCTCCATGCACTAAGAAATGTTGACGTGTGGCCAGGTCAGCATGAATGGGTGTATTCAGTACATTAATGGAAATAAATAACCTCATTTCCAAGCAGGAAAGGGCTGTTGGTTTGGGGGTGTGTGGGTGTGTGTGTTTGGTTTTAAAGCAGCTTAGATCAATTGTTCTCTGAAGCAGTTTTAACCAAAAAAGAAATAAGCTAACTACATGAATGTATAATTTTGAGTACTGCAGAACCCAGTGTATTAATGCTTCTGCTAAGTACAATAACTGTGCAGCAGTGCCTCAAGCCTTGTCTTTACATCCTCTATTTTACAAATAAAGAGCAGTGGGACTCACAGGAAAGCAGATGTTTTTGTGGATTGGTGAGAGACTTTTATGAGAATAAAAATGGGGGGAACCACTCACAAATTAGGGCAAGTCCAAAAAAAACCAAACAACAAACCAGTAAAACTGCCAAACCAGAAATGCACAGGTACTACTGAAAGCTGAGTGAGGAGATTGTATAATAAAAGTAAACCATGAATTTAGTATATGCAAACTTCAACTCTTTACCTTTCTCCCTTCATAAAGGTTAATTTTGTAAATGAACTGCAGCTGCTTTAGTTGGAAGAGCACTTGTCCGAGCTGTGCGTGGCACACCAGTTACCAGCTTACCTCCCAAAACTGCAAAATATTCGAAATGATGCCACAAAAGTAACATGACAAATGTGGCTCTAAACAAGGGTGTCAGTGTTTATAACCAATGCATAAGGAAGTTGGATTATTATTTAAAAAAAAAAAAAATTGCTTTGCTGTTTGTGTTTCCAGGTCGTTACTCAGCTGTATGTCACACAGATGCACTCGGCTGTTTGCTGGAAAGGTTTCACTTGCATAGTATGAGCTTTGACTTTTATTTGCAACTATTTTATCTAACTTGTAAGTTTGGGTTTCTGAAGCTGCCTGCTGATTTTTTCAGTTCGAGGCTGTTTTCCTTGTTTAAACCCTAATTCTAACCCCTTATAAAGTAAGTCATCCTCTCTTAAGTAGAACTACTTAAGGCATGTAGAAAAAACCCTACTTTTCATGCTCTCTGGTTTTCGGTCAAACTCCAGGATTAGTAGCCTTCCAACAAGAGTGTGGGCTGACAGAAAGCGTAACATCATTCAATAATAAGAATACCTGTCACTGTCAGCAGAAGGATGAGAGTGAACTGTGCTTGCTAATGAGAGAAAAGGGGACGTTAAATGGAAAAAGGAAATATTCTTTGATGCTTTTATCAAACTTTCAATCTTTGGTACTGCCCAAGGGATATACTTGTGTGTCCAGCATCGCATCATATTTTTGCTTCATATCAGGCAGAGTAAAAACAATGATACCTTAAAATAATGAGAGGATGTTTTTTGGGTGGGGAGGAGAAGAGTTCAAAGGGAAGAACTAAATGTTCTTTTGCTTTGAGTATGACCTGGCATAATTACTTACAGGTGAGTAGATTTTTCTTCCAAGACAAAAAAGAAGCTTTAATTCCCTCAGCCCACAGTGTACACCACAAGAAAGGAGTTTTGCAGCTTTAGCTGGCTTCCCAAGGAGTAGTTCCTGGCTGCTGAATGCAGCCCTTCCCCTCTGTCCTGAGCATGTCGTCGTCTTTCTTCTGGATCCTGGCGCTGATTTGGGGGATGTGGAGCAGACAGGAAGGCCCTAGGTGAGGAGGAGACAGGGGCTTTCTCACAGCCAGACACACCGACTGCTGCTGCTTTGGGTTTCCCCCCACACGTGTTCCAAAATCATAGCTGGCAACAATTAATCTGTTGGGTACAAATTCTACTCTAATGAAATGTAGGTAAATCAAGCAGGGAGTACACCCTCTATCATAATGCGGGGGCATGGCTTTTCTGGCTCTAATACTTAAATAAAATAGGACTGCTCCCTAATGGAGGAAAATCAAACAGCTGCTCAGAAATCAATCAACGCTTCAGAGGCAGAACTGGAAGGGGAACCTGTATCTCCTGGCCGTGAATTTCTTGTAGCAACATGGCATTATCAGAACTAGAGGTTGCAGAATGACATCTATTTTAGCAAGGCTTATAATCTGTGCTCCTGCCAATGCTGTTGACTCCTGCACTTGTTATTTCAAAAAATAAGCCATATGGAACAATCACTGGTGTGCACAGGACTTTATTAATAAAAAGTATAGAGTGCAGCTATAAGATTAAAAAGTAGAAAGCGTGTTAGAGTGGAAGAGGTTGCTGTCGTAGGAAATAAATATTCCTGTTTAAAGAGGTGAACGCAACAGGTAACACCTAACACGTAAATTCACAAGGAAGCAATGTTTAAATGTCACTGTGTTAATAACCATGCTGAATTATGACACATGACAATTGATGTAATAAGTTTTAAATAACATAAAAGGAAAAAAATCTTTGAAGTGCAGCTATTATTTAAAGTACTTTTAAAGTGATCATATTATGATCCATCAAAGAATGATCAGTAAAAAGGAGTATGGTAAAAGTTATACTTGAAACATACTCCTAGATTATTCAGCATAGTGATTCATGCTATATGTTACATTATGCTGTGCTTGAAGGATAGCTAGGGAAACTTGTGACTAATATACCAAATGGATCCAATCTTCAGAGATAAATATCTTAAAGTATGAAATTAGTGTTCGTGGGTAGGTAGGTAACTTCAACGAGTGAACTTACCATTGCTTTATCGGACAGATCTTGTAGCTGCTCAAACTGATATTACTCAGCTGAACTCAGGGTAGTACTGACTCATACCTGCCCAGCATTTGCTTCTAACGCTTGCTAAAAATTCTCTTTTCAGGCAGGGTAATAGCATAGTCCACAGTACAACTGTCTGTTGGATCCCCTTTGGCCGTTAAAATAAATCTGTGTGTCGACCTGCTGTAGCAATGGCCGGGTTTGGGGCGGGGAGTGTGTGCGTGTATAAATACATGGTAAGAAGCAGGGTGGCAGAGGCTATATACTGTGGAAAAGTACGAAAGCAGTTAAAGAAGGCATTTTTAGTGGTGTATTGCTGGAATTCAGTAATTACCGCAATGATGGAATTGTTTCAGGCTGTTCAGATGCTACTTTATATACCAATGAACTGTAAAAATGTGGAATAATAGGGAAGGGGCCCTTTAGTTTCTGCTTCCATGCGTTTGTGGTTTAGCTTGTGTTCTGCATGCTCAAAAAGCAGGGATTTGAGTTGCTGAGTCTTTCATCTTTTATCTTGTTGGCATATGTGAAAAAGCTGAGATTATTTTCCTTTCATAGCTTTGCAGACATTTGTGAGAGAAGAGGGAAGTGGCTGTTCAGTTCACCATCGGCCTGCTCAAATTACCAGGAATCAATAGACACATACTGCATACAACTGAAAATCTCTCAAGTGACATTTATTTGTGCGCATAAGGGATTTTCTACTTCATACACAGACACCAACCTTGTGTTAGTAACACTTTTTAATGGAAACAAATATGTAAATACACTTTTTTTTCCTAGATCCTTGATGTTGTTTTTTAATATAAGCAGGGCTACTCTGGGGAAAACTGAGGAACTACATCCTTTTAAGAACTTAGCTGATTTGGATTTAAACCTAGGCTCAATAAACTTAAGGAATGCTGATATCTGGTTGCCTAGCAAAGATATTATTACAGGTACCCGGCTTTATCATATTATCTGGTCTCTGGGGTGTGTGGTATGTTTTCTGGCTGAAGTCATGCAAATCTTTAATGTGCTTCTGGTACATTTTAGTGATATCTGTGCCTTAGCTGTCTAGAAACCTTTCTTTTAAGTTTTCCAATGGAAAGTAGAAGAAAAATCTTTCTTAGCAGTGTTTCCCAAAAACCTCAGATTCAGACCAAGAAGATAATTATCTGTGTAGCCCATAATTATTAGGGATGGGAAACCTAATGGTCCTTTAGCATTTACTCCTGTTTGACTGACAGATCTGTCTCTGAATTCCAAGAGAGATTTTTCGATACGGTTTTAAAAAGAGGAGGATGTGTGTACTACTAGGTCTTTTGGGGATACAAACGTGATAAGGATCAAGAATGATCAAATGGGACTGGGCACGTGGTGGTGCTTACTTCAGCTTTGTTTAGGTAGTCTACAGAGGTACTGAGGGAATATGGTCCAACGTAAAGCACGCAAAGCTGTTCCAAATATCAAAAAGTGGAATAAGATTGCATGAGTTTGGCACTCTGCATCAACTGCCCTAATTTTGCTAATCCAGTAGCAAGACCCAAAATCTGGATTTACTCTTGTCAAATTGCAATGTCTTCTGCTGTGTTGTGTCCAGAAAAGTCAAAGCAAACCTGCTGTGTAACAGGTCCGTGCCTTTTGGGGGGGGGGGTGTGCTCTTTCTGGTATTGAAGTAACAGGTTGTACCTCCATATGCCTTCTATAGGTCGGTGTCTTTACACGTTCCAGTACACAGAGAGCATCTGTGGCTGCCAGCGGTGCCCAGCAAGGCGGGTGGGAGAGGAAGGGCATTGCCAGTGCCTCTGCCACTCCTGAGCTCTGATGCATGGGGCTAAATTGGAAGTGCTGAGGAGTAAGTGTGTTTGACTCATTGTCAAAAGCGGGGAATCTAACAAAAATTGTAAGCTGTTTCACAGTCAGTAGGAGAGTAGACAGATCTCCATTTCCAAGAGTGGTGTGAGCTCTAAATACTGTACCTCCAGCCAGATTTTTAAAAATTTCTATGCTAATGGCAATTAACACAGATGTTTTGCATTTCATTGCTGTTGCATCCTAGTAGAGCTTGGCAGAGCCTACACACTGGTATCATCAAGCACTGGTTTTCAAAGTAGAATTATGTAACTGTGGCACGCTTTCTCTTATTCTCATCTGGCTGATAATAAGATAAAAGCAGGAATGAAAATCACCACTGGTGGTGGAGAGAGCAGTCCTCACAAGCCTGCTGAAAAGCGGGGGAAGAGCTGCTTTGTGGCAGGAGAGCTCAACAAATCTCTGTCCTTTGTGATAGCTTGGAGAGCTCCCTTGTCAGTTTAAATCTCTCTGTGCTCATGAGGATCAGTTACCTTCCTGATGGACGATCCGCAAGATATTCCAAGAGTTTGTGACTTAGACTTTGGGACCAGGGGCCATCTTTGTTCCATCTGTCCTCATCTACCATGGGGGAATCTTGTTTTGTAGCCTGTTCTTATAACCTCGTAAATGGTCACAGTCTTGGAGAGTCTGCTGAATTAGCTTGTCTTTAGAAAAAAATTTGTGTAACTCTAAGCACTTCGTAAAGTTCCATTAAAGTAACAGAGCCTTAACACACATTGCTGTGTTGAAAAATGATAGACACAAGAAAATTGTCAGCTGCTTTGCTGAATTTGGGCTACAGCCTTAACACAGCTTTTCTTGCTATCCAGTAGTGTATGCTACGCTTACTTGCAGGGTTAAAATAAGTGGTGATAGGAATGAGAAGAAACAGCTAATCTCACAAATGTTAGCTTAGTTAATCAGCTATTTTCCTAAACCACCCTTATTCATTAAAAGTAAATGATGTTCCTCTAATAAAATCTGATCCTTGCTTACATAAATTTATTCTGACACAACCTTTAATAAATTGGAAGGAGAAAGTGCCAAAAACCCTCAGTTGTGCATGTCTCTGGTATACGATACTGATACAATTTGACACCTGCACATTTTAGTTTGCATCAAAGGTCACTTTAAACTGGGAGGGAAAAAGTTTAGCATAAAGTCAGCAAATTTACTTTAGTTATTTTTACAACAAAAGTACCACTTTAAGAAATCATTCTTTAAAAAAAAAAAAAATTGTCGTGTGCTTCAAACTTGTGTGCCAGAAAAAGCAGCAGAAAAAGCTGTTTGAGGAAAGATTCTTCTACTGACAAGCAGCACATGGGGATTTCTGTAACCCATATGACCCCAAAATTGTTACCCTGGTTGCACGCTTAGCCGATAACCGGTGTTCGGAATACCCTATAACAGCCAGAGCTGGGCGAAGCATCTCTGCGTCCTGCGCTGTTGTGTTTGGCAGCCTGTCTAAAGCATAGAAATGCAAAGCAGTGTGTGATAAAGGGCTTTGGGGTTTTCCTTAGGTTTATGATACTAAGGAAACGGGTGGGCTCGTATGACTCCGGCTTGGTTTTACTCAGCTAATAAAAGGTAACGTGAAATGTTGACTCTGTATATGGCTTCATGGCAATGGCCCTTCTGGTTTGTTTATTAGCAGGACTGAAACTTAATTAGGGAGAGAGTTGGAAGCTTTTATCTGAACCCACAGAAACCTCCTCCATGTAAAATACCACTTGGTGAATGGCCAGCTGAGATTAGTGCCCAGTAAAAGAGAGGTGTACTAAAGTTTCTGTAAGATGTCTCCTGTGGCTTAGGAGAAGACTTGCAACTGGGGAAGGTCTGAAACTGGATCTAAGCTAAACAGTTTTATCTTGCTGAAGCACTCATATTTAGAAAGCTTTTTTTTAAAAAAAATCAATTGGCTATTCAATGAAATTAAATTGATTAATTGAACATCATGTGAACTGGGATCCTGGTTCTGCAAACATCCCTAGCTTCTTATTAATTATAAATACATGCTGATGTTGGAAGACAATACAGTATATTATGTCTGCTGAATGGCCTGAAAATCAGCCTCTCTGATAAGACCGGGAGTATAAAAAGAAAATAAAAAAAATAAATTTATGATATTCTGTAAACAGTTGTTGATTTTTATTGACAAGAATTTGGGAGATAATTCTGAATAATGTGTTAGGGGAGATTTCTTTAACTTCTTTCACTGAGGGAAGAGAATTTGAAAAATTGCTTTGGAAAGAAATTGAGACAACAATATAAGACTATGTATATGTGAAATGATAGCTAATGGTAATTTGTTTTTTATTTTACAAAAAAGGATAAAGCTTCTATTCAATTCACTACACCCTTTAACAGGCCAAGAACAAGGCCTGATCCTTTGAGAGTTTCTAGAAGTCTTCACATCACATAACTTAAGCAGAGGAGTGCTCTGTGGTAAGCACATGACCAAATTATAGGCTCTGTTACCCTTAATTTCTGCTTACACATGGGAAATCGTGTACAGCTCTATATATGTAGTCACTTTAAACCCACAAAACTTGCTTTATTTTTTCCCCTCATCCCTAACAGTTAATCAGAAGTGCTACATATAATTGGGAAACATGATTTTCCTTAAGCAAAATAAATATGTTCAGGAAAGAAATTGGGTTTAATTTTCCTTCCTGGTTACCCAGGAAGATATCAAGGGCAAATTTATCTTGTCAGCTCCCTGCGTGCTTATCTCTGAAAAGAGATGAGTGAAATCTCTTGTGGGATGAACTATTTTACTGTTCCTTCTCAGATTTCATCTCTAGTCCCAAAGTGTTTAACTCCAGGTTTTGTAGTCTCTGTTATATTTTAAAGCAGGGACTTGTGATAAAAAGGAAAGTAGCTGGGTTCAAAGGCAGGACTACAGACATTTTTCCACTTCCAGCAGCTGGAGACTGCAAATACAAATTTCTTTTCCTGCTTTGAGCTTCTCCTCCAGCACTGCCGTCTCATCCGATTCCTGTGTCTGGCAGCCTCAGGGAGAGCTGTGAACCTCCAGCTGGCCTCCTCAGGCTTCCCTAGGAGGCTTTGGAGAGCTCTGCTTCTTTCTGTGCCGTAAGTCTTTGCTTGTCCCAAAGCAATAGGGTTAGGCAGTAGCCGTTGGCATGGCGTTGGCTTTCACTGAGGCCGGTCCTGTGGCAGAATATTGGTTTACTGGGATGGAAATGATGGTGGAAATGTCCTGATTACATGTTGGGGTGAGAGTGCTATAGCTTACAGCCGTGCTGAGAGAAGCTGTACTCTGAGACTCTCTGCTCCCATTAGGGCAAAGCGCTGTAACGTGGGCACCTTGGTGGAAACAGTGCTGCCCACTCCTACACTAACGCTGCCTCGGCTACCTGAAATCAATTTCAATCAAACCTAAAAACCCAGCAACCTCTTGTTCTGGGTCTGTTTTCACCTTTCATAGATCACAATTCATAATGCTCTGAACTCTGCTTTGGTTTGTGTGACGGAGCTCCACAGAGAGGCCAACTGCTGCCTTGTCAAACTAATTGCCCTTCGTGGAAGGAGAGACACTCTGAATTTAACATGCTGCTTCTCTCTAATAGAGCCTGATAGATGGAGACTGCTTCACGTTTCCATGCCCCATGACCTGATGGAGTCAGCAACTCCCTGTGCTTACTGATGAAAAGCTTTCTGAGATGGGCTTCTGTCCTGCTTCTGACATTCACCCTTGTTTCCTCAGCGAATGAGTAGGTTGTTGACCTTAGCCATCCCTCCACTCTCATCTCTTTTTAATGGACAGTTAAGATGAGGTTTGAAGTCTATAGGGAGGGTGATTTGCCTTTTTTACTCAGTAGTTTAGGCAGTTTGTCTTTCCAAGGTGGTCTGGATTGTGCTTGCTATTAGTTTCTCTGGTTAAACTCCTCCTGTCTTATTTCTATCCAGTAAAAAAAAAAAAATATTTAAGTGGGGTCAAGAGAGTGGGAATGTTGCAGTGACTTCTGTGGAGTTAGGAGTTCAACACCTTAATATTTGATTAGCTGTGTTTATGAAAAAAATGCTACAATTGTTTTGGGAATAGGAGGCTAATGTAAAAATAGTAATGCTTCAGAGCTTTCATGTATAGTACACAACTTCTAAAGTGCTGGACATAATTTGGGGAATGTAATTCTCTAGCTAACATTGCATCTCCTGGACATCTTACTATCACTTCTGTTTCATTTCTTCCTGTCTCAAGAATTCATAATATAAAGCTACATGTTGAAAGAAATGCGATTACTCTTTCCTTTGGCAGGTTAGTTATAGGAGATCAAGACTTGTGCCTTTCAGGTTTAAAGACAAAATATTTTCCTGTTTCTCTCTTTGGCTGCTTCAGGAAAAGACCATAACTTTTTTAGTAATGCATGATTTTTGAAATCAAACTGATACCACACTTCACAAATCATTGCTTCAGTTTTGCTTAACCTGAGTCAGAACACATGCTGGGTTTTTTCAGTATTTTAAAGGAATTCTAATTCCTTTATCACAAGAGGCTGAACAGTGTTTTCGTAGGTAGGGATCATGCTGTATAGCTGAGCATTTATGTACGTGGAGATATTTAGAGATGCTTTGAAAGTCTTTCCACGACAGAACTTTACCCTGAGGATCAGCTGATGGACAGAATTTGTGGTCTATCACCACAAACAGATCCAACAATAATTGTAAATAACCCGACTGTTCAGTTGTTACATAGAACTTGAGAAATGTGATAGTTCTGATGCTTTTTCTGTAAGTCACTTCAAATGCACATCAATGATGAACTAATACAGGCTGTTTGATTCCCTCTTGCTACACAGTAGTAGCATCTGTGGTTGCACAGTGTGGTTCATCTTGTGATGACAGATATAGCAAAGGAACTTTTCCTCTTTATACTGTTATGAAATAAATAACAGCAATATGACCCTATGACCCACTGGAATTGTCAGCCTCTTATTCATTGGGTATGACCTTGTATTTGCATGAGATGGATCCTTCTT
Source organism: Grus americana (assembly GCF_028858705.1). Classification (NCBI taxonomy): domain Eukaryota; kingdom Metazoa; phylum Chordata; class Aves; order Gruiformes; family Gruidae; genus Grus; species Grus americana. Next base: position 6,095,659 of record NC_072866.1, read on the forward strand.
GATACCTTCTAACTGTGTATTTTCACTGTAAAATAGTGAAAAATAATTTATCTCAAAGACAGCAAAACTAGTTCCATTTTTTCTGGCTTCACACGCAGCCTAGAAAATGGCTGCTGATTGATTAACCTTTCAAGATTATTCATTTGCAAGGTATCCTACAGTTGTTTTGAGCTGAATGAAAACCAGAGAACTTATGTGATACATCTACTTGCAGACTGCTGCAGAAGGGAAAACTGCAGTGAAATGTGTTGGATTAAAGTCTCACTTAATACACTGCATGTCTTGTGTCCTCGCTGCTCTTAATTTTCCAGCTTAATTTTCTGGAAAGCTGAAGCTTTAAATCAAGTTGGTAGCAGGCCTCACTTTTTGATAAATTTGTATAATTTGTGACTTATTTATATACGTGGTCATGATTCTAGTTTAAGGACTAGTTTCCTTTCACATTGAGCTGACTGAGAATGCTTACGTGGTCTGTGACTGTGTCTCAGCTGGTTCTGTGCTTCGGACAAGCTGGACTCTTACCTTCTCTCTTTGGCACCTTCAGAGATGAATGTATCTGCAAGTGCCTTAATCCTTCATGAGCAGGAAAGGTCTGGCTTATTTCAGCCTTTTCCCCAGTTGCTACTTGACTCTAAAGCATGGCAACTGAAACCCAAGCCTTGTTGCATTCTGGGAGAAAATGGAATGTAAAGGGGAACTTTGAAAACAAAAAAATCTTCTGGTAGAAGGGAAGATGTGAGCTTACTACTTAAAGTATGCATGGCTTGTAGAACTCTTATCAACATCTTTCGAGGGGGAAAAATTGCTCAGAAATTCAATAATCTGCATTAATGCACAGTAACATGAAGCCATTGCTCTGTGGTAACTGCTGATTAATGTCATTGCTGTAGTGAATACGCTGCTGAAGTCATGACTGCAGCTTGGTTTTGAAGAATTACTGGCAAGCTTTGTAAGTCGTAACTAAGTAATAGAGTGCAATTGTCTTACCGAAGCATAACTTTATAAAAACTCAACCGCTCTGAGCTTGGCATATCAATTATGTGCTAAAGATAAGCTGGTAAATAATCAAAGTATTATGAGGCTTCTCACAGACAGTGTAATATATAACATAAACAAATACATCTTAGAAATACAAAGAGTAGAGAGTAGAAAGGATAATGTCTGGTATTTGTATAGATTGACCTTTCAAAGCTTCTTTGTCATTTAGGAAAAAAAATTCCACTGTCAAGAGACTAGCTTACATATCAATAGAGTATCACTGAATTCCAGTAGAAAAGCAGGTGCAAGAAGTAAATCCTCTTGAAGTGAGTAACATTGAAATTCTCCGTGTCCTCACTAGCCTTATATGCTGCTCTGATTCCACCAATCTCAGACGGAGTATTCCCTGAGCAAAGACTGCCTTGGCACACTGTTATTGCCCCTATATTCTCTTCAAGATCAAAGGTTAACAAAGTGTGAGAAATGTTCCCGTAGGAGTAATCCGGTGGCTGCAGATGGGCAGGAGAATGTCCTAGCTGTAGGGGTTGGACAAGGCTGTCCTCAGAAGAGAGCCAATCCTCACAAAGATTTTAACTGCATAAAAAGCACCCGTTTACTTCAGACTCTTCTTCATGAACTGCTCAGCAATGACCTACAATTTGAGAATACTATGGAACCTTTATTTCTCAAATGGTTTTGTGGGTTCAGGAAAATACCTGACAGACAGTTGCAGATAGTCCAGTCCACTAGGTCTATAGCTTGTTTTGACTGCTCCTTTGGCCCAGCCAAGGGACAGAAGACCTCTTAACACTGGTAACAATTCCCTTGAGCTCCTCTCAGAGACCTCACAGATTGCTCAAGTGCAGTTGACTAAAGCATCCCTCAGGGGTTTGCCAGAGCCTCTTGTATTTATCCCTTACAAGGGTTAATCTACCTTTTGATAGACATTCAAAAAGAAAGTACATAGTAAGAAAACCACTTTCTTTCTAACTTGATATAACCACCTGTTAAGTTTGAAATAAACCTCTCTTCTCCAGGATGCTACTACAAGTATGAGAGAAGGCAGAAAATATGATTCAGTTTTCAATACTTTAAATGACTGGAGATTCTGCTAGTATTAAGAAAGCTAAAGAGAACTTTCCTCTTGAGCAGATGCCTCATGAGGTCTCCCTTTCCATTCAGAGCCCTTCCATCTAAGCTATTTGTTAGCAGGAACCTCATACATCCTTCCATTTGATGCACAATATTCCTTTCAACTTGGTTAAATCAGGATTTTCAACAGCTGCTGAGGGAAATACAGCTTAATTTAATCTAATGCTTAATGATGGTCACAATACTAAAATTAACAGCATCTCTTCCACAGGACCTTTGGTTCTATCCTTGCTGCCATCACTTCAAGTCTTCCACCTATTAATAATGAAGTGGAAAGCAGCAGCAATGGCAGGAGTCAAGGTGCTGTTTAATAAGTCATCTGGCTGCAGAGCTGAAATTCAGGCTCCAGTGTCCTCTGTGAGTTTATGAAGCACAGAAGGTCTCTAATTCCGAGTGAACAGAGCCCTAAGCCTTTACATGTTAAACACATTAAATGTTTCCAGTTAATTTCATCTGACATCAATCAAAGCTCCACTAAAATTACTCTTGGGGAAGGTGGTGGGGAGGGAGTGGAATGGCAATACTTCTTAGTTGGCTTTCAGTTCTTTGCGTTAAAAAAGAAAAAAAAAAATCACTGAGTGCATTTGGGAAGCAGGAAAGACCTGTGTCAAAACCAGTTCTTTCTGAAGGCTGTGTTACCTGCTCTGTTTTCATTGGGAAAGAGTGGGAGAACAGGAAAAATAGAGGTTTTGACTATACCGTAGCAAAAAAAAGTTTTTTTCAAAACATGGTTTTGTTCTAGGCAAGCTCAAATAAAAATACCATGAGCTGACTAACATCCTTCAGTCTGAAGAACTATTAAATTGGATACAGTTCCTTGTTCACAGACTAAATGGCAGCAAGTTCACTCATTTGGAAAACAATCGAAGCAAGGTGCTCTGAGTTGCCAAGAGCTGCCCAGTTATTAGCTGGGCAGTACTTGTAGAAAGCAGTAATTATTATTTGGTGAATTATCCGCTCTCAGATGAGGAAGAGATATGCAGAAAGGATACTGTAGTGATTATAAAGAGAAAGCAAGCTGTAAATTACCTTTTGATAGTCTGTTCTGTGGAGGAAATGAGCACTATTCATTTAAATGGTATGAAAATGCATTTGAACTGTAACATAAAATGGGATGCAAGGTTTGTCGGGGTCCTTGTTATGAAGCTAACAATAAAAGGAGTGATGGAGGTCAGCATTTTTTGATGAAACTGGGGGAGCTTTATTGAGTTACACCAGCATCCCCATCTGATCACCTACAGCGTACAGAGAATGAATGTATACTTTCCACTAGTTTGTCAAGAGATAAGTCTCCCCTCTGGTCACAGCTTTGAGCATTTTAATGGATTTCCTAATTTTCTTATCCTACTGGCTGAGAGCTTCATTGGCCTTGGAAAATCCCCAGTGGCTTCTAGCCCATTAGCTGAGTTAGCCTGCTGTGGTTCATCCTGTGGTTCTCCCTCCATTCTTTATCTGCGCAGATGCAGTCGGACTCAGTCCCCGTGCTGTTTCACCTGTCTTAGTTCCCTTCGTGTTTTTTTTTTAAAGTCTTTCCCCTTTAAGAGAAGGGGCTTGCATAAGGAGGTTGGGATACGGTGCCTGGAGAAGAAAGCACAGGCTGCAGGAAGAAGCACCAGAGGGAGAAAAGGAGAGGAGGGGCTGCTCCTTGCCTCATTAGGTGGCTCTTGTTCTCTTCCACTGCTTCCACAGTCGCATTAATCCATTACACTCTTCTTGCAGGTGCCAGTTCCCACTTGACTGTGCCTATATTTGATCTGTTTACTGCATTCACTGGGGCTGACAGCCATCGTGTCTTGTTGGTGCTTCATAGATCATTTTTAAGTGTTAAATGAGGTATATAATTCTATTATGATTATTCCTGCCTTCCCTCATTTTTTCCCCCCTCAAATTAAAATTGCTTAACAACTTTAATCAAACTCAACCAAGCTCTTGACTAAACTAGGAAATGTTGAGAACATCTCATTGCATTTCGATTTAGTATATTTTAATGGGAAGTAGGAGGTACAGATGCTATTGAAAAGCACGAATAAGCCCTGAGAGACTTGGCAGAATACTAACACGAGAAGGAAAGAGTTGAATGCACAGTTCTATAATCCATGCATTGCCAGAAGCAATGGCCGTGTGCCACAAGCCTTCATGTTCAGCCAAACTCTATCAGCTGTGCTAACTGCTATAACTAATCCTATTTACTGTTACTGCTGACCCTAAAAAAAAAAAAAAGGAGGAAGCTGCAAGGTCTAAGTTTCAAATTACCTATATGTCTTGTCCTGTATCTTGCTTTCCAGTGTGACTATGTAGCTGAGTTCTTTGCTAGATATACTGGAGAATTTATTTGGGAGGGAAATATTGCCCAGTAATTCCTGAGAAAACATCAACTCGCTCATCAGTGCTGAGAGAAGGGTCTTCCGTAGAAATATGTAACATAAAAGCAGAAACAACTAAAAAGTACTAAAGAGCTATGAAGACTAAGCAAAACTAACCACTTTTCAACAGAACTGCTGATATTTGTGTTCACTCTGAACTGTAAACTAATGTCACCTGAATCAGCTCATAAATGTTTCAAAAGTGGGAAACTCTCTGGCTGTTAAACTGAGGATATAATGCTAGGCTTTTGTTTTTTTTTTAAAAAAAAAATTCCAATGCAGATTACTCAGTTCTGAGCCACAATGTATCTAGTGTTACCCATGGAAAACAGAAAGTTTTAAGCACCTTTTAATGGCCGTAGAGATGACTACATTTTTATCTCACAAATTCTCAGGAAGGGAGAATATTTAGTTTTGCATTGTTCAACTAGTAGTTTAAAGCTATGTGGAGGTTTAGGCTGTCTGTAGGAAGGTTTTATGTGCCTTTAGTGTGAACAGAGACCTGGTAGCTCACATCTGGAATGAAATTTGAAGCTACGGGAATGGCTACTCAAAGGCAGGAGCAAGCAGTAACAGAAATCTGTACGTGGGATCTGCTGGTGAAGGAAGCACCGTGCTGTGTTGATGACAGTTATAGTCTAACACTAGACTTAAAACCTAAGGGGCCAGAGGATGGGTAAAACCCATTTGCTGTGGCTGACACAGGTGAGCTTTAACGGGGCCATCTGCAGGGACCGGAGTTCACCTTCCCGTGGTGGGTCTGTGCCTCACCCCAACTGCCCTCTTGCCAAGTGGGTTTAAACCAGTCTGCAGGCGGGCAGCTGAATTCAAGGCACATGCTTCCACGTACAAGAGGAGACAAAGTGTAAGTGGTGGGCAGATACCTCGGATCAAGTGATACCTTAAACGGCCGTGAGCTAAATCTTGTCCCTTAACAGCCCTCTCAAACTAGATACATCGCTCTCTTGCTCGAGCTGTTATCTTCAGTGTTATCTACAGTAAGGGAAGCTTAGTTGGCAAGTAAGAGAGAACTTGCTCTTGTTATAATAAAAGATTGGATATTGTGAGGTATTTTTGTTCCCTTCGCAGTTCATCCTGTCGGTGTTTGGAGCGTGCAATGGCAGATCAGGCTGACCATCCTGATGGTGTATTTGTGTCCTGCAAGCTTTCAGTCTTTCTTCCCCTCCCAGTGCACGTCTTAATAAATGAAAGTATTCTCATTGCTCAGATTCAAAACATGTTTCCTTTGTATATTGGGCCATAGTTCTTATGTGCTGATCTACTGTTCTGGCTCATCTCATCTAAATTGCATTCTAGCTCAGCTTATTCAAAGGGAAAATTAATTCTGACAGCTGGCATCCCTTCTTCCTTACTGTGTTTGGTGTAAATCTAAAATTTATGTTTTGAATCTCAGCAAAACTGTTGGACTCAAACTACATCATTCTATTATCCATTTAATAGAAAGTAAGTATTCTAAGTGAAAAATTGAAGAATTGCCCTTTTTTGTGTTTGTTTTTTTTTCCTCTTTCACCATTGAAAAGCGTGCCAAATAATCTACTGTTTGTGCAGCCTACGAGTGAACTGTTGTGCGACATTGATATGCTCACCAGTTTCTCTCAATGGAATTCAGGAAATACACAAACAGACAGGGTTTCTGACTGCTAAACGTGCTATGTGGTTGAAAATTAAGCAAGGGGTGAGAAGTTGAAAGAAAATTAGGAATATAGAAGAAAGGACTAGAAAAGAGAGATGGAGAGAATGGCTTTGAGGGAGGTGGGAGCCTTAGTATTCTAGAAAATTGGGGGGCGAAGAAGGGAAGGGATTTTTAGCACCTCCCTTTGTTTTGCTTTGTTCCCTCAGATCTCTCTGCTTGACCCTGGCAATTTTGAAGGATTATCGGGAGCTGTGTACGCTTGCTGTAGAACTGTGTGTGCAAAACCTGTAAATCAGAGTTAAAGCTGTGTTGATGCCTTTGTTCCGATACCAGTATTTCTCTGCATAACATCTAAAGGCATCTAATTACACAAAATAAGAACAGTTTCCACTAAGAATCTTTTGTGTTTATTTTAAAGATATTTCTTAAAGAAATTGGAAACTTAATGAGATAGAAAAATTCTCCATGTATTATTTAAAACCTACTCCTCTGCCATCATAACAGTTCACAATACCCATCTGTTCTGCAGCATGCAAGTTTTACTCTGAATGCAAGTAATACAGGCTGCTCTGGCACATTCATTAACCCAACAAAGAGAACAGACCTTTTCCCAGAAATTACCCCTGGTGTAAAAGGAAAAAAAAAAAAAAAGAGGGCAAAACTTATATAAAAAAAAAAACCGCTACTTTTTTTTCCTAAGTAGAAAAAGTATTGATAATCATATTTTAGTGGAGGGAATAAACGAGGAAGATCAGGATCTTTGATCTGTAGTGTCACATGTGATCCAGTGTTAAACGTTTCGACAACTTTAACTGGTGCACTATAAGCTTTAAATTTAGGAAGGAACAGTTTGTAGTCTGTCTATGCTTTATAGATTGAAATTCCTTGAAATGTGTAATGGGATTATTTGAAAGAACCACTGCTGGGATACAATAAAGAACATTTTGTTTCTTAATTTGATAGTTCACTGGCTTTTGCACGTTCATAAAGCATCATAGTTCCTGATGAGTTTTGACTTAAACTTGTTTCATACAGGTTTAAAGCTTAATGTAGAATAGAATAAATGCACTTTAGGATTTCTGCAGCACAAAACCATGTAACTTAAACAGGAAAGGATTCTGAGGTTTTTTTCAGAGGGTCTCCCTGCTCCTTCACTGCATGTTTAATCTCAGGTAGAGGTGGGATACAGCTACGAAATATTTCTGTGATGAAGAAAATAACCAGCTTTATATAGCAAACTTCATAAATTCACGGTTTCCGCTTCTTACTAAGAAGGAAAGTACAAGCTAAGGTTTGTTCAGAAGAGTAAAGCTTATGTAGACATACATTTACAAGCCTGCCTGGCGGACCTAAATCTCGTAATGGAGACTATATCGTATTATTCCTGCTGTTTCTCAGACCTCCTCAGGTTGAGGACTGAGGCAGATAATGAAGTGAGACAGAGGTACGTGCAGTTAAGCCTGTCCACAGTGCCAGGCGAGCATGTAAATGCTTGGTGTGGTGGCAAGGGGAGAGGAGGAGGAAACCAGAAACGTCCATGAACCCGCTTTGCATTTAAATGGAATGTTGTTAGGCAGGGAATGGGTTTCTTAGCAGCTGCAGACCCTTCTCGTGTTTCTGGCATCTGGATGCAATTCCCAGCTTTATGTATTTGGATTGCATTCTCCTCAACCTGGTGTACGTGAGAAGTGTTTATTCAGGAGAGAGATGTAGACGTCTGGACACAGAGCAGTTTGCAGGCGCACACAAAGGTGATTTCTTTCTATGGTTGTGTTATGTGCAAATTGAACACCAAGACTGACAAATAGCTCGTAAGGCTTGTTTCTAGTTCTTATACTTTCTATCTCTCCCAGCTAAAATCTTATTCAGGTTACTCTATGAAGACTTTTCTAAAGAAAGTATGAGATGACCAATTCCCACTTAAATTCACATCCTTGAGTCTTTTACAGATTATCCAGGAACTTCCACAAATTTGTTCAAGGTCAGTGGCTGTGCAGTCAAATTTTAGGCTGTGATTCTGTGATGCTGTGGTACTGCCCTTTGAACACAGGGAAGGGCAAGCCTTTATGAAGTTAAAGACTGAACTTTCTAGGATAAATATTCTGTAACAAAGGGTTCAGAAGTGGACAGCCAGCATCACAGGTCAGATGTTGCAGCAGCTTCCCTTTGAGTTTGTACCTAGAAGACCACGCTTTTGACCATGCTTGCTTCAGGTATAGGCTGTGGAGCAATCGGACTAAATGATTCAAGGATCCTGAGCTCTTGCTTCGCCCAAGTGGTTAATTTACATCTCGAAACCTTGGTACTCTGCCTGATGACTCATTGCTGAAGTAAACCTTTGGGCAGGGCGGTCACTCTTATTTAAAAGTAGATCCTAAAACCACCTCTGCTATGCTACTGGACCCTGCCAGATAGAAAGGAGAGCTGGCTGTTTTCTCCCAAATGAATTTTGGTTTCATTTTCATGTTTGTAACAGTGGTATCAGCCAAGCATTTAATTATAACCAATGAACCCTGGTAAATTTTACAAGGGACCATGTTCTCCTAAACTTTTCAGGTTTATAAAGAAATTTTTGTCCCTTGTAAGTAGACTTTCTAACCAACTTCTAGGGTACTCAAGTTACAATAAAATTATATATATATATTGTTCTTTAAAAATCATCATTTTGTATCTCTAGCCAGGCATTTTGATGAAAATCTTTTCAAAAGACACTTTGTCTCCCAGTGTGTTATAAGGACCCTTCCTTTGATTTAGAAATTGTTTCACATTCAGGCATGGTGGCAGCATGAATGCAAAGACTGTCTAATAGAATATGTATGAATATGTGTGATGAATCCTTGAAACCATCCTGTATTGATGAATTACAATAGCCGAAAAAATACAGTCCTAGCTTTGATGCAAGTGGTCATATGGATCTCACTTTATAACTTATAGCAAAGACTCTCAGGAGCAAAATGAGTGCAGAACAGGCATCCTCTTAGGGGAAACTTTTATTTGCACATAATATATTTGTGAATCCAAATTATTCCCTTCAGGGAAGGTGAGTAAGTAAGTTTTGGCTGTCTGGTACAACTGTGCTAGGAGGCAATGAGAGGAGAGGAGACCTCTCTCCTCCCTCAGTGAGCATGGTTACCCCACTGCAATGCCAAAAATTCAGGTTACTGCAGTGGTCCAGGGTCACATACTCTTTAATGGGATGAAGAAGGACAAAAGAAGAGGGGGTACCACCCTGGCCTCCACACTGTCTGGTAGCTCAGGGAGCACATATGCTGCAGCTTACCACCAATATGATAAATTATTGCCTCCCACAGAAATAATTTTGCCTGAGAAGGTATTTCCTCGTGCCTGCGTGTCAGTGCCTCTGCTGACACTCAGCATGGGAGCAGCCATAGGAAAAGGGGTGTGCTGCATGGGGGCACCCCGAGTTACACAGGCCAGCTGCCTGGTGATGTGTCCGGCTGTAGTGTCATGGAATGGGGAAAAGTTGCTTGGCTTGCACAGTTTACATCAAATTAGGATCAAAGTGGTTTAGTAACTTATTAGCGGCACATAATTAACAGGTAATAAGTGAACTAAATATTCAGGATCTGTAATACAAGAGGTAACATTTTGTCTGCTGTTGTGGTTCAATAAACAACTATGAATTCCTCAACACCCTCCTGTAACTAATCCTGAACAGCTCCAACTCCCCTTACGTAGTACTTGCACGCTCCTTCTCACAAACAAGGCGTTTACAAGCACCCCCTCTCCTGCGAGCATCCTGTAGGAGCTGCAAAGGCTGTAGCTTTGTGTGCTACTCCCTACAACCTGCTCACCCATGCAGCATCCCACTAGTTTACATGCTCACACCTGAGATGGGGGTCCATAATGCAAACATAACTAATTGATTCAGCAACCTATTTAAACAGTGAATCCTAATTCCTTCAGCACTCACTTTGTGACACAAATCATCATTTGCTAACAAGGTATGCTCTACTATGTTTTAATTTACCAAGATGTTGGAAAGTTTAGCTTTGTGCAAGTTGTTCGTGAGACAAATTTTGCATTAGTTTTAGTCAACCATCAAATTATACTGACTAATTTCATAGTGCAGCAATGATTTAAATTAAGGAGATAACCTGTTCACTGATGCAGACTAAACTGATCTCAAAATTAAAAGGTCAGAGCCTCAGCTGATATAAACCAGTGTAGTTCTTCAGAAGGTGACAGAGTTGCACCAGTCCGTGCCAGACAAGCCCATGGCACAAGGACTTCCCCTTGGCCGGGTCACAAGGCTTGGTTGGTGGTTGGGTTTCAGCACGTCCTGCTAGGGGCAAACTGGAATTAAAGGAGACATCCCAGGGTGGTGGGTGGAAGGCTACAGGCCACAACTTCGTGAACATGCTTGAGCATGACAATAGTATATTACGCTGATACAAGCTGGCAGGCAGTCCTTGTCCCTCATTAAGGGTTTGGGGTATTTTTCTGAACAGGGTTGATTTCAGTCCTTATCCTACTTTAAATTAACAGAGGAGTTGCTGTGCATTTCAGTGGGCCAGACCTTGTCACTGTTACCTTGTTGGGATGGCAGCTTGTTCCACAAACAGTTATATTAAAAACTGTAAAGATTCTCAGGGGTTTAAACAAGTAAATAAGGATCAGCCTAAGCAACCTTGCCACCTCCTAAGCCTATGGGTCGGGTAACACTAGCCTCAAGTATTGGACTCTACAGGTAGATACTAGTTGTAACTCCTTACCCACAGAAGGACAGATCTTGATTCCCAACACCCATCTTTTGAGCAATGTTTGGATGAATATTAATTTTGGCATTCAAATACATAATCTATCTTTTGAGGAGCTTGTACAGCTACTCTACTGTCTTGGCAGAAACATTCTATCAAAAGAGAACCGAAAGCCTGAGTTTCAACTCGGCTCTCCCACTGGTTTCTTCTGGCAGAGTGACCCTATTAAATGCACCGAGAGCAGAGCCTGTGAACCTTTCTCAAATTATTGCTGACAGATTAATGTTCCTGTAATTACACTAGAATGTCTTGGAAACACAAATATTAATTAAGAGTATTGAACCAATTTAAAACAGTGTTCAATAGTGTTGAACAGAAATCCTGTAAAAATTAAACAAAATAAAATCATTGAGAAAATAATCAGCATTAGTCACAGCAGATAAAGTAATTGTTAAAGGTAAAGTGATTTTTGGCTCAGAATTTATATCATGGCTATGAAAGCTTTCCTAGTATAGATCATGTGATATATCAGTAATAGTTTTTCTAAATTCATTTTTATGTCAGATTTTGAGTAGTATCAGAAATATGTCCTCTAAGGTGTGTTTCAAAGCTCTGTGACCCTGCTGCTTTGAGCTATTCCATGGCTGTGCTGAGGTTGAGCAGGCTACTAATCAGTTAAGAAGTCCACAAATGCAGAACATTCCATGCAGTTCATAAAAGATCAATTGCTTACACTTGTAAAATAGCAATGACTGGTGTCTTTTCTAAACACTAGACATATTTTGTTCTCTTTTGATATTTTGTCCCATGGCTATTTGATTTATGCTAGAAAGGATTAGGAAACTATAGCTAGTGGGTCAAATCTCTTAGTTGCAGAGAAAAGACTGTCATATTTAGCTCTTGTTAGGAGGCTTCACATACTGCCTGCTTTCCTGCTGCCTAACACTCATTCTCCTCTGACAGGCTCAAGTCACGAGCAAACCAACATGAGTTTTTGCCTTAGAGTTCAGTAAGGTAGATACGAGAGCACACCTTCAGCCGAAGGTATCGACTGTGGTTTTCCTTCTCACGCTCCTCTGTATGTCCAAGTTTACGTATGTTCCTAACTCTGCACTAAGTACGTGATGAGGAGGACTGGTGGGTCTGCTCAACGCGTGAGAGCGAGGATGGCTGTCGCAGGCCAACGGCAGCTACCGGCGAGCTGTGGCTACTCCAGAAAAGTACTCCAGCATCTGTTTGGTCAAACACTAGGACTGAAACAGGTCTTACCCTTTTCTTAAGCATGTGCTTAAATACTTTACTAAATGAGATTAATTAACAGTCCTTTCCTCTGCATTTTATTACATGTGGCCTTACTGTAGAGCTTCATAAAAAGAATGAGATAGTTAACCATATTACAATGTGAAGATTTAAAAAAAAGTTTTCATGTGAAACATTTTTTCATTCATTCGCATGCCCTGAACATCATCTGAATTTTCTAAGTTTATATTCTGCATTGAGGGCTGTGTATCTTCATGCGCTATCTTCCCTCATTTGCAACAAACCAACAAATTTAAGAGGAAAAAAAATCTAGCATAAATACTAAAAATATTCCAGCATGGTTGAAACAAATAAAATCACAAATTGCCTTGAAAAATATCAGCAGGAAATAACCAAAGAATATCTATGTATGAATTCACATCAGATAGGTAATTAACCTTATGCCTCAAAATATTTCAAATCTCCCTGTCCTTGAGAATTTACTGATGGCATATAAACTATTTACATCTTTTTTGAATAATTTATCCTGTCCTTCCATTATGCCAAATCAATTTATAATCTTGGATAATGAAGCATTCCTGAGTGAAAGTTAATATAGAGCTGCACCTCCTACAGAGTACAAGTCTGTGAAAATGCTTTCTTCCCCCCCCGAACTTTATAAATTCTTTAAATGTACTTATCCTAGCATTTTTAGGATCAGAGAGTTTGGTTTTGTGGAGCTTTTGATGATATAAAACAAGGTAATTCCATTTATCTCAATGGAGAATGAAGAAGAATTGAGCAAGTCCTGATTTTTTTTTCCACCAGTGTTAAGTCAGATAATTAAGCCCAGAATATTTAACTCTACTAGAGGCATGTGGATCTTAACTTTATTCAGATGCATATTCTATCCCAATATTACCCTTCATTTTGTGACATTTAATTAAGAAACGTCATTTTTCTCTTCTTCAGAGTACTTGTAAATATTAAACTATGTTTCCCTTATGTGTAGTTTCTTCTGCACAAAAGGATTAACATCAGCCCGGTTAAGGTCACTTTAGCTAATTTTGTGCTGAAGAACAAAGATCAGAGCAAGCTCCCTAGAATTAAATTGTCCCGTGCAAGTTTGACTTTGTGCCTGTGTTTTCTGATATATGAGTATTTAAAGACCCACATGTATTTTTTTCTAAGATGCAAAAACATGTGGACAATAACTTCCATACATGATTATAAGCCACAAGACAAGCAATCCACTTTTGTTATTTGCATGTTATTGTTTGTAACAGTTTAACGAGGTTATAGGAAAGAAAATGCTACTAATCTTATATTAGTGGGGTTTGGTTTTTTTTTTTTTAAATAAAGCCTAGAATAGGATGTACATGTGCCAGTAGAAATAAATTCTTGATGTGGGCTAGTGATAGGGTTTCTAAGCCATGAAAGCAGATCTCTTTCTTCCTCTGTCCTTCCTGAACGGAAGTTCCCTTCAGCAGTTTATTAGCTTGTTTGACAGCAAAGCTTACCCTCTATGTTCTCTTTGTCCTTGCCCTTAATTTTGTTAGGTGTGCAGTGTTCTCCTCCTCCTTTTTGTTTTTCCAAGTGATGAAGGCATTTCCTTTTTTTTTTTTTTTACACTTGTCATTTACAGTCTCCTTCCCTTTCGCCTCAAGTTTCCTTTACTGAAGGCCATTCCGTAGGTAAGGCACCAAGATGCTCCATGCTGATGGAAGCTCAATCTGCTCCTTTATTCCTATGGGCATAGCAGGAAACAAATGATGATGTGACATAGAGTTTGTCAATGGCTTTCACCATCCCTTTCTGGAGCCTTCAAGTTTTCCAACAGTGTTTTTGTATAAAGGCAATCTTTGAGATAAGGCAAAAGTACCACCCAGTAGTGATATAATGTAAGGGGAGCAGGAACTTGGTGCCTGGCTCTGAGAGGCACCTCCTCCATGGGAAATGTCAAAGTTGTAAATTTGGCCAGGAAGACAGATAAGGAGAAAGTCAGAAATGCTACTTTTGCTAAATAATGTTATCTTTTAAAGTCTAAATTCTAGGACAGATTGCTCACAACGGGAAGGCCACCACCCATTCCTGTTCTGCCCCACCTAGTATGCTAGCACTAAGTTGACTCTGCCAACTTAACACATACAATAACATGCACCAAAGACAGGCAGGCTGTTCCTTGCTTTTCCATCCGTTGTATCTGCATTCAGATTCTCCTGTTACAAGATGAGGATTCAGGTACATCCCACATGGCACAGTACAGAACCACAGCGTTCGACACCCCTTCCCTGTTCCTTTTAATTTCCCTTTCAGAACTAACGAACAGCTCACAGATTTAGAAGTACAACTTCTGAAAGTCCTCGTCTCTAGTTTTGCAAATTTTGTTTTCTTTCTCCCTTACCTGGAAGCAGTGTACGAGCTGGTTTGTACTGCGTACTGCATTTCCCCTTTACACTTGCTTGTATCCACTTCTGTAGTGCAGAGAAGGCTGCTTGCCCTCTTTTTCACTACTGCTGATAACCTCATATAACCCCTAGCACTTAATGGAAAAAAAAATTACAAAATACTACAGGTAAAAACTTTTTTGGCAAAAAAATGGTCACATATTGATCCTTTGGAAACTTAGTTTTCTCTCTCTTTCCACCCTACGTACAAAAATACTACATTTTTTGCATAAGTGCAAAAACTAGCAGAAATGAGTAATGTGAGGGAAAAGTAATAAAGCCAAGTAGAAAACTACATTCTGAACAGCTGAAAGAAGGGATCATGAGACTGGATAGGAAAAGGGCTGATGCCCTGCAGGAATGTGTCTCTGCAAGTGATGCAACACTTCAGCACCTGAACTCAGCTCGCAGCTTCTAGTGGGCAGGTCACTTGGATGAAGCTTCCAGTATGCGACCTAGAAACATGATGTTGGGCCAAAGGAAGCCTCTCATTAAAGGTCACATCTGGCTTTCTGGATAGCTTAATGACATTATTTTCTCTTCCCCACTCCTGAATCTTTTCTCAAATTACTAGCCTAAATGGGAGGAAATTGCTGGTTGTTTAATGATTCTACAGCATGTTGGTATTATGATATTTTAGGAATACAAATTGGCTGAGGATGGAAAGATGAAAAGAAAGAGCCTTTTTCCAAGAAAAGAGTATCCACCAGGCTTTATATCTCAGTAATATTTGTTGCCAAAAATGTTTTGAATGTATCATTAGGACTTTTCATATGTTTTAAACCCACTCCATTTATTTCATATGAAAATGCACCTGTGAGATTTTTTTTTTCTTCTGGGCAAGTCTTAGTCCTGCAACAAAAGGGTTTTGCTGTAAGCTGAAGATACCCTAGGCTGTGGGTGTCCTCTGCTATTTTCCATGAAATTTAAGATTGCAGTCAGCTGTCAGACTTCTGTTTCCTATTTTACCAGAAGACATCATTCGTCCTGTGAGCTGACTTAAAAGTGGAATTTCAGCAAGACTGGACAACTTAGATTTGAGAACATATGCTTTCCCTTTTGAAAAGGTCACTCTGTGCCTAGAACACAATCTCGTTTCTGTTCTTGTTCCTTTGCAGCTTTGGAAAGTGAAATATTCCACAGAATTTGTGGGAGTATCTAGAGCAAGGAGATATGTGCGATGATAATTGAGATAGTTGAGATAATTACATCCCTATTGTTGTTCTCCTGATGAAGTGTTTCCTATTTACCTATTTTTTCCATTAGCTCCTTTAGAGTTCAGACCAATGGATTCTTCTATTTACTATTAATATATACCATGACAAAGCCCAGGTGCTCAAAATGCCTTAAAATCAGTAAACCAGACACAGAGGTTAACTTATTTTACTCTGGATAAAACAAGTCAGCTATGTTCATTATCTAGTGCTATGCTGTTGAGATACTTTTTTCCTACACTAAATGGTGAGAGACAACAAAACTTTTCAATGCATACCTGGGTCATAAATGAACGTGAAGGATCCTGTACTGTTAGACTTTAGCTCTTTTCCTGGCCTACAGAGTAGGTACAGGCAGGTGAAACTGGTGGTCATGTGAAAGTGAATGATTTTTTTTTCCTTAGATGTGAAGAATTAAAGGATTTCTTAAGAGAAAAGAAACCTCGGACCCTGTTAGGTGATTCCATACTGCTGCAGGCTAGTGTTTGTTGATATCAACAATCTTACTGATGCGGACAAGGCTATTTCCAGCCTGTTTTGGAGTGGGGCCCTGAGGGCAAGACCCTCAAATCAAAAACTGCCCTGGGGCAAAAGAGGGAGCTTGGCAGAGCTCTCTGGGGTGGGGAGGACCCCAGCCTTTCCCCTGCCCCTTCTCAAAGACCCCAAGGATGGCCAACTGCTAGAGCTCTGTCTTGCAGAGCTGACCACGGGCGCAGCCCCAAAATGCCTCCCGGGGCGGGGGGGAAGGCTCAAGGCATTTACTGTTATCAGGTTCATTGTTTTGCCCTTAGTAAAAAACACCAATAATTATGCCTCGTCATTCCTCTGTGAACAAAGTGGCCAGCCTGGTGGTATGCAATAAAAATAACTGAAGAAGTCAGTGTTTTAAAGTAATTTTTATAAAGGCAAGAGATCAAGTGACACAATCTTTCTAGCCACTTCAATAAATATAGGGTGGTGATTAGCAAATAAAACTGAGTAATTGTAGTTTTCTGCTCAACTCAGTATAATTTGCTTAAGTATCTGTGTCAATCAAAGTTATATTTAGATTGACACCATAGGGATATGTAAAACCTATTTATTTCTGAATAAATATTTGAAGAGATTATATAAGCAGGAATGTCCAACGCTCAGGGATTTTCTCTGAAAAGATAAAGATTCGTTATTGATAATAGCCTAATATAAAACTATTCATCTGGTTATCTAGAATAGTCTAAGCATTAATAATTATAGCCCTAGGCATATGGAATGAAATAATTCCTCCCTCCACTCCCCAAACATTAAGGTCAGGATTTATTGGCCCTCACAGAGCTTCCCAGTGGCGTTAGAAATATCCATTCAGGACTGTGGGATACACACGGACTTCTAGAATGGAGGCTGGAAGGCATGCAGAATAGGCTAGGGTGCCTTAAATCATGTGCTCTTACGTATCCAGTGCCAACAGAGTCCCGTCTTTCACAAAATAAATAAATGCAGGCAAGGGGGTGAAAAATGGTTTTGATTGGGGTTGACTTTCTCTAGGAGCTTCTACGAAGACAGAATTCAGAACAAAACCTGCAGATTTCGAAGTAATTCAGAAACAAGCCATTTGGTTTTAAAATGTTATTTTCCATATATGTCCCAACCCTGATTTTCAAAAGGGATAGTGAGAAGATACTAATGATACCAACACAAGCACAAAATTTTAAACTTGTGAAGAAAGTTAACGCAACATGAAATTTTAGGTTGTCCCATTTTACCAAAAAACTTGATCATTATCAGTACTGAGACTGGAAATTTCTTATTTTAATATGTCCACTAAAGCAAAAAAAAAAAAAATTAATTTTTTCACATTGTATCGTGGATACTTGCACTGAAATGTTATCACTTTCAGAGCTAAGTACAGTAGTATCCTTGTAGTAGCCTCCTGTCAGAAGTAGAAGTTTCCTGTTCTCAATTGTTTCCTAGAACTGAAGTTTCTAGTGCCTGAAGTGAGTTTGTCTGGAGTTGTTATTTTTTTTCAACTCTTTTGGAAGGAGAACAATCAAAAATAAATACATGCAAATGTATCATTTAACTAAGAAGCATAATGCATGCAAAACTTGGCCTTGAGTAAATGATATCAAGTAGGTCACTTTAATCATTGACTTGGATTCTGTTTAGCTCCTTTGAAGTCTTTTTGTCAAAATTTCAGAGCTGCGTAACAAGTGGAGGAAATGTGAGTTTTCCATTGCAGAACTGATGACAGCCTGATCCTTCCAGTTTGCTCTCATTCATGCAGAGCGCTATTTTGTCTCCACATCAGTATGTTTTATTGCTCACTGGCAAGTATCTCCTTGTCATCTCTTTTTGGTCTCCATTGTATAGAAATACCAAATGAGGGAATTCTACTGTTCTGGATGGACTAAGTACCAAATTTACAAAGCTGTCAAGAACTCTGGATGCTCAATTCCTGTTAAAATTAACGTCCTCTGTTCCCTGTCTGTTGTTGGTATTCAGGACCTGTCTCTGACGCTGTTTCACAAGGGCTCCCATTAGCCTCACATAAATTCTACTGCCTTTTCAAACATCATTTGAGCCTTCACTACCTGTAGTGATGATCAGATTTCAGTTTTTCAAGCTGAAATTTCTTTGTAGAGACTCCATTCTCTGTCACGACCCATTCCTATTCCCCTTCAGCAAGATCTCTAGGGTACACATTTATTTCTTGTCTTTCTGAGGAGAGGAAAAAGCAATAAAAACACTTGAACTGCTTTTTAAGCTCTATTTTAATTGGCCCAGCTCTCTTTGATGGTTTACATTTGTCTTAACAAGCACACAAAAACATCTGGGGGAAAAAAAGAATTAATTAACTCAAGCAACATTGCTATAATACTTTTAATTTATAACCAGATGAAACATAAGTTTAAATACCTAAGCACTATAATTACTTTCCCACATTTAATTCCATAGTATGTTTGTATGTAGAAAGATGCACATATCTGGTTTTATTAGTTTTTACAATTGTATTACATAGCCTTTTCTGATGTTTTGTGTGTCACAGACGGAGAAACTTTGGCCTGGAAGCTGTGTATCTGTCCCACCACCCCTCACCTACACACATATGTGTCAGTAAATTCTTAAAACTGCTTAACTTTTTTAGGTGCTCTTGGAATTCTATTTTCCCACTGAAAGTTGAAATTGCGTATAATTTTTAGTGGAATTTAATTGTGTTATTCCCAAAAGACTTGTGTTTTAAAATTAGTCAAACAGATGTTTTGATATTAATTTTTTTCCCCTAAATGATACCTTATTAGCACAGTAAACTTCCTCTTTACGTGACTGTTCAGAGCTCTTTTGATTATCCCAAATGGATTCCTTGCATTTCGATAATACACTGATTTACAACCCCACTCAAACAATCTGCTCCTTCTAATGTACTTTTTTCTTAAAGAAACTTCAGGATTATTGTGACATGAAAAGGTTGTTGGTTGTGGAACACTAATAAATCTGGAAGAGATTGCTCCTCTGGCTCCTGCTGAGCTCGTTGCCAACTCCAGCTCCGGGGCCTTTCCTGCAGAGCCGCCCCAGCCTGTATTGGTCCATGGGGTTGCTCTGTTCCAGGTGCAGGACTTCTCATTTCACCTTGCTGAGCTTCGTGAGGTCCCTGCCAGCCCATTCTCACAGTGTTTGAGGTCCCTGCCAGCCCATTCTCGCAGTGTTTGAGGTCCCTGTGAATGGCAGCACAGCCTGCCTGTGCATCAACTGCTCCCACCATAATTCAGTGCCACCTGCAAAATTGCTGAGAGTGACTCCAGCACCATCATCTAAGTCTTAGATGAAGACATCAGGCAACATTATCCCTGGTACCATGCCCTGAGAAACTGTACTTATGAACAGGAAAATGTTAGCTTTTAACCAAGGATGACTATTGCTTGAGCCTGATGCTCCCACTGGTTTTCAACCCACTTGTAGTCTGTCCATCCAGTCTACTTGCCCCAGTTTGACTACTAGGAGTCTTTGGGAGATCTTGTCAAAAGCCTTGCTAATGAGAAAGAAAATTACATGCACTGATCTCATCTACAGAGCCAGTCATTCACAGCAGTTAGCTGAGCTGGTCAAGAACAGTTTTCTCTTAGTAAATCCGTACTGTTCCTCCTCATTGTCTTGTCCTTCATACACTTGGCAGTGGCTTCTGTGAGGACTTGCTCCGCAATTTTCCCAAGGAAGTAAGGTTAGACTGACCCACCTGTAGTTCCCTCTGCCTTTTGCTGAAGATGGTTTGCCACAGCTTTTGAAGGGTGATAGACCTCTGCCTTGCTATGCCATCAATCAAATATGTCACCATCTTGGATGAAGCCTGTCCAGTCCCATATGTGTCAAGCTTGCTTCTATAAATCCCTAACGTGATCCTTGCTGAGTAGTACTTCTCTCCCCTAGACTTTGTTAGAACATCTTAGGAAAGAGCTCCGTGTCAATGCTTTGTACTGCTAGTGCCATTGATGCACGCCAAGGTTGGAAAGAAGCTCTGGGACTGAACAGCTGGGAGGAGACAGATGGAGTAAGAAGTAGTAAATGGCTGACAGCCACATCAACAAACAAAGGGTATATGTTATTTATTTTGAGTTGTTGATGCCAGAGACAAAGCAGGTTTAAGTATTTGGGAATGAGGCAGATGCGATGGAAGTGGCTTCCAGAAGCATGGGGAGAAGACAACACTTTACCAAACGCATATGTCAAGCCCTATGCCAACACAGATAACAAAAATAGATATTTACATTTGCAGTTAGCCCGTAGCAGCTTTCTATAAGGTGGCAAACAAAGCTTTTCTGTTAACTACTGGTGAATGAATACACTCTTTACCGTGATCTGTACTTTAAAATCGCATATTTGGTACTGGAAGTAAACCACTAAAGTTAACAAAAACAATTACAAGCTACACATTATTGTAATTCATCTCTTTCTAGAATCCAGACACTGCAGTCGTGAAAGACGTATAGTTTTAGGCAGCAAAGGATGAATTGCAGTATTTTCCCAGGCATCGGACTAGGTTGTGCTCCAGCTTCTGCCGCTGACTCTCAGCTTATCCCCCGGTGGACACCATGCAATCTTTCTTGTTCCCCAGTTTTCCTTCCTCTCACAGCTATTTAGACGCAGAGGTATGAGATCTTTCTCATGATTCAGTGTACCATGGGACCTTGGTCTTGACTAAGCTGCCAGGATCTATGGCTACATAAAGATATATGTCATTTACCTCTGAAATGAAACACTTTTTAGTAGGAGTAAGCACTCTACATTTCTTTACATCATCTATACCGGCTTCTCCACGCTTGGAGCATACACACGGCATACAGAGCTCACAGCATTCTTCAGCATCGACTACTGTCACCTTAGAGGTTACAAGGTATTAATGACTTGGCAAGAGAGAAAAAGAAGCCCGTTTGAGTCAACTGATTGGTGACTATTTGCTCTAAGATTTAGTGATTTGGGCTATATATGAACGCTTTAAGGGCCTGATGTGAAAAACGGCAAGAAATTAGCTGATTGACTGTATATAATGAGGATAGGGGAGAAGCATATAATTAGATTGAATAGATATAAACCCAGCTCTTTAAAAACGTGCTCATTATTGTTTTAATAGTTGGAATGTGCATTTGTTATGGTGGTTGTCTGCAGCACTGCTAAATTATTGCTATAGTGAGGCAAGTCCTTAGGTTTTGTACTTGCCCTTTTTCCTGATGAATTCTTTTCTGTATTAATTTTAAATATTTTTTCCTAGAAGAAAAACTGTCAAAAACCAACAAAAAAATAAAGGGAAACTGAAAAAATCCTCTGTGTTAGTCATAGAGGAATACCTTATAACTCCCCAAACTGTTCTTTTCCCTTATAATTTTTGCCATACTTGGTAGAAAGTCAAAAGCATGTTGAGGGATTGCTACAAGCTAGTAAAAGGGTGATGTAGGAGACATTTTTAAAATGCTGTAAAAGTTACTTTTAAACTATGACCATCAGAAATTTATAAGGTTCTTAATGAGGCTTCATACTGAGCAGCACATTTTCTACTGAAGCTAAACGTAGTATTTGTCAGAGAAAGCCATTTCCTGTCTATTTGCATTCATCGCAATTGTATATGCCATGTCTTATGCTCTTGCATTATAAAGAGCTGCATTTTCCCCTAGGTATATCTTCTGTGACTACGGTACAGGAAAAATAATTGATTCTCTCTCTAATGTTTTTTTTAATGAACTACGGTCTTACAGATGCAGTTGGGTTTGTAACCAAACGCATTGTGCTGTGCCGTAAGAATGGCAGTCAGGAAACAAGCTTTGAGTAACTTACGAAAAATCAAGAAAGGCGTTTCCCTAGTATTTCAGAAATAAGAATGTGCTTTTTGTTTCTCAGAAGTTCAATAACATTTTTTTCAGTTTAGGCAAGTTCAAGGATGTTTTGCCAACTTTATAGACAGTCATTTTGTGTTTATTAACTTGATATTCTTTAGGTAATTTGAACTACTTCACTGAAAACTCCTAATGTTTTGAGGTATAATTGCAGAGCAGTTTGCAAAGTGAACCTCCCAGCATCACATTGATCTTTTTCTTTCTCTGTGAGGAATCATGGTTATATTTCATTTGGGAGAAGCTGTGGGTCTCCGTCTTTCGAAGACAGACGTGTCAGTTTAAAAGGGATGCGTGGAAAGCTCCCTCCCTGCCTCCCTGTGCTCTTCAAACAAGTATATCTCTTAGGACAATAAAGTGTCTAAATTGTTACATTATTAATGATGTACCAAAAAGCTCTCTCTTTCCAAGTGGAATGCTCAATCATTTAAACTTTTTACTCTGAAATTATCAACAGCAATTTTAATGGTGCAGCTGACTATAAATGGAGGCGGGTTGCCCGTGGCAATGTCAGATGGGATCGCATCAGGCTGAAGACCCTGGCGGTAATGCGGGCTGACAGCTTCCCCCATTACTGCTTTTTCCTCGCTGTTCTATCGGCACGCAGCGTGATGCAAGCAGATGGGCCACGAGCTGCGCGCGCAGTCGATGTATTGGCATCGTGCGCCGTGAGCCTGAGCTCATGACATTTCTGTTGTGAAATTCTGCAGAACGGGTAAATAAGTTATAGACTTGGCAAGGCCAGCAAAAAGATAATTTTCTTGATAATGGCATGTAAGTAACAAAAGAGAATTGTTTTTTGTAGTCCAGGAATCATTGATATTTTAGCTGTGCTGTATTCTGACTTTCCAAGTGTCTTCCCTCTAGAGCTACACTGCTTTCAGGGCCAATAACTTGTCGAGTCATTAAAATGAACAGTAGAGCTAGCAAAACTTAGCAAGTAGCTTTACAAACATGGGTTAATCTATAACAATTCTCCTTTTCAATGAGTTTGTGTGCTTTTCATGGGCACCATTCCTGTTTGCAGCTCTCAGAAGCTGCAGCACTGATTTAACTGTACTGACTAAAAACAAACCACAGGTTTACATCTCACTCAAATGTGCTTTTCTGTATATTTACTGAGTTGTCTACTTCTTTCCATGGAAGTCTCAAGTACTTTATTACCAGTGTTTACCTGCTTTGGCATCCTGAAAGTTACAGCACATGGATTTCTAGGAAACATCATGTTAATCAATAGTAAAATAACACATTCAACTTTCCCATAATCACCTGCCACTTGATATTAACATCTGTAATAAATTTAATGGTAAATACTACATTCTGAATAAATATTTTAAGAAAGGGATGCTCTTGATAATTTGAAGAGAAAATTGTGGAGAGAAAGGGGAAAAGAAATGCTTTATAAATAAAGCCACAGCAAATACTCCTCTCATATGTAACTTTATAGTCTCACAAGTCAAGTGAAGCCAAAACAGTTAACTTCTAATTTTTTTTTTTTTTTATAAAGTAGTAGTATATGTGATGTAGGAATATATTGCTGTCCTTGTGGGAGAAGATTCTGCCATTACTTGAAAGAGATTTCTTAACAGCAATTGCTTTACTTTTTTTTTTTTATTTTTCCTTTTTTCTCTCTCTTCTCTCCCCCCCCCACCCTTGTTGCTTTGTTTTTTAAATTCTTGTCCTCTCCCTAGAATTTCTCTTCTCACTCCAGAATATAGACTGGTCCCTGTGATTTATTTTTAAAGTCCATAGAAAGTCACTCTAGGGCCATTACAACACTTTGCATATTGATGTGGCTATGTTAAGTGATGCTGTCTGAAGTTCTGATCCCCTTCATTCATAGGTGAAGTCCTGATTAAAGTAGTACTTAAGTACTAATAAAATAAAAATTCTAGATTTTTATGGAAATGTATTTAAAACTTGAAAGAAATCTCTCTTTAGTATAGTCATTTATCCCGCAATTTATCTCAGAAGGTTTGAGAAATAGTCCTCATTTTCCAAATAATAAGCAGATTAGTGTTGTTATAAATGTTGTTGCAAAGTCACTCTCAGAGCTTTAAGAGTAAAAAGAGAGACCAGATTAATAGAAAGGTTAATTCATGAAGAAGCTTTCATGAAATGCTGTCAACGTCTCTCTATGCTGGACATTAATGATCAACTCACTAGACAGGTACTGCTGCTAAACAGGAAGGTATTTTAGTGTCCTGTGAGATCAGATGGCACTGAGGAGGCAGTCTCCCTTTGCACGGAACGGGGCTTCCCAGGGAACCTGTACTCTTCGTGTCATATTTTCAGAAGGGCATTTCTGTAAAACTTACTGTGATGTGGGAAAGTCCCTTTCAGTTGGAACTGAGGCACAATCAAACTTAGTCAGGATTTATAATTGGAAGTTGATTTTTTTGATATGTATGACTTAGAGCTCTGGTTAGCTTATGCGGTGTGATTGGCAACCTTAGCTAAAGAGACCAGACTGAAAAGGTCACCAAGTTATCTGTCCTCTAACTCAAGAAGATAAATCCAGGCAGTGATTGAAGTAGATGGGCTGGAGAAGCTTATCTCATAGTCTGCTGTACTGTGCTCCCTATCTGGGGATACAGATAAGTTATAAATCACAAGCAATGGAGTTAAGTCTTCAGGTGATGCAAAAGTTATCTGTCTCAGCATTGCGGTGTGTCTACCAGAGCTTCCAAGAAGTCTCAAAATGCGGAGGTAATTTTTGTACTGCAAACTGTCACGTGTAGCAATGTCCAGCACGTGGAAACTAGTGAAATTTTTTTCCCAGCCTTTTGCCCAGAGCTCTTCCCAGGGGTTAAAGATCACCTTAGCGTGCCGTTTGGTGAGGGTTTAACACAAACATCAGGTGTGATCATTTGCTGAGTGTGAGAAGCAACTGCAAAACGGGAAGCCTGACACAGAGCATGTGTGTGGTGACATCTCTCCAAGCACAACGTTGCAGACAGTCAGGAGCAAGCCGTGGTATGTCTTATATCCACCAGAAAGCCTGCTCCTCACGTCGTGTCAGGGCTTTGACCTTCACCAGTGGCTGGACCACTCAAAGAAGTTTGTGCTTGTTATTGTTTGCAAGGAAGAAGGGCTGTCTCCTGGCTTTGGCAGTAGACAAGGCTGCTTTTTAGATCCAGGAGTGCTAGTTTCCCTGCTGCTGCAGCAGCACTTTCTGTGGCTTTTTTTTAAAAAAAAAAAAAAAAAAGATTTGGAGCTGTGGTGGTTTACTTAGTCTTGAGTAATGGCTCATCTCTGCTAGGAATGCATTAGTCCTGATAATTTTCTGGAAAAACAGTGAAACAGCATATATGTTTTTGCATGATATTGAGTAAAATTGATTACAGCTAAGAATGTCCTGCTCAGTTAGGAGAAGTGATGGTCTTAGCTAACTAGGATAGAGATGTGCACATTTATATGGCTGGCACAGACAGCTCTAGGGAGAGAGAAGGGTCAGAAGGGGAAGAAATGTGGCTCTTAAAAGATGAATATTTTATCCATTTTACCTAAAATGTACGTTACCCAAAAGCCCAGACAACGCAATAGAAAAGAGACAAGCAACTCTGTGAAAATAAAAGGCTTTCAGTTCACTAAAACTTCATTTATTATGGGCTTGAGAAGCAGCTGAAATAGGAAAATGCTGAATGGTCATGCTAGGAAGCATAAAGCAGAAAAGTAATTTTTCACTTACCTATTCCATTTTGGTTGCCATCCTTCTCCATCACTTGAACCTCTGGAGAGCTCAGGCCAGGAGACCTCTTCCCTGTCACAGTGCCCCTGCCAGCTCTCCTGGCCCTCTAGGCATGGCTGCGATACAGACCAGAGCCAGATCCAGCTGCTTTCTCCACTTGAGAGGAGCGAAAAGCTCTTGGAGAAAGAGTGTGCTGGAGAGGTGGTGCTGAGAGCGGGCATGGCTGAGGCTCTCAGGGTGAGTGTGGCTCTCATAATTAACAGCGATTCCAGACATTTCTCCCTCTCTTTAAAGGTGCTTTTCCTTTTGATGTTTCCCGAGTTATCTGAACCTCCTTCTGCCATAGTAATTTACAGATTTTTTTTTTTATTTTTAAATCCAAAGATTTATTTTTTTGTGTGTCTTCTCCTTTCAAGCCAACTTTGCTTATTTCTCACTGTGTCATCTGGAAAGTATGGCGTTAATATCAGAGCAAAATGTGGGCAGCTGGATTATTAGCACCTAGGGATAGTCAAGGTATTAGAATTTAAAAAGAGAAAGGAACCATCTGAAATTGCATCCATAGGTCTCATCACAGTCACAGCTTTTTACAGGAAAATAAACAATGGTTAAAGTACACTTCATAGAGATTAAACATAATTGTGATTTCCATTTTAACCCCTCTTTCCAATTCTAATATGCATTTGAGGAAGGAACATGTGTATAATATTGATTTACATGTACCTAGGAGAAATGTTTGCAATGTGTTGAGTCCTGGCCAGGCACAACAGCTCTTACACTTCTCTTGAACCTAGTCGTGTCCCTGTAATAAGTGATTTTCATCCGTCTCATTCTCAGGAGGAAAAAAAGCTATATAAAGCAAAGTGGTGGGGTTTTGCTTTCCTGATTTGACTTGAAAGAGGGATGCAATTTAATTGAGCTGTGGTCAGAAGGGTACCTTTCTGTTGACCCCAGCTGGTTTTGGACCAGGGCCTCTCAGCAGATTGATTATATACACTTATCTGAAAAATATAATTATTTACTGGTCTATAACTATTCAAGGGATTTCAGGATCACAGCATTTAGCACCTACTCTGCAGTACGTGCACTAGATGTGTCACAGAAAGCTGCCCAGCTGGTGTCACTGGGAACTGGAGGCTGGTTCCCATCCAGCCTACCCACAGCTCCTCCTCAGGGTGCGGTGGTGGTGGTGGTGGTGGTGGTGGTGGTGGACCCCTCAGCCCTTCTGGCAGCCTTGGGAAGGGCCAGCACTTCTGGAGAACTTGCCTATCCGAAGGCTGAATGTCTGCTTGGAAAGGCAACGCTCTGACCATTTCACTAAGAGCTAGAATTCAAAATAAAATTCTTTTAATAGATCCTGTTGGATGATACATTTGCATTCAGCAATCTTTCATGTAGCTCCATAAATAGTTTACATACAGAAACAGTGCAGAAACACATTTGCAGTTATTTCTTCACTCAGTTTTCCTGTCCCTCTTCTCCCCGACCTTTACTTTCAGAGGGTTTGGTGGATTAACCTCATCAAGTTAAACTCAATGTGCACTGGGGCCGTGTGTGCTCAGAAAGGTGGTTCCCTTTTCCAGGCTCATCTGTCGATCCAGTAAGATGTCACCTCGCTGTCTCTCCCATTGCCTTTGTAAATTCAATGTCACTTTATATTGTGTACTCTTTCATGCAGATGTATTCCTACATCCTTCTTTCTAGCATCAAGCAAGTACAATAGTGTTTATATGCAATATGAAAAATAATTGCTTTTAAAATATTTATAAATAAATTTTATGGACTGTCCTGGTTTCAGCTGAGATAGAGTTGATTTTCTTTCTAGTAGCCGGTATAGTGCTGTGTTTTGGATTTAGTGTGAGAATAATGTTGATAATAGTGATGGTTTTAGTGGATTTATTGGAAGGTTTCAAATAAAACTTTGTAAATAGCAAAAAATCTTCTTGCACCTTGCTGCAAATACAGTGCAGTGTGGTTGCAAATAGGATCTGCAGAGACAGCCAAGCTTCTGTCTGGCTGTTGATGAGATACTGGAGGAACCTGTATCTTTTATCTGCTCCTATCCAGACTGACAGTGAAGCAAAAGCTGCAGCAAGGTCTATCTAAGAGCAATAACCTCTCAGCAGGTCTAATTTTATTTTTGACAGTGAGAAACACTTGAATTTGAACAAAATCAGTCTTGTAGCAGCAGATGTGAGAAACCATTTGAATAAAGAAAATACAATAATACCAGCACTTCCCTTGAAGTAAACACCAAACCTTAATTCTCTGGTTTACTGAGACTCCTGCCATCACTCTCCCTTTCCACAGGTTTGAAACTACATTTTTCTCACAGTTATAATCCACGTAATCCTACTACGTGAACAGAGATAAGAATTAAATTAGTGACAGAGTATTGTAAGTGGAAAATTGGCTTGTAGCATTCTGCACAGAGACTGGGCACTGCCAGTTTTAGGTTCAGTAGCAGGTTTATTTCAAGATGCCCAGCACAAAGGGGTCAGAGATGCTAATTGTAATGAGGTTTCAGTTTCCTCAAAGGGTCTATTTTTTCACCTTGTATTAAATTGAGAAATCCATGAAATACTAGTCAGTATTTGCCTTTCAACTTCATTGCATAAATATTAGAATGCTTGAAATGAGAACGAAAAGTCTTTCTGCTCCCAGTTTTTAACATCCTTTAGTTTCATAGAATATGTAAGGCTCTTCATCATGGTCTGTCTTTTAAAAGTAATATCACCTAATGCACAAAGATGATCTCAAACAACTCTTTAATAATACAATAGTGTTGCAGCTGGGAATTGAAATCACGCAAGCTTCCAATGAGCTTATCTGTTCCCATACAGCAAACGGAATAAACATTTTGGAGTTCTCAAATGTGCTTTTTATCACTTGCAAGCTAGGAAATAATTCTGCAGAAGTCATCAAAGGAAATTATACTTCTGTAAATGGAAATTTTGTATCACTGTAAAAATTGCTATGGTTTACTTGTTATGTCTTTGCTATAAACATGTACACAATTCCTGATCTACTTAGGAACTTGATTTTGTTAGGCCACTGTTTTTATAGCTGAAGATTACATTCAACTTCTCATTTGAGAATAGTGGTATATGATACTACAAGAAATGCTGATTTAAGGGAAATAATTGTATTAGAAGTAAATAACCATTTTTTTAATTTAATTAGGAGCAGCATGAATTAACCCTTCTTTGTGATTACCTTTCTACTTAGAAGGTTACTAAGGATCTGACCTCATATGCAAGTTGTAATAGTTACAATAACCAGGTTTACAGCGAAAAGGTAGGCTGCAACACAATTTCTACTAAGAGCACTGAAATACCAACTTCTTAATCTAGTATTTGCATTAAGGGAAGGTGTGAGGTGGCAGGTAAACAGTTCTATATGACCACATAGCCCAACCACCGGTCTGCGCAGCAGTGACAAAGTCCTGTCCTCTCTTGCAAGGATGGGGACTCGCTGTAGCTCTGCTGTACAGCACACGAAACAGAACAGACTACTTACTGCAAACCTCTCTTCTGGAGTAAAGGCGTTTGGAAAGTGTTTAGAGATGTCTGAGAGGCTTTGGATCATTACCTTTTATTTTATTTTTATCTATGAAAGCTAAGAAACAGTGTAGCAATATTGTCTGTCTTCTGATATGTGTTGATCTCTGGCAGTAGTTCTTCAGTAGCTTTAGATCTGTAAACTCCGAACTCTATAGGGCTCAAAGCAGCACAAGTCCCGAACGTGTTCTTTGGCTCATCAGGCCCTGAAAAAATGGTCCCAGTTCAGAAAACTACTTTGCAGGTCTGATTTTAATAAGTGTGAATAAAATCCCATTGTTTGTTTGTACAGTTCAGATGTTAGCTCAGGAAAACCTTTGTAGCCCAGAAGGCAATTGAAGCCCTGAAACACATGAACATCAAACATGCTGAATTCTCCAGCGCTCAAAGTAAAGCCCGTGTTGAAGTTTCTGTGTGAGTAGGTTGCAGGAAGAGCTGTGGGGTTGAGATTCCAAAGTGCATTTCACAAAGTGCCAGTAATTCAGATGGAGCAAATGTCCTGAGTCTGCTCTGATACTGTGGCACTCGAGAGGTTTATTTCTTCATTCTCTATAAACTGCGTGTGTATCTCTGGGGTTTGGTTAGTGAGTTGCATGGTAGGATACAAATAATTAATAATATCTGGAAATTTTCTCACATGGTCCAATACTATAATAGATCCATTTTGCAGAAACCTTTTGATCAGACTCAGATTCTCCTCTCATCATGTCAGGAAACCCTCTGTAATTCATAACCCTTTTGTTACTTAACTACTTGGCCCACTTGATGAATAAATACAATACTATTTTGAAAAAGTTCAGTATCTTAGCTGGTTGCTGCTCCTGCAGAGCAGTGTATTGCAGAGCCAGACAGCTGAGCTTTTACAGTACTGAGGTTTGCAAATGGTGCTGGGCTAGTTTAGTGGCTCCCAGTCCAAAGCCAGAAGTGGGCTGTGGGTGGAAAGTGCATCTGTCGCCTTTGAAAGAAAAGCAGTATGGATAAAAGAGATCACAGCTGTGGCTGTTACCTGCAACGGCACAGCATTAAGCTAGGCTGGAATATTAAATCTGGACTCTGATCTCCCTTCAACTTCAGTGGTTTTAGGGCACCTCTATCCAGGAATGTATTTTTGGAGTACCCCTGCCTGCTCTCCTGTGTGGTCTGGTCTTCCCTGCCCAGCTGTATCACATTCTCTGTGAAACAATGGATCAAAATCATCAAGTGTCTAAGTTCTTTAATTTCTAAAAGCTAAGCAATAGGGATGCTTCTGAAAGTTTATTCTGAGTGTATCCTAAACTCATGGATTTGCAGATTCAGGCTGAGAGGGTACCATCACACTTAAACTGGGTATAATTCAGAATGTTCACAGTATGAACTCTCAGGAGTCTTAAAAAATGCAGCCTAACTGAAGCCTACAGACAACCTTTTAAAGTCTCTACCTCCGATCACTCCCCATTCCCACAGGCTTGCTGGATCTGGTGTTATTCTTTACCGTGTCAGTTATCCGCTCTCGCCTCCCTGCCTTCACGGGGTCTCACGTGCACGTGGCAGAGCGCGCAGGGTGCGATGGCCTCTGCTTCGATCCCGAGCCGAACCTGTGGCACTGCAGCACAGTTCAGTCTGGAGCAGGAACATTCAAAAAAAAAAGGGGGAAAAAAAGAAAGCTGAGATTGTTCGGAGGAAGTGGGCGACCTGGATTATAACTGGTTATAAAAAGAAACTGTGTGTGGGCTGGATCTGACTTCACAGTGATTAATATGTTGCCAGGTTTCCTCTGCAGGTGGCCGGAGGAGTTTGGGAGGCTCCACCAGCCACACAGTTCCCACCTTGCTGGGTTTTCCAGGTGTTATTGTCCCTGTCAGATGGACTGCATTTAAGTTCAGAGCTATCTCTGGTGACAGTAGCGCCCTTCACCACCGCTAACCCACAGGGAGCTGGCACCCCGTGCTGCACAGCCATGTTCCTCTTGCACAATCGCAATCTCTAGTCACCCCGACCTCAATTTCTTTTACAGCTTTACTTCTTTTCTTAAGCAAGTTTTTCTGCTGAATGAAATGTCAGCAGATAACATCAGTGCTACTCCATAATTTAATAGTGCTAAATACGGGTTGGAGTCTGACTCAACATCCTTTCTTAGCAGAGAGTTTAATATTTTGATAATATTTGCCTGTAACTCACTACACTGGGAACTAGCAAGTACAGGAAACATGACATCAGACATTCCTCCCTGCCCTGTTTTTGCCAGCTGTCAAACATAACCGTGCCGTGTTTGTTATTCCTGGCCCAAAAGGAGTTGGGAGGAGTGGGAGGGATGGGTGCCTGGCCCATGGCCCCCATCTCTGCAGCTCCTGTCTGTCTCAGGGAGTCCCTGCTCGGCTGCGGGTGCTGACTTACTGCTTCCGTTCAGCCTCTTGAACTACCAGTGGTTTGTCTTAAAGCTGGTATTATCTTGCCTTCTGGAAGGGTAGCTGGAGTGAGTGAGGCAACTCGTCGTCTTCAGACAAGTTTTTCTGCTCTCTTCGTGAGAGGAGCCACACAGAAGAAAGATAAGCAGAGAAGATCTTTTAATATTGCTGGATTAGGGTTAATAGAGAAATAAAACTTAAAGTATACAGTAATTCTAGGAAGAAGAATGTCTTCCAAAATCCCTGATTTTCAGACCAGACTGTTCTGAGGATCAGAACTGAAAACCAAGAGATGCCACTTTTCAGAGCTGTGAGAAAGCTTTAGGAGAACCAGTTCCTCCACAGCCACAACGCTCCTTTTTCACTGGAATTTGTCCCCTCGGCAGTATAAATGAACGCTCTTGGTTGGATGTGTTCTCAGCCCTAGAATAGGTACTATGTGTTCAGGGCGGGGGGGGGGGGGGAATAATCAAAAGCTGTTTTAAAGAGTGCTTTACCTGTAGGCCTCACTCACAAATACCTATAGAAGGAACCATTACCCAGCCTTAGTATTTGGCCTCCACGTTTCGTCCCAGGGACAACCCTACTGAAGCCTTTAACTTCTTTACTGTAACTTTTTTAATATCACATTAATTATTGTATCAGCTGCCAACTATCAATAATGCTATTGCTCATGGGATTCTTATTAATTCCTGTAACTGTCTTTAGAAATCAAGTGGTAAATGTACTGTAATAAAAACTAAGAAGACTTAAACATTTTGCTGTCACAAGACCCCATTTATATAGTTAGTGAAAAAACTTAGGTTCAAAAGGAAGTTTTTCCCCCTGAAGCTCTTCACTTCCATGAAGTGATGGCTGGTGGGGTTATGGGTCACAGCTGCAGCAGCCACAGCCTTCAACCCTTCCCTCAAGAGCAGGGGAATAAAAATCTTAGTCTTCACATTTACAATGCACCAGACATGGTAGAGCGTGCCAGAGGACACAGAGCTGACGGAGCAGCACCTCACGTCTGTGCTCAGAGGTTTCCCAAAGCGAAGGGACGCCAGTACCTCAGTTTCCCTTTGGAGCCACAGCTGCCTGGCAGAGCCATCTGCCCCGGGCTGTAGCAGCCAGACAGGCCCTGTCCTGGCCCTAGCAAGCACTTCCCTCTCTTGCAGTTTATGTAATACAGTAAGATATCTGGACAGCGGGCTTTTGGGAAGGCCTCCTGAGGAAGCCGTGCTTCCACAAGAATGGAGTGCTCGGAGTGGAGTGCTATTTATATTTTCTGGATCAACAAAGAACTAAATGGATTTTGTTACGTACCAACCAGACAGGCTTACCGTGAGCAAATGCGAACGCAGCAAACGTACCTGTGAGAAAGTGAACTGCAAGTTGCTAATCCCTCTCTGTCTCTCCTTTTGCATGAAACTACATTTTTACAAGGTGCAGTTTAACCTGAAACTTGACCTATCTTCCAAAGAAATCAGTTAAATCAATAATTGGTCTCTACTTAGGGACTGAGACAAACAGTGGGACTGGCAAAGCTGATTTGAAATTCATTTCCAGTGAGGTGAAAGCTCATCGTAAAAATTGAAATTTCTCTCTGATTATTGCTGCAGGTAGAAGATTAAAAAACTCTCCTGGTAAGATTGCAGGAACTAGTCACAGCAAAGAGCTTAATGATATTATTTTATTCTCCTTGTGGCAGTAGTGTTTCCATTAAAACTTTAGCACTTTAATCATGAAGAGATGCACTTTATTAATTGAGATTAGAATTATGTTTATGTACAGAGCAGCTCACTCTGAAATGACCTTGGACCTTGTCACTGGTGCATGACACCGTGACTTTATTCCTGTTTCAATTTTTAAATAGACACAAGGCTAATCTCATTTGATGAGACGTTTTGATGCACTCCAAGTAGCAATTTTTTTGTCAGAAATGGTAGAATAAGCAGGTTTTGCAGAGGTCGGTAGCTGACCGTCGACTTCTGTGGCTGCACGGGGCTGAGGGAAGCAGCGCTGGCTGCTCTCCCGGTGCTGGCTGGCTTCGCTGCAGCGTGCCCGTTCAGTGTCTGAGAGGGGACACCGTGCAAGTGGAGAATTCGTCTTTCAGTGACAAATAAGTGATTAAGATCCCTTGTTATCATTCAAGTCCTCAAAGTACTTTTTTTTTAATGAATAATCTTACCATGGATTAACCACATGAAATCCACTTCAGGCAATAGCAGTATGCCCCCTCTACCAAGATGATTCCTGTCGTTTAACTTGTATTTCTTCTCTCCTGCAAAGTCCGTCTTTGTGCTGTTAATGCAGCCTAAGAAGTGTCTTCGTATCCATGTAAGTAAAGTTGCTCACACGCAGCATGAATGTCAAGAAATCTGTGCTCCTAGTAAAATCTCTCGACCATTATAGGATTTGCTTAGATGACAGAGTTCATGTGAATGGAAGATAATAAATTTATGCTTCAGCATAGCTGAGTACTTCTTAAAGAGAAAGTGGTGAAGCGTGTCAGATTATTTACCAAAGTACTGTAAATATCACAGGCTGCAATTATGTGAGTGCAAAGAAGGAAAATGCATTAGTGCTGTCCTTTTAGCCAAAACCTCACGTTCCCAGCTGTATGCGTGCACTTAATATGGAGCTCATTTAACATGCTTAATAATTGAGTTGCAACCTCAGTTCTGAAATTAAGGAACAGCGAATATGAACTGTGATAGCAAAATGAGGGATTAATCCTCCCTGACTCTACTTTCTCTCATTCTTCAGTCTTTAGCATTGCTTGGTAGATGTAGCCACTGTACAAAATCAGGGCAAATAGGTTTTAACATGGGAAAATGGCTTTAATTATAAAAAAATATGCAGCTCATGCAGCAGTAGTTTAAACTGTGATCGCTTGGCTAAAATGAGGAAATTTGACTTGCATTGTGACCTGCAAAAGATTAAACTTTAGTGAAATTGGAGCAACTCTTCACAGCATGAGGCAGTGCTCTTCCGAAGCGACACGAGTTAGCTTTGGGCAAGCCCAGCAGTCTGCCCAGCCCAACGCTCCCCGCTTCTTAACTAAAGGTATTAGCTTGGGTACAGGTTACTGCTGACACGCTTTTGTGCCTTCTGGTTCCAATCCAAGCTCTGAACAAGCGAGATCTAGTTTAGGTGTTGTTACACACCTCTGTGTGTGCTGGGGAGACGACAAACCCACGTGATTCAGCTGTCATGGACCAGGAATGAGCCAACGGCAGGTTTTTAGACTGAATTGAATCCTCCAAATGGCCGCTGATGGTAACTCTGAATCTTTGAGAAGGCAAATGTCCCCTAGCACTCTGCATGAACCAGGGGTACCCAGCCTCATGCCAACACTCCTGGGCAACCAGCTAGAAGGCAGCTCCAGTCCTTGAAGCTGTGATGACACATTTTTGTGCGACTGTGTTGACACTAATAAGTCATGGCTGGATTTTTTCAGCATTGACATAGTCACACAAAAACATCTGTGACTGGCTTTAGACCAGAAATGGCTCTGCAGTCAGACAACTGCACCCAGAAATGGGGATGTGCCCTAGATGTTATGTTGCAGTTGTTGTGATTGCAACTTTGTGGTTGTTTCAATCAAACCAACATGTGCTGCCTGAGCGTCGCTGCCAAAGGTAGCGGGAAAGGCCAGAGCTGCTGGCAGATGCTCCTGCCTTTGTTCAGGCTCCAGCAGCCACCCCTCCTCAGTGTGAGCAAATGTGTTTCTGCTCAGGTGCTGGCCCTGCTTGATGCCATGCAGCCTAACTGCTGTAGTGATGAGGCGTATGAAGCTTGTGCACACCTTTGAGAAACAGTGTAGGCCTAGTCTCTTGCAAAAAAACAAGTCTGCATGAAAACCAGAGAGGTTTGGACCTTTTGATGCTGAACTGCAAACAATTGAACCAACAAATAAAAATCCAAATTGTCAAACATGTAAGAGAGCTGAAAAACAGGAGGTGTCCTCAGTGCCTTCTCCAGGACATGGACTAGCAAATTCCCTGGTGAACACTGGGTCAAATCTGCTTTATTTTGATTTTTCCCTAGACCCACTTTGTCAAATAAAAGCAGATCACACCTCTGTATAATCCATTGATTCAACATGGTGAAAGAGCTGAGTGCAGCTCTTTCTTCTGTTGTCTGGAAAAAGCTGCTCAGTGTTGGCAGAGCCAATCCCGAGCTTGCCTGGCAAAGGCCAGGGTATTTTCTCTTGAACACTACTGGCTCCTGGCAAATGGCACGCAGGAAATGAGAAATATCCATAAATCTCCCACGAGCTCCGCTCTCCTACCCATAGCTCACACAGGCAAGGAGGGTTTGCTGGTTTAGTCACAGATGCCCTTCACAGGTGGCACAGCCACCTTTACAGAAAGGATAATCTTTTGAAGCTAAGATGTTTTAATGCCAAAATCTAACAGGCTGCTTGGGGAGCGCTAACCCATCCTGTGCATGCCTGTTTTTTCAGTAGCTTGAGGCAGCCATTCCCCAATAATCCTCAGCACTAAAGACATTTCTCTCCCGGAAGGGGCCATATTAGCTACTGTAACTATAAACTTTGCTAAAAGTAGACATGATTTGGTGAAGAGTATAAAAAATTGTGTTTTAACAGGACCTCAGCCAATTAATATATAAATCTTTCTGACTCACAAAGTTAAAAGGCGTAGTGTCTTAAGGTCCCAATACATTCTTATCACTGCCTGGGATGCCCTAAATGTGCATCTTCCAAGTCCATAAATGTCTCAAAATCACTAGAGAGAAAACACTTAAAGTGCTGATGGATTTTCTTTTGACTCTTTAATGAAGCTAATAGACTCGTAAAAAGCATTTGGTAAGGTAGGAGATGGAGGGAGATTTAAAAAAAGCTTTTTAAAATCTAACATCTTGAGAGCTTTTCCCTGAGGTGCTTAGAGATTTCCTCTGTTCAGAATCACATTGTGGAAAGGGCATCAACGAATTAAAGAGCATCAGTAAACAGACGAAAACCAGCAGACAGAATAATGTCAGTGCAACTTGTAAGCATTCCCCCGGACTTCAGTTTATGTCTATAATATTGCACAGTGACTTCAAAGGTTTCCAGTATTGTTGTGGTTGCACATACAGCACTTTCAAGTTAAAGGGAGGAGAAAAAAAAAAAAAGCTTCAGTTTCTTCTTTGTTTTAGACTTGACTTTAAACTGGGCAAACTAGCTCAGGTTCTGCAGCAGTCTAGATCGGAGGTGGGTGGACAGTAGAGCCGCAGCTCTTACCTTTCTATATGAAAAGTGCCTGGGTTAAAGCTACCATATGTATGGCATGGACTTGTGTCTTTGGAGAGCAGAGCAGGCATGGGCATGCTCTTTGCCCGAGGTCACACAACAGCTGAGCCAACTTTCAGGGGCCTCCCAGGCAAAAAAGAAAAGAGAGAGAAAAAAGAAAGAAGCAAAAGAAAAACCCCAGATATCTTATTTGCACACCTGATGCTTTTCAGTTTTTCGAACGGGATAAAAGAAACGCAGAGCAAGCAAACCCTGGGAGAGAAAACCGAGTCGGTGGAGACCTGGGCTGGAGGTTAGCCAGGCTGCCCGGCCGCTCCCGGGCAAACGCCGGCAGGGGCGGAAATGTCTGAAAAACAGCTGTGAGGGAGCGCACCCCGGGAGGTGGGGGTGGGTGGCCCCGGGAGGTTGGGGGGGTGACGGCCCCGGGAGGTGCAGGGGTGACGGCGGGGGGTGACAGCCCCTGCCCCGCCGGTCGCGAGGGGGCAGCAGGGGGACGCGCTCCGGTCCGCGGCGGCCCGGCAGGCGCAGCTCCGCAGGCACAGCCCGGCACGCACAGCCCGGCACGCACAGCTCCGCAGGCACAGCCCGGCACGCACAGCTCCGCAGGCACAGCCCCGCAGGCACAGCCCCGCAGGAACAGCCCGGCAGGCACAGCCCGGCACGCACAGCCCGGCACGCACAGCCCCGCAGGCACAGCCCGGCACGCACAGCCCGGCACGCACAGCCCC
The DNA here is from genome assembly GCF_028858705.1 of Grus americana. NCBI lineage: Eukaryota > Metazoa > Chordata > Aves > Gruiformes > Gruidae > Grus > Grus americana. Next base: position 6,133,382 of record NC_072866.1, read on the forward strand.
GCAGGCACAGCCCGGCAGGCACAGCCCGGCACGCACAGCCCGGCACGCACAGCCCCGCAGGCACAGCCCGGCACGCACAGCCCGGCACGCACAGCTCCGCAGGCACAGCCCGGCACGCACAGCTCCGCAGGCACAGCCCGGCAGGCACAGCCCGGCAGGCACAGCCCGGCACGCACAGCCCGGCACGCACAGCTCCGCACGCACAGCCCGGCAGGCACAGCCCGGCACGCACAGCCCCGCACGCACAGCCCCGCACGCACAGCCCCGCAGCGCAGCTCTGCAGGCTGCAGCTCGCGTTTGTGAGACTGCCGAATTAAATTGTTACTGTTTGACTGCCTGCATCAACACATCAGGTCTATTTTGGAAACAGTTTCATTCATTCAATTACTTTAATAGCAGTTAAAATACTTTATGAGCAAAACTGGAGTGGTTATGAATGAGACAGAGAATAATTTCCCCCCTCCGTTTTAGCAATTCAAATTTTAACTAAAGCGGTCTAAGAGGTGAATGTGTTATTCTACCTCTCAACCTTCTCCTCCTGTCTGTCTTCCTCTATTACCATTAAGCATAATTTATGTTACCATACTGCAGATTACTTTGCTGCTGGATGCGTGGTGCCTGCGTGGTTATTTGGTTTCATCTTTGCATTTCACCGTATTTAGTTGCCCCACAGGTTGGTGTGCTGTAGCTGTACAAGCTAGCAGTTTTTCATACTTCTCTGGTTATATTTCAGTACAGTCTGAAATCTTGTAAACGAATATTTGCTTCCTTGCTCTGTGCTTTTTCCATTTAATTTTTCTAAAAAGAAACAAACAAATGAAAATAGTACCAGGGAAACCTTTATTTCAGGTGTTTCAGTTATTCATGACAGTGATTTCTGCTCCAAGCATCCCAGCAGCTGATTTCCATTTATTACGTGACTGACTGTGACTATGGACAGTATCCCTAAAACAACATTCAGCTCTATAAATATGGCAGAAGATCAATTTGGCTATATCGCAAGTCTTGCTTTTCCTGATTTGCTGTTACTCAATCCCTGACCTTTAGGTTATGCTGGGTAAGGGGAACCACGCAGATAATGGGTACTTAAAAAATCACTAATCTAAAGGCATCCGATAAATTGCCACACAGGAGATTAATGACTGAAGCAAAGAGTTGTGAATGGTGAAATGACTCTTAACTGGATGCTGACTTAGGATGAGAAATCAGGGTTGTTAGAGGAGAGAAATCTTTTAGTAAATAATATTCAGGCCTGTCAGAGAGACCTTGCCAAAGCCGGGACCTCGCTCCCCGCCACCAGACAAAGCCCGAGAGGGTGCATTTGCACAGGGACGTACACGTGGCTGTTGCAGAAGTAGAATCATCTTCTCCAGAGCAGCTGCTGTTGCTCTGTCTTTCCCTGGCCACAAGGCGCTGTAGAAGGTCTGATTTCTACCTAAACCACACAGCCGTACCCGCAGCGCTGCTGAAATATCTCCCAGAGCCAGCGCGACCCTGGCAGCGACGGAGATGGGCCGGTCTTGGGCTGCGCGCTCTGGGCTGCGAAGCAGGTGTGGATTGCAGGCAGGAGTTGCAGACAAGCCCTTCGTGCGTGGGCAGCTGGTCTCCAGCGAGCGCTGTTGCCTTCGGCTGGCCGCTGCCGCCGGAGCGGAGGGTACGCAGCGTGCCCCCAACCCCGAGAGCAGTGCCAAGTACTCAGAGTACTGGCAAAGAGCTAGGCTGCTTTGATCCAAGTGTCCTACTTGTTGGCCGGATCTAACTGAACCTGAGTTGTCTAAGAGACTGTCGTCTTTTCTTTCCTCTTTTTTTATATGCTGAAATTAAAGATACCCGAGGTGGGTTTCAATTACATCTCACTCATGACCTGTGCAGTACATTACTGCCTCTGCCACCAGCCTTCATCTTTAAATTGCACGATGCCAAACACACAGGGCAGATTTATTTTCCCCCATGTCTATTTGCTAACAGTGTGATATAGCCACCAGGGGCTCTTCTCCGTTAATTATGTGATGGAAACAAGGGCTTTCTGCTAAACTTTCAAAACAACAGTATATGACAGCCATTTCTCTGCTGTCTTCTAGACTTCCGTGCTTACCTATGTCTGGTGTGAGAAAATAGTCTGATGAGTCCCAGTGCTGACCAAGATTTCTCTGTTGAGAAATTAGACTACTGCTAATTAACAGTGCGGGAAGGAAGGCTTGCTCCGTTTCTGGGATACAGCCAAACTTGAGTCACTGTGGTTGTAACAGGGGAAGATACTCCGTGGTGTAAACATTTCTGATATGCAAAACTTTCTAGCAGTTCATGTAAAAAATAGGAAGCTTTGAAAACCACGCGAGAGTGATAGGGAAGATACAAAATTCTCTTTTAAAGGTTTCTCAGAAAAGTTACTGTTTTTCAGTCAGACCCACATATGCCTTTGCTGTAGATTATGCAGGAGGCACGTGTATAGGATGCAGCTTTGGCCTCCTTATTTACAGATGGTAGAGTAGTAACTTATTCAAATCCTCCACTATTGTCCCTGCGTAATACACAAAACTAAAAAAACCCTTCTGACTTGAAAATTATACTTCTGTGCATTAATTTTACCAGGGCTGTGAACAGCTTTCATATTGGATTATGTAAACTTTCCTTCATGAAGTAAAAATGTCGTTTGCAAAGACTTTAATAACCTTTTCTGGACTTGTTCAGAACTACATTACTAAAGATTACTTTATGTAATGGCCCTTAAAGATCAATTTATATTGAAATAGGTTGAAATGAAATTTCTGTCCTTGCAGTATGAGCAGCTTTCAATTCAGCGGTGAATGATCAGTCAGCTGCCATTTGACATTTCAATATAAGATCTGACTGACTTGCAACCTCTTTATCTGTTCCAGTGAAAGCGGATTTGTTGTAACTACTGCTCATTACGATATTTTTACTTCAGTCATCTGAGCTTGAAGTATCGAAGCAGATTTCTAAACATGAATTCAGCAAATTCAAAGTCTGGTCACCTGTGGCAGCGCAAACAGCGGACACATTTGTCTCTGGCATGGGTTTCCTGAAACATTAATATTTTCTTTCCTTGGCATGCAGACAGCTCCTCCGTTGCAACTATGGATGGTGCTGAACATCTAACCCTCTAGTCTACTGCAATCTAAATTCCTTATCTTCAGAAGTTATACAAAAGATACTTCTATAAATTATAACTGTTTTGACCAAATAAGCAAAAGTCCCACTAATCCAACCAGATTTATCTGAGAATAAAAGCACAAAGGTGGGATACCACAGTTATTCCATACGTCATTGTTTAGATTTAAAATCTTACTTCATACAAACTGAATATGGCATAGCAAATTGCACTATAGCTAATTCATAGAAGTTTCTCAGTTAAAATATGTTGTATATAGATGTCTTTAAACGTGCCTTTGAAAAAGTAAGGCTTGCTCTCAAACCAGCATCGTTCTGAAAATGCTGTGACACATAAGATAGTAGGTTTCATATATGTTGGAACACATACCAGTGGTTCATCATCTTGAATTTCTATTCAGGTTATTAGTCATAGCTAATCTCACATTTTATAGAATTGTTTCCTGATTCCTTTTCAGTGTTGAACAATTTAGCTAAGTGTACTGAATGGATCTTTTGGAGTTCTTGATACCCGAACGTAAAACAAAATAGCAAAGTGTTTTGGCAACAATCTATTTGAAGTCAATTTATCTAGAGAAGAAAAATCTATTTGATAACCACTTACTGCAAAGTTACAAATTATTATAGAATTGCATAAGACGTCTGCTGTACTGTTGAACTGTAGCTGTCAAAAGAGAATTTCATTTAAGCTTCTTGGAAGGCACTTACAACTTATTTGATCTGAATTCTTTGATATTTTTATCATAATTACTTTTTGATTCATAATGTTATTCTTTAGTCCACATATAACAGCTTCCAGATATGACTGAAGAATGGCAATTTCAATTTGTGACATCTTTTGTAGATTTTTCTTTTTTTGTTTCCATACCATTTTCCACTCATACTTTCAAACATATTTTTGGAGCAGGATTCTGTCAAAGCATCCATTTTCCGACTCAAGAAGGCGAGGCATTTTATTCAGAGTCTCTTTTTTTCTGAAGCTGGCCAGAGACATCACCATAGTCCCCAGAAACCTTCTCAACAATAACTTTAAAATCAAAAGTCGATGAAAAAATGAAAAAACCCCACCAAAGCACTGACGATGTTGCAGCCAGCTGTATCCAGAAGTTCTGTAGCTGACGATTTGCAGAATGCAGAATAGCTAGTGAAGGCAAATCCATATTTATCTGATTACGCGGTGCTAAAAGAATGATCTGAGTCCACCTGAAACGCACTTTTCCTTGCCAGGAAAGAGTAAGCCTGCCAAGCAGAGCGTGCCCCGCCACGTGATGAGGCGCAGGTCTGGCTGGCCCGTTGTGTATGAGGGCGGCAGGCTTAGGAAAAATCCCAGGCTGGACTGGGGATGGTCGTTTCTCCTCTAACGACTTATATTGAGTCATTTTGTGGCTCCTGGACTTCACGTCCCATCAACGTGCAAATTTTTCCTTTCCGGTGCTCTCACCAGCTGCTGGAGATCGCAAAGAGCGAACCAGCACTTGTGTAATCCTGTTGTTTTCTGGAGATGACTTCAGAAAACCGCTGGGGATGATTTCAGGCATGAGATGTTTCCTAAGTGGTGAAAACCCAGCTGCACCAGAACAACCACGTTAAAATTTTCATACATTAGCAAAGATGATGACTTCTCAGCCAATTGTAGGCTCGTGATTGCAAAGTCTCCTTCTGCATGATGTTAATTGTTCTCAGTATGATTAATGGTGATTCTCAAACCCATTCAGGATCTGGGGTACAGATAGTTGTGATAAGTTTTCAGCGGTCTCCCAGAAGCAGAAATCATGGCCTGGACAGGGTTATATTTGCTGTATTATGACTAAAAGAAAAACACGTGGTCCTTTCTGATGTATTTTACTGTTTTTTCCTTCATGCATTAGAAAAAAATAATATTCTCTTTTAAAAATCTTTCTGTTATAGAAATACTTGCTATGTGTTCTTATGCTGTCAGCAGTTCACAATACTGAGATCTTGACATCAGTTAAAATAATTAAAAAAACACAGGTTTTGTACTAGCTGATAAGTACTGGTACTAGTTGAAAAGTTTTCAAATCAGCGTGAGCTTGAGCTGGGGCTCTTGGAGTCACACATCCGCTGTTATGGTGGGAGGTGTACTGCAAACAGGACATTGTTTTCCAGAGGTTTCCACAAATATTTCAGAGAATATTTCTTGATTCAAGGCAAAAAAGCTCAGTAAACTTGAATATGATATCAGCAAGATAGTCTGGAAACTTTTATTCATTTTGCTGGATAGTGCAAAGAAACGGGATGAAGAAATAGCTGCTGCGCAGATTAACTCCTTTTTGCTGTCACCTTTTCCTGTATCCGTAGTGGCAAAACATTATGTAAGACTTATTTTATTGTAATTAAAATCCACTGATTCATACTTTTATGCAGTCAATGTTGCATGCTTAAGAACTAAAGAATTAACAACCAGCTTCTGAACCTCTTTTGAACAGATTGCAGCTGGCAGGTTCATTTCTGTTTATTTGTTACTCTAATCTAGAAAGAAATTAGAACTACCCCTCATCTATTTCTCCGAATGACTGGCTTATAAAACAAACAGATCGGGGGTTCTTCACTGTAACTTGTAAATGCTTCATGGTATGCAGGGACTGCCATGCCTTTCACCACCGCGAATACCAGTGTAACGGTGCCTTTCCTCCCCCAGAAATGATGTGGAGGGAAGAAAGCCTTAGAAAAATCAGTGAATGAGCCAGAAGTGTAGTGCAGACACCAAGACTTTTGGGCAAATGATTTGAGCCCCACAGTCATGTCATGCAAAATTTGCTGCGTAGTTGGGTAAGGTCAGGCTGCGACGTGCGTAGCAGACTTTGCAGGAGCAAGGAAATACTAGGTGGAAAGTTTCTCTGTGATGAAGGGCAGAACAAGACCCAAGTCTGATCCTCTTGGACATTGTGCTGTTAAAGTCTCATCTGCCAGGTTCAAAGGAAAGCTCAAGCCTCATCTACATGTTAAAAATTGTTTAATGCTTTACCTGGGAGCTGGAGGGCTGACATTACTGTTCTTTATTTATGTGCCTGGTCTTGCTATGCCCAGTGTGAGCATGGATCAAAACAAAAGATGCAAAGCCTTTACCCAAGGAGGGACATGAGATCTACAGCAATCCCTAATGGCCCATTGCTTCCGCAGCCACTGCGCTGCGAGGAGGTTACTCAAACAATGCTAATGCTGAGATTAAAATACTGGATGGGGACTGAGAAATTCTGAGTTAATTTTCTGGGTCTGTCAACACTTTATGGGAGTTAGATAAATCATTTAATCTCTGCACCTCACATCCTTATCGCCTGACAATTTTGTATCTCATAGGGCTGTTACGAAATGCAATGCATTAATATGAATCATTCGCAGTCTGCAATGACAGTTACCATGTACATGGGGAGATTTAGGCTTTCTGTCTGCATGGAAGCAGTCATTTGCTCATGAAGTGTCAGATAGAAAACAGCACTAAGGTAAAAATGCCTGTCATTCAGCAAGCTGTGACTAATGTTGTTTCCACATCTGTATCTACAGTAATACAGGTGGAAATGATTTTCCATTTAAAATGCATTGATTTTTATTTGTTACAATAAACTCAGGCACTCAGACCCTTTGATACCAGAGCAAGGGTTCAGAGAGATAGGTCTGTTTGGTCATGTTTGCTCAGCTCAAGCAAGAATGAAATCAGAAAGCCCCCAAAATATTATCTAGAGGTGCTATTAGGGAAGAAGAAGAAGTGCATTTAAACTTAAAAATATTTTTCACTGGCTGTACTCTAAGGTTCTGAGAAACTTGGACTGAAGGTGGCTCTTCCTGAACTTGTAGCTAGACTGATTTGTTTGAAATTGCTGTCCTCAAGTCCTTGATATCAGAAATATGCTGAATATTTGGCAGTATTTTATAAGCACATTCTGTAAGAGTGTTCATAACACTAAAAAAAAAGAATCCTGGTTTTGAGTTGTGCAACCCTGAAGTCTCTTGGTCTTGACTTAGGGGTAAAGCTTATTCCATGGCTCCTTTGACTTTCCCTGGATATTAAGTACCAAACATATCCAAACCCCACGGCACTGCTGGGATGGTGTACTTGCTCAGTTGCCCACAGAGGATCCTGATGCCACTCTTCTGCATCAGTCCCAGGTTCACCCCAAACCCTGCGGCATCCTGAGGTCCTACAGCAGCCCTCCAGTGTCTGTGAGCTACTGCGGTTCGAAAATGGTCCCACACCCCAAAGTCCATCTGTAATTGAGACAACATATGGTCTGACAGTGATATGTGCATAGAAATAGGTGCAGGTTATTTTGAATAGCAAAGCCCAGACTGAAAAAGGAAATATTTAGTGGAGGTTAATACCATGCTTGAAGGAACATTAATAAAGGAAAATAAGAAACAGGCTATGCAGCAATTTCTGACCAAAATAAAATAACCTCCAAAACAAATACCCTTCTCTTACTTTGTTCTCAAGCTTAGAGCTCCTGTAGTGTAATAACTACTTTGATGACTTCTGAAGGGGATTCTATTTTTCTCTAAAAATGTTTACAGCCCCATCAGATCTAATTATTCCTGGCTTTTTCTTCAGCAGTTTCTCAAAGAGATTGAGCACAACAGCATTTATCTTTTCAAGATAGAGAGGAGGAAAAATGGTGCGATACCTATCCTCCTGGAATCGGGGGTCTTACATTTCCAGATAAAGGAATATATTTAACCAGGTCATAATGAGTAAAAAGGAAAAGCTTGTATTTCATCACCTTGAAATAGCTCATTTTGGTCTCTTATTATCATTTATTATTTATTTTAATTAGTCTTAATTGCTGTGAGAATTTGCATTTTAATAGATACTCAAATGATTGTGAAGAAAACTTTCCCAGAACCGTAATCACAGTATTTATAGAGCATTGAAATTCAGGCGGGCCACGAGCCCTCGCCCGGCTGTGTCTCCGCACGGCGCTGCCGCGATTAGCATTCGGCTTCGGCACCGAGGTTATCGCTACAACTGCGGTGAGCGCTTCACCCCTTCTGGCAAATCATCGCTCGGCGCTGTTTTCCCAGTGGACTTGCTTCCCTGCAGGTGCAGAAGAGCCAGTGTAGAGATAGCACTTATATAAAGCTAGTTCAAGGCTTTTATTAATACTGCGACACTGCGTTTAAGGGCTCCGTTTAGTGCGAGTCAAGTTTTTTCTGAACTGCCTTTATAGCTTCTCTGTTGGCTGGTGTCACCGCCGGGAAATTGTATAAGTCTCGCTATATGTGCGAGTGCCAGAGGGTAGGAATCGGTTGCATTATAAGAAGCTGTAGCTCTTTCATGTAACTAGCAGGTTGTTTGCGAGCTGACAGCATTTATGTCGTGGTGGTGAAAGGCACAGTCCCGAGCTCGTGTCAAAGCTGTAATCTTCACTGTGGCGCAACGTTTGCTGAGCAGCCAGGTAGGTTAAGTCTCACCATGAAGTTGTGAGCAGCTGGTGGTATAGGATTAATCTCATTTCCAACCAGCCTAGGCATCCTTGCGCGGGAGAGCAGCCTCCAGCCCAGAGGACAGCGCTCAGCCGTTGGGTATTAGCCTCCTCCCCAAGACCCCATGGGTCAACAATAAGATGCATCATACCTGGAGCAGCACAAAATGCAGATTTTTGTCAATAGAGCCATAGCACGGGCACAGAGCCACACAGAAAAGGTAGAAACAGGGCAATGGCATCAACAACTCCGCAGAGCAGCCCTGGGACTTTGAGGCTGGAGCCTGGCTGCCCTGCCAGCCGGCTGGGGCGGCAGCTGCTCCCACGGCCAGGCTGGTCTGACGTGGCTCTGCTGGCTGCGTTCCTGGGGATCGGCTGGTATGACACGGACCTGGTCATAACTGCTTTATAATGAAACACGGCAACACAAAGCTATTTTGCTGTGCTTATTTTTAATGGGCTATTAATATAGGCTTGATGTGATATACCATAAATATTCACTATATTACACAATTGTGTTTTTTTCAGTATGCAGAAATTCTTAGTCCTGAGTTTTTGCTGTGAACAAAAATGATTCCATTTTTAGAAACAAAAATTCAAGGGAAACTGCTGTAAAATTTTGTGGGGTTTTGTGGAAGTTTTTGTTAGAAGTCTTGCTGAAAGTTTTTTAACTTGCAACAATTAGTAAGAGTCTTATGACTATAGGGGAATTCTGTAGCCAGCAGGGGAGTTAGTCACCCTCAAAATAACTTATTTCAAAAGCAGAAACATAAATTTCCTTTCTAGCATTTTTACATGTATTTGTGCCATTGTAGAGTAACGTGTACTGTAATTATGTATCCTATTATTTCTCTACTGTGAAATTAATTTGGCAATGTTAAAAGTAGACAGAAGATGAAAACTAATATCGCTACTTGTAAAAAAAAAATGTAATCAGCAGTGCAATAATTCCCTGCTATATTACTTCAGTCAAATATGTTAGCTTTTTGGTGTTAAAAAGCAAGTCTATTGCTATCAAAAGAAAGGTAAGACTTGTACTCATAGCAGTTTACTATTAGTCTTGCCTTAACAAAGCTGAGGTATGTACTTTTGTTGCAATTCAGTCTATTTTAAGGGAGACAATGAAGAAAAATAGGCTGTCTCCTAATTGCCTTGTTACTATTTTTTCTCTCAGTATGGATCAAGAAAATATTTACTAAAATATGTTGTTGCTTTTCTAATTGCCCTCACAGCATGAAGCATCATTGCAATTTCTATATTCTTATTATGTCCAGACCTGGATGCTCTGGCATTTCATTAATCCAATTACAGAAGTCAAATGATAACATTCAGCTCTTTACCTTCACAACTTCTGTCTCTTCTCTTGTCCTTATTAAAACAAAGAAATCTGAAACAAACAAATAGAAATACAGCTTTACTATTCCCCACTGTCTGCATTATGCTGTACTGGGAATTCCCACGGTCCCTCTCCGTCCCCCTGTGCTGCTCCACCGTGTGGTTCAGCTGGAATCAGGGTCTACATCTCAGCTTTGGGAGACCACTGCCAATAAATATTTGAAATGCTAATAAAATATATCACAGCTTCTCTTTCTTGGGAGGAGTGTATGTGAAGGGAAGGTGGTGCCAGTGGGAGTTGTGCCCTGAGGCCAGGACCTGCTCCCACGCTGCTCTGCCAGCATCCCTTCTCGCCGGGGTGGAGCTGGAACCAGGGCTGCTGGAAACCGCTGTGCCCCCATCCGCATCAAACCACTAGTTCAGACTGTGACCTACGGTTCTCTGTAGTGATTTATAATACTCTTATCAACTCTGAAGCACAATATTAACAAGCTGCTTTAAAGAAAACTCCATATATTAATACTGAGGGGTTTTTTCCCCTCTCTCTCAACAGTACCTTGCTGTGTTCAGCAAAGCTCCCTCTAATGCCCACGGACATGCTTGCAAAGGTTTAATCGTCTTATTTCCTCCTTGTTTCACTCTGTGGTTGCTTTCGTGCAGCTGTAGCGCCCAGCAGCCAGTGGCACGTGTGCCCCCTGTGCCCGGAGGGGAGCGAAGGACTCTCGCACAGCAAATCCACCTCTGTTGCAGACACCCATCTCCAGCCGTTCCCTTGCTCAGAGGCGCGCTCAGCAACCGAGCTCTAAATAGCTCCCAAATGCTTTCCTCTAGGAGATGGGGAGGGGGGCTATCAACTCCACCACAGCTGAGTTTTTAGAAGGAGCTACATGAGCTGGTCTTGGACTGGTATGCCATGGGAACCTTGTACCGATATCTACCACTAAAAGAGTATTTTGAACACGTGGAAATATATCCAGCCATTTAAGCTCAGGGAAAATATTGATATTACTAAGAACATTATACAATAATTTATTTAGTCCAAGGGACAGTTTTCTAGAAAACATGGGTGTAAACAATCCACAGAAAAAGCCCTCTGCTTTAGCTGGGAGCTGGACAAGATGACTTAATAGACTTTTTCCATTTCTCACCTCCAAAACCCAGTGCAGTCTATTTTTTTTTATGTTGGTGATCGGTGAAGCATATCTGTGTGTACTGGAAAAGAGATTGGCTATAAACATTTTTTACTTGCTTTGACATGTAATTTGTCTTTTTATAAAAAACAAACTTTAAAAATTCACGATTAATAAGAAGCCTCGGGTTCCTTATAAGCAGTCTAATCAGGCTGTGACAGTACGAGGCACATGCTTAAACACAGTCTCTTCTAAGCAAGGGCATGACTTGCTACTTCTAATGCATGATATCTTTTGCTGTTGGGCCTCTGAGCCTTGACTTATGTTTAATCTTTCAATTAAATTCCCTTCGGACGTGAATTTTGTCAATGCTTATTTCTCCCCCACAAACATTGTGTTATACGATGTGATGTTTTCTTCAGATCTTCACTATTCTGCATGGCATTTCCCACCCCCTTCTTTTTTTTTTTTAACTTCCCTCTGCTGGAAGGAAAAACTGTTTTTAACTATGCCTGAAGCTTTGTCTCTTACCCCTCACTAGTATCTCTCAGACAGCAAATCTCCGTCTGGATAGCGGGCATCCTACCCGAGACCCTCTGCTCCCCTCCGAAAGGCGGTCTGTGGGCAGCCTGCTCCAGGCAGGGGGCAGGGAGCACAGGAGGGCTCCAGCAGCCACAGCAGTCGCCCATGGCGCCCAGGTCCCTAAGCACGGTGGTGTTTCTGGCCAGCGGCTGCAGCTCCTCACCACCGAGCCAGGAGCATCCGACTGGGGTTGTTTTCATTGCAAGGAGGTGCTGTGCCCCTCTCCTGGGGGTGACCTGCAACCTCAGCTCGCAGCAGGCTCAGGGCACTTGGCTGCTAGATGGGGCTTCCCCTTTGCTTCCCCTAACAGGAGTGAAATGTTGACTCTGTGGACTGTTTTTATCATTTTCTGGTTTTGAATGATTTTCTGTCTAGAAAAGATGAGGGGATTTTGTCAGATTTCTGATTAGCGGCAATTTAGAGGAGGAGGAGAAACAAAAAAAAGGGAAATCAAATGAGGAAACTAATGCAATCTGCTGTCTGAATGAATGAGATATTAAACCAGCTCGGTGCGTTGGTCTCGGGCAGAGCTGTGGGTCATCCTTCAGCTCCTCCAGGTCCCGGGTGTGCAGGGACAGGGCTGAGCGGGGCGGTGCTGCGCCTCCGACCGGACTGTGGCTAAACCAACCCTGGCCAGCTTCATACTTGACTCTCTTCTGTACTTTATGTTGGGTAAAAGCCTCAATTTGTAGGTTTATTTGTATGTTCACTTTCCCATTGGGTTCATAGTGTGGTACCTCAGTAGTAGTTTTTAGAGAGCTCCTAATTCAGAAATGTTTTGGGCATTTCTGCCACTTTCAGGAGCCATAAAAGAAAACAGTTATCCCTTCTTGAACATAGTTGTATTTTTTTTCAGACTTGGGTTTTGATGCCCACTTTTATTTGTCCTTTCAGCTCTGTTAGTGAGTAAAGCCACTCGCAGCCAGAGAACGTAAAAGGATGGGTGGTTTTACAGGTGCCTGTCAAGCATATGGATAGCTTTGAAGTTATCACTTTGTTGAAAAAATGCTTGGTTGGTTGTTGTTTCATCATATCTTAATTACAGAAATTAACTCCAGCCATTAATGAAATTTCTAACAAAAGTAAGGTCTTGTTTGCCTCAAAGGGAGTTTCACACGGAGAGGGGGCAGCCAAGAGGCTCGGACTTACCCAAGGACCCAGCGAGACTGACTTCTCCTTCGGCAACTCGTTCTGGCAGGCAAAGTTCCCAAAGAGCTCTGGTGTACCAGCCCTTACATACCTACACATGCAGGATCTCAACAGGATCGTGAGGGATCTGGTTCATTATATGTTAAATAGGTTCAATTAAACTACTCCTTGAGGAGACAGGATTTCTCCTATTGTCCTGCGATAGGAAATTCCCATTTTAATGATCTCATTGAACGTCAGAGTAGGCTTGTAGTGTGAATGCAGAGAGCCTGCCTGTTAACTGACCCCATCCCAGAGACCTGGAAAGATGAAAGCTTTATTATCCCTCCCAGCTGGACTCCTAAGAGACTTGCTCAAAAAGTCTTGGTTTCACAACATATTCATGTATGAGCCTTGAACTAAAGGGTAAAATCTGGCTTGAATTCACAGGGGAATGGAACAGGAAGAACTGACATGTCTCAACCCCAACTGTACGTTTTTCGAGTGAGGTGAATATAAGCAAATTCTACTTTCAGATAAGCTGTTATTGTGGGGGACATCCCTCTACAGAATAATTCATCAAAATTAACCACTGCATCTAGTTTCAGCCACACAGTTCTCGATCGCTGGTTTACGGATTAAAAGATCTCATCTAAGATTTAACACATTGATTCAATTACTTCAACTTGTGCTTCAAACACCATCAAAGTGTTGATTCTTTTCCCTTAATTCTTTTGAAAGGCTAATTCAGACTGACTCATTAACTAGAGATGACTGCAAATTTGGATAATGCATTTAAGTGGAGAGGCTTGATCCATCTTGATTAAAAGATTTTTTGTAGCTAATGTTTAACCTCTGAAGTTCATAAACTGAGCTACAGTTAATGAGTGTGTTTCATTCCCAAATGTTTAAGCATCCTCCCACTTCTTTTTGCCCCTGAAATCAAAAGGGGATGCTTCCTCAGCTGCAAAATGCAACATTTATGTTAATTCAGTATCATTATAATTATTTCACAGTAACTGAAAAATCTATGTGCAGTTACATAAACAACTTGAACAAATACACAAGCATATTGTTTGCTTCACTAAGTAGATCAGTACATCAGAAGGATAAACTATCATATTACGTAATTAGCCATCATCCAGGAAGGGATGAGCGGGAAGCCAGATGGGCAAAAACTGTCCTGGATCACTTGTTCTGAAAAAAACATTGCATGAAAACCTGTTTAGCACTCCTTTCTGATAACTGTCCTTGTATTTGGAGCAGGCAGAGATGTGGAAAAAAAAAATCTTGGTGCATGACTTTGAGGCATGGAAGGGGATTCTACCTACTTCCCACACCATCACCGTAAATAAAAGAACATATGCATAAAACCATACAGTTTGGGGCGCTGTATTCTAGGTTACAACCATGGGGACCAAAACCTCCTGAAAATGTGGTCTGCGGTGTTGGGAATGCTAGAAATTATGCTTGATTACAACAACAGTGGACTACCATGTACAGTGGGATCTGTTTCCTATGGATCTAATAGGATGCATTTTATAGAGTTCTTTTCACACCAAAATACTTGCTTACTGTAAAACAGTAAACAGTTTACTGTAAAACGGGCTTCTGGCTGTACTGATTGCATGAAATGTGGACAGTAGAACTGGGTGAAAAAAAGTTTACAAATAATAAGCTTGTTCAAAAGTTTAGCATGTGCAGGACTTGTTTGCAAATTCAAATAAATATCTTTAGACAGAAGGAAAATGAAACTGGGCCACAGTCCAAAAGCTCACAGAGAATAACTCCCAGCAGCACATAACAGAGCACCTGTGAGGCAGAAATTTTCTTCTCCCTGGAGAATTTTCAAGCTTCCCTGGAAATCCCAAAAAGGTTTTGAGCGCACCTTTCATGTCACTGACCCAGGCACCAGGCAAAGGAGCTCTCCGCTCCTCCAGCTTTGCCAAGTCGGCTGTAGGCAGAGGAAAGACCCACAGCTGCCGAGGGGTTTGCTCTGACCTGAGAGGGCTGCCTGCGAGTTTATTTCTTTGCTAAGCCAGTGGTATTGCTGTATTGGAAATGACAAGTTTCTCTGTGGGCTTAAGATGGCTAAATGTGTGTGCGTATCACTGTGTGTGTCACAGTGGCGTTGTCCGTGTGGTGGTTAGGAGGCTACGAAGCACCTCGACAGGGAGCTGAGCCAGCGTTTGTACACAAGCTAAAAAGGATGTGAGCTGTATTACACGCCACTGAAACAGTCATCGTAACGTCTTTTTGTAATAGGAAAGGTCTGACTGATGCAGTGAACAATTTGTTGCTTGCTCTCAAATGATATCTGTTTGCTGGCATGGATGATTTGGTCCAGAAATTTTATTTCTTATTTAGATCTCAACAGTTAATGCCTGAAAGAAAACAATGCCTCTTCAATGTGAGTCATTGGGAAATAAAACTGCAGGAGAAAGCTTGTGCTTGTGTTTAGATGGTCTTCTTTGCTCTTCAGTGCGTATAATTAAATCTGAATACTTCATATTCAGGCTACATTGAGGTTGTCCTAAAAGTCATTGTCAGGATGCAAGTCATTTCATCCTAGAGAAAAGACTTAAATATGAGGTCTGGTTTCTTTTTGTTGACTTGAGGGAGTACAAGTTCAAACAGATTGCATGTAAATGTCTGCATTTTGGACATTGAAAGCAAAGGGAGGCAACCCCTGCCTGCTGTATCTGGAAACAGATACCTGAGGGTCAGCGGCTTGCACGGCCAAGGCAGGCTCTCGCAGGGTCACTTCCGTGGCGATCCCGGTACTGGCCTTTGAATGGTCATCCTTTTGTTCAGGTATTAGGGAATACTAATTCCCAGCGTCGTGTCCAGCTCTCCAAAAATCAAGTAGCCCCAAGTTTTAGCTGATGTAAATCAGCACAGCATCACTGACTTCCATCCAAACCTGTGCCAAGGATCTGGCTGTGAAATGCTTAAATGGCATTGACGCATCAGTTCAGAGAAGCGTCCCTGTCTTCTGCCCCGCTATGACATGCTTCACAGGAGGCATGACAACAGCAGGTTGTGCAAGGGTGACAGCACTAGGAGATCAGAACTTTGCTCGTGCACCATCCTGCAATGGGAAAAGAAGCTGATGTCCATGCAGGGAATAAATCAAAGGCTTTAGCAGCAGCGAGGTCTCTCTGTGCCGGGCAGACAAAGAGTTTTTCCCTGCACCTCTGCTGGGTGAAGTGACGCTCTAAAGATGTACAAGATGGATAGCTGCTGCTGTGGTCCCCAGCCACCCCATCGGATTCAGTGCTTTTTTTTGACAAAGTAGGTTACTGGATCTGTGGATAATGAGAGCAGGGATCGGAGTGCTGCTCCTCGCCTGGTGCCAGGAGCTGCCGTGTGCCACGCACTGAACGAAGGCAGGTACCGTCTGCCTGCGCTCCTGCCAGCCAAACATGTGTCATACGTTTCATGCTAGTGAACCTTCATGCTCGTCTAGACCCGAAATCTGAAGATCAGTCTTGTAGTGGTGGGTGTTAATCTGCAGAGCTCTGAAAACTTTCCAGCAGTGCTGTGACTTCTGGCACCTTGTTTACCTCTACTGGCAATTGTCTTGCTTTTCTATGTGCTGCTTCCAGACTAAAATCATTCTGTATAACTCAATATTGTTTTCATACATATGTATATATATAAAAAACATACATAAACATATGTACTTTGTGTGTCCAGATGTGCGTACATAAACAGATACATATGCATTACAAATGTATTTATCCCTGTAACATCACTTGAGAAATGATACTTTCACGCTTTCATCTAGGTTTTTTTTTTGCTTTTTAGAGTATAGAACATCCCCCAGGGCTCTACGGAGGGTTTTTCATACACAGGGCAAATTGTCCCTCCAGCAAATTATTTCCTGTCTGAAAGAGAAGACAAACAGATTTAGAAGGAAAAGAGTGGTAAGCTGAGTCCAGGCTTGCACAAAGATTTGTCCTGATTTCGACTCCCAGATTAAGATGCCGCTCATTGGGTTTCATCGCTGGAAGACCCGCCGTTGGCAGCACGCGGCTGGAAGCAGGGTGAGCAGCTCTGCCTGGCTCCTGACGCGCGCCCCAGCACATTGCACAGCCCCCAGCTGCAGCCTAGTGCTTCAGGGGACGTAGCTGAAGAAGGCGACTCTGTTAGCAAGTGTCTTCCTTCTCCTTTCCCTCTTATTTTCAGTCCTTCATTTTAGGGGAATTGTTAACTCCCATTCCTGTTTATTGCCTTGTGCTTGCTTTGAGGAGGGAGTTGCAGCCCACCTCTGCAGTGCAAGGCTCAGCAGGACCTGCCGGGGCTTCCTGCAGGAAAGCAGCAGCTCACCATCACTGACCGCGGCACTGCCTCTCGGATGCGGCACCGCGCGGTGCTGCAGCATTTGCAGAGGAAGGCTGGGGCTGCAGCAGGGGAGGGATGAACCAGTAAGATGAAATGAAGACGATGGGGAGCGGGGCATCCAGGCCACTCTCCCACCGAGCTTGAGCTCGGTTTGTGAAGATTTGGAAGATATTCTAAAGCCATTTTCCAAAACTAATACTTACAAAAGGATTACAAGCCTGCGTGTGTTTCTGGCAAGCCATGGGTTCGTAGTGGTTTCCAAGTCGCAGCAATCCGTGTTTTTCCTGAAATGCCACTTTCAGCCATGGAGTTGGGGAAACGTGATTTCTCTAGTGACTCTGACACACCCTGTCACTGCTGGGTACTTGTTCCCTCTGCCTACACCTTGCACGCACAGCCGGGCATAATCTATAGGGGAAACCTCCAGTTTGACTCTTTGCTAGCCATTCATTAAACTAGGGCCAGTTATTTTCCCCTTCAATATACCACACATAATTTAAATACAAGTCCTCTGAATCCTCAGGGACAACATTCCTGAGATTTAACTTTTCCTACCGCTAGGGACAGCCACCTTCACGATGACTCTGCAGAAGTGATCCTGGGGTTATCTTGGCTTCTCTGGACCTAGTGCAGCCACACTTAAGCAGATATTTGTGTCCCCAAATCAGCAATCTGCTGCTGAGAAAGTTAGTGTCAGCATGAAGAAAGGGGACAGAACCTGGTCTTTTGCAGATCAGTCAGCCTGAATTTGAAAGATGTAGGCAGTACGATTGTTCAAAGGCAGGTCTGAATATGGGGTGACTTGCTTTACCAAGACTTTATACAACTCTTTATTGGAGCAGCAGGATTAGTAGAGGGATGACTAGACTTGGCCAAAATGCATGTGAAACTTGCTTTTTTTTTTTTTAAATTTTGCACATTCTTCTGTATGGTTTGCATCATCTACATACCAAATTTTTACTCAGTCTATTGGTTCGTGAGCTACTTGCATGCAGTTTACTAAAATGTGAGGGCTTAATTGTACCCTCTTTCGATTTGGTGGGAGTTTTGCCGTTGACTTAAATGGGAGCAGAGCTGTGAAAAAGGATTTGCATGCATTGATTTAGCATGCTGCAAGGGAAGGTTGAATATGTGAACTTGGAGAAGGAAAGTTCAGTGTCCTAACAGTTATGATCTCCCCTTGAGATTAGATTTCTCCTGTAAATATGCATACATATAAACAGGGTGTGTGGTTTGGTTTGGATCCACAAATATTGATGAGAATTTTTGGCTTCAAGGCTGTGTGATTTGTTTCAGATCCACAAATATTAATGAGAACTTTTGGCTTCATTGTGGGAATTACAGATCAGAATAGGCCCTTTCTTTTTTTCAAAAAATATTTTGGCTTTGCATTTCAGTGGTGATTTCCTTTTCATCTAGCAACATAATCCCTGACCTTGCTTTACAATAGCAACACTTTAAAAATATATCTGTAGATACCCATGTAGCTGAACTTAAAGATCTGGAATAAGTCACTTAGGGCTGTATGATTTCCTCTGAAGGATATAGTGAAAGATAGAGCTGAGACAAAGGACAAGAAGCCAAAGCCGCAAGGCTCGCAGCTCTTGGTAGCACTTGGTGTGGCATATGGGCCGTGTGGCTTGCCAGTAATCATGGAATAGCATTGCCTACCTCAGTTCGCCATCCCAGGAACCGGGAAACATCTGATCATTTTGTTCTCCCTGTTACCTCTGCCACGGCAGTCCTGTGGCTGCCGAGAGGCAATCCTGGATTGTCTTGCAGCAAGAAACCAGAGGATCAGCACGAGACGTGTGGGGTGTTTAAAGATTTACTTGAAATCTGCTCAGAGACACTTGAGTATGTACTCCTGGCTTAAGTGGGGACTTCAGGTGGGAGTAGGGCGATGGATCAAAGTTGTGTCATCCTCTTGCATGCAGGTGAATGCCACCCATGGCGAGTGTCTCCAAGTAACCATCACGCTGGCATTCAATGCCCTTAACTTGTGCTGCCTTTTAGTTTTGAAACTAAGAATGGGTAGATGACTGTCATTGCAACTAGGACAACTTAGCTTCTCCAAGTCCCATTACTACAAATAGCTAAAAATACAAGATGAGAAAGCACCAGTGGCTAGAGAAGAACGGGCGAGTACAGTGATAGCAGAGAGCAGCATTGCCTTGACTCCTGATGTGGAGGAGCTCCTCTTCCGTCATCAACCCCATCCGAGCCAGCCAGTGGAGTCCCACTGCTCTTAGGCAGAGAGGCTTTGCAGACAGCACTTGCAGAGATAAACTGATTTAAACGTGTTCACGACCCACTTATTTGTATGTGATTAGTGGATACATATTCTGGGAATACTGAAACGCTGCCAGCTCTTTGTCAAGCTTTTGGGAAACGTGCGTACTGCTGGAGATAGCCTGCTGTGTTGTCTGACTTCATTTTCCAACTTATCAGGCGTACAGTGTTTATTCTTCACTGATCTCTCTTGGCAAGTTCAGCTTTGGTCTGGCTTTCCTCCTAGCATTTTCAGTAGTCTTCTCTACATGGTCTAACAGCTGTAGCTACCTTCCCAAAAAATCTCAATTTCCTGCTTTTGCTAAATTCCATATAATATATTGGGATTTTCATTAATCAAGTGTGAGGAACACACAGGGCTTTAATAAACTGAGTTCAGCTGTCTCTGAACCTGAGAAAGGTGCTGTCACAAAACATACTATAAATGAAATTAAATTGATAAAGCTGATTGTAAATCCAGAGAGTCAGAATGAGTAACAGCTATTCCACTTTTAAAAAGGCACTGCTTTCCCTACTTCAGCTTTCATTATGTTTGGCTATAAATATAAACCCAAAAGTGCATTTATACCTACTCAAATAGGGTCAAATCGTTATTAGCCATTCCTGGCTACATCCCAGCACGTGGCTTATGGCACTTGGGCACTTCCTCCAAATCACTGATGAGAATAACCTTGATTTTTCTCCTGACGCCGTTACAGCACGGGTTTTCCAGCCTCAGCTGTGTTAATGCATCTGCCCTGGTTTGGGCAGGAGAGGATTTCAGTGGAGTCGGGCAGCTTTCACAGAATTCCCTGGGAGCAGGATTAGGCCATCGAGCAGAGATAACTTGAGGCACATGTTAATCTATTTTAAGGGTTACTCTTGCTTTAATTGGCAGCTGGTCTTTACTTCTTAAGCGCTGAGGATGTGATGACAAGGATAAATAGCACCACAGGACCTGGCTACAATTTCTGGCTGTCTGGACTTCATATGAGGTCAAAATCATGTCCACGCTTATGGAAAAAAAGCTGTTGAAAATAGAGTATTAACATTGTCATTGTATGGACAAAGGAATGGCCCTGTGGGGACAGGCTTCTGACAGCTTTATTTATAGTCGTTCTCCAAACAGGCCCTGCGACTTCTACACAGCTGTGTATGGAGTTATGTATAAGACACCAGTTATGCTGGGTCTCTTGTGGTAAATCAAATCCAATCAGAAACACGTTAAAATTTGAACCTACAATTTTCATACTTGGTTTAAACCGTGATGATGTTCTCTTCTGGGATTTTCTGGGTGACTAGTAATCTTTAATGCAGTAATCTGTAGCAGCAGAAGTTGCACATGAGTCGCTGTACTTTTAAACTGATTCATTGCGTTGCCCACAGCTCAGTGGCAATCTCTCATCGTGGGTAATTAAGATATCCTGGAAGATTCCGAGAAGGAGCTGGAGAAGGATGCACAGCAAACGGAAAGCAGGGAAAAATCAGAGAAAGAGATTCGCTGATCACAGCTGATGCTAAAATCTTTTTCTTAATAGAACAATTTATTTTCCAGTTTACAACAGTAGCTGAATAAATCAATTGCATATGGCTAGCTTTACATACAGATTCACCGGGTCGGGCAGACTCAGCCAGCACAGGCAGGGTAACTGCACTGACTCTGCCACTGAGAATCTGGCACCATCTCTCTTTAAGATCTCTGTTCCATTTTATTGGCATTTTCTGCCTTATCACTTCTCTTTCCATGCCTGTTAATCTTTTTATTTTTATTACTCAGCCTTCCTACTAAAACTGCCAACTTTCGTGCTATAATAACCCGGCGGTGTTCAGAGTCAGGAACTTGCCACTCAACACGAAAAGAGATGCAAGAAATGGTTTTTACAGCAAAGTCCCCCACCCGTGCTAATACTTTGGCAGAAAATTGCTCTTTAGCAACTAAATACCCATCTCAAAATGAATGGGCTTTTTGAAGGTTAGGCACTATCTGTTATTTAAAGCAGAACTGGAAGGTGAAATAACTCAGTGGTTTACTTGTAACACATGGGAAAGAAAAATAGTTTTCTCTTTTTGCTCCTCAGTGACAATACATTTAAAAGCATCTGTGAAACAGGCTGTGAATCAAATAAATATTCATCTGGAGAAGCAAATTAGGAACAGGCAGTTCCAGACTTAACCAAGCATGCAAAGCCCTCTGTTGATGTAGGAATTAGAGATTTCCATAGTCCTCTGAGCGTTTCCCAAAGAGTATCTAAATGTTCCCCAAGGTTAATTTGAGACTCGAAATGATCTATAATCATTATGATGTGGTGAATAGTTAAATTAGATAAAAATAGTGGGATTTTTAAACTACTGTTTAAGATATTGATATCTACATGCTGGGTAGAATTGTAAAAATACTTGTTTATAAAGGCATCTGTACTCTGATGGAAAACAATAATGAAAAGTACTTCTGTTTGGGGATTTGCTGGGGGGGGGGGTGGGGGTGTGCTGAGTCTTTCTAGGTCTTTCTTTAAAGATTGTCGAATCAGTCTATTCATATACATATCCTAGCACCAGCCTTGCGAAAAGCCTGAGCTGAACACCACGAGTCAATGAAGTGATTTTGCAGAATTCATTGAGCTTTCGATCAAACCCAGGAAATGGGTTCATTCATGTTTTCATGGCTTTAATTCGGGTCACTCTTGTAGCAGATAATACAGGGATAGGGAAATGCCATTGTGGAAGAAGCATCAGTCCTGGACTTCTCCGTATGGCAGGTCCCAGGTGAAATCATTGGGGTCTGTCATGGAAAAGTTACCTTTCTTTTGTATCTTCTCTGTCCTTTCGAAGACATTAAAAGGGCTGTCCTACTCCAATGCTGACTCTAGTCTAGAAAAATCTTTATTTTAAGTAGGATGGTCAGATTGCTAGTTCTTTTAACTTAAATACACAGCGGCTGCTTTAAGTAGCACTCCACAGGCAGTTCCTCAGCTGTGACTGGGGTATGCAGGGTGTGCATGGCAGCGATTGCCACCCATGTAGGGAAGATAAGTCCAGATTTGTGCGATCTGAGGTACAGCTGGCAGAGCTCAGCAGTAGGGCTGAGAGCTTGGGAGTTACCCACAGCCCTGGACCAATTTTGCACTCTATGCTGCTTTCACTGCAACACCTAAGCCGGTACCTAAGCTAGTTAGTTGGTATCTGAATTGGATTTTTGTTTTTCCATTTTTCAAACATTTTATTTACTGAATTCTTTACAGACTTATCTGTACAGAAATTCTCATTTACACAGAAGCAGGCCTTGGCCGCTTTGAGTTATCGCAAAGTTCCCATTTGTATTTATTCATAAATTACTGCAAGTCTATTAAGTTCTTCCACACCGTAGTAATGGCATGGTGGTGATTTATGTTTTAACTGTAATAGCAGTTCACCAATTAACTAAAATGTTTCTTGTCATGAATATTTTAATGAGAGCTACAGACTTTATATCTGGTGAAAGAATATAATTTTCAGATGTCTGATGTTGCCAGATGACATAGTAGAACAGAGGTATGAACTGTTCAAATGAATAAATGTCTAATAGACTGATCAGAAAATTACACTGTAGCTGCTTCATTTTATGTTTCTTTGCTGCTAGACATTTGCTAAGCTGATGCCCTGATTGACAAGTAACACTTTGGTGTATTTGTAGGTTTCATTGAGCAAAGATCAGGGAAATAAAATAATGAAAACAAATGTATTTACCACTAGGAGGAAATCTGAAGGGACAATCTGCATGTTCTTCAAAAGCTGTGTTTCCTAGGGAAAAGGGCAAAAGGAGTGGGAGTGAAAAGATCTGCATATCCTTTGTGACTTCTCCTCTTTGAGCTGTCAAAGTTGAGCAAAGCACTCAGAGCTACAACCTGACTTGAGTTACACGGTAAAAGTCTTCAGAGCACGTGGACAGAGAAGTACCAGGAGGCAGCTAGATCCCCTCCCTGGGGGATGAAGGAAACAGGGAGGCGTAACGATGGACAAGGTTGCCTGCAAAGTGCAGTGCTTCTAGAGAGGGATGACACAATCCCTGAGCTGAACTATCTCAGCAGACACAAGCTGGACCACAACTTTTTTTGCATGTCTGTATAAACTGAGCAGGGTCCATGAGGACTCCGCAGGGTTGTTGTGGGATGTTAGGAACTGACATTTGTAAATAACTTGAGAAGCCTTCGTCTCCCATTTGTTTGTGGTTTTGTCGCCAGACTGTACTCCAAGAGCCTGAGAGCACAAATAGTCTTTATGAGACAGATTTTTCTTTCCTCCTGGTTCCCACTAAAGGAGTTCCTTCTCCTTCGCTGTTACGGTGGATGAAAAAGGACAACAGTAAAAGTGAGCCGAAGGTGGCTAGCTATCACTGTAAAGTGTGACCTTTTAAGAGTGACATGCACCGTTTAGGAAAATAGAGCCTGGGAGAGGGGTAGAATAATTTCTTTAGTTTTAACTGAATGGTTGAGATAGATAGCAAAAGAGAAGATAGTTACTGACAGCGTGCAGAATACCTGTCCACTGGTGGGTAAAAAGAGACCAGCAATCATGTATAGACAACCAGGTAATTACCACATGATTATAACTGCAGGCCAGTTTTGAATATTGAGGATTCAAGCTGATGATCAAAGTGTGAAAGGCTCCATATGTCATTATCAGCCCTCTGAATCTCAGCACAGTTCACTGATGTCTATCTTCTCCTCTGCAGTGGCTGACAGTTTACTTTTGTACGTTGGTCATTAGCAATGCCAATAGGAATTATTTACACGACTCAGAAAGAGGTTGGATTTTAAAGTATTGAAGTAGGATGAAAAAAAAAGGTAAAGGGAAATTAAAAAGGACTGATTTGCACATGAATGTACTTTTTATCAGTTTTCAGGCTTATTGGATGACAGTACAAAAGATTAAAAACTATCCTTACTCACTGAGTGAGAAATGTATTTTATTAATGCAGATAAACTTAATTGAAGCCAGATGTCAGGCATTTAAAAAATATTTCTATGGAGATTTTCTCGCTCATGTTAGGCAGCCAAAATTCAATGTGCTTGCAATCCACTCGATGGTCCTAAAGCAGGAGAGGCTGGGAGAAGTGTCCCAACAACCTCCTGCTCTATAGAAAAAGGGGGTGCCACACAGGTATGTCTTGGATGGAGGTTGTCTGGGTGCCTGGGCTGAATTTCTTGCTGTTTCAGAGTCTTCCTTGTATGATCTGTCTCCCTGTCTGAGTGGTAATATAAGGTGCTCAGGTGACAGACAGGTTGGAGCTAGAAAAAGATTAAATATGGCTAGATATTCAGGTTTTAAACATTACAGTAAAAAAGGCAGCGGTTTAATGTTAGGTAGAAAAAGCAAGCAGATAAAGCAGGGTTTAATTTTTTACTTACCCAGTCCCTTTGATCAGACCTGCTGGATTTCAGGGAAATATCTTCAACCTTTCTGAGCCAGCTAGGTTTTTTAGCCAAGAGATAGACAGGACAGAGACGGGAACCATCTGGTTACCACTGTTTTGATAGACATTGAGCTGGATTCTCCTCCTTCAGAGTGTCTGTGAAAGTCAGTGTCAACTGCCTTTCTCCTCGTTCATGTGGTGCATTCGCGATAGGATCACGGTCCAGAGAGTTTGTTCAAATTAGGAGGAACCTGAATAGGCCTGAAAGCTGATAGCCAAATGTTCATTAAACAAGGTTTTGTCATAAATGTGTGGGCTATCTCATGCAGTGGTAAATAAAAAAGTTAGACTGTGCTAGTCCAAATGGAAATCGCGTTCTCCCTCCTCCGCAGGTTACACTGGGGCTCTCTCTTGTGCCTTCATGATTTGGTTGCTTGAGCTGTATTGCTGCTAACATCCTCTAGTGACTGAGGGCTTCAGTGTTTTCTTCTACGTAGAGGGGCTTCACGGTGCTGGGAGCTGCCTACAAGCTCTATCTCCTGGCTGACCTACTGTTCACAAGGATTCATCCAGACTTCAGCATGGTGGTGGAAAACTTCTCAGTGCCTGGGAGGCAGAGCAGCCCTTGGCATAGCATAACGCAGTGTTCAAGGCACTAGGCTGCAGCTGTTTGAAGTCAGTAGTTTTTCCATGAGTCAGACCCATGGAGGTAACTTTGAGAAGCAGCAGTCCTGATTTTTCCCTAGACTTTCATCGGATGTTTAACATAATGCTTCATTACATTTTACCCATATTGAGATCAACTCTTCTTTCTAATAAGATGCTGCATAGCCTTTTGAAATTGCCATTGCTTTTGTTTAATGCTTTCACAGTTACCAAAGCTCAGCACGTACGATCACAGGTGGCAGGGCTTCACTCTGTGTCCTTAGGTTGTCTAATGGCAGATTTCCCTGGAGAAACTGCTTGGTAAGGAACAGTCCTGGAATCAGCCACAATGGACAGGGGGGAAGGTGAAGGGCTCAGCTAAGCTTCAGTGGCTGTCTATTCTCAGAAAAGCTCAGAAGTGATGATTTTTAGATGGTTTGATTCTCACAGGTTCTCGCAGCATGGGTAGGGGAGGATGGGATGGGATGGGATAGGATGGGATAGGATGGGATAGGATAGGATAGGATAGACTTTCTGTGAGGCTCTTTAGGAGAACATTGTACACTCGAACATTTGTCTTGTTCTTACAGGACTGGAACTGTCTGTTCAAAACATGAAAGAAAATTAAAGTGCTTCCTGCAGACTCTGCCATGGGAAAAGATAATGCTTGTGATTGCCTTCTGCTACCATTTATGCCAATAAACAGGAGATCCTTCACTAGAATTTATCAGTTACAGCTTTACAGCAGCATTAATCATGAGTGCTTATATTTAGCATTTTATCTTTCAGACAGTCCTCCAAAAAGCCTGCTGTTCCAGACAGTTTTGTTAGGCTGTTTTGTTCTTGGTGGCATAATCTCAGGTTGTCACACTAATTTGAGATAGCTACAGAGCCCAAGCCCCTTACATGAACATCAGTCTGCTTGACAACAGCTTGAGTTCTGTTTCTGACCAAGAGTCTTTCTGAAATCAGTCAGAGACTTTTCACTGGTGTCAGGGTAGTCCAGATGTGCCATGCTTGTTTCTCAGATATGCTTTGGGTTTGAAGGAGGAACTGGATTCCAGGCTTTGGGGCTTGCATCCCTTTCAGTCAAAAGAGCTTCATGCAGCTTTGATACGGTACTCTTTTCTTCCTTCCTCTTTAGTTTTCTTGTGGTTCTTCTTTTCTTTAAGCAGAAATCAAGGCAAGTTCATTTTATCCCGGCTGATTTATTTCTCCTGATTTCAAACTGGTATTGTAATGTCTTTAAAATATATGATCGTTATTTTCCCTTGTATTTTTATGAGGCAAATTAGCATTTAAAATACTAAATGTAGTGGGTAAATTGTTAATAATTTGCTTTTCCCTCCATTAACTCTTCCGTGGTATTTCAATGGCATGCTTTTATATGGGCTTGAGAATAGCCGAGCCTCTGCTTGGGCTTAATGAGAGCTCAGCCTCTGTCTTCAACGGGAGCTGGATCCAGCCCCAGATTCCTCCTTTATTTTCATATATCATCACCCCCAAAATGATGCATTCCTCTAAAGACAGGAATTGCTGGTACCTTCCAGTTTAGTATTTTGTGCACTCTACCATTTCCACTCTGTTATATGGTAATGATACTCTGTATTGCCCATTAAATTCCAAATTTCTTTAAAAACACGAATGATGGGCATGACCCAAGCACGAATGGAATAAAGTATGTGAAGAAAATGCTCAAAGGTACCACAAGTAGTTTCTCTGCTCCTAGATCAGAAAATTAGCAATGTTGGGGGGAAGTTACAGGGAGAATGTCATTATTCCCTGGTTCATGGAGGGAAATGGAAGAAGATAAAAACAAATCAATTTTCTTAGCTGAGACAAGATCTTTGTGTCAGAGCTTGAAAAGAAATTCCCATCATATGATGTCAATTCGTATCTTTTTCTCTTCCCTTTCCTAATTTTCGCAATGATGTAAATATGTTATTGCCTTGTTCTTCACTGTTTTTATTAGAGCAGCATGCCAGCTCCCATACGGTTATGGCTGAGAACAGCTTTCCATTTCATGGTTGACACTATTAAGTGCCAAAAACTCTCACATATTTATTCACAGCATCATGAGATACTGTGTCCTGTGAAGAAGCCTGTTGGGGCTACAGTTCCCACTGTCGAAAGGTGACTTATGGAGTGAGGGAGAAAACCAAACGAACTGGAAACAAGTTAAATGCACAAAGTCTTCCTGGATCATCTGAGCCAGCAAGTTCCCATCCCTCAGCTTTGGGGCAGCAATATTGAGGGGTGTTAGAAGACAGGATAAGACCTTGCTGGTGCAGATGCCTCCTGGGCTGCCACGTGTCCACGTGTGGGCTGCATTGCTCCTGCCAAGAGCAGCGCAGAGGCATGAGGAGCCGGGATGCCCACGTGCCAGGTATCACTGGAACAGGAGAGGAATGAAAGTTAGACCACTGGATCCCTGAGTTGTGGTTCCCAACATTTAGAGGCTTAAGTTTGAAATTATTTTAATGTTTCTTTCCTAGGTTTTCAGATGTTTAAGTTTTGTTAAAATTAGTATTGTGGAAGGGTATGAGACACGTCTGGGCTGAACAGGTGTCAGGGACAGAAAGTTTTGCAGAGAACAAAACACAGTGAGTATGTGCCTGTGCTCTGAACCTCCAACCACCAGCTCTCAGCCAATTAAGGACCAGCAGATTCCAAAGTAAATGCTACAGAAAAGGGCAGTTCTGAAATTTCAAGCAGTAGCGCAGACAAGAAAGGAGATCTTAACGGGTCACAATCCCGTAGGTATCTTGGGCAAAGAGGCAGTGCTCTCATGGATTTGTGACGTAAACACCTTTATTTTTATTTGCCCAACTCAGAACTGAAGCTGCACCAGAACTTCCTAGCCTTCTTGATACATAAGCCATCGTGTGATCAGGGCTCATATCACTAACATCTGTCAATGGTAGGAAACTGAGCAATGGGGCATGGTATTAAAAACAACCATGAAAAATATTGTGTTTCAGCACTCTTTAAATTCTTGCAACTGCTACTTTTCTTTTTGCATGGAAAACATTTTTCTGAATTGCGACAGTAGAAGCAATCAACAGCTTCAGCACAAAAAATCAGGCAGCTAAAACAGAAAATTGGGTGCAATTTGTAATCTGCACAATGTGCTGAGTCCTCTGCCAGAATACATATTCCAGAGAACGTTTACATTTATTTAGATCACATCCCCAACCTGGGATTCCTCAGAAAGACTCAGCAGCTTTTATCCAACATGACAACACTGTTTCTGCGTTTAGGCAGAGAGGTGCTGCAGAGAGGACCTCCCCAGCATCGGCAAGGCACTATCACTCTCCACGTATAATGAAGTGTCACAAAACAAAAGATAGACTGTGGAGCACTTCAGGAGAGAGACACCGAGACATCTGTACCCTCTCAAGCACTCAGAGCCCTCTGCAAGTTAAAAAGGGGTTGTTCATCCCAGGAAAAAAGGCTTTTATCCAGTAATACCTTTTCTAATCAGGTTTCTCTCCCCGCTGTCATGTTGTATTGACTCCTTGCCAGCAGCTGAAACATGATGGGCTCTGCCTAGAGCACCTACGTGCAGACCACGCCGTTGCCGATCTGTGACAAACTGTTTCCAGGACAGGTTTAAAGTGGCCACTTGCAATAGGAGCTGTACAGCAGAGCAGAAAATAATGAGAAATAGAAACTCCTTTTTTTTCCCCCATTAAAATCCTGGCAAATCATTTTATTGCCTGTGGTGTAGAAGACAAATAACACAGGTTGGAGTCTGTCAAGAAATGGGGCAAGCACATTTCAGAAAAGAACAAAACCAGTCTGGATGGTTCTCGATGCGAAGCAGATGAATGCTCAGCGTATTTCCTTCGGGAGCCCTTCTGTGCTGTGCTCTTCAGGGTGAGCTAGGCACAACATAGCAATGTAATCCAGCTGTGCCGAGGTGACAGTACACCTAGAAAAGCACCCCAAATATAGATTTATGCTTAAATCAGCATTTGTGGCCACAAGCCACAACTGAATTTGGGTCCAGAAAGGTAATCTGCTGAATATTCCCTCAAATTATGTAGAGAGGAAACTCAGAGTATGCTCCTTCCATCTGTAACTCCCCTGTGGCGGTGGTAACACCGTGCATTTTAGGTCACCTAAGCTCACCAGTCTGCTGAAAGGGCACAGCTCGTCAGCAGAGAGCTGCAAGTTTCACAGGTACTGACACTTCCACGAATCTGGGTTTTTATTCCCAGTTCAAGCTGCGCTTTTTAGACCTAGTCTCACTGATACCACATATTGCAAGATTTTTTTGTTAAAAAGACCTCACGTAGTAATTTTTTTTCTTTCGATTCCAAACAATATCAGTGCTACGTCTCTGTGCGCATCTGGAAAGCACTTAGACACTATGTAAGGTACAAAAAACATGGAAAAAGAATGGGGTTTATTCTTTTAGATCATATCTAAAACATAGACGTATTCTGGTAGAAATAATTTGTTAGTTAAGGGCAAAGCAAGCTGCCTGCAATTCTACTAGTTACAGGCAATAACAATTTATGCCCTGCTCCTTAAAGCCTTCGTATACAGAAAGTTTATGTACTAGAGTCCAAAATCCTGCGTGGCCTAAGGCTCAACTGTTTACAGTACCGGCACTAGTCTACGCTGGCTCTGTGCCCAGCTGCACTGGTCCTCGAACTGGGACTGCGCAGGGGAGACTCAAACCCATTAGGTAAAAGGACCCCCTGCAGAAATGCGGGAGAACGTTCTTTGTGCATGCACGTGCTTGCAAAGGTATCAGGGTAATGAACTAGAGATCGCTATCTCCAGAAGATCTGTGCTTTTTTCTTCCAGCACTGTTTGGAATATTGGGCTGGAAATACTGAATCTTGAATATTCAATTTTGGAAATATCACATTTTGATTATTTTTAATATTCAACTGGAAAGCTCGTTATTCATTCTGATCCAAACCAGAGCAGTTTTAAAGTTTATGGATAATCTAAGCCACTTTGTGAGCAGGTGCTGGCTATTTTCTTCTCATTTGGCTTCCACCACTGCACTTCATTTCTCATAACACCATGCATTGGTTGAATCATACCCCGCATTTTTGTTTGAATTTGCAGCTGCACCTCCATAGTGAGTGCATCTGCAGCGACCTCACCCGCAGCCAGGCAGTCGTCCTCATTCTTCATTTCTAAAACTCTGCTTTGGCCCCATCAGGGAGCCTAACCTTGCACTGGTTTTATTGGTAGACTCCCTGGTTTATGACCGGTCCCTCCATGCCCACGGCAGTACTGCACCATCCCATTGGCTTGCGGCTGCTGCTGTTTCCTCTTGCACACAAAGCTGAATTCACCGTTTCTGTTGCTAATATAGAGAACAGTCCGTGTGCTCCTGCTCTGTGCTCAGGTGAAACCGCCTCAGTAGCGAAATGAACGTTTCACAGTTGTTTTAATGAGCGCTGCAAGGTTAACTTGGCTAGTTATAACAGGTCGTAATTGTCTGCTATTACATGGTGATCACAACACGACCATAATGTTGTTATGGTAATATCATCACAACA
This sequence comes from Grus americana, assembly GCF_028858705.1. Lineage (NCBI taxonomy): Eukaryota > Metazoa > Chordata > Aves > Gruiformes > Gruidae > Grus > Grus americana. The sequence continues at coordinate 6,164,304 of NC_072866.1, forward strand.
TTATCTTCATACGGTGAGGTCAAATAAAGTCTGTATTACCTTACCATACAGGTAATTTATTCATGACCTCCACTGTGAGGCAATGTAATGGGGATTTTGCAGCAAAGGCAATCCTGGGAGAAGTTTATGAGCGCTCCCGTGATGAACGTTTGCAACAGCTTAAAGAACACCTCGACCCCTTTGCACGTGTATTAGCTGATACAGAGGACAAAAGCCTTCATTTCTAGTTGGGCTAATAATGTATGTGATCCAGGCACTTTTGGTCCTGTGAGGCCGAGAGGAGGGAGGGACTGCATTGCAGATAAGAGAGATAAAGGGCTTCAAAGTCACTAAGAAAGTCTCAAGAAATTGAACCCTGACACGTTTGCAGTCCTGATCACATAATCCATCCTTAGTGTGAGATGCCACAACTATTCTCCCAAGTTTCTGTGGAAAATGTCTGAAAGCGAGCAGAGCCCTCCCCTCCTTTTACTCTCGGTGGAGACAGAAGGCACCAGCTCCTCGCAGCAGAAACGCCTGTGGTACGGCTCTCCAGAACCAAGGTCCAATTAGCTGCACATAAGTGAAAAAATAAAAAAAAAAAAAAAAGCTTTACATTATGTGCCAACATGATGGTTACTAATTGCATATGACAGTGAATTAATTGTGTTGTGCCTTTAAGCAACTACAGTGCTTGAATGCAAATGCTGACTCCAGTTTTGCTCTTGACATGGTCCATGGAGTAGATAATTTAGTTGGAGAAATGTGTATGTAGTGGGGTGGCACCAGGCTGTGCCAGCGTTGCCAGCCTGGCCGCTTCAGGAGTGCGCAGCGATCCGAGCTCAGCTGCAATAACCTGGCATGCCTGGCAGGGGCAGGAGTCAGTGAAACATACGTATTGTGATTTCTAGATTTTACTATAGTGAGTATCAGAAGTAAGGTGGGTTTTTTTCTTCTTTACCAAAAGACAAGGCTTTTTTTGTGTGTTTATGCCACGAGGATTCTCCAGAGCAGGACTTTCCTGGGTACTGACGAACAAACCTGGGACAATAAGGTCTCCTGCTTACTGCCATGCTGGGCAAAGCAGGAGGGGGAGGCAAAGCCAAATGTCATCGTGCTTCCCACCACAAGAGCTCTCTTTCAGCTGGATGATGGCCTGCTAGGGCCCGCGAGATCAGTCCTGCTCCCCCGGGCGAGCCCCAGGCGACGTGCGGGGACACCGGTGGGCTGGGCCCCTTACGGATGAGCCTAGTGCTTTGCAAGAGGGATGATCGACGGAGTGAAACGGGGGTATAAGAGAAGATTTTGTAGGTGGCAGAATTTGTAACTCCTGGCAGCATTTCTGCAGCTGTCCTTGCCCTGAAGCAAGGGAGCCCAGTGCAGGAGGAAATTTTTTCTAGTGACTTAGGAAAAATAATAATCGTAGAATTAAGTGACCAAAAGCCCGCACTGATGTTGCTCTATATTCACGAAGGATTGCGTACATCTGGGAGCTCAGAAAGAGCTTTGAAATGTGTATACCATCGCCCATCAAGTTAGTGAGCAGAGATAGTATAAAAATTCAGGATTTGTGCTATTTCAGAGAAAGATTACAAAGAAAGTAAATGTGAGAAACCTAATAAGCTAAATTATCCACCAAAGTAATGTCAAAGTGAGCATTCAATATTAATGACATGTAAAAATGTACATATACATTTATATTTGCTAAAATTGGTGAATCATGTAATAAAGCAGACTATTTTACCTGCTAGGTGTGAAATGCAATTGGAAATGTATTAACTATAGTGTAGCCTTCAGTAATAAATGGTAGGAAGAAGCCCATCACTCATAAACTTTCCTTGGTGAATGGAGTACTTTCATTTATGAACAGATTACCATGGTCAAAATGATCATATTCTACACAGCAGGACACAAACACTGCTCTGGAGAATTTCAGCTTTTGTGGAGAAAAAAATAATCATATTAAAAAATGGGAAACTGCCCTGAGTCTGACAGAGAGCTCACCTCTGGGTGTTTTCTTAGAAAAGATTGTAGAAACAGATTGTCTGCTTGTAATCGTAGCTACCTAGGAGCCTTTTAACCTGCAGAATTCCCTAATCCTGAACAAAATCAACGATGTGTTTTACTATCATCTGCTTTCTTAAATTGTATCCTAAATATATTTTTTTCAATTTTTCCAAGTTGATTCCAAACTATTAAAGAAAAGGCTTTTTTTTTTTTTTCCTCTTTATTTGGAAATTCTTAATGTTAGGGTTTACACTAAGGCACTCAGCAATTTTTGCTTTCTGCTTCATTATAATGTATTCATTCAGCAATGGCTGAAGCAATGGTATAATAAAGGTCTAGAAAATTCTATGTTTTTCCTAAAAGAAGGGGATCATTTAATCATTTTTAGTGAATAGCAGCTGATAGCCAATAATCACATGTTCACGTGAGGTAAAAAAAATTCTATATTATCATTAATTCTTAAAGAAGCCTGATGTAATGAAAATTCCTGTGCTAAGGCAGATGAAGGGTAAGCCTCAGCTATTATAAAAGCAAAGCCAGGTGGCTGTACGGATGTAGACTGGTTTGGTTTTGGGGACCAGCAGGCTCCAGCCGAGGTCGTGGCTGTCTCGCACTGGGCGTCGTGCGGACGCCTGATGGAAGACGGTCCGGGTGGGGATGGACGGGAAAGCCTGCGAGGAGGCAGCGAGGTGGCTGTGGTCACCAGGCAGGAGGTGGGAAAGCAACCGTGTCTCTCGCATCCTTCTCCAGTGCTGTATTTGTGAATTTATGTATTAATTTTTTTTTTCTTCTGAATTTTGGCAGAATTAAACATCATTTCTCTCAATACTGTTTTATGAGAAATGGTTCTTCAGCATATTTTGACAAACCTCTGGGCACTGCAGAAGTCAAGCATTCCCCTGTCTTTCCCACAGCGCTGAACCTGCTTCGTGGCCTTGCAGCTGCGTGGGAAGCATGATTGCAAATACCTTTTTGCATAGAAATGAGAAACTGTTTAAAAATGAGATTAATATCATATAAAGCCAAATTATTGCTGGTTGTCATCTGTTCTACCTTTCCACTTAGGTTCTTTTTATTGCTGTTAAGGTTCTTACCATGCCAACATCTTTTAGGTTCATGATTATAAGTATTTAAAAATATCCAAGCTGTACTGACTGATATCCAGTTGAAAATAATAGCCTCTTACTTGAAAAATGAAAAGCAGCTAATGTATTATTTGGAGAAACATGTTGTTTACTGATAAAAAAAAAAAAGTTTGTTTTCCTTTATTGCAGAGTCTGGTCTTTTCCTGTTTATTATCATTTTACCTCCACATGGTACATTTTACCTCTATAAACAAGCTTTTTTTGATAATTTAAAGCACCAAAAGATGGGCTTTTAATTTAGAAGAACATGAAATTGAAATGAGAATAATACTTGCTGATGCAGCTGGCTGGTACCAAATCCCATCACTCAGCCTGGCTGTTCTCATGCTTTGTGAAGCCTCAGATGCTCTTTGCATTTGGGCATTTTCTCATTACTTTTCTTAGAAAAAGCCTTATAACATCCTGCCAAGGCTCGCCACTTTCTGGAGCGTGCGGGTACCCTGTTGCACTTGTTCAGACTCGGAGAATAAGGTTGGATTTAAGGAGAGGTTTGGCACATCACTCACCTGCCTCATTCTTGGGTGCTTTCAAGCCCAGAGAAACCCAGGGTTGAAGCCAAGAGGAGCTGGTCAAACAAATCACAGTGTTTGCACGGAAACTTGCTGAAGTTGCAGTAGCGTAAACTAAGCAGGAAGTACAAGTTAAGGTAACAATTCTTTGGTTTTGGTTTTGTTTTTTCAAGGATGTCAATACTGGCCATTGCATTCTTCTTTCATGGCCATGCAGGGCAAAGCTAGAGCGCTGCTTTCCTCCTTTTCACACAGTGTGGGGAGGAAGGATGTGGGAAGTCTCATCTCCTCCAGTGTCAGCTTGGCTTGCACATCAGGACTGGCCCAGCACAGGAGCAGCCATCAGCCTCAGCAGAACCGCTGGTGCAACCGTCAGTCCCACGGCCAGGAGCAGGGATGGGGAGCAGGACTTCCCAGGTCTTCCATTTCCAGTGCCTCTGTGATCGCTCTGCTCAGCATTGCTCGCCATTTATCAGACGCAATCCTTTGAAAAGGAAGAGGAATACAAACTTTCCTCTGATTTCCGCAGGCATCCAGGAGCCTATGGTGTCAGCCAAGGATGCATAGCTGTGTGCCCCTCAGCGAGACAGGGATCAGATTGTCCGAGGGGACTCAAGGGCTGTGCTGCAGCCTCTAGGAAATGGCAGCCGCAAATCTGAACCTTAAATTCTTTGCTGCACGTTCTCAAAGAAGATTAATTTAAAAAACAGGAGCAGCTGCCAGTGATAAATAGTACAATATGTTCAGATACGAGCCTCAATCTCTATTATACTATTTTTAAGAGGTCTATAAGCGATGTAAACACTTGTGGAAACAGTCATACATTTTGTGTGTCCCCGAGCAGATCCCAGTGATTTTTTGTGCTGACACCTGTCTTTGCACCCAATCATGAAATTCAGTGCAGGAATTTTTTTTTTAATCTTAAATTAAGTGAAGCTCATCTGTTTTAGAGTAGGTTTCTTTAAGGGCTTTAATTCATTTAAATACAGGTCACAAAGCAAGAAGGGATTTTTTTTATTTATTGTTAGAAACCTAAAAAGAGGCTCATAAGAAAATCCTCAGCGTTAAACAGATGTAGTTTTAGAGTTCCGCAGAGAGAATCAATAGAAAGGCTACAGCATAGCAAGTAACAAATACTCGCTGTCTTTCATTTAAATTAATTACTCTGACAAAATAGATCAAATTTCTTTCCATACTGTGGACTGTTTTCCCCCCAAACATTTGCTTTGTTGAAATCATGGACATCCATGTAGAAATTCTTAATTAATTAGCATGATCTGCTCGAGCCAGGGCTGAAAAATTCAATATCATATAACAAATATTCCATAGCTGGGTTTGGGGTTTGATCTTGCAACCGCTGTTGGATTTGTATTGAAATCAGAGGAAATGAAAGCCAACGTTGGTGCCCCTAATTGGCACTTACGGTGAATGTGCACAATTAAACTGCGAGACGTATTCTCCCCCATGTGTGTAGATAGCATGCAGCCCGTTAACGTTACACAAAACCCTCGAAGGCTGCTCAGTGGAAGGCAGATGTGCACCTTGAGCTCGTTCCCTGGAAATGCAGACAGGTTCTTCAGCTGTTTCAGAGCAGGACAGCCATGCCAAAATATCTGATGCGTTCACACCTCCTCAAGAACCCTATTATTTCTCATAATTGAAACCGAATCCAGAATGGTTTGGGTTGCACAAAATAGTTGGAAAAAGCCGTACTAGATACAAGGCAGCGGATGTAATGCTAATGCAAGATGAGCCTGGCTCTGGGTCATGTAATAATATATCATTTGCTATCCTAACTGACATAAATGAGAGAATAAAAATGCTATGTCTCTGTAATACTTGAAAGAGGGAAAAAATAGCAGTTTTTTTTCAGGAGGTTCTGTTTCTTAAGGCAAATTATCTTTTTAATGCTTTTCCTTGGATTTGATATTAATTTCTTCCCCATTACATGGCTTAATAAAAACAAGGTACGCACTGTTCCAAAATGCTTTTGTGTCAGATTAATAACTATTTAGGTTCCCGTCACGTATCTTCATGAGCGTTGTCTTCCCTGACAATTACATGCAGGTGAACAAGCAAACTAGGAAATGCTGACTGAGCTGGGCAATCACCTGCAAATCAAAAGTTCAGTAAAAGCTTAGAAAAGGGCAGAGGCTTGGGAAAATGGAAGGTGAAATTAATTCCCAAACTATTATGACACTTTAAAAACAGTCACTGAGCACGTAGTCTCAAAAAGACTTTTCAAAGAGCCTGTGTCAGCTGTGGCTCCGTGCAGGACTCAGGTCTAGGTATGGCCAGCCAGGAGTGCGTGAAAATGACCTACACGACTGGGAACATCAACGACCAGGGAAAAAAAACAAAGGATGGCATTTCTCAATAATACTAACAGAAGATTGCAAGAGAGAGTTAAGTAATTTTCTGCATTTGTTTTTAACTATCAGTCTCCAGATGACTCCCAATAGAGAGTTAATTAATTTAATATACATATACGGATATGAATGGGAGAGTAGTAGAGGAACTGGTTCTGTCTGGAATTAGAAGAGTTCAAAATGTTTTGATAGAAAATAATAATTTTAATGCTGGGTGCCATCTAAACAAAGCAGACAGTTTATTTCCTTTTGGTTTCTGGAGGTTTTTTGCTAGTTTCCCATTCTGAATATCCTGATTCAGAGGAGCTCAATCTGTCTTGCAGAAGTATACAAATTCATTGAAACACGTTTCAGAAATACATGTTTCAATAAGGTTGAAACATTCCTCTCTCCTGTTTTGGATGTTATGACTTCGAACAGCCAAAGTGATACAAGTGAAGCAAATATTTTTTTACCAAATATTCTGCAATGAGAGCAGATTTTATAATCCTGAAGCTTTCATTAGAATGGGCCTTCTGAATTGCAGCCAGTTCTGCATTTCCAATCATGTGCCCACCGTTCAATATTTCCATTCCATTCTACGTTGCACTTATGGCTCTGTTAGTTTCTGATTTTAATCTCTTCCAATCCTTTTTTAGTCCTTTAAAATACCCCTTTGGGTATTTCATTCATCTCATGGTTCCTCAGTATCTGTGTCGTGATGAGATGGAGCTGCCACAAGATGAAGCAGCAGTGAAATCTAGAACATCATGGCAAGAGCGGATGACTTCGGCACGTCAGCTCTTCCTTTTTTCCTGCTCATGGCAGGGAAGATCCGGTGAACTGCAAATACCGAGCGTACGTTAGCGGCGAGCGGAGTGGCTGTTTGGGCTACCACAGTAACTGGTGGTGGGTGCAGGTGAGGAATCACATTTTTAAAAGTCAATAAATGTCATTAAGGGTCTTTTCTTCTTCTTTATGTGACAGTTAAATGTGTGGTCCCCCTGAGTGTGTGGAGACAGGATCAATGATGAACTGCAATCCACACAATCGCTTCTTGTGTGAGACATAACCTTGGCTATTAGCTCACAGATCAATCAATAACCTATTATCTCATGAGCTAAGAAATAAATACTGCCTCGAGCCACTATTAATTAGAACAGCCAGGGAGGTATAGACCAGCGGATATGTGATGGGTTTGTTCCTGATCATTTGAAACACAGAATGAAGCTGAACCGATAGGATTCGGTTGAGATTTTTTGTTTGTTGGTGGATTTTTTCGCTTGTTTGTTTGTTTGTACGCTTGTTTGGGTTTTTGAGAAGGGAAAATGAGTCTTTTTCTGATACGATCTATGACTAGTTTTCTAAAAGATCGAAATTTCGACAGTACAGAATTGGTTACTTTCTGTGACTTAAAGCAATTAGGTCTCTGATATGTTCATTACAAATGCGGAGGAAATAAAGCTTTCTGATAATAAAGTTTTAATGTCTGGATCCAGGAGTTGCATTTTCAACACAGGCAAGTACTTCTGTGTCTTTTAAAGACTAGTGAAGATCCTGACAACTGAGGACTGTCCTTCATATAAAAAGGCCAAATTTTCACGCCAATCAAGTCTCCTTGCTAGACTCAGATCCTTGACTCTAACATGAACTTAGGAAATGGTTTGCTGAGTAGCCAGGATTTAAAAAGAAGGTGAATGTGTTTGAAGAGAAGTTGATAAAGACATTTAACTCCTGCGCACATTTCCAAAGGGAAAGTTACGACAGAGCTGTGTGACTACAGAGAAAAGCGAAGCAGAGCAAAATGTGAGCATTACAGGTTTCTTCAAAAACCTCTCCAAACAAACGTAACAAAAACATGAACAGAAGTGCAGTCAGCCCACTCTTACAATAACAAAATGATTGCTCAGTGCTAGCAAAAAGACATTCCTGATTATTAATGGAAGACAGTATTTTCTATTGCTATTCCTGTTTTCGTATCAATCAAGTCAGTGAATAGTAATGTTGTTCCAACATAAATATCCCCGTTTGTTGTCACAGTTTCTCCAGAACATGAACTTCTTGACCCCTGCTCTGTATTTTACTGCTCTCCTCTGTTACATTAACTACTGTGAATTCATCATATATTTATCAATAAATATATGAGCGTTTGCAGAAGGATGTGGTCTGCTGTAAACACAGTCAAAAAAAAGTTGGTTATCTTGTCTTTGCTAGCAACTTTTACCAAAACCAGTGTCCACCCCCCGAGAATTAAATAGGTTGAAGATATAGCCTTTGTATATGTGCTGCACATTTATAGATCTTTGTCAACGGTTAGTAAAGGGCTTAGGCTGTACAGCTCTTGGTTGCTTTTCTAAACATTTTCATTTGAACACGATTTATGGGACAGTTGTTGCAAGATGAAGCCTGGAGAAAACACATTACTCGCAGAAATCCGGAACAGTTCCTTACGCAAAACCTCCCCATCTATGATAAAGCCAAGAGCTGACCAGTCCGGCAGCAATCAGAGCCCCAGGCTGGAGGTGTGACTGGTGCTGGGACAAGGGTATTGCCCTCCGCTGTTACTGGCTTCCTATCCCAGCAGTGTGTGCAGTGTGTTTTTCGAAACTTGTAAATCTGCACGCAAATTTCTAAGGTGGCTCGTCAAAACAAGTGACTCTGAGCTACTCTTGCGATGGCTGTTAAATTGATGTATTTAAGTCATCCTTGATATCAGCTATGGGTCTAAGAAAATCTGGAGAGACATCTGGTTGTTCCTGCACTTTGCAGATCTTTCTCTGAAGTTAGCTTTTAGGTTTCTTAAACAGTGAAATCTTTATATCTGGATTCTTTCTAATTCTTTATGCCCTATATCAAGGGCAAATGTAAAGTGCTTTTATTCTTTTTTAATCTATACAGTCAAGGTGCAATTACTGCAAACTTTGCTCCGTTTGCACTACCTACTAAAGGTTAAGTTTATTAAAGCACTGTACGTTTTCTAAAGTAAAGCATTCCCTCATTGCCAGCCTCATGAAGTCACTCTTTTTCCCGTGCCAGGCTGGAACGGGAGCAGCACCGATGTGGCAGAGTCACACCGAGAGTCACCAGGGCATCTGCTCCTGGCTTGTCGAGGTCCACAACTTCCATGGTGCCAAAAAAAAGGTAAGAGGCTCTGGCTGGCATCGTTTTTATACTAGTGTCAGAGTAGTCGTCAGGAAATAGGTATCAATTTACCTAAATAGGGTCAGTTCCACAGTATTTGGACTTATAGTTGGGATAAATTCCACTGAGGTCCCAGAGCTTAATACTCTCTTTGCTCTACAGACTCAGAGCTGGTCGATAAGAAGTCCTGGGCATGGTGACATGGGTGGATTTCAGGCTGCCTGAATACGCCTCCTTTATTATCCTTTCGATGCTTTGAATCTCTGACCCTTATCCTTTTGAAAAAATCCAGCTTGGATTTTCCAGTGCATTTATTCTGGAGAATTAAATTAATTCTGTCACCAAACATTGTTTTAATTTCAAGCAGGAAGAGCTGGCCTGACGTAACTGGCACTAGTGAATTCAGGAAAGCCAAATTTACTGCAGTGTCACCCTTGATATTTTCACTTTCTTCTTAATTCCTTCATTATGTTTACTAGGCTTGTGGCAAATGAAGTCTGTTGTTTTGCTGTCAAAAAGTTTTCTTAAAGCTGGTAGCATGACAGCTATTGAAATAGTGACTGCAGCCTTTTGAGTTACCTATTAATTCAGTAAGGGTTGGAGCTATGAAACATTTTCTTTGCCATTTGTTTTCTTACTGTATAATCATCTGTGGGGCTTGCTCTCCAAGATAGAAAAGTCAGATCTATGACATTGTATCCATAAAGCATAAGGAAAATGCATTCATTTATTTACACTTACATACACACGATGATAAGCCGGCAAGGAAATAAAATTCAGTTTAATATGTGTAATCTGCATGATGTGGAAAACCCTTGTGAGTATCCCTGGCACTGAATTCAGCCTCCGCCTGAGCCTCTTCAACATTTCCTCCATCAGCCCCAGCATCCCCTGGGCAGGACCGACCCAGGCAGGAGCCCAGAGAAAGCCAAACAGGGCCAATTCAATTTTTCCAGCCTAATTCTGTGAAAGGCACAAGGCTGCTCTATAGAAGAAGTCCTCCTTTTAGCTCCTGAGGCTTCGTCCATCCGTGGCGTGTCTAAGGGCAGCGCAGGCAGAGAGGCTTGGGACGAGGCAGGACCAGCTCGGGGGAGCTCTGCACTGCGGGCAGCCAGGACACGCTGCTTTGCACCGGCCGGCTCGGCGGCACTCAGCACAGCTGTGGAGGGGAACGCGGATATCCTCTGCAGGTCAGTGCAGCGCTTTCGCTAGCGAGGAACCAACTTTGGGACAGGTAGTCAGCGACGGATTTGCTTTGGCGAGAAGGCAGGCAGTGTGATGTGGCTGCGTCTTCCGCGCCACCGAGTTCTTCTCTGAAAAGAGGTTATCCGTGCTGAGTGATAAAAGGTTTATTACAGCTGTGTATTTTCTGTTCTCTTCCATTATGTGTTACAAAGCTGATGGATTTATACCTCCATATTTTGCATATCACACTTCGTAGATCCCTAAAGATCTGTTGCCCACAGCAATACTATCGATATTAATAGCAACAATCACATTCTTGTCTGTTGAAGGCAGGAAGTTCCTCCGTGCCTTTTTAGGGATTCCTGAGCATTAACTGACATATACATAGCACCACTCAAATGCTCCTAATTCCCTTGTAAAGGGTAGCTGTTGCACAGCAAATAACACTGCAAAATTTTGGCCAAAGATAAGCAAGGTGAACTCCCACTCAATGAAAAGTGTTACATGATGTACAGTAACATTTCAGTTGGAAGCCCTCAAACAGTAAATTACACAGCACTCTCATCTCTTCAACAAAATGTACTTTTCAGTACTTAGGAATTTCACAGTGGATACATAAATTCAAGCAACCTTTAAATTCCTTCTTCCTGTACTCATGTGGGTGTGACAAGTCAGGATGGGAATTTCTTTTGCAATCATGTCAAGTGAGGAAGGAAAGTTGATACATATTTATGTGCATACACATGCATAAACACCATTTAGCTGTTTCAATTTGCACTTCAGTAAAAAATTCTCTGACTATGAAAATTTTGGTTTCACTGCCTCAGAATGAAATCTGTCTTGGGAAAGTATCGATCTGTAGGAATCAGCTATCTGCCATTTATCTTCTAAGGCTCCTCAGTGCCATTACAGACCCGATCGCCTAGTGGTCCTTTTCTTCTAACCACCCAAACCCACCACTCAGAACCACTGCTACTGGTGAAGTAGTTGATGCCTCTCCTGCAGCCTTCAGCACACGTCCTTCCCACTTCACGCTTTACTTCTTTTGTCATCCTAATAAAAACAGTGCAGGATTTCTGCTGAATGCAACAAAGTTTTCTCAGTGCTTCTCTTCTGGGCATTCCTGTATCTGTGGTCTAATGCAAGGCATTAGGTGAGCCGCCATCAATCATAACATTGTAATTGGCTTTTCTGGTGCTGCTCAGCATTGCTTGCCTTCCTCCTTAGTGATGAAGGAAAACCCTGAGGGCCTGCAGCTCCTCTCTCAGGCGTAAGCACATCAAGGGCATGGGCTCTGGAGACTGGGTCACCCGGGGATGCTCCACTTGAGATGTTTCCTGTCAAGCCATAATCCTGAATGCAAATGTCCTCAGGCAAGCCTGAAACCCCTTCTAACTCTTCTGCCCTGGAGGACAGGAAGGTTTTAGACAGAGGAAGAATTAAAAGTTTGAATTAACTCTATGTGAGGTCAAGCCACCATGGGAGTGAAAGAGAAGAATTGTTTTTAATTGCTAGTCGCAGGTGCTACATGCCTGATTATTAAATGCAAAGAACTGGAACGGGTCATTTATGAATATACATTTGACCTTTCTGCTGCAGGAACCCCACAGGTTCGCATGACTCCAACGTGCAAAGCAGTTCTGAGAACATGGGGAGCATCAGCTGGGTAAAAACAAGCAGGCAACACATGCTGGAACAAATGTTGCATTAGCCGTAGATGAGTGAGACAACACTGAAGCACGCGGCTCGCAGGCCTAAGGAATAACACAGAAGATCAGGTATTACCTGATGTCTGCTGAGGACAGGCAGATCCCACTCAGAACATCAGCTCCTTGCCCACCTGCCTGTAACGGCGAGCTCTAGGCGGGCGGCCAAGTGAGTGGCAGCTGCTGGAGGACTCACATGACAATACTTAAATGTCAGAACATTTTGAAATTATAAATGACATTTTGTAACTCAAAAAGTGTTGCTGCCAGCATGGGAATTGCCAGATTGGCTGCTAAAGGAGTGACCACACAGCTGGAAGTTAAAGAAATACTTAGGTGCAAGATACTGCATTACATTAATCATATACCATGAGAAGAAAATCCCAACCAACCATCTCTACACCTCTGAAATGGCCAGTGTCACCAACCTGAAAGCAGATATGAATTGAGTCATCTGTGAGAAGGAACTGAAATAGAGTGAAATGTGATTGAGAACTGAGAACTGTTTAGAGACATTTTATTTGATGTCTAAAAAGCCAAAAAATTCACAGTAAGGATGAAAAAGTGTGTAACTTCAACAAAAGCAAGCTGAGATCATAGAGGAAGTAAGACAAAAAAACAGCAGTGAAACTGTAACAGATGGAAAGCAGGCGACTGTGAAAATTGTTAGTATATATTAGCAGCTAGGAGCTATCTATGAGAAGGAGAGAGGCTAAATGACACTAGCAGGAAGTTTTGAGCAGCTGAGCTATAGGAACCGATAAAAACGACAGATATCCTGGCAGTGGTACATGATTGCATGAAGTCAGGAGCGTTGTCAGTGGTGATGCAGTGAAGATGAAGCTGAGCTGGCAAGAAAGGCTTCAGGTCCTGCCTCTCGTCCCAGGGTGGTTTCTGGGTTTTACCTAACAGCTCTTTAATGTGCCATGTGTAAGCAGTGTTCCCAGCCACAACTTCGCTTTTCCTTCGGTAATGAGCTGACTGCTAAGCCACGGAGCTGTGCCTCCTCAAAAGTCTGCCCTGCGAATCTCTTCTGCCCTATGGGTCCTTGACTTTCTCTTCATGTCCCAGGAATGTTGCATTTTCTTTGGTCCATGGCAGCAAAGCATTGATGTGGTGAACAACTACCTGCTTCAAGAAAGCCTGCTGAATGGCTTGGGAGGTGGGTTTGGCTGGAGCTGAGGTAGAAGGAGCTGTGAAGGAGCTGTGCCGCTTCCCGTGCCACTACACCAGCTGAGTCACAGAAGATGGATGCTGATGCCGTCTCCTCCTCTTGCAGCTACGCTTTAAAATAGAGCCGTAACAAATCCTATTGCTGCACCCTGGGCATGGGTGAACTGGGGTTAAGTTGCAGCCAGGCTTGTAGCTGCTCAAGCTGACTTATGTGCAAGGCTGGCAGCGCGAGAGCAAAGGGAGAGCTGGGGATGGGGTGAGAGAAGCTCTGCCGTGTCCAGCTACTGGGGCACCAGTCCTGAGCACAGTCAGCTCGGTCTTGGCTGGAGTCAGTCACGTTTACAGCCACTGTAAATGTGAGCAGTGTATCGAAGTTGCAGTACTATAATGCTTGGCAGTGGTCTTTAAAAAGTGAGATAAATCTCATTTTGACTGCACACAGCTATATGTATGTATATACGTGCACATGGGTGTAGCTGTAGAAAAGTATGAACATAACGAGCAAGCATATATATACGCTCTCAGAATTGTTATAGACTCTGATCAGTAAAGACGGCACACACATACAAAGCCTGAGAATTCAAGTAAATTGAGTCTTTAGGCAATGTGCAATAGATGCAAGAACAGGAGAACCCAAAATCTGGAAGGAAAACCACAAAATAATTATACAACCATTATAAAGTTGTGGAAACCGGCTCAATTCTTTAGATACCTATGGCTGGCACTAATCCAGCAGCACAGGCATAGATAGAGGAGATGCAGGGTTAGTTTAAGTAGAGACAGTAAACACAGAAAACCACTGTTCTAGAGGCACCCCAGTCCTATCAGCAGTCTCAGGGTTAGTGGCGTTTTCTATTTTAAGCATAGAGGGAATCTCACAGGAGAGAGCATAATCAGATGAAAGTGTAAGCCCTCCAGACAATAAACAAGGTAAAGATATAAATCTGGTCCTGCTGTCCCACTCAGACAGAGCTCTCATAGGCAAATCTTTTTCTTCTAGTTTAAATTGGTCTAAGTGGAGCAGCATTACTAAAGAATTACCATGGAGAAGAAATCTGAAAGATTTCCAGTCTGAAAGAAATGCAGCATCAGTTCAACAGAGAGAGCTTAACTCAATTTCTGCCTTAACTTCAAAATCTTTTTTGGAGGTCTGGCTGCCCGAGAACGCAACACCCCACTCTGCGGCAGCTGAGTCTGAGGGCACGGCTGGCAATGCTCAGCCGTCTCTTTATAGCATGGCTACATTCAAACTCCCAAGAGAGGTATAATTCATTGATTCAATGTTTATTTTCTGTTTAACACTGGTTTCCACTTCCAGCCACTCTCAGGAACTCCTCAGGACCTCCCGGGTGAGCTGGGTGTCTCTGGCTCTCCTCTGTCGCTGGATACCTGTGGCAGTGCCGGAGATTGCTATTTACTGCTATTCATTCAGAAGACCTGCCCATGCAAATAGTGCATAAGATAATAAAAAATTCAGTAAGCTTTCAGAAAGAGAACATTATTCATCTGCTCAGAAACATCTGGACATTTCAGGAGTCCTGCTAAATTTATGGAGTCTACTCAACAAATCTTTTTACTCAGGGGTAAATAAACCATTCTGGGGGCTTTGCCAGGCATCTTCTCTCCCTCTCTTGTCTCTGTACACTATGAATAATGCATCTTCGCAGAGCACAAACCAGCAGCATTAGCTCCTTGTTTCCTTTTGCTTATTTTTAGGAGCTCCCACACTCTGCTCCCAGTTACGGAGCGGCTGATGTCGATGCGACGCTTGCAGCCAAGTGGGCTACAACCCATCAGCCTGGCTCTCCTCTGCGTTGGGAAGGGACCCTGGTCCCACAGGCAAGAACCTTGGGCTGCCAAAAATAGCATAGCTGCACTGATTGCCGAGGAGCCGCTGCCAGGTACACGAGGTTAGGCATGGAGAGACAGCGCTGAAGTCTGAAATGTAGGACACTGGCCGGGGATGAAGTTTGTTCTTATTTAAAACTACCGATGTTGAGAGAGAAACTGAAATCACAGTCCTTGTGAGAAGAGGTTAAGAGCTGAGCGAAATCTCCTGTTACAAGAGGAGGTCGGAAATATATGCCAGGATCTCAAGCAGCTCTATAAAGACTTCCCCACAGGAAAAGGAGAGGGAGAAGGAAAAGAAAAAGGATTATTTGAATCCCTTTATCTAAATATTCTCTCGAAGATAGAATCTACGTCTAAAAAGTGAAAATGTCATGTAACATTTATTGAAATAATACAGAGATGCCATCCTTTCCTTCCTTTCCCCCTTCCTTTTCTCCATCCTTTTCGTACCTAGGCTAGGTTTAAACCATCGTCTGCCTTGCTAAGGCTCATGCATTGGCCAAGGTCTGTGTAGCTTCTCCGTGCTCTATGAAAGGTGTAACAGTGACGGTTGTGAATGTCCTTTATTTTGCCCCCGTTCAGAAAAGCCAGTCATTCATGTATGGAGGTCACTCGTGAAACACCCGTGAGCATAAGCACGGTGATACGCCCAACAAATACTCCACACGGTACAGGTGACTGTCATTTCAATTCAATAATGAATTGGCTTTCTTTCAATTTCTTTCATGAGAAGCCTATTTCCATTTTGCAGAAGGATGAGGCAGAGCACTCAGACAAGGGTGAAACCCACCGAGTTTCAGTGAAATGCACGGCGAAGCCCCTGCCCTTCCCGGGGGCAGAGAAGACATCGGCTGGCTGCCGTGCCAAGCCCTGGCACTGGGGACAGAGAGGCAGCAGGCGCCTGCCTCGGGCTGGGAGCAGCTCCCTATGCCAGGAGGGTCCCCAAAATTTTCAGGCAGGTGACACATCTCATGGCTCAGAGCTGCCCCAGCTCAGCACATGCGAGCCTTGCCCCTCTGGCTTTCACAGTGCACTATGTCCCCACTCGCCTCAGATCCCTTTCCGGATATAACCCTAACGGACCAGGTATGTTCTGGTTTTGACTTTTCTTTATGAGCAATGCTATTATGAAGTTATTTCTTAGGCTATCTTCACTTCTTACAGTATTTTTTTTCTTCATTTATATTCTTCATCATCTTTTTATGCAGGAAAACAAATAACAAATCCATTGGGGTTTTAAGAAGTGCTCAGAATTGGCTTCACTTTGTTAGCATTAGGATTACATTTGCTTTAAAGCCCACTGCTTCTGAAAAGGCTCACTCTGCTTTATGCATTGTACAAGTGACCCAAGCCTTAGTCTCCGCTCTTAGAAAAGCAGTCCCTGAAAAGAGTAAAGCGGCTTTTGGCACAGAAGAAATTTTCTTGTCATTTGTGTTACAATGATGAGACACGGGATACAGACAGGTTAATGTATTTTTTCCCAACTTGTTATTTGCAATCAGGAACTAAACTACAGAGAGTCATATTCTGTCACACTGCTTTTGCTTTGCTGTAAATACCATCTAAACCCACATAGTGATTAATAGACTATGAATGCATGGGTTTAACTGATAATTATACGTATTATTTGCATAGCGTACTTCAGCCCGTGTTTATCTTTCTTGCCTTTAATATTTACTTCAAGTAGCGACAGTAGGTAATTAGCCTCATAAAACTTCTCTGTCTGAGCAGATTATATTGGATCAAAAAATACTGAATTCAGCTTTCAGTTTAAGTCTTTTTAAAGCAAAAGTATAACATCTCTTTTAAGAACCAGTCAGTCTACATTAAGAGCTAACACATACTTCGGAGCTCTGCTTGCTCAGTTTCAGCTCTGATTTTTCTGCCCGTCACAAGCGATGCACTTAGAGCAGCATGAAGTTGTGATAGCCTGGCACAGAAAGGGTTGCCATTCCTGTTATTAGCTATGCCTTGCTCTATGCAGTTACAGAGAAGATTTGTTTCCCAAGTCCTGATCTAGGCGAGAACATGATTTTTCTAAAATGCCAGCAGTGTTAGGCCAGTCTCATCTTCGAGCGAGAGCATGCAGGCAGCTGTGAAGCAGGAGAGGACATCTGCTTCTCTTTTAGGATTACTGGTAGTGATGCATCAGTACATTTAATAAATTCCTTTGCTGCAGCACAAGTGATCTCATTGTGTCAGAGCAGCAAGGGCTGAATGCTTGCAGGGAGGCAGGGGTGCAGGAGCCCTCGCAGCGTGCCGCGGGCGGCACGGAGCCATCCGGCACCTGCAGCCAGCTCAGCTCCCGGCTCTCTCCCGGCAGGCAGCAGACTGGCATGGTCCATCTCACTGCTGCCCGTTCAGGCTGCCGCACGTAGCCTGTGGTCTCTTTCCATGCTGGATACCTCGACCTAGAACGTTTTACCTTTCCGATGAGCTGAGAGTTGTGCCGGATGACAACACACCCTCTGCACAGTCACAAAACTGAAGTCAAACCTAGTTAGCAAGGATCTGCTTTCAAGGAAAGAGAATAAAATGAAGCAAACCCCCCTTCTGCTAGAGATCGCGCATGGTAGTTTCATACCTGTAAGACTTCAGATGCATAAATTCTGCTTTGAGGAGCATGCTGTTTTATTAGCTCCGTGAAAGACTTGAAGCTATCAGAGAGGGGGTGACCGTCTTTTAACCTGCAAAGGGGTGTAGCTGCTGCCATCTCCAAGAGGGAGACGTGCAACACATCTGATTGCAGCTACCTTAGAAAATGGGACATCTGCACGAATGTGATAATTTTCTCTTTTCAGGAGAAAAGAGAGGAAAAACACGGGCTGGGAGCAGAATGACTGGTATTTACCTGAGCTGTGTGTTCATGGCTCAGTTCCTAGGCTGTGCATACTACTCTGTTTCCAAGAGGAAGAGCTGTTAGGAAAATAAAACAGTCTAAAGAGTGAAGTCCAGTTAGACTTAATTTCTCCTTTGAATGAAAATCTGTGCTTTTTGCAAAGATGGAATGTGGATTTTAGTGTTTTCACAAGCACTGCGCATGCCTACTCTCTTTCCTGTCTTCGATGGGTAGATAAAAAGACAGACAGACAGACAGATGATTATCAACAGTTCTTCACCACCTGGGACCATAAATATTTCCCTCTGGGAAGCTGTAAGGTGTTCTAGCAGCTGTGAAGATGGGTAGTAATTCTCTGGGGGAGAGCAGCTCTCAGGCGAACACTGACTGGTCCTAAATGCCTGTTCCCAAACCTGTCCCACGGCCACCACTGACATCCAGGCAGCGCTCACCACGGGTTGGGGTTAAATCATCTCTGCGGGGCTGTATTCCCCTTGGCATACGTGGGAATACCGTGGTATCTCAAGGTCGCTGGGACTTTTGTATTGTATGCAGCACATCAGTCACATTGATTGTGCCGGTCTTCCCCCAGCAAACAGTGTTATGAGAAGGGGTTTTCATCGTACAGATTCAAAATAGCATGACGGTGCCAGTATCTTCCTTAGAAACACTCTGGCTTTATTTTTGGGGTACGTGGGAGGCAGGAGGGGTGAACAACAGATAAGTTTGCCACTGCCCATATGAGACTCCTCTGTTTTCCTGCTGGATGGGCACTTTGTTTTGTTCAGGGGAGGGGAGATGTAGGTGCACTGGTGCATCTGTGTTTCACTAGAAGAAACAAGAAGGAAGGCAATGTGACAACCGCAAACTGGAAAACATCCTTTTTGAACAACCATTAGGAAAAAAAAAAGTGGTATTCATGCTTGAACTTAAAGAAATTTTTCAATCTCATTGTCCTTTTAGGCAGGTTTTTCTAATATCAGTTCCAACTACAGCAAAGTTATAATAATTTAAAAGAAAAAAAAAAAGATGGAGTTAAATGGATTCTCAGAGATGTCAGGCCTGAGTGGGTTATAAACTTTCAAAAGTTGAGTTCCTCCATTGAGAGCCATGGAAAGATGTCATCAAAAGCAAAGGTACTGGGTTTCTGTAACTAGCAGGCCTGTTCCAGAAGATAAGGATAAGCTTATTTCATAAACATTTGCCCTAGGAAGAAGGTGCAGCAGAGTGAAGTCCTGAAATGATAAGGGACCACTGATTTTATGCATTCCTGTCATCAAAATTGAAAATAGCTTTTGGATCTTGTTGTTCAAAAAAGAATTTGATGCTCACAAATATGAGGGTTATCAGGCTTTTTTGAAAAATCTTTCTGTACCCGAGAGGGGATTTATTTTCCTGCTCATTATAACACCAACACAAAAGATACCATGAGAGTAAAAGTCCTGAGAAATTACTTTCAGGGGCAAGTAAATAAAAAGGGCCCTTCTAGAGTTTGCTATGAGCAGGACAAAGTTGATGCCCAGAGGAGGGGTGGGAAGTGAACCTCTGCGGGTGGGCGAGAGCCTTCCTTCAGAGGGAGGAGAAGGCAGACAGGACCAAGATAAAAATCCCCATATTGTTAAGCCATGCATCTCTTTTATCTCATTCAAGAAAAATGGTGGAAATCCTCTTCACCCAAAGGGGGAGAAATTCCTTCTCATCTTTCAGAGATGCTGAAATCTGCCTAGAGGTCCATGACCCCCTGAGAGAGACATGTTTGGGAGGGGCGAGAGCAGCAGCAGCACTGCTTACCCCCACGCTCCTGCCCTCAGCGAGTAGTTATGTACTGCCGGTCACCATCCTGTTGAGGGCACGGTGTCTTGGCCCAGGAGCTCCTGGTGGAGCCAGTCCAGGGAAATTCCCCCACCTGCATGCAAAATATGGAGCAGAGGAGACCAGGTCTTCATGGGTTTGGTCCTTCTGCAGAGCCTGCCCCTCAGGTGCCGCAGGGTCAGGCAGCCCTGGCAGAGGGCACGGAGCCGCAATCGCCCCTTGGGGACGCCCTGCTCTGACGGCTGGGCCAGAGGTGGCCGTGGCGCATCCGCGGTGCCTTTGTCTCCTCGTTTGAGGCCTGTGCTCCGACTCTAGCAGTGCCGTTCCCAGGTCCATATTTGGCAAGATCTAAATCAAAAGAGTCTCTCTCAGGAAACGGGAATTTCGTTCGATCCATTGCATTGCTGACGTTTTACAGGCCGACGTGACCTGCCAAGGATGTCGCTAACCAAGAGAAGGTCCGTACCAGCCCTGTGCTCCAGCGCCGGTGCGCTGCCCGCTGCTGAGCGCCTTTTGGAAGCAGCACGCGTGCACGTGCCAAATGCTTTACGTGAAGGCAGGTGAGGTGCATAGATTAATCTTTAAATTTTTCAGATAAATTCAGGACTTTGTACTTACCATGCAACACAATCCAGTGAGGGTCCGGCAGCTTTTTTTGTTTAAACTTTTTCTTTTGAAAACTCCAGGAGTCTTTATTTTTCTATCCAGGGACTTTGAATCCTTTCAAACCTTGAAAGTAGTATGATTAAGTCTTGAGACAAGAGTACATGCACAGTGATGGTTTTTCCCTTTTCCTTTTTTTTTTAATTTCAAAAAAAATAAATCTCTGGTGAGCTGTAGATGTTAAGTGTGGCCTGTCCTCGTTGCTCCAGCATTTCTAGCCCTCCTTGCACTCTGCTGGCCTCTTGAATTCACTGTTACCTGGTCACAGGCAGTACCCGAGCTAAAAGGTTATGGTGAAAAGAAGTATTTCTGATTACCTGGTTTTAATATGGTGTTTCTGTGATTCTTTAATATAAAAACGCTCCAATTAATAGAAACTTTCAGTTTATCTTCTCTACAATATTCACTTCCATCATTCCCCATCTTTTTCCAATAAACATTACATTTGAAGGTATTCCCTCTGAAGCTCAGATTTCTTTTGTGCCTCTTGGAAGGAGGAAAGTAGAGAGGACTAGTGTTTCATATCTGGATGGGTCATTGCCCTACATTTATTTAATCTAGTTACCATCTAACATTTTACGTGACTTTTTTGGGATGCCAGAGCAAAGCTTTTCAATGATGAAGACGAACCATGCCGGGGAAGAATGCTAATACTACTGTGCCCTTGATAGGATGGTGACTGGCAGTATATAAATACCCCCGACAGAATGACAGAAATCGCTCTTCTATATTTACCAGGAGCCCTGGGCCAACACGCACAGTGGTGGGAACCCATCTGCTCTGTTGCAGTCATGTTATCAACACGCTACTATTTAACAGCTGAGGCTTTTGTAATGTATTTTTTTAGCTTGGCGTGCAGAGTGAACAGGAGTGCCTTTAATAGCAGTATGACAAAACCAAAATAAATCAGAAAGGTGAATTGTAAATTGAAAGATCTAGTGATTCATCTGATGAATCATATAAAGGAACAAATTCATTTAGGTATTACTTGACCGCCTAGGTTTCCTACTACAAGCCTGACATCATTAGCTCGGTGTGGATGAGTCCTCTCTCCCAGTGCTTGATGCAAACATGGGCAAGGAGAGGAGCGGGGGGCCCAGGCATCTTGTGATTTGGGGGGCTCGGGGCTCTCGCTGGGGCATGGAGAGGGTTTTGATCAGAAACAGGGGCAGCTCCAGAAGACACTGTACAGATCCAGCTCCTCTGGATGCACGTTGGCAGACTGTTGGAGGGATCTGCTGTGGCTGACATTTCTAGTCATGGCATTTCAGATTTTTTTTAATAATTTTAATTTATACTTACCAGAAGTTATTACACACTATACTGCTGAGCAGATGCCTTTTCCAGCCTTTTGGCTTTGTTTCCCATGACAATATTTCATTTTTCATTTGGATATTTGCTCGCATAAACATTTCTTTCCCATTCCTAGAAATGCAACTTTTTAACCCAATGTTCAAAATTGGCCACCGCCGCACTGGAGCCAGCGCCTGATCCCATATTTCCTTGAATGCAGGGAAGGCCTGAATTCAGCTCAGTCTACCTTGCACCTAAGTTTGAAATACAGGCCAAACGTCAGAGTTTATTTCTGTCTAAAACTTTAGCTATGTCAGCAAGCGCCAGTGTGTGTCTGTGGGCTGATGAGAAAATGCACTTACCTTTCATTTTTGAACCAAACTTCTCATACTTCCCATTGCTCCGGACACTTTTGCCTAGCGACACCTCAATGCAGAAAGGTCCTAAATACTTAAATTCAAGTGTATGTCTAAATTCACTCGTGTCTATCGAAGAATTTAAGTTTAGTTCTGTTAACAGATCAGGGCATTAATCTCCGTTATTAAAAAAGTGTTAATTGCACCCAAGGCACCGATGTTTTAGACTCTGTGCAGCTGTGTGAGAGTCTGGAAACGTTCTCTCTGCAGGCAGAGTATTGGATGGACCGATAGCAGAAATGAAAGCTCTTTCGTCCTTTCCATAAAGGCAGTAATATCTTCCCCCTCCAAATTTTATGCATTAGCTCCAAAAAAAGGAGGCATAAACATGTTGTAAAAAGACAGCTGCTTTAAAAGGCTGTTTCCCCAAAGACAGACCGTGAAATACATTGGTGTGAATTCATAATGTCTGAGCAGTCTCAGCTGAATTAAAGACTGAAAAGATGACTATAGCAACAAAATACAATTTCAGAATTCAAGTTAGCCAAACGAGGCAATTCAAGGTTTAAACGGTACTTTATGTTCTTAATATTTTCCATAGCAACTTTCAGAAACACAGAGGTAAAATAATCACTGTTGCAGAACAACAAATTTCTCTCAGGGAAGCTTCAAGTCTGGGTATTTTTGTACAGCCGTGGCTTTTTCTCCCCCTTTGGAAGACTGGAAAATAAAGTCCTGCTGGATGAGTCTGTAAGCAATAGCAATTTTAGGATTTTTATATTCCTAATAGTCATTTATTTTAAAAATGAAAAAGGTAATGAGCATGTAATGACCGTGAATTAATTTTCACTTTAAAACTCAAAGAAACAACCACCTTTGTCAATGAGGTGTTATCACTGTTCCATATTTGTATGCTTTCAGGAAATTAATTTACTGGAATGAGCTGGGTTAGAGATTGACAGGATAAGCTGGAAAATGGTTTGATTGCCCCAACATTAATATTTCTACAAAAATACCTACAGAAATTACGCAACACTAGCTCATTTGTATTTCAGTTGTCCAGTCTGTATGAAACCTTTGAGGGAAAAGGGGGGAGAGGGCAAAAGAGAGTCTAATTTAACTAGTTTTCCAAGCTGTCTCTGCTAAATTCTTGCACCCTACTGAAAACAGAGAATCAGTGTATAAACTGTGCTGTGCCTTTCAACCAACTACTGACCCAGAACAGCAGTCCTGTGCCAGGGTATAAGTGCCTGATTTTAATTAGCTGACACAAACTTTTCCCCCAATTCATCACACTCAGGTTCCACACGTCCTCAGCTTTCACTGCATTTCTTAACGATGAGAATGATTATCTCTGATGAGAAGTTTCTTTTATCTCTTAGGACCGTCCGTTTGACACAGCCTGCAGCAGGACACGGCACACCGATGTGCTTATAAAAACACAGATATGGCATATGAGGGCATTGCTGAAGTCTAGTTAAAGGCAGAAATTGGTAATTTTTTTCCTTGATAAAACTTCTCCTTGCTAAATGTAAAAACGTGTGTATTAAGCACAAGGTAAGAGACACTTTGGAATAAAAACTATGAGCATGAAGGTAATTTTCTATGTGTTACGTGAGACCCAGATGAAGGAGCAGAAGGGAAACGGTGCCCCGGGGCCGGCGGTGGAGCTGCACGCGGGGTGCCCTGCACGGCTGGGCTGCCGAGCACGGGGCTGCCCGGGGCACCGGAGCCCCAGCCCCCCGCTTTCCCAGGGGCGATGGTGGTGCAGCGGCACTCAGGGCAGCAGCACTCTTGCCTGGTGACTGATAGGGCCAGGGAGCTGCGAGTGCTCTGAGCACTTCAGACAAGTTCCTTAACCTTGGAGATATATATATTTAATTTTTTTTTTTTTCAGGAGAGTCAGCATTATTTCCTTCATGGTCACTGCTGAGCACTACATAAATCCATATCCACACTGTGATTAATGGCTCTTTAGTACCAAAGGAAGGGGTTAGATAATGCTTTTAATCACTGTCAAACTTCATCATTTTCCCACTTTCTTTTCCTGTCTCCCGTGAAGCGTCTTCACAGTGAAACCTAATGAAAGCTGCCTTTACATGTTGGATGGACTTGCAATGAACTCCAGATGATGCGTATCATACCTTTAGCTCACCCTTCCCATGTAGCTACTGAAAACTGAGCTTTGCGGGTCTGTGATTCTTTGTTAAAGCGTGAGGAATCAGGTTCTGCCTGTTTCTGTTCCTTGGCTGGGGGAAAAATATAATACAGAAATAGAAAGTCAGTAGTGGCCTAATTGCATAGACAATGAAGGTCTTCTTCTTCCACAGCTGACTGCAATAACTTGGTTTCTGGCTCACACAGCATTTGATGTCTCCTTCGGATTGGATCTTCACTTGTACGTGAGAATCACCTCAGGATGGAGTTTAGGTTTCGTAAAGTATGAAAATGCAAGAAATTGCAGATAGTCACAGGGCTCAGTTTTCACAGAGTGCCTGACTCCCTCACCTCTCGAGATCAGTGAGAAGCAGTCTCAGACACAGCCGTGGGCACAGTCCTGCCGTGCAGGGCTGGGAGAGAGCCCCGCGTGCCCTGGGCCACCCCGTGCAGATGGCCAGCAGCCACCCCGGGGCGGGCACAGCCTCGTGTGCGATGCCGCTGCATATCATGCATTGGACCCGCACCCTCAAACACGGCCAGACGTGGATTTATGCTGCCTGACTTTAGACTCCCCACTGGGATGCCAAAATGACCCTCTGGTCCCTGCAGCAGGGAGACATGTCTGCAGCGAGCATCTCCAAGCAATTTATTTTGCTGGTTTTTCCATTGATGTGGACACCGTCAGGATGGCAGAGACCGGCGGGTCTCAGGAGGGCTCTCTGAGCTCTCGCAGCAGTACGTACCTTTGGATCTGGAGTCCCTCCGGCTTTCAGCCCTCACCCTGCTCTTGGCTCCCCAGAGGTCTAGGATAGGGCCATTATTCCCTCAGCCTTTCCCTCGGCATCCAAAGCTGTGCTCAGGGAAGCCAAGGATGCTGCAGCGTGAGTCTTTAATTTGGAGCTTGGCCAGGCCTTCTGCCTAGCCAGGCGATGGAAAGAGGAACTCTCACTAACAAATGACTGGCAATCAGTAATTTAGTTTTTCAAGGGAAGGCAGTGTAGAAAGGTTCCCGCTTTTTAGCAGTTTTGTTGTGAAATTACTGGTTCCGGTTTTAATTTTTGCATTTGCCATCATTGGCCTTGTGAGTCTTTTCAGGCAGGGAGCCAGAAAAACCATAATTCCGTTATATGACACACGCTGAACTTATTCCTTTCTAAATAATTCCTTTTTGATGAAATGGCAGTGGCAGAATGTTTGCAGAGTCGTGTGAAACCTCTAGGTTGGGGGTTTTTTTTAAAATATAAAGACATGATTTCTATCACTGAGAAAATATTTGCTAAAACCCAAATTTGTGACTAAAGTTTCCTATCCCCACACAATTCTTCATTTTCAAAAGCATGTCTGATTCACTGGAAGTGGAAATCCATACTTAAACTTCTAAAAATTTGTAGTAACTCTAATTGCATTTTAATATTTGATATGCTTTATAATTGCAGAGAAAGTATTGACATTGATGCTGAGCCTTTACAACACATGAACTGCCCTACAAGAGCATTGGATGATGATGATGATAGTTGTAATTACCTGTGATCTGAGATGGACAGTAGTGACATGTTTTATTCAAAAGACATGAATCATTAGTGCCTTCGCAACAGCCTGTAGAGAATGAGAATATTTATTAACTGTAAAAGACTAATGTCTGCTCTCACAGGCTTTCATTGGTGCCAGCTCAGGTCAAATCTGTGTATGGACTGTAAGGAGACACAGCTGGCCAGGGAAAAATACGGAGAAAGCCACAATAAAGCCTAAAAGACTGTATCAGTAAACCATGCACACTTTAAATTTAGCCTCATTGTCTTGGAGCTCCTTAACGATGTTCACTGAGTACTGTGTGCGTACGTGTGTGTACATATATATGCTGAATACTAATGTCCTGAGCACTTTCCGCAGTCAGTTCTTAACCTTCACTTGTCCTCAACTAGGTAACGAAGATATTTGGTGTTCCAACTCTAAGCAGCACCGATGGTTAATGTTTTCTGGACACATAGGGCAGGGAGGGTCATTGCTGTTCCCTGCCCAGTGTACGCAGCGACTGGTGTCTGGGTTGGTACAGGGGGACGTTTCCCAGCAGAAGGCCTGCAGGTAGGTGTCCAAATACAGTTCAGCTCTGAAAACCCAACGAGAGAAACACATGCCTTCTCCGGCAGGGTGTATAAGGCTCCCTGGTGCATGCATCCATCTGCACAGCCCAGCAGGACACAGCAGCGCGGCCTCCACCAGCACCCCAGGAGCACGGAGCCCCAGGACGCTGTTATGGGACCAGTGCAAGATCCCTGCCACTCACGGTGCACCACCAGCCACGCGTGTGACGGATACGAGTGCTCCGTCGGCTGACTCAGGTTTCCTAAGCGTTCCAAACCGAACAGTTGAGACTGATCTTTATAGTTCTCCTAAGGCATCTTTGCATTGATGTTTGTATTAAAAACCACCCAGTGGTGAAGCACTGTGCATTATACCCGTGTACCCCCATCCCACGCTGCAATGCGCCTGGCTGATGAGTGGTCCTTGCAGAAACCATTAACACTTTTCCCAGTGTGAGAATTTTGTCCATAATACCCGGAGATCTTTCATCTTATTAAAGACTGTTTTGTGAGATTGAAAGACAGCCTTTTTTCCTGTATGGCTGAGGTGGACTCGCCTCCGTGAACCTATTAGCGTGATATTGGAGAGCTCCTGTAACTGTGTGCGCTCCTTGTGCTGCCAGTGACAGAAACGCTGTGGAAATACCTCGCGGTATTAAAACCCAGAGCTATTCAAATGCTGCGACCTTTTTTTCTTGAGAACTTCATTGTATTAAGGTAGTACCAGTAAAGCTGTAATATTTCAAAGACTCTGCAAATGGCTTGAAAGGAAGTTAAGGGAATATTTTGGGGCTGTGCTTTGTCATTTCTCGCAGAGATTGGAGAACAAGGCAATGCTGAAGTATGTGATGCCACCAGCGTGGGACCGGTCCAGGGATGGCACAAAGGGACCGTCCCCCAGATGCTGCTGACCCCAGCCGCTGCAGGTCGGGTCAGCCTGACACTACTTTCTGCCGCTCCGAACTGAGTGGCTGACAAGGGCGGCACGTGGAAATTTTTGCCTTCGGTTGAACACGGTTCAGGTCGGAGGTAAGAAAAAGTCGACACCCTGTGAGCTTTACTGGGTGACTGAGTGTCCATCAACACGTTGTCTCAGCCTTTTGGATGCTACATGCATCTCTGCCAGCAGAAGGACAGAATTAGCCTGGAAAACAACTCTGTGCACCTCGAGCTGGTTTCTCCCACAGCCCCCAGCTGTCCAGTCTCCTTCAGCACACAGAGACGTGGTTGTTCACTGGGCTGGGGCCAAGCTGTGCTGGCCTTGCTGCCCTGCATGGTGCCTGCAGAGAGGGCACGTCACCTCTGTGTCATCCAAACCCGCCTGTGCCAGGCAGGAGCCATGAGCAAGCTGAAATGGGCTCCAGAGGCTGCAGCAAGGCCCTGCCGGCAGCTGGAGGACAAGCCGGTGGCCTGATTGCGCTCAGCAACCATGAACATGAACGTGTGGTGTCCCTGAAGGGTGGAGTGAAGCAACACAAACCTTGGAGCAAGGGGCAGCCCCGATAATCTCCTTCCAGACCTTCTGCTGTGCAATTCCATGGGCTTAGGACCAAATTCACAAACTGTATGGCTTTGGCTCTGTGTTCAGGGCCCAAAAAAAGCCAGCATTGGTCTTGTAAGTGGGCTGGGGGCTGCAAGGGCCCCCCACATGGGCACCTGGAAGCTCTCTTCCTCTGCCCACTTACAGTCCTGCCCCATCCCGCAGCCCCAGCAATGACTGTCCATGGTGGGTGATGCTCCGCACGGGCTTTGCCTTGCAGAAGCAGCGGAGGCTCACGGGGTGTCTTTGAAGAGAGGATCAAAGCAGTGAGGAGCCATACGCTCTTTTGATTCCTTAATGGGCATTTTCCATGCTAGCTCCCCTCCTGCCTGGCTGTCACGCCATGGAGCACACACGCTGTAAAAGCATTCCCGGCTTCAAAGCCCCCTCTTTGGCAGTCCAATTTCTTTTTCTCCCACTGAGCTATTCCCCCTGGTGACGGAGGGACCATTGGAGCTGCTCACCCGAGCCACGCGCAGGCAGCACCATACAATGCTCCTGTTCATCCAAGCTACGACAGGCAGGGTTGGGACGGGGGGACAGACGGGACCCCCTCTGTGGTCCAGCCTTGTACTGACCCTTCCCATCCCGATGCTTTGGAGAGCACAAACGGTCCTTCTTGGCAGGGAAACCTCTTGAAACATGTAGAGGAACCATTCATCCTTGTGTGGCAGCTCTTGAATCTGTGGGGGAGAAAGACAGGACGTTTTGTATTCACTGGTCAGCAGCCTCTTTGCTTTTGGGTGCTTTGGGGGTAGGGGGATGTCTGACATCTAAGGTCGTTTTATGGGGATCATTTCCTTGACATACCATGGTGATGGGAACTTGGCTGGGGGAAAAATGACTTCAAAGGCAAACAAACAAATAAAAAACCCCATCCGATATAAACTGAAAATTCAGATCGGCTGGATATTTTTGTCAGAAGAATTTTCTACTGGAGGTTGCTATTTTAATTCTTTTTTTTTTTTTGTTATCGAATTTTCTTTTTGGAAAAAGTCCTACAAAATGAAAAGCACTGAAATGAAAGTTTCTGCATGCAATATACTCAGAATATTCAGATTTTTTTAATGCAGGAATTGCCTTTTCAAAGTATTGTAATTTCATTTTCAAATGTATGTCATTTTTTATGTATGATAATTTCATATTATTTATTTACCTGTCAGTAATGATATACTACAAACTCATACTGGATTTTGATAAAGAAATACATCTTAAAAACCCATTGATATTTCAAAGTAAGAAAAAAAAATCTGTTTTAAAGAATATTTTTTGAAACACATTTTGAAAATGTGAGGGTCTAAGTTTGAAATTCAACGTCGGTTTGAATGACTAACTCAGTCCAACATTTTCACAGCACAGCTTTCTTCCTTTCAGCAATGGGAACAGGCTGACATGAAAGGAAAGTAGAAAATTCTCCAAAGAATAACATTGTAATTCATCTTGAAAGAAACATTGAGGGTCTGTGACTGATTCCTGTAATGGTAGTGCAAAAAAATTAACAAGGGTAGCTAGAAGATAAACAGAAGCAGTTAAAGTAAGCTATTTGAATGTATCGTGATGCTGTTAGTAAGTATTGGTATCTTCCAACCAGAAAAATAAATATTCCTCCTATGATGAAATTGCAAATGCCATAATATCACCATATTTTCTGCCTTGTTTCTGGGAGGGGAAAAAAAAAAAGTATAAACTCTGGAATTATATAAAAACCTGCAACTTATAAACTCGGGATCTGTACAAACTTCTGCTTAGCTGCAAATGTGAAACGAAACAAACGTCCCTGAGGATACCCAGCAGGCACCGAGTGGTGTGCAGGACCAGCTCCTTGCTTGGAAACCTCTCTCAAAGAGGAAACGGGAGCAGCAGACCTGCTTCGTCTAAGCAGCCTACATCACCAAGAAGCCTGTGATACCTGGAGACAGCATCACCTCTTACTGTCCTCTGTGAAATAAAGCCCATGGGCATACCCGTAAGTGCTCTCCACAGGTACGTTCTGAACGGTGACTGCTCTCTGCACGGTCGGAAGGGGCTCAGCCGCCCTATAGAACCAGTTTGAGAACTTCTTCCAGCAAGGGCAACCAGAGCAGAACCCCCTGAGGTTTCCTGGCTCTGCTCTGGGGTTAGGACACCCTCCCTGAAGGCTGCGAGGGGACCTGAAAGCCACCCCGTTCCTCTGGGGTCAGTCTTAAGGGTTGTTTGGCTGATCACTATAGTTTTAATGCAAAGAATTGTTTCCTCTTTGACAGAGCAAAAGATTTTCAAGTACTGATAACTCATCTGTAGAGTCTAACGCTTTGTGATGGGCCAGAGAGCCATGGGTGCGCTATTTAGCTAATCACTCCTAATCAGCCCTGTTTATTAACAAGAATTACATATCCTGGTTGGAGAAATGCACATCACCTTTGGAAGAATTGTAAGGAAAGTCAGCATTTTCTCTCTCGGTTACAACCAACTCTTTCGAAGCTGTGGTAGGTGGAAAGTGATGAACTATCAGCTGTTGAATCTAGCTTGCTTAGTGACTGTATTTGAAACTTTGTGTCAAAACCTTCATGTCACTTGAATACAATTTTTCTGAATTTAATTGGCACGAACACAATATAGAAGAGTTCAAACACACATGAGGAGACAGGAGGAATGGGCTGCAAACGCATTAAGGCTTTGTGCTGAGTAGCAAGAATATTGCTCGGGAGCGACGGTCATTGCCAAAGGTCCCTTTCAGAGTGGTCTTCCCTCGGCGTCCTGCTTTGTGGGGAGGTGGAGAATAGCAACAGCGCAGCATTATAAAATAAATAGCTTAGTAAGTGTAGTGCACGTGGAGGATGACGTGCTAGGGATGTGCAGTCATAAAAGTGATTTAATGATTTCTTTTTCATGAAGAGTGGGTTTTAGGGTTCAATTCATTGCTGAGCTTATGGCTAACCACATGCTTGAGAAGATAAGTCTGCCTTTCTTCAGGAGATCAGATACGTGTGTCCTCGAACCCTGCTCATTACAGGTATGCAGCAGCATCACCCAGAGTAGGTACTTCTGTTTGGCTAAACTGTTCTTCCAGAAGAAATAGCTTTGGGGATGCACAGCCACCACCTTTCTCAAAATTAAAGGCAGAAAAGCTGGAATAGTTAAGCAATGCAGGTCTCCACCTCCTCTGGTTTGTGTAAAAGCCTTACTACAGACAGAGGGGCAAGGAGCAGGTGAAACCAGGGTCCCTTTCTGATTCAGCCACTATCACTCACTTCACTGCTGTTCTCATCTGCCTGCTGCTGGGAACCTCCCTCAACCCAGACCTCTTCTCATTGCGTAAAATGTTCCCCCAGAAGGTTTGACAGCATCCCTCAGCTTCTAAAAAAGGGACCACCTCTACATTCCTCACACATAGAACGGATGGCGATGGGGACGTGGACAGGGTCCCCACCGTGTGGTCTCTGCCCCGTGCCGCTGCCTTACAGCTCCTACCAAGGCACTGAAACCTGCCGCTGCCGAAAGGAGCCGCGCAGGCTAACGCAGGTCCTGCAGCCTGCCACCGGCTAGTGGTGGCAGAGCCCCGGTTCCCCAGGGAGGGCTAAGAGCCTGCTGAAACAGTTACGCTAAAGACATCAGCAGGAAAGGGATGCAGATGTAATCTTCTTTAAGGTACTTATACCTTATCCATCGACTTAATTTAAATACTCTGTAGAAAAGTAAAAAAAAAAAGCAAATTGGCACATGTAATATTAATTTTACTTGACGGTATCTTCCACTGAAATGGTGCAAATAATGGGTTTTGTTTCAGTGGACCACACCAGGTTTCTAAAAGAGCTTCAGTCTTACCTAATGTTTTCATTTGACCTGAATGGAATATTTCGGTCCATTTTCATAGTATTTAGTTCTTTTTAACCATCTTCTTAACATTTAGATAAATTTCAAGCTATTTTATGCTTAATAATTTGAAGAATTGAAGTAATTCACTTTGAAAATACATAAATGGAGCATTTAGACATTTCCAGAAGTATGAATGACTATTATTTCCACTGAACCTATTCACTGAGTACTTCCTCAATCGGGCAGCTAGTTCAGTTCCCTTTCCGCCCCACTCATCCTTTTTTTTTTTTTTTTAGGAAAGAAATTGGAGCCCCCAAATTCATCAAAATATATTCACTGCCCTGCTTCTGTATGTATAATTCATTTCACACAGACGATACATTTTTTCTCATGGTTTTACCTAAAAACCCAAATGCTGAGGAGAATGCATTCAGAGGATCTTTTGATGACCCTGTCTGGGACTACTGCTGCCTGACGGACCTCTAAGCCTTCGCCCTGGCAAACCTCTTCTGAATGCGCTTCCCTGGGGCGAAGCCTGATTGTCAATGTGCTTAACATTGAGCATATGCTTAACTGCCTTTCTGAGTTTCTGCCAAATGTCTGTGATGCTCTTATCACTGTGCATTGTCCAAGCTCAGAATTTAAAAGAAGAATTTAATGGCCGGTGCATCACTCGGCTTTGAAGGCTGCACAGCTTGCCGTCAGCCCACGACGGGTTCCCAGCCAGCCGCTCGCTCCCGCTGCTCCAGGAGCTCTGTGCATGGCTGCCTCATCAAAGCCAGCGGCTGCCAAGCCACTTCCCAGCCCCGGATGCGAGATCGGCCTCAGCCAGCTGAGGTGAGCACGAGGGGGACACTACCTGATGCTCTTGCACCTCCCCAGACGTGGGCTGAGGGCAAGGTGCTGTGATGTCCCCAAGGTCTGGCCTTTCTCCTCGCTCCCCCCCCCCCACTTTCTGGATGGGCACAGCACCGAGCTGTCCGTATCAGTGATGCGACGTAAGGCTGAGGTTACCGAGGGGAAACACCAGATTTGGGTATGGATGTAACAGAACAGGGACTAATGGGGAAAATATAATTTGGGGTCATTTGGCAGGAAATTGGGATGGCAGAAAGGAGATACAAGAGCAGTGAAAAGGAGACTTAAGAAGTGGGAACGGGAAATAAGTTGCGCAAATCATAGGTTTGATGCAGTTTTGGGGTCATTGCCAGGTACTGCAGCCCACATGAGCACAAGCACACACCGCGTGTCACACCTGCCTCTGTGGTCAGGGAAGGGGAGCGTGCTGCCCGGGGGGCCGCCGGCTTGGGCATCCTGTGACCCCACGCCAGTGCCTTCTCCAGGCCTGGCGGCATCCACATACCCACCACTGCTTCATGGCAGGTTATTTACGTCTCCTTGCTGAAAAAGTCTTTATTGTCGCTTTTGACTTGTTTTTTTTAAAGAATTGCTAGCTTGACAGAAAATAGAAAAAAGAAATGAAAATTCAGGATCTGTCTCATTCATATCTGCATGCAAATAATAAGCACTGTGGAAACACTACTTAAGCAGAACAGAGATTTATTTTCAAGCGTGTGAGCAGTTTAAGGTCATTTACTTAAAGTTACATTCAAGAAACAACAGTGATGCTTCCGCATTACTCTCTCCTTTTAACGCCACTCTGCATTTAATCCGTCTTACTGTTCAATAGAAATAGCTTACTCCTACGTCTGAGCAACCGATTGGGTTAGAGCCCGCGTCTCAAACACCATCCTGTCACCAGCAGGGAAAGCCATTTTTAGATCTCTCATTCCAAAGAAAGGTCGGTCACTATTTTAAACAATAAAAGGAGAAAATAGTCGGTCCAATGTTCACTTTATCCTTTCTCCAAACAATCACCAGTATGCCAAGGTAATTTCTAATATTTTAATATAGTTACACAGAATCAACAGAATCTGGCAATAAGATTTTTTTCCTCAAGATGTGATTATACATTTCTGACAACAGCACAGTAGTGTTGTGAAAGGACATCAGATAAGAAATACAGCTGGTTGAAATCTTCTGAATTTCAAGTTCCTTACAACATTTTTCAGAAGAAAAAAGAACTTTCTCCAGAAAATAAGAATAATTAAAAAACCAACAGCTGATAGTTAACACAAAGCTACCAGGTGTACTCAACTTTGGCTTTATAGGGAGTCATCCAGTTTATGGGGAAATGTCCTTCAGGGTCCGGCACATTTAATTAGAAAAGACAAGCCCTCTCAGAAGCTGTTTCCCCAAGATTGGAAGCGGTATTTTTGGTTCCCCTCCTGAGTGGCTCTCTAGGAAGCCTGTGGAGACTACCCTTTCAGCCCAGCCAGCTCAGGCACGTGCCCACAGTGGGGCCAGACGGATACCGCCGAGGGGTATTGGTGGAAATTCACTGGCGAAGGTACTTTAAGCTGCCCAAGGTTTGCAGGCAGCTGCAGCTGAGCTCATGACTTGGCCAGTGGAGGATCTCCAGTACCTCCACAACCACTTGCTGTCCACCTTTCCCAAAACCTTCCCAGTCAAGCTTACAAACTAACTTACTGACTTTTAATTTGAGGTTTTAGCATTTACTTTCTATTTTTTTAACTTTCTGTCAGTATCCCCTAAGGTTTTGGAGGTGATGATCATGAAATTACCCAGCACTTACCTCCTTAGAGAAGAGACAATGTGCAGTTGCATGGCCACTGGCAATAAAACGTCAGTATGAATTATTGTCAGCTGGTTTTGCAGAGATTTTTGAGTGAAAGGGTGAGGGGAGGATGCAGTGGAAATGCTCTGTCATTATGGTTTGGGCGGATGGACTCAAGCCTTGCGAGACACGGAACAAAGCTCATCTTTCATCATATAAAATATTCTGCATGAGAAATAATAATACAAGAAATAAAACAACCATCACAGCTGCATTTGTGGTTATGGCATACACTTTTTGTTACCTAAACCAAGAACACCCATGAAGGAACTTCATAAACCTGAAGACAGAAGAAGAAAAGTTCCATTTTGAGTAACTTAGAAATCATTTGTCAGGCTTAGGGCCAAAAAAAGGAGAAAAATTAAAAGTACAAACTGATCTGCCTCAAGTTTTGCATAAGATGATTTTGGTTTTGCATGATGAAATCAAATAAACACATTACATTGGTATCACTTGGGGCTTGACACACAGCGAATGTCCCTGGAGCTGTTTTGATACCACCTGCCATGAAGGAAACATCTCTCTCATGTCTCCCGCCCAGGTGAGGTAAATCAGCACTAAAAGAGATTCCTTTTTGGCATGTTGGATGTCACTTGAAAATACAGCCTGGATAAACTATACGAGCCAACCTTATTTTCTGTGAATGCTATTGAACACAGCACTTGAGGACATCTCTCGGAGGGAAGCATCAGCTCTGTTGGACAGTGAGCAACCTTCACTGGGAAAATGGCTTACCTCATTACTTCAGTGTTTCATCACTTGTTAATTAGATGATTTCCCCCCTTTGGTTCTTATACAGAGCTCAGCGAGTGCAGATGCAATTTCTTCATGTGCACTGTTCAAGTAAATTACTCCTGAGAATGAAAACATGATCGTTGCAGGGAAATTTTGAGTATTTGGGAGGATAAATTCTGGTCAAGATCTGGCTCTTCTTAAGTATCCCACCCCCCCGGCCTTTTTCCTACCACAGGTTCAGACTATTGCCTTTTTCCTTTCCCTTACATTTTTTCAAAAATCTGTTTTTTAATTTCACTAAATAAAAATAGCCTCTCAACATATTAGACACATTAGTGTGCAGTGAGATGTGATTCTAGCTTTATTTGAAATACTGGTGTATTCGGTATGAAAAATCTATAGTTTCAGCTATCATTTAGTAAATAAAGAATGCTAAGCAGGAAAGAAATAGAACTCAGACAGGATCCATTTCTACTTAAAACTGCCTTTTTTCTGGAGCCTGGGTTCAGCAAGTGCCACACAGGCGCAGCGTGTAGGGGTGGCACCACCCGCTCAGTCCCAGGGAAACCTCACCTGCTAATGCTGAGCAGTCTGGGCAGTGACTCCGTGGTAAATTAGAGCAGAATTTAGCTCTGGATAGACTCTGCAAAGAAAATTTATTCAAACCATTTCATATTGAAAAGCCTGATTACCATTTACCGTATGATGCCTTTCTATCACTTCTTCAGCAGTCTCAAAAGGCTTTATTGTAGATGTGATCAAACAAAAATAGCAAAAAAAAAAAAAACCCCATGAAAAAAAGAGCACAGTCATCTCCTGACTGATAGCATGCTCCTACAGACTATTGCCACCAGTTGAGAGTACGTGCCAGTATTTTTATAAACCATCATTACAAAACAACTGAAGCAGACTGGAAGAAAACAGCAACCTAGAAGTGATGTTTAAGAAAGCCCTGGGAAAGGAAAAGAACAGAAGAGGAGAGCTGCTGAGCTGAATCAGCATGTGGGCTGTAGCTGGAACAAAAGGATTCTTCAGTTCATGCCAAAAATACTCATCAGTGCTGCTGCTTTTTTAAGCTTAACATTCATAGGTGACTTTCCTTGTTGCTGAACAGTCTTGTGGGAAGCCGCATAGGTTCTAGTATGGGTGGCTGTCAGAGCCCTCACTTTCTGCTCACTTCAGGGTTTACTTGGGAGAGGAACTTGCTCCTCGGTGAGCAGGGCGAGGCGGTGATCTCTGAGGCTCTGTTCTGCCTCAAGACCACCCTGGGGCTCCTCTCCAAGGGACTTTTTGTTTCTAAATACAGTGCAGCCCTGTTCCTTCCTCTCTCATCCCCCTGCTCAGTGCTTAAAGACAGCTCAGCGTGATCAGCATCTACTGAAGATCCCAGTCGCAGAGGTAGCGTCCATCTAAGTGGGGTACGACCACAGTCTTGTTGTGGTTTAGGTGACTCATTATGCGACATTAAATATGATTAAAATGACAAAAAAAAATCACAAGTGACCAAAAGAATATTTTTCTTGTCACGTAATTAGGCTGTAGGACTCATTATCACAGGGAGTCACTGAGCCCAGAAATTCAATAAGCTTCAGAAAGGATTGGACGTATGTATCGCTAAAAAGGGAAAACTAAAAACATCAGACCGAAGAAATATAAAGAATCTTCTCAAGTTTCAAGCTTAAATGAACGTTTAAGAATTACAGACCAGAAAGAGGTTTTCCATGGAGGCAAACATGACCCCTACCTACCGCACAAACCTTGGCAGGATGGTTGACGGCAGAGCTGAAGAAACCAGTCTGCTACCCAAACTGTGCTGCTGCCCTCTGCAAGCTTTATGTTTCATCGAGCACAGAAGTTCCTGGTATCAGCAAACCAAGGAAGAAATGAACAAAATGCGGGAAGTCTACATGTAAAGGCTAATTATTTTCATGGTACGGATAAGAAAGTGTGCAAGCCTAAATTCTCGCAGAAGGAGGATTGCACCCATGTTTCCTATGGCCTTGGCTGGTCATTTAGCCCCTGCTAGTCCTCTTCTCCTGCCGCTGCGTGGTGATGGCCTGGACATGATTGTTGTGATTGGCAATGTAATGCCCAGCCAAATTCCTTTGTGCCTTCAGGAGGCATCAAGTCATCGACGTACATCAAATTCCCATGCAGAACTAGCTGCCGTCCATCGGCGCTGCTCGCCGATTGTAAACGACAGTCGGTTTCCTTGAGAAAATCACTTGGTAGAAATGATCCTCTTAGGTAATATATAGGTGACGCCATGCCACGTTTGTTTGTGTTTTTCTTAGCTGCGGTAAGCAGACCTTATTTATAAAGCTGAAGCTAAGCTCGCTTTTTTCACCACTTCAAAGAACATCAACATTAACAATGTTTTAGAAGCTGAACATGTTTGATATCTTGCTAATCCTAAAGTAAATAGATCTAAGGAACCAGCAAGAGGAACCATGCAAAAAATACAGTATATACACTTGCAAAAATCAAGGCGTCCTTTTATTCTTCGGCTAGAAAACCAGTTTTTACATCTGAGCAAAGTAATAATAATAGAACAACAATTTTGGCCTCAAAATGTATTGACTTTAAAAAAAAAATGAAACCAGCTTTTTAGTTAAGTAACACTGTTTCTTGGGACCAGGCACAATCTTTGGTGTTAAAATGGCATTTATGTGAAGTGTTTCCTCATTTGGGGGCATTTAATTACCTCAGGAGTAAGAGACATAAAAATTAATATACCCATACAGAAAAGTTGAGAGAAAATAATGTCCTTTACTCCATGGCTTTGCTGATTATGGGTCAGTAGCAAATTAGATTGGTCTCTAATTCTTCCCCAGTGTGAAAAGGATTCAATCAGTTACACCATGAGATGATATTATCAGTGCCATCATGGCTTAAAAGAAACTGGCCCTAAAGGGAGATGCCAAAATGAATTCTTCATGTAGTAACAAAGGAAGCCAGAATACTCCTTCACGAGTTACGTCTGCACTAAAGACAAGCCTGACATTTCATAAGCTTCTAAATAAGTATGCTGTAAATATTACAGTTGCTATTTGTATATCTAACACTTGCTAAAGACTCCAAAGCCATTCAGAGCACCACTAAAGGAATGTATTAGATTTAGTATGACACCAAGTTACAAACTGGGAAAGTATAAAATAGTTAATTATTTCATAACATATCCACCACTCAGACATTTATGTACTTTTCCATCTTAATTAAGCGGCAACAAATTGCAAAAGGCTTCAAGGAAACATTTAAGTTTTCCTAATCAAAACATAAAATTAATCTTTGGAACACATTACTGTATAGTAAACTAGTGATCTTTTCAGAAGAAAACACTGAAAAGGACCGAAAAAAAAAAAAAACCAATGTAGGTTTTCTGTCCTTCCCTTTCCCCTTGACAAGGTGTTTTTTCTGAACCCAGTCCCAGTTCCGAAGGCGCAGGAGGGTCACGCATCCCCCAGCACACCAGCTCTCAGACCGGTACAGCCCCTGCCAGAGTCCCCTCATCCCACTGCAGCACTTTCCAAATCTAATCAGGTCACAAAGGCTGTGATGCAACGACTACGGAAATAACAGGCAGCTGTGGAAAAGATGCCTGCGAGGGCCATGGGCAGAAAAACTGTCCATCCTCCTGTCCCCAGGCAGACCCGGGCTCCCTGGGGTCCAGGGACCAGCCTCGGAAATGACAGGGGCGCGCGCGTGTTAGCCCACGTATACGATGCTGTATCAGGTTCTGAATCTGCGAGATCGTGATTTATAGGCAAGGTGGTTTAGGTCATAGTAGAGGTTTCTAAAGTGTATTTGTAGTCCTTTATTTTCCTCCTCTTGCTCAGTTCTGTTGAGCTGGACTCAAAACATTAATGGAGCGGGATTTTTATCATCAGAAGATATGAAAAAATCACATTGATAGAACTGTCTGATCCTCATTTACTGTTTAAAAATAAGAATAATGCATTATTGCATAATTATAAAGCAATAACGCTCATGATGGTGTATAAGCATTTTCCAGGCATTCATTTAGGATGTCACGCACAAACTGTCCGCAGATGCCTGATAATGTCGTGGTAAGTGATCCCATGAGCCTAGGAGTCCAGGGCCTCCTGCTCCAAGTCGGTATTGAAGGACAAGGAAGGTATTTGCTGTTTATCCTTATTTGTATTATGAAATTGCTTATGACTAGATTACAAAAATAATGAATTGGTTATAATCCTGGTCATGGAGCCTTTGAAACCAACAGCAAGGCTGCTGCTGACTTTAGCTGAAAAAACTCCAGGTTTTGAGGCAACGCTGTATGATCTGCAGAGCACAGGCTAAAAATATGCATGAAAGGATTACAAAGTATTTGTGTTTCATTTTAAAATGTGTGGAAAACCACCTTAATGCAAAGAGTCAGCAAAATGTATACGTACCACTTGACTGTTCAAAATTCAAGGTTAACTTGCATTTAGGAGATTTTTATAAGCCAAGGCTCCATACAGGCACACATTTCTCCACTGTGCAAAGGTTATGGCTCCTTTGTCAGTTCCTTTTCCTGTTTATTCAGGATTTGAAACAGATATCCAAGACCATTTTTTTTCCCATTCATGACTCAACTCTTGTCCGTACACAAAATATGCTGACATTAATTTTTTATTTTTTAAAAATTTATTTATTAGCTATATTTAACAAACCCCACCTGGTCTACACATTTTGACCTGTTGCCTCTGAAAGACGTGGGAAGCTTTCCCCTTGGCTTCACTCGATTCCGGACACCTATCATTTTGTGTCCAGTACTAATTCTGCTGTGATAGGATGTGTGCCCATTTGGGGAAGCTAAATGTGATATACACTTGTTAAGTACCTCTTTGAGATAAAATATGATTTCTTTTCCTTCTTAAATTTATAAAAATTTAAAAAGGCAAAGCTTCTAACTCACTTTGCCTGCTGAACCGTTGAAAGAGATTAGAGCATAAATATATATGACATCCACATTATTACCAAATACATTCATTAGCAGCAATGCTATCACGGTGAATACCAAATGAATTAACAGTGACAGAGCAATAAATTAGAGTGTTTACACATTTCCTTCTCACAGCTTACAAACACAAGATTTTATTCCTGCCCTTTGGTGTAAAACTTGATGATCGCTGGTAAATCAAAGACGATACCGTTAGTATTCAGTGCCACAACTGAGACCTTTTCACCCCGGAGATGTAACAGATAATTTTCTAAGAATTTTTTTGTGGATTAACATTAATTATTACGCATACTTCATGAAGAATTAACATCAGTAGGAAACAAGCTCATTTCCATTCAGGACACTTCCCAGTCTACTCTTGCCATCTCCGTGATGATGAGTTTACATGACACAAGTTGTCTGTTCAGAAACTCACCACTTTCTCCTTGTTCTTGGGCAGTCGTAGCAAAGGTGTGCCACCAAACATCTCCTCTGGGCTCTTTGGGTCCTCAGGTAGGATCCAACGGGCTGAAAACACCTGAAGGAGGGATTCAGATGTGAAATAGGGACCATTTTCCAGCCTTTATATCTTTTGTGTAGTTAATCTTGTAGAGGAAAAGCCATTCCGTATACCAGTCAGGTTTGCAGGCTTGGTCCTTTTCATTTTGTTAGTTGAACTTACTGTCTCGCTCTGGGTCAGTACGGAATTATTTTTCCAAAGGAGCAGATCTCAGCCTTTTTCTGAAAGGAAATCCTGAAACAGGTGCTAACCCCAATTTAACAGTTCTGATATTCTGGAAACAGGTTTGCTTCACTTTGTTAGCTGCCACGTACCTTGAAAGAAGTCCACAGACAGCATAAAAATCAGAGCTCGGGCTGATTATGGGTTCCAATTTTTGGACTCAAACAATAAATGACAAATCTTGGCTAATGACAGTCATGATACCAACAGTGTGGGAGTCATTTCAGGTCAGATGTATTCTAACAAGAGGGGAGAAACTGGGCCATTTCTCCCATGTTGGGCCAATGTAACAGGTCTGTAACAAACCCATGCGTGCAAAACCATCACGACACCACGGCACTTATTGCTGTGTAACAAAAGCAACCTTCAGAGTAACATCCAGCTGCCTAACAAGGAATGAAAAACTGATCCCAAATCACATATACATGCCTTGCACGCCTATAAGCCCAACACTGCCACTACCCTTGTGCAAAGTACTGCAAGAAGCAGCAGCAGCCGTGGGCTGCTTGAGCACAGGAACGGTAACGGAGGACCCAGCTCACCCATCTTAGTCAGTCAGCTGTTAGGTCTCTAGTATAAGGTGACTGTTTAGGGGAGTCACTATTTATTTTTTCCCATCTTCTTGTCTTTGAGTTTGCTATAATCAGGCTAACTCATAAATCCCTCCCTCTAATTTCCAACAGCCCATGAAAGCCCTAGCTTCAGTCTACCTGGTCGTGGAAAGAAAAACTGATGGTGGTCAGGGACGTTCCTGATGACATTTAGTCTTACACCTTTATTCCAGTGTTGTTGAACAGTCACACCTCAAGTGAGGTGTTTCGGGGGGGGGGGGGGGGGGGCCCGGGGGAGGGAGCACACAGCAAACCCCAGGACTTCACACCTGGCCCGCTGCAGAGGTGAGCTCTGCTGCTTGACAAGCAACGAGCGCGGTGACAGGGGCTCTCAGTGCTGCCCTCGAGGTTTGAGCTCAGCAGCAAAACAAGGTCACCCCAAAGCTCGGCTCACACGCCGCTCCAAGCAGCGGCAGGCGGAGGGTCCAGGCAGCAGGGCTGCAGGAAACCTTCCAACCTTCCTCTGCTCCACGCTCTCACGCTTTTGTTCTCATGCCATCGCACCGTGCTGGGGGGCGGGGGGACAGACGGACACCAGACCTCCGCCGTGCCCAGGTAAATCAGCCAAGCAGCAAAACCCCGACCGCAGCGTGCAGGCAGTGCGTGGGACGGTCATTTGCCTGCCTCTGCCCGTGCTGTTTTGTCCCCCCCCCACCTCTCTGTTCAGGCATTTGGACTCTAATAGCAGGACTTAAACATCTCTGTGCTCTGTGTGCCAACAGCAGCTCAATGAACAGCTACGGCACGCGGCAGCACGAGGAAAACAAGCTCCTACCGTGCTGCCTGAAAACGGCAGCAGTCCCCGAGTGCTGCGGTCAAGCCCTTGCCATTTGTGACTCCTACGGACCGGGGTGCGCACAGGTAGCACGGGGCACTGTGTAATCACAGCGAGGTTTTATAGCTACGTAATACGCAGTCCAGCGGAGCCCTGGTTTCTCCATAGAAATGCACTATGAAGGAACCTGTCTATTAAATATGTGAAAACCATGAATTTTCCTCTTAGTTAGCTGACGCATATCTCTCTCTACATAAATGTTTATAACTGCATAGACCCTGCAGCCCATACGTGCTGGGCTGTGAGTCTCCATGCTGTCACAGGTATGTTTCTCGGTCACCACGATGTCCCCGGGGAGCTTCTGGGCAGAGCAGCTCTGCCTCTTCAACACTCTCTGGGGTGGGGAGGTGAGTACATGGGACAACAGGACTTTTGAAGTGAGGGCGGCTCTCTCTTCAGTGGAGAGAATTTTTCAAGCTCTAAAGGGTCACTTTGGATTTAGTTCAAGCTTTATGTATGTTTTTGGTTCAGTTTTCCCTTTTTCCCTAGCTAGCTGGCTTGGCACAAGGAATAAAATGGTATGTGTTCAGTGACCTTGATGATCCAACCTGTGTTTTAACTCCTGCCCTAGGAGGACTGTAGATATAACCGGCAGGTGATCTGCAGAAGTCTCCTGTAAATATTTAAAAGTATTTGCCAAGGCCAGCCCAAACTTCCTAGGGTGGTTTTGCTCTAATGCTTTTCTTTATCTCTCTTGGCTTCAGATAAAATGTCAGCTCATGAACTGTAATAATAGCCTTTCCCTTCAGATTTTTTTTTCCCCCCAAGTTTTGATCTAAAAAATTCCGGCACTCAATAGGAAATTTCTCACAGGGGAACTTTCTATGATAGCTACAAATTCTTACGAGCTGTCTCCGGCACAGCGCCTGTAGCAAGGAGCCGCCGCAGCCTTTCTGCAGCCCTTCCAGACTCGCAGGGCGGCTGCGATGTCTCGCCGGTGTTTGCATTGCTGAACCGAGCCTGATGATGGCACAGTTGCTTAGCTCCAGGCCGGCTTCTCCAAGGCATCACTTACAGGACTGCTTATAGATTAATTGATAACACCGATGCCATTTGAGCTCCCTCTCCTTTACAGCAGAGACTCTCTAATCCACAGCAGTATTAAACACACTGAAAAGAAAGGGGGAGAAAGAAAAAGGGGCGGGGGG
This sequence comes from Grus americana, assembly GCF_028858705.1. Lineage (NCBI taxonomy): Eukaryota > Metazoa > Chordata > Aves > Gruiformes > Gruidae > Grus > Grus americana. The sequence goes on from NC_072866.1 coordinate 6,207,598, forward strand.
GAAGGGAGAGAGAAAATTAAAAAGTCCTTCAATGTCATTTCAGTAGACCAAGGTCACAGTGGGGCCAGATGTTGGTTACAGCTCAGCTCAAGGGAGCAAAGGTCTTTGGAGGGCTGATTGCAACAGTTCAGGCTCCTCTAATCTCCACGGGCTGCTCACAAAAGGCAAAAACCACTTCTGGGGACACCTCCGGCATCAGGGCAGCCAAAACACATTTCTTCCTCTGCAGCCTTTATGTTCTCAGCACAGGAGCTTGTTCCTGCACTGGGAGGGGGATTTGGTGTTGGGGGGCGGGGAGGAGAGGCATTTTTTTAAAATGTGAAAGTATTAAAATAATGTAAAATTTAACTAGTAAACAGAAATGTGGGTACAAGAAATGCCACATTTTTGAAAGGGATATAATAATAAGGAAGTGCAGAGGATCTTCCCTCTGATAGTAAGGGCCTTGAGAGTTGGGTCCTAAAGCAGGGACACCGTGAACATCAGTCATCTATGCACATTCTGCTCCCCAGCACTGGATGTCTCTTTCTTGCTAGACCTCACTGCAATTTTGCTATTTTCTCCAAAGGTTGATTGTTTTGCATGGTTTTGAGATTCACTTACTCTCCCTATTAAATGACAGCCTTCTGCAGAACCTAGGCAAAGAGGGTGACAGAATGTCTAGCAATGATTTCACAGACTTGCAACCGTTTGAACAGAAGAGGCAGGTGTGGACACTGCCATAAAGCCCACTGAATGGCCATTGCAGTCCTCAGCCTGCACCGGAGTCAGTTTAGCACTGCTTGAGGAGCCAGCGAAAAGCTTTGTGTGGGAACCTCCCAGGAGTTTTTCTGTAGCTAACAGCATTGCTTAGTGCTATGGAGAAAGGATGAGTTTTGCTGATAACATTTCTCTCTTATCATTAAGGGCATGTAGTGATAGGACAAGGGGTAATGGTTTTAAACTGAAAGAGGGTAGATTTAAATTAGATATTAGGAAGAAATCCTTCCCTGTGAGGGTGCTGAGGCCCTGGCACAGGTTGCCCAGAGAAGCTGTGGCTGCCCCTGGCTCCCTGGCAGTGTTCAAGGCCAGGCTGGATGGGGCTTTGGGCAACCTGGGCTGGTGGAGGGTGTCCCTGCCCATGGCAGGGGGGTTGGAACTAGATGGGCTTTGACGTCCCTTCCAACCCAAACCATCCTGTGATTCTATGTCCATTTTCAAAATAGCACGAGTAAACAATTTGGCAGAAACAATACAGTAATAGTAAGCGATCATCACAAATTGTAAGAGGATAAGGAAAGTCTTACAGCGTTCGTATTACACATACAGACTCAAACTGTGTTCAGATAAGGAAAAAAAAGAAAGAATAAAATAGAAAAAAACAAACTACATGAACAACATCTGCTACCCAGGGGTACAAGTTACACAGACCTTTTCTCCTGACTTAAGAGGTTGCAGATGTGTTGAGGCTTATTTCACTGTGTCACTGCAAAAGCTCCTGCAAATTATTAAGGTCTCCCCACTCCAGAAAGCAGAAAGGGTCTACTAGGCAAGTTAAAAGTTCTCTTGTGAGCTCCTGGTCCTGCCGTGAGGGAGCACTGCGGGCACAACCTGGATGCAGGCAGCTGTGACCAGCTCCCGGGGCGATGTATCCCGTTAGGGGAGTCCCCGTCTGCAGGCTGGGTTTGCTGCATGTGCCCCCTGCGTGCTGCACAGCCCAGGCACGCCAGGTCCCCTCCGGCCGCAGGTAGCTGTGAAGCCAGAGGAGGAGGAGAGGCTTTTCCAGCCAAGAAGCCTGGCTGGTGGTTGCGCTCCTTTGGCAGCCCTGCCCTTGATTCTAGTTCCAGTCAGGCAACTCTCCATTTCATCCCGTGGCTTCAAGCACTTTCTAGGTGAAAGTCGTGCATGATGAGCAACTGGAGACAAGCTAGATATCAAAGCAGCTTTAGGAATGGAGATGGTAAATCTGTCCATATAGTATCTCAGATCCAGCTTGAGGTGCCTGTGAGCAGTTCCTTGTAGCTACACTCCATACAGAAATCCCTCGGCTGTCCCTGGAGGGTATGTGAAGCATGAAGTGCATCGAAGACTTGCAGAAGCCACTGTTGGTTTCAGGTGACTTCAGGCGTTGCCTGATGTCTAAAGAGAAGAGGATGAGGAAGGTGGAAGGACACTACTTTAAGACCAGCGCTGAGCTGCAGTACCGCACCTTTGCTGGCAATAGAGCTCACTCTTCTCGCCAAGGTCTGTGCTATCACCTACCTGTTTGTGTGCTACAACTTACAGTCTGGTCCCTCCCGAGAGCTGTGCGGATTTTTTCTTGGGTAAGAGGCATCTCCTGCAGCATTTGAAAGGTCTTGATCAGGAGCTTGATGCCAAAAGCAGGAAGAGGCTGGAGAAAACTGTGGTTTCTGTGCTTAGACTCCATTAGGATTTGAGGCAGTTAGCATTTCTGGATCTGCATTACACAGCATCCCTTAAAGTTTGGGATCTCTATCCACTGATAATAAATAAATATATATATAGCGTTATCTGTGATCCCAGCTTCAATTCAAAGGGAAGCTACTGCCATAGCAATATACTTCTTGCTTGAGATGCAACTGGATCGGCACCCGTGCTCCCTTTGCTGGGCTGCGTAGCTGGCTTTCCAGCTTTCACAGATGCTAAAGACAGTGAATGAGCAGATCTTCTTAAATCACTTGCTAAACTGAACACCTGGATTGTGCTCCCGATTACTTATGTTTATCTTCCAGGTTGGGAACTCTCCCAGTATTCCTGACACTGCGTTGCAAACACTGCAAATATTTTTTTTTTCTTTTAGAAGTCATTTAACTCCAACAATATACAATTGCAGCCATGAATGACTGGAACTCACTTTATAGAATATGTTTCCCAGTCAGAAATGGAACTGGCAGCGCAGCCCTTCCACCACCCCAAAATTACTTGGCTAAATTAGTAGCCAGCTGAACAAGCAAAAAAAGCAGAAGAGGATTAAACCAACTATGAAGCTCAACCAGAAGAATAGTTGAAGCCTTGAGTGTTTCAATACACAGCTGATTCAGCAAACCAGACACACATTCAAATGAAGGACGTCACTGAAAGCGAAAACCGGGAGCTTAATCAATGAAGTGTGCAGCCTGTCCTGGTACGGGAAAAGCAGCGGCTTGACAAGCCAGACAGAAAGATGGACTGGAAAGAAAGAGAGTCATAGTGAGGAAAACCAGTGAAATCAAAATATCTGTGTTTGAACAGCTTCACCCTGTACAACCCCATTAGAAATGCTCAAAGGTGGCACTGTAAAAATGGCCAGTGTAAAATATTCCCCTATTTCCCAACCAGAGCTGCTGTTTCCCAGGGAAAAGCCCTACTGCTTTCACCAAGATCTTGAAGCGCAGCGCGTCCAGGAAAGGTAACTCACGGAGACAGGCCACCGACGTGAACCTTCTTGGGACTAATCCTTGCAGTGTGTGACCAGAGGAGATCAGAAAACAAAGGCTTGCTTTTGTCCTCAATCATGCAGTTTATAGAAAGTGGGATATTATTTAATTCAAGATTGCAAGTTTATTATTTTCACCTAGATAAAAGTTGTTTTATTATAGTACACAGATTTATTATTCTCTGTGAACTGCGCAGAAGTGGATTTGATTCACAAAAATATTTTTACTTCACTGAATGCTTCGAAAAATGCCATGCCAACACAGTGCAGCAGAGAAATTGTTGAAGAGATTCGCGTTCTCGTACTCACACCCTCCTCGCAAGAGCTTCCGTACTCCTCGGCTGCCACAAAGGCTGGGCCACCCCAGCCGCGCAGCAGTATCGGACACTTCGTAAGGAGAGGGGCTGGCTTGGGAGGGGCGATGTTTGTCAGTACCCGTGTCCTTGAGGTTTGGACACAGACACCATCACCTTCCCGCCAGCAGGGAAATCTGCGCAGAGAAACCTTCTCACAAGAACAAACCTTCCTCACAGAAAAGTAAACAGGAAAGGCTGGGAGAGCAGCTGATTGAAGGACATGCCAGTGCACATTAAAATATTTGCTAATTGCAAATATATTGTCCCACCGTGCTGCCAGCTCCGGCTCTGACTCACATGAAATGTCAATTGGCTCCAGATTGAATTTTGCGGTTAACCACCTCATCGCTCGCCTACCAAATCTGCCCAGAAGAGAGGAGACTGCGGTAACGCCGAACACTCACTTCTGCTTTCTCGTTCTTGTTTCATTGGACTGCTTCCATGAGAAAAATGTCCGCTCACGTGAGCTACACGTTCCAGACAGGTTAAAAATCACAGTGTGAAAATAAAGAGAATGAATGCTGGCTTCTGATGCTTGGGTTTGGGTTGCAGTGCTTATAAAAATAAAGGAACATAAATTGCCACCTGCTGATTGAAACTGTTTCCCTTACTGGTTTTGGATTAGTCTTGGTTCAAGTGCTGGAGAGATGTTAAAAGATAAATGTTTATAAAAAAGAAAAGGGAAAAAAGTGTTGGAAACAAACCTATGTAGGAAGAAGGCTGCCTTTCCAATAGCAAAGAACTTGTGATTATCGTTCAAATCAGGTTCATATTTGGAATTGTGGTTCTAACCCAATAAAATGTGTAATTTCAAGCACATCAATAATCCTCATTTTTAAGGGGATTTAAATTTCGCTGCTTTGATGGGCTGGTGATATTATAACCAGAAAGTGGTAAAACTAAATGTCTGCTATCATTTAGCGGTACGTATTTATCTGACTTCAAAGTTCGAAAGGCCATGTTTTTCATAGTACTTACCTAACCACACACTTATTCTTCTGTGCCTCTGACTCTGAGATGGGTGCCTACCTTCAGCAGGACAGGAATGTGGTTTCAAAAGGGCTGATTAATATTAACATTGCACAGTAGTACATATTGCCTCTATTTTGCATAAACTACTTCAGAGAACCAGCAAACGTGTAATTTATGCACCAGAACACAGCTGCATCCTTTCTGAATATGGGTTTACAAATCCTCCTCTGTTTTTAATCTTCAAACCGTTAAAAGCGTTCATTAAATATATTGTCTATACACCTTTTTCAACAGAGTTTTGTCAGTGTGTGTGAATTATACATAAAGCTCACAGTGAGACAGATGCATAAAACTGCAGTTTATCTAGGTAGACATAAACATTGTTTAATTAGTCACTAAATCAGTCTTTATGCCTTTGTTGACTGACTGATGTTTTTAAAGTATTACTGATTCTTCTTAAAATGCCTGCCTTTGTTATTTTAACAAATATTTGATGCCATAATCTGGTGCTTAAATATCCACTGTTGTAATTCAGTGCTAATAGCAATGCTGAGATGACAGAACTATTAAACTGGATACAGAGTTGTCAAATTTTAAGACAGCAAAATACTCACCTGTGACACGTAGCATATGGCAGAAACCTGAGAAAATCACCAGCGGAGTTAAGAATAAATAGAAGCTGTGTTCCCTAAAATACGTAATCTGACATGCAAACATGGATAATCTTGAAATGTACTTGACAGTCTGTGATTTGAGTCAACAGATTATAAAATCAGAGGCAGGCAGTACCATGTTTTCAAATAACAAATTACAACATAGCTCTTAATGCTGAACTCAGGGTGTAAACAAGCTGCTTTTTCTATACACTATGTAAAGTGTTTGTTAAAATACTACAGCTAATTATGCTTCAAGCATTTACAGAGTCACATGTATTTAACCAATCTTGATTTGTGGTGCCCATCTCATAGCTAAGCAATTTTGATGTGCAGTGCTTAAAATGACAGTGTTTATTAGACGCTTTACCGAAGTAGTACAGAAACAGCCGCTCTGCCTGCACAAATAAGTCATCAGGAGCTGCATCATATTTCCCAGCTAATGATATGTGCACCTTAGTTATCTACTCCAGTGATCTCTCAGGGTTAGAGAGATCCTTAAGGCAACAGGGAAACAACTAGGCATCTTAAACCGTCTCATCCCCCTTATCTTACATTCAGGTCAGGGATAGGGTCCCAGTACAGCACGTGTAAAACATCAGTGTCATCATCTGGGAAAGACTATTACTGCCATCTAACCTGGCTCAAGAAGACAAGGAGCTGTTTCAGCTCTTCATTTAAACACTATTAAGAAGGCAGGATTTACAGTTTCCTTCTCTGACATTTCATTTTACCATTAAATTTCAAGACTTATCATAGCAATACACGTTATCCAAGAGTTACGTAGCTTTATACACAGAATCAAAGCAAAGGATTTGGGAGATTTTAAAAGAAATCTGATTATATAGTTTCTTGCCAAGAAGAATCACAAGAACAACTTTGGAGCAGCTGCTTGTTCCAGCTGAGACTCCCAGTGCTCCAGCGAGAGCCTTGTCCCTGCTCTGCCTTTACTCTCTGCTGGCTCCGAGCGGACCCAGACACACGGCAAACCCCGTTGGCCAACAGTTGACGGATGTCTTCATCTGATGAACGCAGCAAATCTGTTTTGGTACCTTGATTCTGGGCTTTAGATCCCACCCAGTTACATGATATCCCTCCTGCCTTGTAGTGAATGATGCAAGACGGACAGAGACTTGCACAGCACACCGCTCCCCACTCGAGAAGAGGGAAGCCATTTCACTATCGTCTAATCCAATACCAATTGGACCCACTCCAATATCAATTAGTTATTTAACTGGAGACTTTCCAGCATGAGAAGGAAATGTTCTGCCTCCTGCCAAGCACTTCTTCTTAGCAAACACAGATTGGAAATGTGATCTACCTGAATTAGCCTTCCCAGAGACACTTCTGCACCTCTCTACATGTGCAAGACTGAAAGCAGATGACCAAACCAAGCACCCCTCAAACAGCAGTTCCCACAGGGGCTGACATCAAGACCATCACTGGGAGATGGCAGCAAGAAGCTGCGCATCACGTTGAGCGGTGTCCAGCCTTCGGTACCGGTGCTTGGCCGAAGGCAGGAAGGGAGCAGCGGTGTTGGAAGGATGCTCCTGGCCACAGGGAGGGCTGCGGTGGGGCCAGCAGCCGCCGCATCTCCCCGCTTTGCTTACAACGGTTTGGACTGGTAACAGGGAAGTCTAGTGGCACTTACACTAAAGCCTTTACCACTGTTCTGGGAGCATAAAAGTATCTTAAAAAGAATAGATATCACTGCTCCACCAATTTAAAACCACTTTTGACTGTCAGAGTGGTATAAAGGAGTTTTAGTGTAAGTGAGAGTGCAGTAGTAATCTGATCTCATATCCGTAGGGGGGCTGATTCTCTTCTCATTTACATCAGTTTTATTTTCATATAACTCCATTAGTTTCAGTATTTATTTTTGCATGAGTGACAGCAGAATTATGCTCAGCCTAATCACGCATGAAGTGCAAAAATCCAACTTGACGAATTTCTAGGTATTAGCCACAAATGCTAGAAGCCAAAGCAGAATCTCAGTGAGATAGTCTCCCAGTCTGCTCTCATTCTTTTTTTCCCCTCCATACCCAAGCTGGACATGCCTCTGAGTTACAGAAGAAAGTATGAGGAGGGAGCCAAGGAACAGTAGTTAAGACAATCTGGCTTCTACTCAAATTTAGTGTTCAGATAAAACTAGATTTTAAGAGACCTCTTGGGAAATGGTATATTCTCTGCGGAGTTCTGCCTTGTTCAAAATGAGAAGAAATAACGTCGGCATGGTCTAAGAGCACCTTGGTAAGGTAAGGAGCTGGAGACAGTTGTTCAACTTTTCAAATGATGAAACACTCACAGGCAACATTTCAGCCGTCTCTGGTTGCTGCTGGTTGGGTTAATTTTGTAGCTTTGTACACGATAAAGCAAGCTCAGGAAAGGGTGAAGTTTTGGAGAACTCCCCTCCCAGCTCTGTTATCACCCATGACAGCAGGTGATGGAGCTAGTGGTTAGGAATAAGGGAGGTGGCCAGAGACACATTTTGGTACTGCTCCTGGGAATAAGAGGAGACCAGGAACCATGGTGTACCACCCAAGGTAGGGCTCTGACCTTCCTCCTCAGACCACAGCTTTCTGAGCGCCAGTCTCAGTCTAAACTAGCACAAGCAGCAATGTCTCATGAGCTATTTATTGACTGTCACCTTTACCTAAAGCAGATAAATCTGGATAAAGTTGACTTGTACCACCGAAATAACCTTGCGCTGGTGACGAAAGTAATGACATATTGTGTTTAATAAAAAGTGGTTTGGTTTTTCTTCTCTTTTCAGTTCTTAAAGAAAAAGGAATGAGCCCTTCCCGCAGTCAGCAGTTACCGTGGGCCACAGAGCACAGACCCAGGGCAGAGTTTATGGGCTTTACACTTTCAACAACCTGCTGTTTTCTCCTTACTTGTGGAATAACTGTTCCGCCACCACAGTGTTCCTGAGCTGGTACGTGTCTGAACCGTGCTGTCTGATGAGGTATCCAGCAGTTCACCGCTTTCAAAAGCCTGCCCTGTTAAATAATAGATAAAAGAGATGAACCATGGTGTGGTTTCAGTTTCGAGTGCTTGACACACGGGAGCAACAAGCATTACGTTTTCAAGGGTGTCAGAAAGAAGCAGGGAATACAAACAGGAGTGGAGGAAAGTGGCAAGAAGAGGAAAAAAAAGAAGACAGGAAAGAGCCTGGCCGAGCAGAAGGCATGGAATGGAAACTTTGGAAAGTATTAAATTACGTTGGTACACACCGGTGTCCTGCAAAGCAACAAATATTTCTGGGATGAGCGCAGAATGCCAGTGACTCACCCGAGGGAGCGACCGAATCCCCATCCCCTCCACCTATCTCAGCACTTTGTTCCAGCTCCCATTTACTTTCCTTGTAAGTGCAGTCGCTGGCCATCCTTGAAGTGTTACAGATTACATAGCGCTTCTCCACTCAATCCGTTGTTAGGATATTAGCGCTTTCCCTGCCAAGGCGGTAACAAGCAGCGCCGAGCTCTCTTGGTGAAATTTGCCTTATAACTGCCTTGTAGCACTTGTTAATACAGCCTTTTGACGATTTGTCGTAATCTTTTTATAACAAAAAAACCAGCTATTTCTGTAAAATCAGGGTTTTAATTAAACATTAATTTTCTTGATAGCTCAGGTGGGGGGGTTGAATGCAGAACATTCCATGTCATTTTTCATCACTTTCATTTTGCATTCAATTTTCCCATTTTAATCATAATAATCAGAACCTGACAGGATTTCTAAAATCAAACATAATGAAAATTAATTACTAAAAATCATGTTTGATTACAAACTTGAAAAATTTCCATAGCTATTTTATGGATTTTTTTTTATAATTCAGAGTGAATCTATTTTATAAAAGTATGTAAATTGAAACTTAAATTAACAAAGAAATTTTAATGACCTTTTTTCTCTTTCTCTCTCAGACTCACAATGTTTATATACATATATATATATGAAGAGACATAGAAGATAGAAAACATATATTTATTTCAGAAAGATTAGAAAAGCACATCTGTATTTTGAGAGTCCTTCAAATGACTTGGCATTTCATTCTTTGGTTTGCCTCTTCTTTCCTGCCAGTATCTTCTCTTTTGTTTTTGAGAACAGTAACAAAAATAGAATTACTCTTTAAAAACACCTAGCTATTTTTAATGTTTTTTTAATATTTACCAACTCCACTCCTGTCTTTCTGCCATCTGATGTGTCAAGATTGCTCTGTGTACCTCTGATGGCAGATATTCTTTTCTGCAGTACACTATTGGGTTGGGTAACCAGCAAAGTCAAGCCTTTATGATACCCGTGAAAGATTCAGAATGGTAAATTTCATCAAAAATTCGTCTTTGAAACCAACTATGTGCAAAATGCCGCAATAGGCGGGGGAACAGACTAATTTCTTGTTCAGATAAGAGATCTCAATTTTTGCTTTTAGAGAACATTGCATGAAATAAGTAGGTCAGAGCTATACTAAACCCACACTTCGTTTATCTGATGTGTGCTGCATAACAGTTCTGTTTAGTAGTTTAGATTTGACCTGAATTAAATATGAAGCTCAAAAAATATGAAAACAATAAGAGGTCTGACTTACCGCAAAGCCAAAGCTTCCACGCTAAATATACGGCCACCTTCTCTTTGCTGCTCGGTTCAGTACGGCTCATGGTGCTCACATCCACAGGTGCTGAGCTGCTGGAGCCCTTCCCTCAGCTGCAGAGACCTGCAGCTGGAAGTGGCAGGCTGGGACAAACGCATCGTGTTCATGAACAGGAACAGTGTTTTCCTCTCTCTGGAGTTTCTGTGCCATAAAATTTAAATCCGAAAGCATCCTGAAAAGAAAGCAGCAAGCCTCAGTATTAGCTTTATTTCTGTAAGACATCTCTTGTTATATCTCTCGCAATGCATGAGGAACGTTTACGCAAGGATCTTAACGCATGGGCTAAGAAGCCCGCAGCGGCCGTACACCAGCTAAGAGCTCAGGTGTGGTGATGGCATTGCCATCAGTGCCTGTCTGAAGTCATGTATATAAAAAGGAACTGCATGGAGACACCCCGTCCCTTTGGAGAGCTGGAAGACGCTTGGGTCAGCCAATGCAGACATGTCCTGAGGATGGCCAGCATGCAAGGGGTGTCCAGCCCCCCGGAGGTCACCCATCCCCTCCACTGGGGGGTCCCGAAACGCGATCACTGTAATGAGCCGCTGTCAGAGCAGTTGTTACCCAGAGCCTGCTCTGCCACTGAAGAAATAACACGCAGACTTGCAATTTCCAAAGGAATCAAAGGGTGCTTGGTGAAGAATTATAGCCCTTTCTTTGGACCAAGATACAAATAGGGACTCACGTGAGGTACACAGCTCATAGAAAATTCTCGAGGTAGATTCACACCAAAGATGAACAGTAAATTACAACTGAAAGTCTCCTAGTGTGGATCATTTCTGAATGTGTACTTGTACTTACAACGCCCGGAAAAGCTGCCAATTCTTTGCTTTCTGCAGAACCATGAGAGGCAACCAACCCTGAGGCATCAGACAATTAAAAAAAAAAAAAAAAAAAAAACAAAAAACCAAACTGCTTTCTTTGGAGAGTGATTCAGAAATCTTTAACAGCAAGTGCAAAATGTTTTGCTATATGTGGAAGTGGTCTGAAAAAAAAGCATGTAAATAGTTGATCACATTAATTATAATACCTTGTATACTAGAACACTGTGTGTTTCCTAGGTTTAGTAGCCACAATAAAACTTTTCTATTGCCTTGTAGATGGTTCATCTCCATGAACCATCTCCTTACAAGGTGGTTCCTTCCCAGCATCTCTCATTAACCTACTGCTCCAGGTCCCAGACTGTAAAAGACTCTGCAAATAAAACTCAACAGACCTTTTGGAATTAATACCTTTGTGCGAGAGGATAAATGGGGTGGCTTTCAGCTGTCAAACTGGACCAATTTTTTTATTTCCTCTGCATTTTAAGGATAGTTAAGAGATGTGTAAATCAAGAGTAGGGTGGATGCATGCATCAATTGCTTGCATTAACATATCTCTGCTGTGTAAAAGGAATAGAGTGAGAGCAGCTTTGCCTGCTTACCAGAGGCTCCTTACGTGCCACCTTTATTTGTCTGCTTGCCCACACTGCCCAAGAACCTTTTGCAATGGCCTTCAATGAAAAGCAAAGAAATCTACTGTTCAGCAGGCAGGATTTGCTTCTCCAGTGCACCAGCCCTGAAGATCAGAGCACAGGCACTGTGGACACAAATCTGCTTTATGTAAGAAGAAAACTGCTATAGTGGCATTTTCACTTTTAATGCATCATCTCAAAAATGAGGAAATAAGTCAAGTTGCTAATGTCCTTTTAAATGATATGTGCTTATGTGTTATATAATGTATAAGCATTAAAAAGTACTTTTTTTTTTTTTTTCCATTTTGGGGGAGGCAGACAGTTTTGCTTGCAATTCAGACAAGTTTACAGTTTCCTCCCTAACATTCGAAGTAGGAATCTGCAGCTGAGAGAAGGGGGGAAAGTGTTCTTCATATTTTGTGATAAAACGTTTCTGAATTATCGAGCTCCACTGTGGTTTTTGAGGATTGGTTTGTCGTTTTCTTGATTATAATTAGCAGAAGGTCTGCCAAATAATTATCTACCAGTCTCCCCAAAGGAGATTAATCAAATACCTGGGAAGTGAAATTCAGCATTCTCCCAAGCACTAAAGCCCATGGAGCCAGGAGACACGGTGGTCTGGTGGTACAGCTTTTCCCAAGGGCTCTCTCCAAGCTGCCCCCTCCCTCTCCCTGGCCCGCAGGGGCTCGTTAGCTCATGGCCTTTGTTGGCATCCCCAGATGCTCCTCTGTGCCTGAGGAGTTAACCTGTTCTCTGCCTAATTGTCTAGGCAACGGTGATTAACATAAGTTAAGTTAAACACTAGAGTAATTTGGTCACTGGTTGGGCTAAACTTGAAGTTTATTGTTGTCTTTGCCAGCCCTGCAGAAGTACTTCTGTGTTTGAAAGCATGTCCATCTTTTCCAAGCTCTGTTAGCTGGTTGTGTAAAAGATATTACTTGTCTCTTCAAATCTGGCCTTAGCGTTTTCTTTTCTCTGACAATTCAGGCTATATCCAGTGGTCTGAGTCTCAGCTTTTGCCCACTCTTTCCTCTTTCTGGCCTTCCTGCTCGCTGACTTTGTTAGACCTGCTGAACTGCTGTTCGGAGACCTTCAGAAGTCTCTCCATTGGTTAATAAAACCTGGATTGAAAGTGTATCAAATTTTATTAGGATGTATGACTATCAGCAGATTATGATAGCAGCATTCAAGCTTGCTCTGTTGACATACCATGATTTCTTCTTTCCGTTTAGTAGTGACTATTCAAAAGTCAAGTCAGATAATTCATTGGGATAGTCCATGTATTTGATTCTTCACTGAATAAGCATCATTTTAATTAGATCAAATCCCTAAGGAATTACCTCAGCAAATTTCTTAATTAAATAGTAATGGGTATCTCCTTCCAGTGACAGGAACCGAGAAGGCGTTGTAAGACTGATGGATTGATAGATTTGAAAGACTCAACCAACCCCTACCCCCACCCCCAGAAAACCCCCAGTTCTTTCCTGTAAAAAGAAAAAACACCAGGAAACAAGAATTTTTACAGAAGTCAACAGCTGATTAACCTTTGCTACAGATGACCAACAGGAAAATGCAATGTGTCTCTGGAAACTCTACCGTAATCAAACACAAGAAGCTTCACTAAACGCAGGAGTGCTAGGATGAAACAGGTTGGACTGTATGATCCTATGGTTATTTCTAGCTATAAATACAATTCATTTTCTTATGTAAGACTTCTCCGAGGCGTCCTCCTAGAAAAATATGTCACTGTCAAATTAGCCTGGTTCAGCACTAGAATTTAATATTCTCATCCTCAGGATAAGTGTGATTCGCAACATGTGGGAGTACTCCAGAAATTCCTAAATCAGTGCCTGAGTGACAAAAAAATGGTGAACACTTATATATAGGATTTTTCATCAGGAAATACCAAATGGTATTCATGAAGGAAATGTGCATGGTTAACTCCATCTTATAGATGGGGAAAAAAGAGGTGCAGGGAAGTGCAGTGACTTTTTAATGACTACCCACACCAGAGCTACTGACAGACCCCGTCCTTGTCCACTGCTCATTTTAGTCTCAGAAGATCGTTCTTTAAGTTCACAAAAAAATAAGAACAGTCATTGCCCAGTGATGGCAAAAGACACCAGAGGACCACAGTGAAACGAAGTGTGAAGATGAACAGCAAGCGAGTGCTAAGGAAAGGTAAGTGCAGGCTTTCTCATAATATTTTTGCCAAGAAAGGCTGTTTACTCCCCCAGTCCTTAAATCTGATACTACTTGTTCCCAATTCAAACTCCTTCCAGGATATTTGATTCAAACGCAGTTGGCACACTGCTGCACTGCCTGAAGCACATCCACTTTCCAGTTCCCATTGTTCAGATTCCTTCATTGCAAATGAAATTCATTAACAATGGGCATTCCAGTTTATCATTTTCTCTGCATAATTATTTTATTCCAAGATGAACAGCTGGTACCTCGCACACTTCTCAGTTGAGACGCGCTCTGTTGCAGGAGTTCCCAGATCTGCAATGTCCACGTACCCAAACATTCCCAATTTGGGAATCCCAATTATAATCTATTTCTCTTCTGGGGTGTGAGACAATGGGCACCATTCGTGTACCTCTGGGATCTGTGAGTTGTAAGGATGCCTACAGAAAAGATACCCTGCCCTGCCACTGTGGTTTCTATCTCAGGAGGTAACTATGCCTCCAAGGGCTTCTCTGGCTCACGCTGTAAGTCCGACTGTGTAAAAAAACAGATTTCTGTTAGCTTTGCACCCAATATTATCACAAAACCTGAAGCTGGATAGTCAGCTGAAGTTAAAACCTAGAACTTTTTCTTCTGTAGAAGCCAGCAGCTCCTTGTGTCTGTTTGCTCCTGTCCTGCTTCATGCTGCTGCAACCGAGGTTATTTCACCAGTGTGAGAGAGAGGAGTTTCGAACGTAGGGAAGAATAGACTAAAATAAAGCAGGGCCGCTGGCTGGGAAGCTGTGCATGTGAAGGACAGGCAAAGAGATATATGCAATAAAATAGCTATTTATCCACAATAAATATACTTTAAAACATCAATTAGAGATTGTCATTACAGGACTCCTGCATCAGATGTATTTCAGGCAACTAATAATTATTAAAAACCTGCTTATTGAGTTAAGATACTTTTCCTTAGAATGTTCTTACCTATTGGGCATTTAATTAGCACACAATAAATTATCAATTTAAACAGCAATTAGTTTCTTGAGTCAAGTGCATTACAAGCAGTTATTTGTGGACTCTTGATTATAATAGACCCAAGAAACTCACGAAACTGCAGTGTGTGCATGCGTGTGGGTATACTATCACCGCTAAAGTAACTGCAATTACAGGAGACCAGCCAGCAAAATGCATAAGCTGGGCTGCAGTTCTCTGGAAGACTAACAGCTACGAGAGCTCTCTTGATGGCACGTGGCTGGCCCAGGTTTGCTGGAGGAACGAGGAGAGAGGGACCAGCCACTGAGGCAGTCGGGTGTCCTGGATCGGATACAGCACAAGGGGCAATGGTTATGGGGAGCCGACTGGAAAAATAACGATGAAACTGTAGCAAGAGATTTCTAAGTACAATACCAGTGACTTTTAACTAGTCTACGTCTACGCGTGCCTCTGGATTTTTGGAAGAAAAAGCACATACGAACCATCAGCTCCCTGCCAGGACTCTCCCAAGGATGAGAGTTCTTTGACATTACTATGTTTGCGAGCGGCTGCCATCATCACCTGTTTATTAAACGATCTCCAAGCACCGCTCTGCACAGCGCTAGCTGGGGTGCCTCTGCCGCGAGGAGCTGCCGGACACGCCACGAGGCCAGCACGGGAGGCGGCATCCCTGCCCCGTGGGACAGCCTGCCTGCTGGGGACACCACTGCGTGCTGACCCAGGAGCCCAAACGTGCCTCTGGCTGTGCCAGGACCGGGCAGCAGTGCCGGCTGTCCCCTGCCATTGCCACCGCGCCGTGCCAGCCTCGGGCTGAGGTCGGGAAGCCGAGGGAGGCTGTGTCACGGAGCGCTGCCCGGCCAAAACTTCACTCTTGCCGTCGTATTGTTCTTATCGTCCTCTTCTGAGCCCTCTACAAAAAAGAGTCAAGTATTTATTTATTAATTTATGAGGAAGAGCCGGGGCTGTAATTACCTTTATCTACACCAAGCTGAAATATTACAGGCTATCAGCAAGCCGTCCTTTCTAGTACTCTGTCTAAAGACGCAGAGCAGGAAGCACTTTGAAGCACAGGAGAGTACCAAACGCAGGCAAGGAGAAGAGACTACGCAAGCAGAGGCAGGCAGATGGTGATTTGGGCTGGGGAGGTGGTGGGCAGAGGACACCAGCAGCCCAGAGCAGGAGGAAGGAGGGAGCGTCTGACAATGGCCTTGCCGAGCACCAAAGGCAGGCAGGCCACGTGCTCGGAACGACTGTGCTGGGTTTGTGGCCACCACAGATGCTCTCCCAACAGGTAGGCAGGAGAGATGATGGCACGAGAGAGATTTCATCATCTGTTTTAACGAAGATGGGCACGCTAAGGGACGGGAGGAAATGCCTTGCCCACCGACGGCACAGGGAAGTTGGTCATGATGCTCAGAGACAAAATCAGGATATTTAAACCAGCATAACATCCACTGGTGCTGGTGAAATTAAACAGGTTTATACCACTGTACCTTGTCCCCATCTCCATCCTCCATGCTTCAAAAGCTAAGCTAAGCTCAGTATATACCCTGTGCATGTGTCTTATATCTCCTCCTTTAACCCAACACCTGCCCAGCCGTCCTGAGCTATCAGCTACCAGCAGCTGATAACACACATGGCTCTATGCTCTCTCGTGCCCGCGGGGAGCAGGCATGAAAAAACAGCTGGTAGTGGCTATGCCCAGAACATCCTTTTACCTGCAGATGGGAAGACCCTTTCGTATTAGTTGTCCACCCATGTTTACTTGATGAAGCTGTAAAATTTGATCAGACTAAAACACCCCCTTGGAACAAATGCAAAGTACAAAAGAGCACAATTGCCAAGTGTCGTATAGACAATGAACAAACAGATTCACATGTAAGCGATTTAGTAAAGAAGAGGATTTGGAGATCTATAAAAATAAACAGGCCCAGAACAAGCTGCA
Organism: Grus americana; assembly: GCF_028858705.1. NCBI lineage: Eukaryota > Metazoa > Chordata > Aves > Gruiformes > Gruidae > Grus > Grus americana. The sequence goes on from NC_072866.1 coordinate 6,224,199, forward strand.
GACATAATTAAATCAGTGAAATGAAATATCAAATGTTGGCAGCCCACAAACACTTTGATGATGATAACAATAATAGGAACTCAGTGGATGAAAAGCAAGAGAGAAAATTGGTCCATTAAAAATAATGGTGAACAAAATGAGGACCACGGGATGGAGAGAAAGGCATGTTACACAATAACTTTTAAATTTTGGGTTTTTTGTGAAAAGAAGAGACATCTTCTAGGGCAGTCATTTCTTCTGCATCAGTGAAGGGTAAAGTGCCAGCCTTGGAAAATCCAACATCTCTAGACAATAAGCCAGACTCTCAGCCAGGCTCTGAATTTGGCACATCTCCTTCACTCACTTTCAAAGAGGTACATTAATTTGAAACAACTGGGGGGCTGGATCAGTATCTAAAAATCCAGAATATGGACCATGTACTACAATACCCATTCATCCACTGAACTGCCCATTCATGGGCATTTTCCCAGGTGAGAATAAGTATGGATTGAAGTATAATTTTATTCCCATTATAAGTATACTGGGAATAAGTATAAATGTGTAGAACATAAATTAGGGATAGGAACAATGTATACTTCCTAGCAGGGCCAATTAAAAAGTCTGCAAGTCCAGAAATATCAACATTGTATGAAATTTATCCCAGTGAAACACATTACTAAAGGGAAATATTTGTATGAGGAAGTACAGACCTTTGGAAATCAGTGTTTGATTGAAGACTGATGATGGAGCCAGGCTATCTTGCTTGGCTAACACACATACATATCCTTGGAACACCCTGGCTATCACTTCCCGATATTTGTAATATTCCTTTTTCCGTTCACAGGCTTTTAGCAGCTGCGTGGCACGCTGCCCTGGGCAGCAGCTTCAGCCATGAGAGACCCCAAGCGCGGCAGGGTAGGAGGGCTTTACTTCGAGGGGTGCACTTGCTTGCTATAGCTCTGTGCACACATACACCTCTCAAATCAAGTACTGTGACAATAAAGAGCACTAAAGGTGATGCATGAACATCTTTCTAAGCTGACAAGGAATATACATCATTTAACCTGATACTTTGTTTTATTCAGCTCATCTACCATTTGGGATTTGTTTGGTGTTTCTGATAACACAGAAAGTAAATACAGAAGAGATTCTAGTTCCCCTGCTAACATACTCAAAACGCCACGAGTTGTCATCACCAGCGCGCTGGGACGAACGCTGTGGTTAAGGGGTCAGGATGGAGATGAGCAACTCAGATTGCCCCGTCAGCTGCAGCAGAAAGGCAAAAGGCAAGCTCCGACTTCTGCGTCCCTGTTCATCTCTGCTCCTCCTGCAACTTTATCCTCCCACTCACAGCTATCACTGTGTAAATCATGGCATGCGTCTGACATCTGCAACAGAAGTGTCAGCCAGCGTGAACTGCTGCTGCTCCTCTGGGCCCAGTGGAGACGCGCTGATTGACGCTCATTTAGGATCCGGGGTTAGTCTGTGAGGAGCATCCTCCGCTGTGCTAATTGCCTGCGCAGAGCCTCGTACAACGGAGCATGGAGCTTTGATCTTCAGTTAGGAAGGTACCAACATATTAAAAATGTGAGTAATGTTAATGTATATGATATGTTATCGTGGAACACCTGAAATCAGCAAAAAGATGAAACAACATCTGCTTCATCGAAGAGCGAAGGAGCTCTGTGCAAAGCAGCTGTTTAATTATCTAGCACTATGTCAGGTAACGATTTATACACTATTCTCATAAATCCCAAATCAGCTCAGGGAGAGGAGTTGCTTTTAGGAACTAAGAAACAGAACTAGCACAGACATGTCTTGAATTATCAGCTTTAACATTAACAAATAAATAAATAAATCTAAATAACACTCGCATTTCCTTCCTACCTTCCAGGTAGGTACTCAACCCAAACACTCCAACATGTAGTGCTTTTATTTAAGCTACTCAGACCAAAGCAACAACATCTTTGGGATACACACTGGCAGTGAATGTATTTATCACAACTTAATGAAGGCTATAGCATTAAACTACCCTTTTCAAAGTTCACAACAGCAATTGCACTACCTCTGGGTACAACTTTCTGAACTGATGATGAAAAGACTTGATAAAGCCTGACTCCAGAACACCCTCATAGGTTTTTAAATAGTCTTTGGTACAAGGAAGAAAGATCCAAAAAATTTCCAAGAGCTGAGTATTAAGAATCACTTTTTTTTTTTTAATAATTTTTCAAAATATTTTCTTAAATTTCTGTGACAGTAAATGGGAAAATAGGTCCATACAGCAGTCTTTATGTGGCTGATATAAATGCAAGATAGGTATTTTTCCTGTTCTGAAATATTGCATATAGTCAGTTAGGAAAGTCGGAAATTTACCTGATGAAATAGTTTTGCTGAAAATCACGGTCAGTGAGCACAAAATATTTCACGTGGAAGATTTCTAGATGGACAGACTGTTGTGGGATGCAAACCAGCTAAAATGGGGTTCTGCATCTCTACGACAGACCAGCCACGAGGACCATCCTGGCAATGCAGCAACACAGATAGCTCAGGTCTGGTGCCTGGGGATGTTCCTTGGTACCATTTAATTTATTAATAGGAAAAGAGCCTTTGAGTCCAAGAACCATATCACACAGGACTTTAAGTGTTTATGAATAACCTGGGAAATCAGAGGCTGCCATACATCCTGTATTTGACTCAAGGTAGTTGAGAATTGGTCTGGGGGATAAATCATGTAGTAATTTGAAATGCAACTGCTTTTGGCCTCAGTGAAGTTGTATGAGCTCACTGAAATGAACTCTTAGCCAGGAGGCTGTAAAGCAGTGACCCACCAAAAAGCCTGTTGTGTTTGAGTCTCTCTCCTTGCGGACTGCCCAGCCTGCCTGAACCGAGACGTGTTGGATGCAGAACCAGGTCTGCAAAGCTAATGCAGGCTGTACGGTCAAGTCCCTCAGCATCATTTTTACCACATTACCTTTAAAAATACCTGCCTGGTTTTGTCTAGTCATGCAGAATTTTGTAGTTTCTACAAATTTATGGACTATTTTTCCCTTCGGGGTGCTGTCTCTGTTGTCCAAATGTATTCCCCCCCTAGACCTCACAGTCTTCTCATTTCAGCCCCTCTATACTCCTTTCCCTGCCCTGTCCCCCTCTTATTCCACTTATTGTCATTTGTATCCACCTTATCTAAATCCACGTGAAAATAGCATGGAAGTAATATGTTTGCCTGAAAATATTTGCCACAAATATGCCAAGAGGATCACATTCCCTGTTCTCTCTGTTCCCTTGAGGAAATGTACTCATTAATTTGATTTCCAGCTTTCATTTTTTTTAAAGGGAACAAATGACAATTATTGTTTACTTTGAAGTGTGATCTTTAGCATGAATAATTCCCCAAAAGAAACATCTGCTCCACAGATGAATTGTGACAGCAGACAATATGCTTCCATATTTTGCCTTCATACTTGAGTGGCAAGAGCTGGGACTGGGACTGACTGTCCGGCATTGCAGTGCAACCCCAGGAGGCCAAAATCACTTCTCAAAAGTGTTTCTTGGCTTTTGGGGGTATTTTGTAGCATTTTCTGCTGTTCTGAAGCATGGTTGGCCCTGACACAGCATCTTTGTGCCTCAAGGAGGGCATGTGCACATGCCAGCTACCAAACATTCCTTGGCCTTTTGGGAGGTGCCTAGCCCTAAAATGTCCTACTTCTATGTCCATGGACCCTGGACATCAATGTTTTCATGCATTTTGTCTTTAGCTACGTCGTGCACTTCCTGTTCAGCACATGAAACAGGTTTCTGCCTGTGCCCAGCAAAGCTTGGCTGGCAGCCCATCGATCCAGCTTGTTAAAGCTCCTGTCTGCACACCAGAATGGATTTTAGCAACAGCTGGACCTAGGCCAAGACTCATCGTCCAAACTTCTCCAAACTTTCAAGCTTTTTAGCATCCTTGGCTGACAGTTTCTGAGCTGGCTGGTAGATTCAGACTCTGTTTTCATATCCTTATTGGTACACATAATGCACTGCAAAATGAAGGTCAAACATAGAAAAAATCAGGTGTGCCTAACTGTGAGCTCTTCATGGGAGGAAGGAAGGAGTATCTTTTTCTTTTGTATGTCAAATAGATCAAGTAGTAGTACACAGAACATTCAAGACTTATACCAAGAAAAATATCTCATGGAAAGGGATATGGAAGAAATAGATTGCCCGTAGGCAGAGCGGTGTCCATCACTGGAGATCTCTGAAGACAGGCTAGACAGACAGCTGTCAGGACTGGTGCAGTTATCCCATTTGGAGGAGGAGAACTGGATGACCTTTCGAGCCTGGAATTTTGTGATTTTATCTTTTCTAGCAGCCGCTCACCCTGCGCTGTCATTGGAGAGAGAAGCGCGTACTGGAAACATCCTCCTGCAGGAAACTGCTCATCCTTCCTCCTTTTTTCTTTACCATAAATCCACTGCCGACCCTCGAAGTCGTTGGTGTGACTGAACAGATAAGGAAGAGTCATCAGCATCTAGTGCAGAAGTGAGATTTGATCTCCAGCAACTTCAGCAGCCTACTAGCCTCCAAGGCACACAACCTTCCCGTCCCACCCTGGCCCCGGAAAGGGGCCTGGCAGGGGATTGCAGTTACAGATTTCAATGTTAAAAAAAAAAAAAAAAAAAAAAAAGAGAGAGAGAGAATAGATGCCATCTACCAAATGCTCTTTCCTTTCCATTCATACTCTTCTTCCAAAAGAAAGCAGTAAATATTTCACCTTAAACACTAAGCTGAACGGTGTGACGGTGAGCGCACTACCTTAGACCACCTTTATGCAAAGCGCTGTAGTTGTCATCGGGAGTTCAGGTTCCTTATAAAGCTAGTTCCCTTGACTTTTCCCAGGACGCCATATATAACCGTCAGCAGCCACAGCACATCTCCAGGACCGTGCAGTACAGGAGCGATCGAGCTCTGCAGGCTTTGCTGAGAGCATGTGAGAGCTGGAAAGCCCTTGGCTGCCATGGAATTTAAATGGGAGTTTGCAACACAACCTGCTTCACCAGCAAATACTCAATATTTTTTCTGATTGTTTTAATACTTCTAATTTTTCCCCTCACTCTTACTGAGAAGTGGCTATATTTCCGTCCTATTGCGTATGAAAAATAACAACATTTAAAAGGTAGAAAATAAATAAAATGAGAGGTTTACAATATACAGAAGCACACTCCTACCCTTTATTAACAAGATGAAAATTGTGCAATAGGAGATATTCCTTATTGCCTGTAACAGGGTGCAAATCTTCCAAACTTTTTGGCTGCATTTTTTTTTTTTAAGAGACTAGGAAGAAAAATCAAAATCCTAGTGGTTTGTAAAGTGCTCTACCAACACAAGGAACTGCAATGCTATTTGAAATACACATGAGCAATTGGAAAGCTGCTGAACATACAGATAAGAAAATGGCTTCTTTTTAATGCTCTCCGTGATTCACAGAAGCCCATTTTCAATAAAAAGCCACCATTACCTAGGTATTTCAATATACTCACAGCATTGTTAGAAGGTGTGTCATGAGGCTGGATGTTCCTATTAAAATATGAAAATGATCCTCTCAGAAAACACAAGCAGCACAAGAAAAACACAAACCATGTTTACAACCTGATAGCAGAGCACTTTATGAGATTCATCTTTATGAGATTTTGAAATTCAAATGGCTAAACTGTTGAGCTGTCTGAATATTTGATGTTACAGGCAGATGCTGCAGGAATAGATCCTCATCTTATGTAGCTGATGCAACTCTACAGACTCTAACGTCCTTATTTACTAGCTGAATTATTTACGCACGTATTAGAACCCGATATATAAAGTGACTAGCACCGTTCACATGAAAACTGAGTGAATCTCCTATTGATGTCCCTGGAAACTGAATCGGAAACAACTGGCAAACATCTCTGTCCATATCACCATCTCTCTGTGAATTCACTGTCCTGGTTGTACTTTTCTTGTATTTTGTTAAGTTTATTTTGCATAGGTTTATTTATTTATTTAGTCATTTAGTGGAAGAAGTACACATTCAAAACGGAAATGAAATTATATGGAAAGTATTTTGTATCTTTAGCTACATACAAGGAGTTTACATGTAGTTAAAGCTAGTCCAAGGTGTTCACTGATGCGCACCCAGCAATAAAGATCTGGTCCAAAGCTCAGTTAAATCACTGGAAATCTTTCTAATGTCTTTTGCAAGGTTCAGATCTGGCTGTGTAGGAACCACACTATCCTCTGTGTCTTATCACATTTTGATCACAAGAGAAAGAAAGGGAAAATATGAGCTGATCAGAACACGTTTGTATAAATATGTACATTTGTATCCATATGTCCTTTTTTAAAACCATATGTTCTTCATTTTTATCTGTAAGAGGAACTTAACTTTGGGTTTGCTATTCATTTTGACAAAATCTAAGCTGGAATACAGCAGAGAATGAAGTGTTCTTCAAGGACATTTGCAATTGTACAAGAAATAGAGAAAATGTCTTTGCAATGTGATCAAGACCAAGCTTTTGAGACCTTTACAGGTACCCTGAGCCAGAGTGGCCTCCCAGAACCTAATGGCATCAGAAACGTCTATGACAAAATTTCACTACATCTTAGGGGGGAAAAATAGCATTTACAACTCTAATAGAAAGTACTGGGACACTTTGTGCCTCTAAGCAAAGTAATCATTTAAGAACAGAAGAAATCTGCAGTGGGATCAGCAGCCATGTCTTTAACAGTGATAAATCTAGTAAGGATTAAGACCATCTTCCAGGGTGAACTGAACTCGGGGCGCTACTGCCAAGTAATTGTGATGGGGAGCTGCACTTCATACACTTATTCACTCACTTTGTTACATTTGCATAGCAGGTACATAAAACAACAAGATTTGCCACAGAATATATTGACTGTGATTAAAGACATGCTCCACAAAAGGGACAGAACAGCATCAGAGCCAACTGGATAAGGAGCTGGCATGGACTAGTCCCACACTTGATAAATGATAGTACTACGGGAAAACCAGATCTGGGGTAATTCATTTTACCTTTTTGTGTTTCAGTGTTCTGATCTGTAAAACTGAAGACAGCGATACCCATCTCTGCACGGCAGCTCCACGGCTCCTGGACGAGAGCTGCCTTGGGACTGGCCAGCTCAATGAGCAAGAGGAGCAAATGTGAAGGTGTGAATCTGCCTACTGTCTCTGCAAGGGTAAACAATATGCTTGGTCACGTTCCTACCACTGAAATACCTCAGGCTTTTTAGTGCAAGAGTAATAGATATGACAGCAAGCAACACAGTGATTTTTTTTTTTTTTTAATTTCCCCTACGCTACATAACCCTTTAGCTACTTCTTCAGTTACAATATTGAGTCTTACCGAATTTTGCAGCTCTTTGAGGGTTTATTTGTTCACTCTGCTTCTCCAAAGTGACAGTATGACCAGGAACTTTCAGGTATTTCCTGGGGACTGCAACAGTGCCACAATGGACTGTAGACAATCATGAGCTGAATTTAAAACAGCCAGTTCTAGTACCTATTACAGGCACAGGGAGCTTAGCAACTTAATACCGAGTACATTTCTTTTTGCCTCTTGAGCAGCTTTTGTCACCCACATTGATCTCCAAGCAACCATGGCTTCAATTATCCAACCTAGCTAATTTATAGCACGTTGCTGCAAGACAGAGATACCCTATGGGACCTACAGACTAACAGTCATTAAAAATCTCTCACTCGTGTTTTAAGCAGAAACAATAACTCTTTGCCCTGTCCCAGTCTTCCTAATTCTCTAAGGCTGTGTTTGAAAAATATTTAAGTAAAACTGGTCACTTGGTAAATGGGGCATTCTTAAATTTATGAGGCTGAACCTCAGCTAAAACTGTCCAAGTAGTTTGTTACCAGCTTTGAATTCATTCTCACACACAAATAAGTTGCTCGTGGCAATGACACATTTGGAAATGCAGTCAGAATTGACTTATGAAAAGGGTTATAAAAGTCTTTACTAACGATTACATGCCACAACTGCTTTTGGCCCTTGTTCCCATAGCATATTTCCAGCAAAATCAAATGTAGCCTCCTACGAGCATAAGTTGGAAATCTTCCTGCCTCACCGAGCTCGGACCTCTCTCTCTTAAGTAGGACAGGACTCTGCTGAGACCTTGTGCCTGGAAATGACAGTGGGCAATATTTTCAAAGAACCCTCAGAGATTTACTTGTATAGTTAGCGTCTCTTAAGAGAGATGAAGTTAATTGCTACAATTGCTTTATTCATGAATTTTGGACTTAATCCAGGTTCAAGGCATTTTATTTTATGGTTTTCAGGTCTTGAGCTCTAGAGAATCTAGAGATCTATTTTTAACTCGTGTCACTTCAGTCATGTTACAATCTGAAGCTAATAATACAACTTAAACAGGTAATTGGTGGAAGTACTAGTTAACAGGTCACAGTAAATCCTAGCAGCACTTACCGAAAAACAATTGATACAACAAGCAAAGACCAGGCTAGTCAGGTAAATAGAGATGACTTGAAGTTAAACTTTGTTGGAAAGAAAGTGTTCTGGTATAGTGAAACTGCAGTGCTTTTTAAGATTTAAAGTGCAGTCTATCATAAAAGAATGAACTGATTTACTCTATTATTGCTGGTGAAGAGCAGTACAACTTCATGAGGAACCAAATTCTTTCCTCTAGCATCAAAGCTGTAAAATAATTTTTTTGAATGGCCATTTACTGGATTTTTCACTATTTTTAATATGTTAAAGTTGGAAGAACTACAAAGGTGAAGACCAAAAGAGACTAAAAGGGTGAAATATTTTGCAATTTTGAAATGTTTGATGTGTTGAAGCTTTAATAGCTGTTATTATTCCTTCACTCTGCAAATATCTTCTTTCATTAACAGACTGAAGTAAACAGTCTTTCCAATCAACTCTAATATAAAGCATCCACAGACATTAACATGCAAGTAAAGTGAGAGAAATTGTTTACATCTGTACCAGGTCTCTCTCCAGCGGGGTCTCCGTTTCCGAAACATCATATGCTTGTCCTTCATGCAATAGCTGGGTACGAACTGTCCTGAATCAGCTGAAGTTCAGATCCATACTTGATCTTTGCAGCTGAATTCACATGCAAACGCTGAAGCCTCCACTGCCTTTTTGATAGGACTAGTACTTCACCAGCCCCAAAGAATACTGACGCTGTCATACAAGAATTAACATTCCTGTAAAACCAGCTGTTCTGGTGGTTGTACCATACATTTAAAAAAAATTATGAGAAAGGACAATGAGATGAGTAACAGGAATACAGACAGACAATTATTTGGGAAAGTGCTAGCAAAGATGGCAATGGACCACCAGAGAAGTCCTTGGTGGGATGGGGGACAGGGACAGACAAGGGAAGAGGAGGAGCACTGAGGTCAGACAAGGGAGGGGGATGGAGGAAGGCTCTGCAGGTCATGGGAATTCGCCGGCATCAAGTGTGAATAAGAGCCTGCCCGTGTCTGAGGCAAAACCCTGTAGAGGTGAAGCACTGGGTGACATTTTTAAGGTGAGAGAAAGGTCTGTGAAACAGGTAGGAAGCCGTAGAGGACTGAGAATATACATGTGGAAGATATGATCAGAGCACCAAGGAAGGTAATTTGAGCTGGGGGAGATGAAAAGCATGGTGCTCACAACTGGCTCTCACTTCATTCTGTGCTTAAATACATGCTTAAGTGCTTTGATGAACTGAGCCTTACGGAAGGATAATCTTCTAAGTAGTCAGTAAGGAACATTGAACTCTGTTTTACTGTATTTATTGCACAATCCCAGAAGGATAAAGAATCTAACACTTCTTTCGAAGACTGATTTTATTCTCTTGAACCTTTCAGTGAAGTTTTTACAGCTGTCCTGTCCAAGCCACAGAGAAGTGGAAGGCCAGCACAGTGCCAGGGCATTAATGTAGAAAGGGTTTTAGCAGACACAGAAATAAGTCCTGACAATCCAAGAAACGGCTACTTTTGATCATGCCTACTCTGACCTTAGGTAAGCCTTAGAGGTTAAGAATCATGTAGGAAGATGAGATATTCTTTCACTGTAGCTAAGTCTTTTAAACCTTTTCCCGTTTTCTTTAATATTTTTCAGACATTATCCTTTGTGTTTCGATAGCCGAAGATGCTGCTATGAGCACATCACGTCCTGTTCACGCCAGAGCAAGAATGAAAAGGAGAAATCACACACGAAAGTGATGCTGTATAAAAAGGTAAAAGTGATTCCTAGTAAATTAAATGGTAACTAATTATGATTAGTTTGAAACTTCAGAGATTTGGATTCAAACTCCTGCACTGCCACAACCTTCCAGTGGGCGTATCACTTATACAGAAGGAGGAATTTACCCACAACAAACACGTACCCCTCAAGCATAGGATGAGAATATATTGCAGGTGGCACAGGACCAGAATCACACCAGGAGATTGCACAGACGCCCTGCACGGGGCATACGCTGCTCTGGCCATGCCACCCACGCAGATCAGAGCGCTGGTCCTCTTGGGCCCGTGAGCCTTCATCTTAGAGATAACATGGTGAAATATTGCATTTAGACACTGTTTCCTCACTGTAAATTTTACAGTACAGTCTTTCACAGCATCTCAGGATAAGCTCTTTAGTCACTGCCAGCGACAGGCAAGAACATTATTCCCATTTGCCTTCGCAGCCATGATGTGAACGAGAAGCACATCTCCTCTGTGGTGAGCCTGCAGGTCAGCTGCCAAAGCCTTTGCCAATGTGAGCGACCCAGTGCCAAACCGGTGAATGTGCTCGCTGTCGAGGAATGGTCTTCATTGTGCTTCATGAGCAGGCAACACTGCGTGGAGCACACCTGTCCTATACGCTAACTGCACTATTTTTGTATTATTTTGACATAGGTCTGTTAATTCTTCCCTTAGAGATATCACTCCAATAACCTACTCCCTGCCTGACCTCCAGTCTTAAGCAATTCAATGATTTATTCCAATCCTTCTGCATCCCCACTGAGGGCACTTATAAATTAACCCGGCATTGTGTTTAGAGTGCTTGGATTGATTTATAAAGACGCCTACAAAATAAATGTCCTTGCAGACAGACATGTTTTTTACATATTTTCATATATCAAAGAAATGAAAAGTGATGCTTTAGAAAACACAGCAGTGAAACTCCAATCAAAAGAAATAACGGAGAATAGAATAAGAGACCCATTTACCAGACAGCTCAGATGTGCAAAAGATTTACTTTTGTAGATTATAAATGTAGATGAAAGTTTGATTTCTAGGCTTTCTATCCTGTAAGACATTATGATGTTAGCCAACACAGGGTATATATATACACACTACACACAATATACACATTATAAAAAAATACTTTTTAAAACCTTTCAAGATCTGAGACTCAATCAGAAAGAGGGAGCTTATTTATGCATTTAATGGAAGGTCTCATTCAAGTTGGGCAGGTTGACTCCAAGAGCCACTGTTTTCTGCAAAGATGAAAAAAAATAGAGAAATGCCAAAATGAATACAATTTTAGAAACATGACTACCATAACATTGCTGAGTTTCTCATGAATGACAGCACTATAGGACTGACATTTCATGTGCTTCTGCAATGTATGCTACGTTTCTATTTAGAGCCCTTATAGAAGTTAGTGATGGAGGAAATGATCCAGAAACTATTCCCACTCCCCCACCATTCTCTTCAGGTTTAATAAACTAGAGCACAGAATCAAGTGTTAGAAATGAGCTGAAGTGAATAGGATTGCATGGGCTGAAAGTCAAAATGTTTTTAATGATTCACTGGCTAATGTTGCATATAGAAGAGGGTTCAAGCTATACCACTCAGATCCACACTCAAATTTCCCCAAAGTTTGAGAATTAGTTTCTGTCAACTCCAACTTACAACGCGCACTCGCTTCCCTGCAATAGACTGCAATATATTAACGGGTAAATCGCAGTCACTGGAAGCCCCTTCCCTCTTGCTGCATATTGCCTTAGCCCCCCAGCCCCCCTTAATTCACATATATGCATTGGCGATTTCTTTATATACTGAGTGTAGAATCAGCCCCAAATGTAGCTTTTGCATCTTCTGAATGCATTATCCTATCCTGGGGCCATTAATCACCCTGACAACTGGTGAAACACTAGGAGAGGAAGAGATTTTGATGCCTAAAAGTATAAGGAAGACTCAGACCTCTCCTGCTATTTTTCACTGATGCCCTCCGTACTAGCAGGTAGAAGAGAAGCATGAGGAATTCGGAGCCAGGACAGCCCTTCCTGGGCTATCCATGGGCCAGTCCTACTCTGGACTTTAAGAAACCTGAAGCACACGGATAGCAGTGTGGTTAGTACCCAGCATATTGAAATACATCTGTTCTTGTGCAGCAAATCCATAGTAACTGTTTCCCCCTCTCAGTAGGGGATGGGAGGGTTGAGCATTTTTGGAAGCCAAGCAGCTGCTCCAAGGGATCTGATCTATTTTGGGAGTGAGGGGTGAGAGAGGGAAGGAAGCCAGCAGAGCTAAAAGGAGTCGTTGCTCGGGTTTGCCTTTGCAGTACCCCCCTGCAACATACCTCGGTGACCTAGTTTGCAGAGGTTGGTCTTTGTGAAAGCAATGTTGTCTGAAAGGAGAGTGCCTACTCAGGACAACACCTTCCTAAAAAGAGACAAATGCTTACCCCATACAAAGGAAGATCTCGCTCTGTACGCCAGGACAAAGAGAGGTACCGTATGTGTGAGGGCTGGCTGGGTCCCTTTTTAGTTAGGTGTTTTATAGGAGGCATCAATGGTATTCAAGCTATAGGTCCCAGGGCAGTTGTTTTCTGATGCTGTTCCAGCCTGGCTCATTTTCCAGATTTTTGTCTTCCAAGACTGCTCTACAGAAAACTTGAGATAGGAGGTTTCTATTAAAAGCAACTCCAGTTCAGTTCAGTTTCAGGATCTATTACCATTTCTTTTGCTAAGAACTCATGTTCTGAGCAATCGGGAAGTCTGCTGTGGCTTGATTTAAGAAGATACTTTTTAAAACAAAGTCCCTATGACAGATAGGATTAAACCACCAAAATATTCAAATATGTATGTGTTTCAGTAATGAGCAATATAACATGTCTTACATTCTTCTCCAATACCAGCTGAACCAGTGGAAGAGATTAAACAAAACCAGACAGAGATTAAATTAGCAATGAAATCTTTCATCAAAAAATGCACCAAATAGATATTCAATAGGTATTTTTATATTGGTGGACCACAGGTTGAATTATTGACTCTAATCAACACTTAGTGGATAAAAGCTATGCTTCCTACTACATCAGTAATACCTAGCAAAAAGATACATAATAATTAAGCTTCTAGTTAAAGACTGCTGTGCCTTCAACTGGTTACTAATATAGAAGTAACTGTGCTTGAATTTTTAAGTGTTGAAAGCTATCCACAAACAGATTGAGGTTTAAGGAAACACAGGAAGAAGCATCCGGAGACTCATAGAATTACACTCAACTTCCAGGGAACTACCTGCTAACACGGGCTCGAGCGTATGCACGTCTGTCATCTCTCCACAAATTCTACATTCAGATTTCCCAGATTCCACCTTTTGCCTTGTCCTGAGGAAGCAAACAGAGACCTCATGCATACCCTAACCAGTGAGACACCACTACATGGGCCATTATATTCTAAAATATAATTTGTGATATGCGATTAGTAGACTTTTTTTGTAGTCATACAGCTGTCACAGCCCCAAATATTCCGTCATTAGCTACTCACAATACCAAGACAGTGCACATTAGACCAAATGGTGGGTCTAAATGTGTTTAATGCACCTCAGTCCATGCTTTTAACTTGTAAAGGAATACAGTGGGGGCGTGTTGGAGAAAACGTCTTTCTCGCACTCCCCAGCAAGAACATACTTGAATGAAGTCGTGTTTTGAGAGGGATAGCTAGAAACTCTCCAACACAAAGAGTGTCTTAAAGTATAACCGCTGCCTGGTACTTACTCAATAACATAGAAATATCATTCATTCCTTTATCCTAAATCCACAGATTGAAGGAGAGTTTTGATAATGACCACAATCTGGCAGCGTAATTAAATTGCAAGTTGGGTACCTTGGAAAAATAAAAAAACCCTTGCTGACTTGTAAGCATGCATAATTTATGTTCAAAATAGCTCTAAAAGCTTGTAAGCTCAGGGTAGATATAATTAATGCAGCAAGTTTAGCTGGAGCATCAGCGTGGCTGCATAGATAAAATGATTGTTTGGGACAAGCGAGCAGGACCGAACGCTGGCTCTGCCACCGGCTTCGCGCGGCAGGGCAGCTCACTCAGCACGCACAGGCTGCTACGCCGGGACACGCAGCTTGCGCGGGCTCTACGGACTAGGGTTCCTGTTGATGTTAAACCATAACGTATTTGTGTATTTGACATAAGACAAATGTTACTGAACATTTATCCTACTCTGACCCCAGGAATATTTAAAAAGGGCTATATGGCAAAGTAGAAATTGTTCTAAGAGTCATTAAATAGATTTCTTCCAGCCTGATACTGTGTCTCAGGTCATAGCCAGCATGGAGTACCATGAAGAAATCATCTCTAATCTATACAATAAGCGAGCATTATGTGAGGAAAACTGGATAACTGTTTCTTGGACAGAAAGCTATATTAATGTTCATTCAATTTAACTGTGTTGTCTTTTTCATTTAAATGTTTCTGTTAGATGAGTTAGAGAAACAGGCATATAGCATTTACTTCCTCATTTTAACAACTTCCTGCATTATTCTGTCTCTTTAATACAGCCTCCTCCGTCATTTCATAGCTTTTTTATAATTCTTTTACTTCTGCTGCTTATTCAGCAAACATAATTAGGTAGTCCACAACAATATGACATCTTTTTCTTAAGGCTTGTGATAATTCTGAACACATCCTTATGCACAAGCATTTTAAAACTCTTTCTTCCAATTTGCATTGCTTTGGATTTGCCCACCATGTATATCATCTAGCATCAAAAAAAAAGATGTATTTCCTCTCTACAGCCTGCAATAACCTGCCTCCTCCACGCTTAAATTCAGTCCAGCCTCAGGAAGTTTATCTGTTTTAGAAAGACGGAGTTGTTATCTCTCTTCAATGAGCAGGCAGCAGGGTATGCATGCTATTCCTGTTCCCTACAAAGTACTCCCTTTCTAATTTGACCCATTAACAGTATTTCTGTAACTTTTACAGTCTCTGTGTTTTCTCTGCAGAGCTCGTCATGGTCTATTATTAAGTTTTTCATTAGAACTGAATTCCTAAACTAATAAAAGCTAGGAATTGTCAAAACATTTCATGCTACCATGTTTAAAATATAACAGCAAAATGTAATTTCCTTCACACTTTTCTTCCCCCAAATGTCATTTCATGCCAGGATAAGCTTTTACCCATAACATGATCAAAATTTAAAACCAAATATTTTTAAGTTCAGGAACTTGAATAATTCAATTAACCCATTCCATAAACATTATTGAGTTTACAAAGGCACGCGAGATTTCAATTCTTAAACGTTTTTTTAAAAATAATTAAATAAATCAGAGCATGGAAATCCTTTTTCCATTGCTCACTGCCTCTCTGCTTCAAGTTTCTTCAACATCTCCACATGTTTTCAGTATGCTCCTTCATGTTCAGAACAGGTTGTAGTTAGAATTTCACACAGATTTCCTGGATTTTACTTGATGGCAGATGTTTTCAGGCTTTCATATTACGTTAGTGTGTTCAGGTGTAAATCCACCTTTCAGTACAATGTTTTGAGAGTCTTTTCCCCCTCTGGAGACCTTCTGCTTGGCATGCAATTTACAGTAAACCGTCAGATTTATATTTTAACAACCTACATTAGGATTTATTGGTTTTGATAGACTGTCTGAGAAAGGATGAAACACAGAATACAAAATCACTGGACACAAAGAATCTCCAAAAAACGCCTATGCCTTTCCCAAATCCAAATAATCTCTACCTAACCATTCCCAACAGAAATTTGTCTGATCCTTCCTATAGCAAAAGATCTGTAATCTCTTCCACAGTAATATACTCCACTGTTTCAATATCATCACTGTAAGAAAGACAATCTTACTATCCAACCTGAATTTCTAACCTGATTTTTTTAGGGGTAACCCTGAGTAGCGCAGAGGTACTCACAAGTGTTGGTATTTGACTTCTTCCAACGCATGGCTATATGCTGTGTCTTGGTAGCAGTGTCCATGGGAACGTGAGCACTGAGGGGCTTTTGGGGAGGAGGCTCTAGGGTGTTCCTCTAAGGAATTTGTTTCCTACACATCTACACCCACATTAAGAACTCACTACAATAATTGGAGAACATTTCAAACAAGTTAGAGTGATATGGCAGGGATTATCTTCAGCAAAGTCACACTTTGATAATGCTTCTAAGGCTTTTTATCACAGAAGGAACTTCATCTTCATGGCATTAAAAACAACCAGCCCTTCAACCATGGGATCGTGAGAAAATGAAGCATGAAAGAATGACAAGAAGAAGAATGTGAGAAAATGCCTGATCACCAGGAAGCAAGCTGAAGACACAAATAAGCACATCTCGGGGACTCACAGGTACTTCTATGGCAATAGCTTCGTACAGTTCAATGTATCATGTACCGTTAGAAATGATAACATTAAATCAGACAGACTTGCTACCTAAAAAAATCTTGCTCCTGAGATATTTTGTCCAATATAATCCATTTAAGGGGATATAAAGCATGGATAACAACAGCAGACAAACAGGATGAAGATCGCAACACTATTACAGTCCACGTACATGAAAGGCATCCACCAAAAGGAAAGCGTGATTTTCTGGCAAGTCTGACTTGTCAGTAAAATCCTGCAACATAGACATGAGGATATCTGGTTGCAAAATGGTACAAGAGTTAGGAAAGACTCAGACTGCGTTAAGCCCTTAACTGTTTGAGGCTTCCCAAAGCTTAATTTCCTGAGAAAACAGGATAACATGGAGTCCACTCTAAAAGCCAAAGAAAACAATAAAACATCACTTTCTCAGAAGGATGTGGGTGCTTCTGTTCTCAGTTAAACAGTCAACGTAAGCGTAAATATCCACGTACAGCCCTTTCCTTGACGGTGCTGGAAACACCACCTGCTGAGACTCCCCAGGGCTCTGACCTGCGTCAGCTCCTCCGGGCAGCCAGCTCGTGCTCCCGCTGCTCACGGCTCCCAGCCCTACCTCTACCCACGCTGCCATTTCACAGGGGCCTCTGACACCTCAGAACGTCCCGGAGAACATCATCAGGGTGCTAGGCACTTCAGTAAGCGCGGCCAGAGGAGCTTGCAGAGAGCTGGCTGCCAAGAGCATTGCTCCACAGACCGCAGGAACCTTTGCTACCTTCAAACCACTCAGTCCCTGCTTTGACTTGAACAATGAATTCATTTAAATAAGGGCATGACTATGTAAATACTTGGCAGTAGGAAACATGTGATACAGCACCTTCCCCTCGTGCTGCGTTGCTTAGTGTTTCAGAGGAGCCAGTGCTCTTTTGGGGGACAGCGGTGCAAGCTCACACAGGAGCTTGCGTCAGCGATGCTATGCAATGATTTGTCTTGTCATCTGTGATGGTGTTTGAGCTACACGAGGTACCTAATAGTGCACAGAAAATGGGAAAAAGACTTTTCCTCGGTATCAAGTGAAGTCACCTCGCTAACAAAGCACATGCTGCAGGAAAAATACTTTTGAGGCATTCAGATTTTATATTGGCTGGCCCTTGAATGCCAGCCATTACAGGAAAAGCATACGTAATCCCTTCTCTAGCTCACTTATTCTGACACGTGCTGGGGGTGGAGTTGTTGAGTTACTGAAATAAGCAGAAACACAGAATGTTTAACTATATGTAATAACCAGGAAATACAAAGCACTGGCTGTCCCAATTATCTTGACAGTATTAGATGTATAATTATACAGCTCATCTGTGATGCTGGAATGAGTGAGATAAGCTTAGAAAATTACAGAACAGAGCCACTGTTTATGGTCAATACAATCCAAAGAAAAACTAACGGAACGGTGAGGTGGTCCTGCAGTCCAAGAGGACTGTGTCTAAACATTTACACGGTACTGGTTTACTCCCAGCCCACGTTCTGCCTCTCTTAGGTGGGGAACGTCTATGGACAGGCACATGCGCTGCTATTCAACATGACATTGTGCAAGTCCCCTCCGAGTGGGGAATCCGAGGGATCTGCTGCAATTGTTTGGATATTTGAATGGCAGAATACTAAATGGCTTATTTCTTTAGAAATGCCTTACAGACAATAAACACAATGTTTAGCTTTTTAAAAACAAGTTTTCAAAACATTTTTTTCCAGGCTTCTTCATATAGGAAGGTTATTTATTCCATATTCTTTGTGCAGTCTGCCAGATAAGCATGATGTCTGACAACAGAAATAGATCCTTTCAGCAATGATAAATTTATAATGGCATACAAGAGTTTTGACTGCTTGTGAAGTTCCCTAATTAATTCTTATATAGAGTTCCATTGGCAACAAAATTTATGTTTTGAGATAAAATGAAGCTCAGAGGAGCTACTGAACGCTCTGTTCCTTTTTGCAGATCTTATGTTTAATGTCATGTATTGTTAATCTCTTTGCTTACTAAGGAGGGTATTGTTTATCACTCTGGTGACACAAACTGGCTTTCATTATCGTAAGGAATAACCCTCAGTAAGGCTTACGGCTGCCAAGTGGCTGCACACGTTTTAGGTATGTCCTGAGGCAGCAGCCTAAAGGTTGTCATTAACCCCCACCTGGATCTTGTTTCAGGAAAATCATCTCATGGATTTTCTTTATTGACCTTTGAAATTGGCCTGGAAAATATTGCAGCCTTGATTTTGAAGCAGATAGAGGTCTAGCCCAGACTGAGTTGGGTGTAATTCCTGATATTACTCTATAAATCAAGACAATGAACATTTGGTCTATAATATTTACAGGATCTAAGTGACCCAACTGCACTCTGTAAATAAAAGATCTAAAACTGCCCTTCGACAAGGTTTGCTTCAACGATTCAAGTGATGCCTGGGCTACATTCTGATTCCAGTTTAAAATCTTGAAAGTTTCCTAAATAGGTATTTTAAGCATTTAATCTGATCTATATACATTTTGCTTTTCCTAACTTTCTCCTATAAACCATGAAAATTGCACAGAAAAATGGTGTCCCAATCACTTTGCTCAAGGAAATTCTAGCTAAGATTGACATACAAAAAAGATATTAATATCATGCACATTTAGTGGGAATTGTATCCTGCAATAATCAAAGCTATTTTTGGTGCAAAGAGATTAAGAGCTTGACAAGTTTTTAGTGTTCAGTTGTAAAACAGAAAAAAAGGATCCATGGCCGTTAATTCACGAGAGGATACCAAATGCAAAGACTTAACTCCGCAATGGCAAACATTTCAAAGGAGGTTATTGTTGTTGGAAAGGAAATGATCAGACTAGCATGTCCCTGCTGAAGGGCTGCAATTATTCTTTAAGCTTTTAGCAATTTGAGCAGTTTCAACCCCAGCTCTATCGAATTAAAAACTTGGGAAGCAAATTCTGAACCCATCAGCAACGCCACACTTCAGTAAGCGTTTTTCTATAGACTACTCCATCTTATTTTTCAAAGCTCAATCTCCTTCCAGCAAAGTATTTGCTTTAAAATATATAAGCAAAGTTTGCAAATTTAAGGTGACTGGGCACTATGGCCTGATCCAAACGACACTGAAATCAGAGACCTCCATCAGCTTTCATGGAGGCACTACTGGACCAGATATCCCCTCTTCTCTGGCTCCCAGAAACAGCTCTGGGATTTGGGAGCCAACTGGAAGAATGGAAAACACCCCAAAACACAGAGCGGGGGGAGGAAGAGAGGTCTCGGGGAGAAGGCCAGCAATTTCTTGATCAGTTTGGGGTTTTCCCTTTTATTTCTGATGAGCGGATTTAAACGTGATCTGGAAGGGTTTCAGCAGAAACCAGTGCAGATAAAGCTGGTAGTGGCCGGTGCCAGCAGCGAACACTGATGGCCCAGGGAAGAGTACAGCAGGGAAAACAAGTGGTAATACAACCCCTAGATACCCAGAGTCCAGCAGTCTGCAGCTAAACCTCCTTGAACCAGAAATTATGTGTTTAACGGAAGAAAAATCAGCAGGGATCTGTCCAGTCCATTTTGAAACGTGTAAAATTTTAGCATCCACAAAGTGCAGGGCAAGAACCGTAAACTCAGAAAGTTTAAGAGCAGAAAAGTAAATAGCTGAAGTCTCAGAAATATTAAGTGACCTCTAATGCTAAATTTAAAGATCCACATTCTCCCCCAAAGGTTTTTTTTAAAATGCAGCAATTTGATGACTGAAGCAATGAACACAAAGATGAAATCCAGCAGAATGCCAAGTTTCATATAAGATGATGATACAAATATCAAGATAACATCCTTTTTGTACTATTTTATCCTCATTGCCTATGCTATTCAGCCTGCTTGACCCAACCTACAAAATCTGCCCAAAATATCACTATAGATTTACATATAAAAAGTTAAGGAACAGCTAATACAAGAAAATCAAAATGACCTGCAGGTGGTACAGCTAATTCTGAAACTGCAGCCTGGGGTTTTTTTGTTTGGTTTTTTGGTGGGTTTTTTTTCTTCTATCAAAGGCATTGAGGTCAGTTCTAAACTTTTTCTGCTGCTGTGTGAAAGAACAGCAGAGCTAATAAACTTGTATTTCCTATAGGTTTTGCCCTCTATCAGTTTATTTTGCCATTTTTGCATCATAGTTATCCCAAGTCCTTCTGATTATGATGTCCTCTAATATTTCTAGTTGTCTCATGTTCTTCCCCTAGCAACAGTACTGTCATCTGCTTAGCACATCCCCTAACTACCAGACAGGCAAGTGCTGCATATCCTATAGATCATTCAGGCTACATATATACACTCACCAGATGGATGTACATGTTTGCTGATTAACCAGTTGGAGAGCACTGCAAGCCAATCAAATATTGAAAGGTATTAAAAAAATATTTTTTTTAAAAAATCTCTCCCCAAGAAGCTGTAATCTTTAGCTAGCAAACAGAGAGAGAGGAGGTAAAGAAAGGTGCCTTCAAATGAGGGAGGTAATGGAGAGAATCACTGGGTGCCTGATATTGCATGGGTGGCATTTACCTCTATCTTTTCCTTAAACAAAGGACTAAAATCCACCACTTTTACATCAATCATCGAACTTCTTGCTAAAATGAACAGAAGCGGTTGAGATATTCAGCAGGGAAAAATCCTAGACCCAGCAAAGCCAACTTCAGGTGTCAGACTCATCTCCCACCTTCTAGCAAGTTGCCTGAAACTGAGCTGAAGGGAGTGCGTGTGCCCATCCACACGTGTTGCCTGCTGAAGCACTGAGATTTCAGTAGGTGTGCAGACCAGCAGACTGCTCCCGGCATCTGCCGTACCCTCAAAAACTGTTTTGATAGGGAACACCAAGCTACAGTTGTTCCTGTATGTTCCTATACTACACTGTCTACAACGTGAAAGCTCTCATCAGAGCCTGCATGGGATTTGTCATCAGTAATCTCCCTAGGATAATTAATCTAGAAATCTATATCTACAAGAGTAACAAGAAAACTCCAAAGCAATTGGAACTCTCATGGAACCAGGTTGTGCCTGACCATACCTGATGCAGTCAGTCTTGAGAGCAGGCAGTGAATGTCCAGTTTCTGCAAATGGGCCAGACCCAGGGTGTTTAAGTCACACTGGGTTTTGTGGCTCTACCATGGCTCACGTTCTTACGAACTCAAATCAGGTCTCCTGCGCAGCACATATTAGATCTGCTCAGACCATGCCTGTGCAGGGAAGGAGACATTACCCGGACTGCAGTGGTACTTCGGCAGGAGGGATGCACCTCTCTCCCAGGCTGGGCACTGTTCCTAAGCACATCTCCCATTTCCAGCCTGAGATTCACGTGGTGCTGGAGAATAAACATTCCATGGGGCTTTCTTCAATACCTACACTCTGCTGAAGTTCTACCTCACATGTGCACAGTGAGGACAATAACAGCTTCTTACTGCAAAGGGGACACAACATTTTATAAATCTGTTCAAGACTGATTCACCACGAGCAGTTAAGATGGAAGATGCCCAAGACAAACAAATCTGACTCCAAGCCACAGAACTCTCCCGCTGATGGCAGCACGTCCTTAGGAAGTTACTCCAGGCTTGTCCTTCACTTTCCTTGTGCCGCAGAAGTAGAACATTACTCACGTTTCTTGCAGAGTACGTTGAGATCTCTAGATGGAAAACATTTTACAGGTGAGAACTATATTATGCAGACACACGCCTTTACCTGCCATTGCTCATTTATAACCTGAAATGCATTTGCTGTTAACCAGCTTTTTTAAATTGAGATCGTCCCATTAGCTTTACTGCTTGCTCAAGACTCATCGGCAGTGTTTATAATATAAGCGCAATTTGAAGGATTTGTCTCATCTTCTTAAGTTGCTTGGAAAATGGGAGCAGAGGAGATGAGACTAATTGAATGGTTATAATGGGGGGAATGGGGTTTGCTTTTCAATGCAGGAGACCTAACAGCCATTTGCTGCAACGAAAAAGCCAAACGACAAAAAGAGTATAACTATTTCAAATTCTGCTTTCCCTAACAAAGCAGTTACAACACCAAATTGTAAAATATAAGCTCACATTAGTCCTTCTTACAACTCCTAATACTTTTCTATGACAAGAATGTCAAAAATATAGCCCATGAGCCAGACTGATCCTTCCAAGTACTTTAATCTGGCCTGCATTGTAATCCGGATCTGGCCTGCCAGTCAGCTCCGAGGTCTCCGCGCTTGTACAACTTCACCGAGAGTAACACAAGCCAGTGGGAGCAGGGGGAGGACCAGGGTGCATCTGAAGTGGGTGAGTACCTGCAGGAGCAGCACACGGAGCACCATGGCATCGGCTCTGTGCAGCCCCGGGCGCGCAGGGGAGATGTCCCAAAGGGCTTCCGAAGGAGCCCTGCTGCCCAGCACCCCGATTCCCTGCGGAGGAGTGGAGGGCAGCTTGCCTGTGTTATACAGCAGCCCAGCCCCCTTACCCCACACAGCTTTACTGTGGAGCAACCATTAAAAATAAAAGGAAGAGCAGTGCTTTAACAAAATTCCTCACTTGATACAGATTTTACAGCTCCTGATTAAGTCCGATGCTGCATGAACAAACACATACCAGCAAAAGCTGTGCTATGCAATAACATAATCACTGCAGGAGTAAGCATTTCCACCCTTGAAAGGGTGTCACTACACAATGTTAATTGCCACTGGTACTTCTCTAAATTAGCGGACTATTAATAGATTGCTGCTGAAGATAGTTACACTAGAAAAGCTTTGAAAGGAATCCTTGCACCTACCGGCTATTTAAAGAGTCAGAATTCCCACTTCAGACACCTAAATTCATGATTTCTCACATGGTCTCAGCAAACCTAAGACCACGGTGCTGCTGAACGGGCGGGCTGCCCTCCCTCTCCCGCACAGGAGAGCCTGCAGAGCATCGCCTCTTCCCTTGCACGGGGGTCAGTGACCTCTGAAAACGAACCCAAAGCACGGGGTTTATTTTCAGCCAGATCGTCAAACTGCTCTGACCCACTTCAGAATAATCCAGTCACTAAAGCAACACAGACGCAAGGAAAGGAGTACTGGCCAGCGTGGAGCTGCACCAGACATCTACATGTACCACGTATTTAGACTGGCTTAAGCTGACTGGTAAATCCTGCTCCAAGTTAGAAGCTAAGATGGGACCACGCACCTATCTCTCCCTAAGATAACAAAGCGTTGATTGGAAACTGAGCTCAAAGCCATCACTCGTTACAAGCCGAGGTGCAGCATGCACGTCCGAAACACAGCAGAAAGATTCTGGATCTAGCAATGCCATATTCCTACTCGCCTAAGTCCTGAGGCAATGTTAGTCAACCTTTCCTCCCCCCTCTCATTTAGAGGATGTAAAGCTAGGATGGAAAAGTAAGGCAGAAGTAAGTGAAGTCATCTGACTTTATCAGCCCTTGATTTCATAAAATATGTCAGAAAGAGAGTGGGTTATAACTAATAATAGGTCTTTTTTCTTCTTTTTTCCCCTCCCAACAGGTCTCAGGAGACGTCATTTGAAGGTGGTTAAAAGAAATAAAATAGGTTGTCTCTCCATGGGCAAAGTGGGAAAAGTAGGTTTTCGTGTGGGGGTGCTGCAAAAAGAACAAAGGCAGAATATCTGCTGAATCACCACAGTCTATCCACTACACTCAAACAGCTCTAATTCTCCTCATTTTGCAGTACCCAGCAATCAAGCGATAGTGCTGCCGAGAGGAATTTTAACCAACACTACGGCAATCAAACAAAAGCAACGCCATTGCAAACTAGCTGTTCTAGATGACATCTACTGCTATCATTCAGACCCAAATAAATTTGTTGGCATTCAATAATAATGGTGACACACATCTGCTGAAAGTCAACACAGGGGTCTTTCTACTGATGGAGTCAAATGATTAATTCCACGATAATCACTGTAGGGAGTCACTTGAGAGATATATCAATCAAGAAAAAGCTCCTTTGTCAACATTTTTAAGAAGATAAAGAATGAATATAAATAACAAGTGCGGTCAGGAAAACAACTGGGATGGGGAAAGAAGAAAACAGAAACTGAAGAGAGAAATTTAGCATTACTTAAGGGCAGGAAATCCTTTAGACATTGGCCACGCAATGCTCTGTGCAAAGTAGCAAGGGATCTCACAAGTTTCTACCCAGCCTGACAAACTGAGTTAGTTATTGACTTTACAATCCATACAAAAACCAAGAGTGACAAAAAATCCAGTTAATTTGGTTAAACTTCAAGATTAGGAGGAGTGTTTGTATTACAATATTTAAAGACATATTTTACCTCCATTTGGCTATAGAATGAGATGCATCAAAGATTTTTTTTTTTTTTAAGAGCGTTATATAGCTAATTAATTGCAAGAGTTTCTCCTCCTCTCAGAAAAGAGGAGGTGAAAGTCTTGCATGGACCATGATCAAGCACCCACATAGCAAAGTTTATCATTTTTTTAACTAATCACTGCTAATTCCTTGCACCTAGTAAAGGTCTTGCAAGGTGCCAGCTGACTTTAACTGACATTGACTTCAGGGGGTATGGGTTTAGGCTCAGCACCACACAAGTTCAAAATTTTAATTACTGCTTAAAGTAATCATGCAAGAGAATCTCCTTCTTGGGAATTACCCAATTTACCTATGCAAGGGTGTCAGAATTTTGCCTCCCTGCCAACTTCGACAGAAGACACACCTTTTCTTAACTTTGCACTCTTTCGTGGCTGTCACCGCTACCTGTGTCCAGCCGCAGACACGCGGTTGTTAGTGGTTGCGTTTTCCGTGCTGGAAATGACCTGACATACAGGCACACTACGGCTGACTTTAACTAAGTTGGATGATAACAGCAAGAAGTTCAGCCTAGCCTGTTTAAGGATGTTTGGGACTTAAATGCAGATTCATTCTTCCAGCTTGAAACATCTGAGCAGAATACCTAATTTAGGAGAACAGTCATTTTATACTCCCTCAATAGTAAATGCAGATAGGCAGACACCTCCAGAAAATTAGCAGATTGGAGACTGAGTCATACTCCGGGGGTGTTTGTCTCTCCAGTGACACAAAGGAAACCAAGGGTTTCACTCCTAACTGGCACGGCAGTGACTACCTGAGCGATACCTCCAGTAAGACAGGACAGGTCGAGGCTGCAAAGCAGGGGGTAGAGAGGAACTCCCCCCGCTGCTGGCAGGGGCTCAGCTCTGTTCCCATCATTTAACTGCTGTTGGTGCCCGAGCTATCGGCATCAGCCTGTCCCGGATGGGTCTGCAGTCGGGGTGCCAGTCGGGGGATGCTTTCTCAGAGACACAAATGGCATAAAAAGCTACATTTTCATTCTGTCCCTGTGATGGAGTTTCAGAGCCAACAATTAAGCAGACTGTGAAACAGGGAAATTACTGCATGAGAAATTCTTGTTATTTCCTACCTTCAGTACTTACATTTGTTTTCTTAGTGTTTTAGTTGCCCATTTTATAGGGTTTTGCAAAAATTATTGTAGATGGGAAATGAGATAGCTATGAGTAAGTGATAAGGAAATACAGCTTTATCTTAAGGTACCAAGCTGGGAGAAACTGGCTTTTACCGTTCTGTCGTGTTTGTGAAGAAAAGGTTGACTTCTATTTTTCAGTTCTCCATAGGGAAATTTCCACCAGAGCTGGTCAAGACCCAGCAAAACCTCAAAAACATCTACCCACATTTTCAGTCAGACACACAGCTGAGGGATCCTTGCATCATGGTTTCTGTGGGTTTTGATAATGGTAAAGTTGCAGTATTCACTTGCCCCGTTTCCATTTTGTTGTTGTTGTTGAATGCACAAAACATCTTTTTATGTTACTGCAGCAGGTCACTCCCGACACATTGCTCTGATCACACATAGATATCGCACACAAGGGGAATTTTTAACGACTACAAGTTATGCTGGTGATATGCTACTGATTTTAATGGAGTCAAAAGGTCCCTGCTGAATGCTACAATTTACAAAATAGCACCAAAAAAATTGAGGTAACTACCAGATCGCCAAGGTAAGCACACTATACATACTATACACCCCTATCGCAGCTCTACCAGGGCATATTTTTTATACTTTCACAGACCTTAGCTTGAAAGAATAACAACCCCCCTAGGAGAATAAAATTGGTTCTCTTCCTAACTATCTAACCAAAGGCAATATTTTCTTTTCTAGAAAGCAAAAAAAATCAGATAATATTGAGTTTGGTGTCTCTTGCACATTTCCCACCTTCTCTCCCAGTCATTGTCCAGACGTGAGTGAGCACGTCCAGTAGCCTGCGCCCGTCCGGTATGGACATGCACACAACAGTGTTTTCATAACCGTTTGAATAAAAATCCCCTTGTACTACACAGCTGGCAACTCGCCACAGAAGAAAAAAGCCACTTTTTACAGAAGATGCTGCTTCTTGTTTAAATGAGCTAAACAGTCATGGGAGTGGTGCACGTATAGATCACATATAATTAATAATACATCACAAATAATTGGTGATGCAGTACAGCAGTAGCAGAAGTCCAGGGGGATCTAAAGTACTGCTAACAAAGCAATACACTTTGTGATTCAGCAAGAAAGAATTAATGACTTCAAGCCTGAAATAGAAATGTGGTCAGCTGGCATTAAGCTTGATCCTCCTTTTTGTATAATGGCAAATGCTCTATAAATGCACAAAAACTTCAATAGTGCAAAACTTTGCTATGTGATTCAGCAGAGAAACCAAAGTTTAAAACTTTTGTGAATATCACTGAAAATTTTACACGCTATTTTGCAAAGAGATTCCTAGCTCCTGCCAGATTGCCATTCACGAAAGCAGTCCAGTCTAACTCAAGACATTTCTAAGAGATCATAGCTGTAAAGCCAATGGAAACCAGAGACAATTATTTGCCCTGTACATTGGAACATGGCCCCTTTGTTGAGGTTTTTACGTACTACAACAATACAAGTAGTAAATAATAATAATAGATCCAGCTTGGTATAAATAAACTCTATTTTCCTAGATGTTATTCTTCAGCAACTAACTGAAGTGTTGCAATGACAACCTTAATCTTTGCATTTCCAGTTTTGGAACATTCATAACTATATTAAACACTATTTTTCATTTGGTATTTCCAGAAGATGTATAATAGATTTGCAGCATCATTTAGTAAATAAATTCATTATGCTTTTCATTAAACTGTACTAAGGGGAAAAAGGAACCTTTCTCTATTATTGATTCTCGCGGGCAGTCTACCATGAAATTTTTGATGTAGTTTTTTGAGGATTAAAAAGTTGAGCATAAAAATGTATTATTGATTGTGCACTGCAAAGTACAGTATACTGCTCATCCAACTCATATATTATTGATTAAAACACTCAACAGTTCTAACCTTTCACGCAGTTGCTCCGAGGTAATTTTTTTCATGAGGATGTCAAGGTACTGTGCTTACAGATTGTACTTCCCAGTGAGTTTGGAAAACTCATGGACCAGCTACTAGAGTTGTTTAAAGCGTTTTGTTGATAATCTCAGAGTCCATACATTTAAAAAAAAGGGACTAGCTGGGGCAGAAAGACACTTTGCATCTCACTTGCAGGTGAGATGTAGCGGATGGAGCACCCAATCCATATGAGCCAACAGAAACTCAGTAACTAGTTAGGCACACAGCTGTCAAACACGGGTCTGCAAATACCTGTCTGGATGCTAAATACAAAAGCAAAAGTTGCCTGACTTTGCCACTGCTATGCCTGGAACAAGAGATGAATGAAAAAGGGATTTATGACTCAGGAAGCATCTCTGGGATTAGCACCTTGATGGCTTTTCCCAGTCTGGAGCATGTTACGCACTAGCAATTTGTCAGAGCTGAAACCGAAAGTATGATCGGCACCAAAGAGATCAGATCCTGCAGCTGTCTCCATGTTGTTGGATTCTTACACCTCACAGGTTTGTCTTCTGAGCTGTGGTTAGATTTTGCACACTGTATTTATCTCCTTTACAGAAGTATTTAAAATAAAATATATATATTTATTACATTTGGTACAAGGAGATAACATACTGTATGATGAAATTTAAAACAGAGTTATAATAGAGAATTCCTTCCTGAACTGGTCTGAGGCTTAGAAGAGGAAGTGGATGGGAACATCACCTTTCTGTCCTCTGATCTGTAAGCAGAAAAAGTGTCTTCTATCCATAGAAAAATCTGTGGAGATATATGTAATAAAAACTCCTTTCCACAATGGAATACCTTACTCATAGAAATCCTATTGGAATATTCTAGTCTGCCATTATAATAAAGTCTAGCTCTACATAAGGACAGAAGTGACAAAAATAACATCACCAGGGTGATGGCTACTTGATGGATTTCACAGAATGATTAATCCAATGAAAAAACCAGAATATTGTGGCACTGATGTAGCCGTCTCTTTCTTGAGTATATCAATTCACAAACGTCTCTAAACACAGGCTAGCAGCCCACTCACAAAAAGACTATAGAATATTTGTCATCATGTATTTCATGAATGATGTGAGCATTTTAAAATAAACTGAAAACTATTCTTTTCAATTCATTGGCCTTAGTAAGAATTCAAAGATAGGTCTAGCAGGAAACCCAAGTTGGAAATCCTTAAAATGCAACTTCAAAAATGTCTTTTGTCTACATTTGGCATCATGACTTTTATGTTGGTGGAACAGTGCCAAGACGAAAGACCAGAAAAAAGCAAATTTCCCAAGTACCAGGCCAGCACCACAAATCACCGTCAGTGGGGCTTGACTTCCATGGATTGCTTCACCATTCAGAGAAGATTACTCAGACGCAGGGCCAAATAGCAAACCACTCTGCAGACACAGTATAAAGTAAAATTAGAAAATTCATTGAAGTTAATTTGCTCCATGGCCTGGCTACAAAACTATCACGTCTGGACATCTGGTAATGATTTTGGAGTGCTCTGTCATCCAGCGATCCTTCCTCTCTCCTTCACACTGGTGAGGCACCTCTGGAGTGCTGGGCATGGTTCTGGGCTTCCCAGTACGAGCCATGAACATACTGGAGAGAGTCCAGCAAAGGGCCGCTAAGGTAATTAAGGGAGCACAGCATCTCTGCTACGACGAAAGCCTGAGAGACCTGGGACCGCTCAGCCTGGAGAAGAGAAGGGTCGGGAGGGTCTCATTATTGTGCATGAACAGCTGATGTGAGAGCGTAAAGATGACCGAACCGGACTCTGCTTGGTGGTGCCCAGCGAGAGGACAAGAATAACGGGCACAAACTGAATCACCAGAGGTTCTGTTCAAACGTGAGAAAAAAACGTTTCACTGCAAAGGTTATCAAACACGGACGGGTTCCCCAGAGAGGTTGTGGAGTCTCCATCCATGGAGATACTCCAAACCCGACTGGACCTTGCCCTGAGCAGCCTGCTCTAGCCATCCCTAGACAATCTCCCCAGATCCCTTCCAGCCTTGAGGAGTGTGTTATCCTGTGATTTCACAGATAAGCAAACAAAGATGCCAAGGCAGATGGAATGGAAGGAGAGGGGCAAAACGAGCATCAGACAATGAAAATACATTTAAAAGTCCATTTACTTCTTTACACTGACATAAAACGAGGTAACCCCAGCGAGCGCAGGGCAGCTGTAATGCTGCAGCAAGCGGAGCAGATGCAAGCTCTAAAAGCTTAACCAGTTCCTGCAGCAGCACATTAATATCTATACTGACTGATCTGCAATCCTGCTTGCTTCAAGGACCAGGTTAAAAAAAAACAGAAAACATTCCCTTATGCTCCATGTTTCTAGATGTGCCTGGAGAGGCGGCGGAGGCACCTGAACAGAGAACACAGAGATCCAAGGCGTGGGCAACCCTCCTGCCTACTGCACGCATAGTTCATCTAGGAGAGGCTGCATTAAGCGCTGAGCGCGGAGGCACCGAGGAGGTTACTGTCTCATCCAGCCAATTATCACTTTCTTTTTGCCCAAATTTGTGCTTAAAGAACCCCTCTGTGTCCTGCTTGGACGCACGCCCCTGCACTGCAACAAGGGACGTACATCACCGCTGCTGCTGGGCTTTGGCCAAGTACCCATCCTAAAGTCAGGAGGGAATTTTGCCAGCCGGCGACGGGGACTGGCTTTCCCCCCTCCACTCCTCGCACGTCACTGCTATGCTAGCAGCAGCGGGACAGCGTGGGTTGCCCTAAGACAGGTAAGAAAGTCCCCGCTCGCAGCTTGCAGCCTGATGTAGTGGAAACCTGAACGGGACGACTGCCAGAGACAGGCAATAGCGGAGCTGCTCTGGCAGCTGTAGGAAGGGGGAGACCCAAAACATTTCCATAAGGAGATTTATCTGCTCGGGTTACTTCTGCTTCCCCAGCCCCTTACAGACGCAGGAAGGCGGCAGGGGAAGGGCAAAGAGGCTCCATCTCACGCAACTTGCTGAAATCAGCTTTTAACCTCACTGGAACTAATTGAATCACTGGGCTCGGCATGTGCATATACGTAAAAATAAAGATGATGTAACTAGAAGGGCGGGACGTGTGTACGGCCCTTCTGCCGGGTGGCTGTTCCCAGCGCTCGGTTCCAGCCAAGCTACAGGGACACAGGGGCTGCGTGCAGCTGGATAAACTGGGACCAGCTAGCCATACAGTGACACTGTGAGCGCGTCTCCAAACCAACCGGGAAAACTTCAGTGAAACACGGGTCGAGACAACAAACAGAACTACCTACAGCATTATTTCCTGCAGGGAGCTCAGACCATCCTCCCACTCCCTTTCGTCTCAGCCTTAATAAAGAGATGTCAGATTTACAGGATCATCTCGCCTGCCTCTGCGTCAGCGAAACCGTACTAGATTTTTGCAAGTGAATCTCCCAGATAAGAAATGCAAATCAATTTGTCTCTTTTTCTTCATTGTGCCAGTACCCAAAATATGTTCTCTGGGATTAAGCGAAGGATTGGCAGGCTGCGCGAAGGCTGCGGGGGTTGAGGGAGGGGGCAGAAAGGGTGAAATAAGCAGTAAAGAGTAATCTGCAAACCCAAAGCAGGCTGTGGGAATGAAGAGTGCTTCATTTCTTCACGACGTCTTGGAACGGAGATGAAAAAGCAGCTGCTGGGTGAGCCCTGAGAGCAACATAAAGCAGCAGCGACCACCTGAAACACCCAGGTGGCATTTGCACTGCTCTTAGTTTATTTTTCAATAGTAAAATCTCCTCTTTGTGAGTCATTACTGTTCTTTGAAGTTTGAAGAAGTATTTTCACTCTAACAGTCACCAAGGAAATCTTCCACAAGAAGAAAAAGAACAGAATCCAAAGGAGAAGCAGAGCAAGGAGATTCACACACACTTCCAGATTATTTTTTTTCTAAATATATACATAAAACCCCAACAAACCCAAACAACTTATCTCCTCTGAAACAGTTTCTGCTTCCTGCTCATGTGTCTTGCAAGACAGCAGGACACTTTCTTCTTACTGAAGGTGTTTAGTGGCTTCAGACATCTCAAAAATCAAATGTGGTGCACCAGCCCAGAGCACTGCTTTGCTTATTATGCCATCTGGTATGGCCCACGAAATGACGTCACGTAACACAAACCCAAGAACTCAGCTAAACAAGGTTAGAGTGAGGCTTAAGTCGAACCGCAAGAGACACCCTCACTCTTCTCCTCATCATCCCTTTCTTCTGGAACAAAGCAGAACCAGCCAAGATCCTAAAAACCGTACTTATTGTCAGTTATTCACTGGTATTGTACTGTGCCATCGAGAATTACCAGTCCAGGAGGTTATTTCATTACAACCTTGCATAAGTATAAAACAAGAGAAACAATATAGCTGGAAACAAATAACACAAAGATATTGAAACAGTTTTGATCATCATGAAAAGTATAGGCCAAGGTTTTGTCTGAGAAGAGGCTGGTAGAAGAGAAGGCAGGCACTGGGGCAGTTTGCACTGTATAACATTCCCACACATAACTTATCTTTTCCCTTCCTTCACCTTCTGTGAGAATCACTGTAGCTTATTCTTCTTCTGGAAACCCGTGCTGCGAGGACATGACAGAAACTCCCAGTGAAACGTGAAGCACACAGGAGCAGCTTAGAAATTATCATGAGAAAAAATACAGGTATAAACCAATTTTTAGCATCTTTTGCTTCTTTACGCAAAATGAAATCCAGAGATTTCTCATTGGCATGAACCTGCATGGTATGCAGCAGGAATGGTGATTTTTATCCACTCGTGAAACCAGATCTATAACTACAATCACAACAGAAGCTTGTCAAATTAACGCTGTCACTTTTTCCATCTCCCCACCCTTCCCAAAATATCTGCTTTAGGGAATAGGTCAGACTCCTGGGTCAGCTTGACTGCCTTAGTCTGCATTTCTAACCTGCTTCCCATCATATCTAAATGCTTGGCGCTCATAACTTCCATGAAAATTTGGAGGGGGAGGGAGGGAAGGGAGGCAGAAGAAGAAAAGAACCCCAGAACCACCCAGAGCAGCATCCCAGCCACCTTAATGATGTGATACAAAACACAGGGGTTAAGAAAAGGTGTGCACATCAGCCAGAGACACAGCTACAGCGATAAGATGGCTTGCGGTGACCCACACTGTAACTTTGGGGAAAGTCTGAATACCGGGGGAACAGGAAAGCTCTCCTTTTATTTCCCAACATAAAACACCGGTGTGAAGTTTTATGGGGTACCGACAACCGCCCCACGCGTTTGGAAGGGCGAGGAGCGCTGCAGACAGAGGCAGCCTGGGTGCTAGCTGGGCAGGGCGAAGGTAACAGCCTGATCCAGCCAGACCTGCCTTCAGCTGCCAGCACCCAAAGGTACGAGCAACGCAAGGCTCTGAAAGACCACGAGCATTAAATGCGATCTGCCCTTGCACTTACTGGGACAGTCGTTACCTGACTCCTCCAGCCCAGTGCAGCAGCAGCTGCCGACTGATTCGCATGCAGCACCACTCAGTCCGCGATCTCTGCTGACGTGACGTGAGCTGTATAAAGGGCTCTTTCAGGAAAGGATTGTGGAAGCTGAATAAAGGCAGTCGGCTTTTATTCTAAAGAAAATGCTGTGCATCAAGTCTATTAGATTTGCATTGCACAAGAATTATGCCCAATAATGGCTGAATCTTTACTGCTGTTAGTGGAAAAAAAAAAATAAATTCTACCAAACAGGAAGGTAAGGCCAAGTGAGAGGGTAACGGAGATTTATTTTTATTAATCAGGATTCAGAAGGCAAACCACAGGTTTTACTAAAATACTGCTTATTAAAATAATTTTCCAATCAAACAGTTCATTGTATTTACCCAGCATTGCAAAGGTGCCTGCTAGGTCAGCCCAGCCTGGAAAAGGCGCTTTTAAATCTGCTCACTAGCCCAGGCTGTCAAAAAAAGCTTTGTATGCTAACATCTTTTGAAATAAGAGGGTACAACCCTGAGCCCACTGAAGTGAACAGCAAAACTATTAGCCACACTGGGCCAGGATTTTCATCTGTTTTTAAAAACACTGTGGTAAGCAAATATTCCTGTTGGATGCGGGGTACGCCAGAGAAAGAGTAAGAGTGGGCAGCTCCACAGCGCAACGCGCTCTGGAGACAGCCTCAACGCCTAGGCAAGGAAAAAGTGAACCATGGTACAAAATGGTTAGCTTTTAAGCAGTCACATTAAATAATCAGATTTAGGGCTAATTTCGCAACATCCCTAGACTGTAAAAGCCTAGATGGGAGCTTTGAATTTGGAAGGGTTCTTGATACAGCCTATAGGCCAGAGAGACATATAAAAATCTTGATGACTTCACATGACCTTTCAGATGGGCAACACCATTAAACAACTAAGCAAAGGAAAATTCACGCAGTTATGTTAAATACTCCTGTGGAATTAACAGTGATTTTCCTACAGATACCCAAGTTAAAACAAAGCGTACCCCAAAAGGGTGGACGTGGATCCTTGCCATGTGTGTGCTGAGGTGTTCTCTTAAGTCTATGAGGTGATGCTGCAGGTGAGGGAATAGGAGAGAAGCCACTGCAGTCAATTTGCTTCCTGCTTGGCTTTTGTCGGAAGTGAAAGAAGAGACACCCTGCCCAGAACTGGCCAAATAAGCTTCCTGCAACAGAGACACCTTGCAAAATATTAGTCTGATTTTTGGCTGCATGTTTTGCTGCAGTCTCCACTCAGATGCCTGTGAGAGCATGGACATTCAGGATGAAACAGAGGAAAGAAGGAGAAAGTCAATATTTTAACGTGGTATTTTAATTTCAAGCCAGTTGTCCAGACAGACACAAATCCCAACCAACTGTAAATGCTTAAAAATCAGCATACGTTTAGCCTAAACAAACTAATCACTGTCAGGGATTAATTGGGATGAATTGCCTTCAGGAAATGCTTGTCTGACTCCACTGACTGGAGAAATACTCTGTAATAAATCCTTATGTTTTAAACAAATTTTCTCCAGAGTTACACTGGCACAACCTGCTGTGGGAAGGAAACCAGCAGCCCCTCTCAGCACCTCCATCGGGACAAGCACCAGCAGGTCCGTGGCCTCAGATAAGCCGCTATCAAGAGCGTCCAGAGGAAACAACTTCTGATATTATAGATCCTCAAAGCCATTCGTGGTGACATTTGATACAGAACTATCAGCCAGTTTTATCAACAGGGGAAATGAGGTATTGACTACAGGGAGGCTGATATGGTTCTGGTGGAGAAGTCAGCCTCCTGACCACCAGTTCACTGTCCTAGCTGTCCTTTTTATAGGATAGCTTAAGAAACAAAAAAATAAGCCAAACCCAAAGCCCACAAGGTATGCAAATCTTGAAATTATCATCAAATCAGCAGTGGCATTTAAAATAAAACACACAGAATTTCCTGTGTTCCCTTCTCCCCAGTCTTTTAATTATTCATACCCAACATCAGAGAATAGGGAGAGCTAAACATTCGGAAGCTGGAAAGGTTGACGGGGCAGCAGCCTGCAGGAAAATGAAAGGGATTTCTTGCTCTCCTTCAGCTGGAAATACAGACGCTGGGACCCCGTCCAACAGGAAGGACATCTGGGCTAAGGAGAACAGGCACATAGATTGATCTATGCCAGAACGGGCACTGCCAGCAGTGAAAAACGGCTAAGAGGAGGCAGAAGAGCATGAAATGGTTTATTACTGTCCGTAGAGATATATTCCAGTAAAATTCTTGTTTTCTTGAGGTTGTCTCTCTTACGCAACACGGCTACTTTTTTGCTGTTTGGCACAGATGGGAGGCTTGTGGTTCAGAGAGTCTTGATACGTTCAGCACAGTGAGCTCAGAAAACCTGAGAAAAGCAAAGTGGGGGACACACCGCACAGTGGGCTTTAGCTTGCCTCTCCTTCCAGAAGTCAACCAGATGAAGCAGAAGCAGAATTAAGACAGTATTCCTAGCAGTTCAATCTTTTCACACTTTCTCTTTTGCCTATTTTTCATTTTCTAAGAGGAAAAATCCTTAACTCAGAATAACAGAAGCCCTTTGTTCCATGCTCAACACACTGCTATGCACTCCGCTAACACATGCCACCTCCTGCACCCTCCTGAGAGTCTGTTTCGCAACGCAGACAAGTGTCTGCTGGCAATCCCAGCAGTCACAAAAACATGAGTCAGACGTTGGAGTCTATCAGATTTTTAATACTGTATATTAATGGATTTCTGTTTGACATTTGGATATGGATTTATTTTATTTCAGCTGTTAAGCTGCTTAGAAAACATACTTTCAAGTTCATTGCCTTAAACAGGAGATGGAAAACTGACCTGCCGTTTGATATCAAGGTTGGCCAGACTCGGAAAGGACCCATAAGACTCAATAAAAGCCATAGCAGTAGGTCACGATGGTTGCCTAGTGTAAGGGGTGCTCGGTCACTCCCAGCAGCTAGGTAGCTTCAGGCCTGACTTACAACTTTTCTGAGGTTGTAACGTGCCTGTGCCTTTTGCCAAAGGACTTTCCTGCCTGTCTCAACATTAAGATAATGCAAAATTATATGTAGTCCGTCAATTACTTATGCATTCTCTATTAATATTTCAAGGTTTGTGTGCATAAATAAACCAAATTAATTAGAAACTTGCAATCTTTTTACCCCCTCAATATTTTCCTTTGACACCAGCCCTACTTAGAGACCCTCATACATGGATCTTTATTTATCTGCCATAAATCATTCAACGTGATGTTTCAGCAAACAGAACAGCTTTCTCCTTACATCCAGTAGTATCAAATACACACGTTGAGAACCAGCCATAGACGTTTGGCTCGGCAGAGCTGCCAGTGCAGTACCTGGGCTTTGAAAGGGAAAATTCATCGCTCGGTCACCAGCACCCAAAAACAAAGCCCGAGAGTCATTCCTGTTATACTAGATACCATGATGGGAAGCAGACGCAAAGGGGTGGCTGTAGGACATTGGCACCTCTTTGGTAATTATGTACTTTTATCTGGTACCTGGCATCTTTCGTACGTATACAGCTCATCACTATTCGATTCACAAAGACATGATTAAAGCATAATCTACCAGCAAAGAAAGAGCTAAATGAGTCACACAATTGAAGGCATTTATGTTACTACCTTCTCTCCAAACTAACTATATGTCTGCCTGTTTCTTTTTTTATTCACGAATAAAACTGTTTTTATTCTCTTACTTTATTTCTCTGCTCCCCCATGCTCAATTTTTTCTTCTAATCTTCTCCTTTTTCTCTTTTTACATCTTGTATCTGTAATTATCAGTGCATGATGCCTTCATATCAATGAGTATCTGACCATGCATAGCACACTCACTGTGCTCTAACTCAAGCTGATAGGATTTGTTTGGATTCAGTACCTACTTGAGCATCACCCTTCACCCCAGGAGCTGTATTTTGTCCCACATGAGCTTACCAGGAATTACTTTAGTGCTCTTCTCTAGGCTTTACGCACATCGTGCTCCGGTCTGTTCCCATACAGTCTTTTGCAGTACAGAAATACACAGTTACTATTGTTTCAGGGTGAACTTTCAGTGCTCTCTATCTCCATTTTGATGAGCCTTAGCCACTGAGGGCCCCTTCCCAGTCCTTAGAAAGCTCCTCCCTTGGGTTATCGGTTGCTGCTTCTTCCCATTTTCTTTTTCCCCAGCAGCTGAATACTTCTAGCCCTTTCTATTTCCTTTTAGCTTCTTTGGTTATCCTACCTATTCAGCTAGGAACAAGACTCTTTTTCTCCTCCCTTCCATTTATTTACACCCTTCAAGCCGCCCTAGAAGACCCCTTTTCTGGCAGGTCACTTTTTTTGGGAGCAGCAGAAGTGGGGCTTCTCCCCAAGGGTGACCCCATACCGCCAGGCGCATCCCCACAGTACCTGAGTGGAGTTGACACAGCAGGGCCAGCAACAGTCCCACACTCAATAGAGGAACGAGCCAGATCTCAGGTCAATCCAGGAAACCCAAACAGCAACTCAGGAGGCCAAGCTGGAGACAAGAACCCTACAGCAGATCACTGACCAAGCCCTCAGCTCAACTGGGGCCCCTGGGCCACGTCAAGGGTTGCAGGATCCAGGTGAGGCTGCTCAGGACAATTAAAGCCCATTAGTGACCTCAGGGTCCTGACAACCTCCTCCCCATTTACAAAGCAACCAAAGTGTTTTTGAAGTTGTTTCTGACAACATTATATATGACCAAGTACCACACCCATTGCACAATGACAGTATGGATGGCAGCGACACCTGTGAGCTGTGCAGCTTGGGAAGAATTCTTTTCTAAATTACAACCATTGATCACCAGCTGTAATGTTTTCTATTGCAAATTTAATCAATAAAAGGGGGAAGTACAAAGCTTGATTAAATTGGGTCAATAAAGGCAAACATTAAGAGTTTCATTAAACTCTCTGCAAACAATGACATTTGTGAGAATATTATCTTTTCAGGAGGTTTGCCAAACAATTATTCTTTTTGACAACACATTTCAAAAGGTGCATTACAAAAATGACAGTGCTTTATTATACCACTCTTTGAAGAAAATATAAGTAGTCTCCTCTGGTGAGCCTTCTGACTGAGAGTATATAAGTTGTGAAGTATATAGATCATCTTCATGAGCGTTCCATCTACAGAAATACCTGTCCATGCTTGCTTTTTTCTTGGATAGGCTTTCATTGGGGCAACTGATTGAGAAGAACCAGAGGTCTCAGCCTCTGTAGCTTTTACATCTCTAAGAGCTAGTCTCTATAGCTCTGGACAATTACTATTGAATCAGATGAACTATCTAGTCTATCATCCTTTTTTGGAAATTTATTAAATAATATCTCTATCATTAGAGTATAAGAGTTAATATTACAATTAAATTTTCATCAAAAAAAGCCCAACCTCTGATTCCACTTCAAGTGGAAAAAATATGCCTAAGTACTTCTCAAGCCTTAGTCCTTGTTGCTATTCATCTCCTTTTCTGCTTGCAGAATTATTCATTGACACCTAGAGAAGAGCTGTCCCCCCTTTTCCCCATTTGTCTCCCTGAAATACCATTAAATGCTGCTTCTTTTTTGTAAATTAACTCAGTCCAGTCCTGCTCCGTAACTCCATGCTCCTTGTCTTCTAGCCTGTTCCCACCAACTGCAAACTTCTCTCCCATGATTTTCCCCAAAGTGATCCTTCTTTCCTAACCACTCTTCCACAAAGTTCCCCTCCCTCCCCCTCATATCCCCTGCCATCCCTCTCCTCTGCTTTCTCTCACTCGTGTACTCTTCCCTACTGCACCCCTGGAGAGACGTCGGCTCCCTCTGACAACTTTCCCAAGGGGAAATCTGTGGCACTATGCATGGAGAATGGTTGTTAACTGTATTTTTCTCCATTAGAAAGACTAAAAATAAATACTAAAATCTTGTGAAGATGGAGCATACAGCTTTGTTTATCAGTGGAAATTATTTTTATCCCAAGAGGTTTGGTCATTCTCTGCAGAAAAATCCTCTGCAGCTCTCGTATTCAGGATACGTCAGTGCTTAATAACACTGCACAGGAATGAATCTGAGATGAAGTTTTAATGGTTCTCTGCAGATTTTAGCAGTTTCCAGCTAGAACAATTGCATAAATGGAGTTATGAAAGGGAAATGCAGAGTTTATGATTTTGCAGGATAAAGATATTTTTTAACTTGTAAACACTCATCCCAAGGACCTCTACTTTCTGGCTTGCTCCATTTTCTTTCCAGGTATTTTACATCCATGTAGTTTTACATCCTGCCTCCAAAATATTTCATTGATATTATGTCAGTTTTATCTGAGTACGAATAAGGTGAGTGTGATGCACAATTATAACTGTGCTCTTTGCCTGAGCTAGGAGATTGAAATGTAAGAATCAAAAATCAGTGATATTGGATGTAAGTGCACTGGGTAATTATTTTAAATTATTGTTCCCTTTTTCAGGCAATTCATGGGCAAATTTGTAAGAAAAATAGGGTGTAAGTGGGATGTTTCTCTTATGGTGCTGAGTGTGCAGGCATCTATGTGATTCACAATCAGTTGCACATCTTTGAATTCCCTCTTTTCCTCTCGCAATCACAGCTGCATCCCGCCTGAGACTGCAGATTCTCCAAGACAGCGCATTAAGCAAGAGGGTATAAACATAACTCAGCAGAGGAGTTTTCTTCTAACCTGTATGTCTGCAAAATTCTTGATTTGTTAAATCAAAATGAAAAAACAGAGCCACCACCACATCAAAATATTTCTTAAAACATATGCCCCCTCAACATTTAGATTATTTGGCCATGAACATCAGTCTCAAGTTGGAAAGCAGATGCTTTAAAAACAGAATTGGAGAGAATCCATCTAAGGAAAAGAGGTCTGTCAGTTAAATACAGAATATAGTTGACTAAGTACCATTAATGTCTTTACAGCCTTCTGTTTAAACATCAATAGCCAGAGTTGCCTTTGCCCACAAGTAAAAAACTGAAAGTTGCACAGATATCCTAATGTAAATTTTCAGAGTTCATTAAATATGAATGAGAAAGGAAATGTCTGAAAAAAACTTCTCAAGCGTTATAGAAATTAATTTACTAGGATTTACAGTGCCAGAGCAGTAAAACATTGAAGTTAACTACCACATGGATTATCCCAGTGTAACTTCTTAAATGCTAATTCAGTTAGGGCAACCTCAGCTATCAGAAAATGCAAATTCTTGTGGGGTTCCTTTTTTTAGCTACCTTCTCCGACTACTAGTAGACCTGTTACGCATGCTAACAACATTTGGTCCCGTGTGGGGAGCAGGACTCTTGCATCCAGTGCGCAGGATTATGCGATATAACTCAGCTGAAGAACGTCAAAGTTACTGAAGATCCCCAATGTCTTTCAAAACCAATGCCTACACCCTTTAGCTTCTGCAGGGGCTCCAGTTTAATCCTCTGCACCCCTCCAGAGGGAAAAAATTGCAAATTCGAAGCAGGCCATTTTCAGTGCATGGTCTAAGTGACCCTCGTTTGTTGAGAATTGTTAATTCCTGCTGCTGAAGGAGCGTGAATCCCTGCGTTGCGATGAATGCTCTCCCAAAGAGCTCGTGTGCGGCAAGGAGCCAGCTCCCTGGGTGACGACCCGCTGTCCCATGCAGCTGATAACCAGCACCCCGGTCACAGACGTTTCCGTAAACGGCAGCACTATCGCAAGCTGCTTCTGTCGTCTGCCCTGCCCTGCCTCTAGCCTCTGATTCCTGTCCCAGCCCACACAAATACGATTCGATGAGCCAGATCAGGCTTATTTTTATCCCGGATCCGTTCCCCAGCCTCATTCACCATGTGGCCCTGCAAATGGCTGTCCTGGCAGGGCACAGCAGCTAGAGCAGGGGTCGGGGATGGGGCCGGGTTGGTGCCCGCGCCAGTACCACCGACAGCCCCACGCTGGCTCCGCTGCGCTGCGGCCGGCTGCCCAGCGCTGACGGGAGGCACGGCAGGAAGGCTGATCCCCTTGAGACATTCCTCGAGTTTCCCGCTGTAGCCCCCTCTGCCCCAGAGATGCTGGTGGCCATTAGAGAGAAGGCAGCTTAGGACTGGGGTAACCACTCAACGTCGCAGATGCTGGCAGCACCAGGCCCCATCGGGCACCCTCCCTCCCGTGGAGACGGAGCGGGGAAGAGGCGAGAAGCGAGACAGGAGCCGGGGAGGCAGCCGGTGCTTGTGACTCCTGACATCGCCAGGGCTGAACCTGGTTTTCCGGGCTCGTATACCGGCAGTGCAGTCAACAGCCTGGCCGTGCCCCTCTGCCCCGGCAGCCCCGGCTTGGATGACCTGCCTGCAGGGAGAACCGGTGCCGCTGCCCCCAGCCTGCGCCGAGACCCGTCCTCGTCCTGCTGGGAGAGATGCTCTGTCGGTCGGTGCTGGGCTTGCCTGCTGGAGAGGAGACAGACAGAGGGCAATCATCCAGAGGAGAACGAGCAGGGATTTTAGACTCCAGTTAGACGTTCGGCAATGTATTGAAATATAGAAAAATGGCATTTACAGCCTTGTTAACTGTATTGTGTAATTTGAGTAGCGTGAAGCGAATCAATACTAACACGGCTGGTTTATTCCATTTCCTCTTTTTGTCCTTACTGACTGAAATTTTTCAGTACTAAAAAGAATTTTAGCACTGAATATTCTTGTCCATATTAGGTATTTTTAAAATAAATTTATAAATGCATTAGAACTACCAGAGTCTAAAATTCAAATCCACAAAGTCCGTACAGTTATGTGAACCAGTAACATGGAGAGAAGCCCAGTGAAGCCCATCAGCCCTTTGAGCATATGGTACCTGTTTATAGCCAAAAATGAGGAGATGCCAGTAGAATAGAGGAAACAGAAATAATGAACAGTAACCCTTAGCAGATTTAAAAGGAAAGGCTGTTGAGCAGTCCACAAATAGCTGTTATTCAACACTCATACACTCCTATTTATCAGAATATATTTAAAATAGATAGTATGAATTCTTAGTTGCTTTTATTATGTCATTAATTAAACACGTGAGTTGCGTACGAATGCCTGCAAGCTTTCAATTGCAGTGTTCTACATTAAGTGGTATCTATTTACAGTTACCAGCAAGCCAAGGGGTTTTGACTGGCTCAGCTAGATTTTATTTTTGTAGCAAAATACTAGCTCAGGCTGGAAACATTACAAATAAAAACTAAAGGGCCTGGCTCACCACCGTACTATTTCCAAAACATACCAAGATAGCAGCACGAGTTAGATCCCTTCCTTAGCTGCACAATCACAACATGTATATTTATTCTGGCACTCCTACAAGGCAAAATGGCTCTTGATGAGATTCAAAACACGCGATTCTCTAGATGGAGGGGTCCTGAGGTGATAACTCCACATCTGAATATCAGACATCTTAATAAAACAATCCCACCTTATTCCCGCATGTTATGACCTTCCCTGAGGTCCATCATGCATCGTTAACATGGAAGTGGAAAGCAGCTGTTGGGGAAAAGCTATTTTTACCTTCTGTTTCCCTGTGGGAGGCTACCAGCAGAGAGAGCATCCTCGGGTACCCATGGCAGATGGCTTTAAGTCATCTGAACAACTGATCATCGCTAGAGCTCCCGTGAGAGCCGAGCTAATGCATGATGCAACGTGGTCCCTCTTCCCTGACTTCAGAAGAGGCACATTAATTTTTGCGTGTATCTCTTCTGATGTACAGGGATCAGAGATGTTTGACTATTTGGTGGTTATTTAACTGTCTCTGTTAGCACATAAGTTTGGCCTGTTTGCATTCTTCATCTGAATATTCAGGTATAACATTTCATTGACAGCGGTTTTTGTGGAAAGGAAATGCAGCTGTTGTATCAGTGGAAAATTACATTGACTAGATTTCACATTTCCACGCGCAATATTTTTCCCTAAAAGTGCTGTTTACACCCAATAAAGAAATGAAAACGACTGCCCTATTTTTAAACAATAACAGCCATTCATTTTTAAACTTGGACTTCAGAATAACTCATTTCTAATCAATGGCAACCCTTTTAAAATCAGACAAAAGAGATGGAATTTTTACTATTTCCACAGAAAAATTTGTG
Source organism: Grus americana (assembly GCF_028858705.1). Lineage (NCBI taxonomy): Eukaryota > Metazoa > Chordata > Aves > Gruiformes > Gruidae > Grus > Grus americana. The sequence goes on from NC_072866.1 coordinate 6,267,713, forward strand.
CTGGAACAGTATTACTTGAATACATTTGATTAAAAAACCTAATTTTCTTTAAACTGTGACATGCTCATGCCTATTCAGCCAGCAGGAAAAAAAAGGATTAAAATCCATCAGATAAAAAATTTAATGCATATCTCAAACCTAGAAGTTTAAGAGGGTTTTTTTTAGAATTCCCATGAATAGAAGCTGTTAAATGCAAACAACTTCCCATGGAGTTCCCAGACAGATTCATCACTTAAACAGTTTCTTTCCTAAATTTTCCTTTTGCTAGCAAAATATGCTCAAGCCTTACAAAATCCACATGGAGAAGTGATGTGCATTTGTATGTCTTTGAACCTTTTACACTTTCCAAATGAGAAGATGTGTATTTAATTTATGTTCTTGATTTTGAGTGATAATTTTTAAGGGCCTAAAATAGCAATGGCCCTGATTGACTTTTGCCTGCCAAATCTGTGAATCACTCTCATTTCCAGTGATAAAAATAGAAAAAACAAGAGATCAAAAAGTATCTCAGGAAATTCCAACTACTCTCCATCATGCTACAATGAGTAAAGGTGTAGAAAAAGAGTCCTCTTCAGAGGTGGCACCTTAGTACTACTAATGCATTGCATTCACTGTGACAACCAGTTCTTTTGCTCTAAAACCTGCTCCATAGCTCAAAAAATACCATAGCATAAAAGTGAATACAGCATAATCAGCTCTGGCCCTAACCCCAGTTCTCAGTTACATGCTACCCATTCATTCTGGCATCTCAACTGCATTTCTGCCATGATCTCTGTCTCCTGCTACAACTCGCTGCTCCTGGAAGCAGAGACAAGTGTGTCCCATGCATCCATACTGCCGGCATGGGGGACTTGTAGCTGATGTCCCACAGCCTGGTCACACTGGTCGATGGGGTTCACCACACTCTGCCCTGCGATGTCGACATCCTGCCTGGTTTTTGCAGTATTGGACAAAAATCTGTGCTTCTGCTGAACAATTCTGTATCAACTTTAGGCACATACCTGTGTAGAAGAGCAGCAAATTTCTTCCTGTCAACTGGAAAAATTGCTGATTGTCTTGTGGTGACATTAGCCATCCCTAATTGGACATCGCTGCAAGGACGAGTGGCATCTATGTGCCCATTGACATGTAGTGCCCAGCGTAAGGCTTGGTGCTTCCAATCTACCAGGCTGGCTCTGCTGAGCTCTGGTGCTGCTTTGCTGGGGGTTTAGTGCCTTTCTGCTCCCTCTTGCTGTTCCAACAGGTACGGATTGCAGGGGTGTAGCTGGTTTTTTCAGCATCTTCTTTTTGGAATCTCTTTTACCTTTAGACAATGCAAAGCAAATAACAGCATGAAAATATTTTTGTTTGGAGGATTTTTATGCTTTTGTAACTCGTAGGCAACAGATAGTTTATATAAAACCTTTTTAGATTTCTTCCCTCAGACACTTCAGACATATAAAAGCAGTAGCACAGAGCTCTTGCAGTGGAGTACAACTGACAGTAGAACCCACCTGGCAACTCTCAAATGTTTTAAAACATCTCTCCATACCTCTTCTCTCTTCACCAGATATTAGGTTCAGATTCAAAACCAGTGCCTATTCTCTTGAAAGCTTATACATGATCCAAGAAAGGTATTTGGCATCTGGCCAGAAAAGCAGATATTTCTATTATTTCCCTTATGAACTTGCAGTAGGCATTTACCACCACTCATCTCCTAATGCATGCAACAAACAATTTGCAGTTTCTGCTGGGCATTATATTGATATAATCTGCTATTCCACATCAAGATGTTCAACTCAGTGTTTAGTGATTTGTTTTAAATGAAAATCCACATGTGCATAGGAGAGACCCCCGAATTATAGCTTTAGCCTCACCTGTGTCAGCAGCTGAGCACAGAGCCGCAGTGAGCCCCAGGGCTGAACTCCCAAAGCGTCAAACCGAAGGCATCAGGCTGAGCCATGGCCCTTGGGCTCGGAGCTTAAATTTCAGTACTAGTTGTAGTTTCAGTTTCAGGAGGCTGAAAGGAGCACAAGTCAAGGGAATATTTGCTGATCAAAGCCAGAATCCTGATCATCTAACTTCTCTTAAGTCTTTTAAATAATAATATTCTTAAATTAATTTTGCTGTGAATCCAAATTGCAAATGGATTCTTTTCCTTTCTAGGGGAAATCTCTGGCAGATTCACACCTGGCTGCATGTGTGTAAATTTGCCTGGGGTAAGTGGTGTTTTACAGACTAGTCAAAAAGAGAAACTGTGCAAAGCATCAGTCGACAGGGCTTAGTTTTGAATTATACGGTACAAGTGGACAGCTGCTGCTTCAGGAATATAGGTGAGCTGCTTCGATAACACACCTCATCCCGTGGATTCGTAACACCCATAAACCTTGCTGCAATAATAATCAAAGAAAATGACAATAAAATAATAAACGATTAAGCAGGAAATTCTTTCAGTAGCACTGAAGATGTTGTTTCTGCTACTTATAATGGCTGAAAGAATTTCTGGTAACTACCTTAGTTCCCTTATTTCTATTTTTTTTTTTTTTTTTAAATCTGTAATTATTTCCTCCCCCTGTCCTTTCCTAAGCTTTCTCTTTCAGAGCTTCTTTGCAACAAAACCTCATTGGGGAACAACAGTAGTTTTTATTCATGGCAGCACTATGCTTTCGCCTGCCATAGTTCCACTATTTAAAAAGAAATGTCAGGCTATGAAGTTCATCAGACCATGAAAGAGAAGATAATCAAGTTCCATTTAAATTTATATAGCCCTAATTTAGAGGTTTTGTTGAAATATTTAACTATATTTAAAAGTCTACATTTTTGTCAACCATAACTTCACTCTCGTGGCAATATGCATTCTAAACCATAAACTTCAAATAGAACAATATCTTTTGCCTGGTTAATTTCTGAGAAATAGAAATGTTTACTTCTATATTTATTTCCCGGTTTAATGACTGCTGTAGCTTTACTGACTTACATTTCAGTTTGCAAACAAGTGTAGGGGAATGCATTATTCTCATGTGTGCTATTTCAGTGCAAAATTCAGACGCGGGTTTCACAGGCTCTGTGTTAGAGAAGCACCCACAGTCCCTGCTCCCAGGATCCTGCCCCTTTAAAGAGCCAGCTGTCAGGAGGGAATGCAGAGCAGAGAGACAAAAACTCTCCCAGGGCTGCACAGCAAGCCAGTGCCAGAGGTAGGAAAAGGACCACCTTTTCTACTACTTTATTCCTTATGCTAGACAGCATCCCTGGATTTTTCTTTTTTTTTTTTTTTTTCTTTAATTCTGTCATATATACAACAAAAGGTCAGTAGGCAAGGGTTTGTGATTGGTGCATGATGTGTGAAGACAGATTAAACTTTGCAATCCATAATCATCCTACCGTGGCCTCCAGCAGGGCCCTCAGCTACCCCCTGCAAACAACTCAGCATCTGCAAACATTGGAGGAGCCTCCTAATCCTTTTGCCCTTAAACTACTTTGCAACTTTCCAAAATTGTCAATGGCAGGCAACAAGTATCAGACAGAGCATGAATAAAATCATAGTGTTAAATTAGATCCAAGTCCTACGCCCACGGAAGTTTCTTGGAAACCTTATTTTGTCCTTTAACCTAACTGGCCTTGTCTATGAAAAGCTGCAGATGAGAAATGACAGCAATCAGCATTACTGTGAGTAACCCATTTGTGGTTCTAGCCCAAAGAGCCCAATCCAGCCCCCGCTACAGATAATACAAATAAATACGCACTTGGCAAACGCTACAACCATTGCGATTAAGCACTGGCCACGATTCCTCCATCTGCCCTCAGCCATTGTACCCCAGGGGAGTAGCACTGTCTGTTGAAGCATTTCGTCTTTTGCGGTCATGTTCCCACTAGCTCGGTGTGTTTAACTGACTGTTGAACTCTGCCGTGTAGCTCTCAGAAGTAAGGATTACTCAGCGTGCGCAGGGATTGCAAAGGAGGCCGTGCTTTCGAGATGCAGGTTACAGGTCCATAACTAAAGTCACAGTGAGCTTAAAAATATTTAAAATATATTCTTTGTTAAACAACTGCCCGCTAAGAGCTACCGGATTCAAATTCACACAGTTGCTGCAGGCGCTTCTCTGTGGAGGCCGGTCACTCAGCTGAGGAAGGGATACGGGGACCAAGCACGTGTTTCGTAGCACAGAGATCAAAACCGCCCCTGCGAGTCTGCTGTTACCGGGGGAATGGCTTTGGTACGGTGTTACCTTTGAGGAACACAGTTGTGCCCGCTCTTTGGTGGAGCACGGCAAGGACTTTGGTACAAGTTTGAAAATAACCATGTGGCTTGAACATACTTTCGACTCCCTGATCATGAGAGAGTCTAAAAAACTTGTCATGAAAAACAAGCTAATTCTGTGCAAGAAAATCTGTTAAAATATTGATTTAAGCCCTAGGTAAAGACTCTTATAATTTATACTGCAAATAAAACCGAACAATAAAATCCACAATCCAAGCAAAGAATCACCAATAAGAAGTAATAAAGTAAAAATAATGACCAGCTCATCAGTTTCAAAGAAGCAAGTTTCAGAAATGAAAATGGTGACTGGAAGGAGGAGAGCATAGCTGCTTTTCAGCCACACATGGCTGTGCCCAGGCAAGGGCAACGTTAACCATTTAATATTTGCCCTGAATAGAAAACACGGGAATCTTAAGTCTCTTTGATTTAGGAAATTTAGTCATACTGAGATGTGAGACTCCCTGTATCTCTTAGAAACCTTTCCCTTGGCCTTATTATCTGAAACACTTGATGCAACTTGCCTTAAAACTTAGGGGTTTTTTTCCCCTGAAGTTTAGGTCTTTGCAAAATTATTTTACAAAACAGTTGACAAAAAGTAATTTAAGGCAGTGTTTGCTACAGATCTGGGCGTGCAGATACTATCCCTTTAACCAATGCCCTTTTCCATGACTGAGGTGATGTACTGGCATGAGAAGCACACACCCCCTCTGGTGTTTGCTGTAACCTCATGGTTGCAAATCTGATGATGCTTTCTAAGCTTAGTCACTTAAGCTCTCCCAAACAATGTTGGACATTCTTCACATTCTTTGATGCTTATTGTTTAGTACTGCCAGATTTCATTTCAGGAGATCAAATAATACGGTCTCCTCTGAACATTCTAGCTGGGTCACACCTTTTGACAGAGCAGGACCAAAAATGGACTGACTACTCCAGCACCAAGACCTTAGTACTGGCTGGGGAAGGAACTATGATTTCATATATGTAATTTCCTATCTGAAATTCCAAGTATGAGCTTTACTAGTGAGACTCTGGTGGTCCCTTCTCAATTGCAATTCACTCAGGGACCTTCACATCCCCTTCCCCAGAGCACCTGCCTAACCTACTATTCCCCGACCTGTTGCACAGATAATCATTCATATCCAAGCCTAACTCTTTTCATTTGTCCTTACAGAATTGCAAACTACTTGTCCTATGCATCAAGCTTTTTCTAAATGCTAAACGTTCTTCATAGAAGCCCTCATATTAATATCACCTGCATATTTAATGAACAGATTCTCTCTTTTTTTGCTCCAGGCTGCTAATGAGAACGTCGAGCAGTACCTGGGCAGCCTACCGGGGAACTCGCGTGTTGTAATGTGCCTTTCCATTCTGACAGCAAATCACTGATAATTGTTCCCTGAAACTCAATTCCCAATAAGTTTTGATCCCATCTAACTTTGTTGTTATCTAACCATACTCCTCTGTCTTGCTTACAAGGAGTCACAAGAGACAGTACCAAAAAACTTAAGTCAAGATATGTGACATCTGTTGCCTTCTTGCTATAGTAGGCAATTAAACAGGTTTGAAGACCCACTGTTCTAGTAATAACTATGCTGACTTTTACTCAAGTTCTTTTTGGCTTTCACGTGCTTTGCAAACAGTTAATCTGTTCCCCGTTCAAATAAAATATTTTGTAAACCTCTGGAAACACTACAGAACTGTGTACCGAATCACCCGCATTTTTATCCTGTGTATTAGAAAACACAACTGACATGCACTCCAAAGTCATGAAATACCAGACCTCTAAAAGAAAAGCTTCCCAGGTACAGTCTGACAGCCATCTACTCTAGTCAGAGATAAGATAAAGTCTTTGAACTTCCAATACAACATTGTCAATAATGAATCATCTTGCCATTGCTGTTAATTCTCGCCATTCATACCTCTCATATTTTCACAGAGTAATCCTCTCAGCCTCCCTTGGAATATTAACAATTTTCTTAGCAGTGAAGAACAGGAAAAAAAACCACAAAAGACTTTGTTTCATTACAATCAAATAAATGTCAGCTTCTAAAACCAGGTTGTATCTAGCTCTGTTGTTATATTTAATTCTTACCATAGTAAAACACTATGAGTTTGCTATCCAGAAAAGAAATGCTTTGTGATTGCCTGTGCTATTGCGTATTTCACTGAGCTGGTGTTCTTCGCCAGGAAGGATTATGTCATTCATAGGTATGCCTAGAGTATTAACAAATTCAATCATGCAAAAAGCCATGAGGTAGTATTACAAATCACAATATTCAGGCCAAGTAGATAATACAGCATCACATCAATATTGATGGTTTTGAAATCAAGAAAGATTAGACCCAATTGTTACAGTTACAGAGGAGAGCATCCGTGGCAAGCAGAAGAAAGGTGATCCTAACGTGTATGAACAGCGAAGCTGACAAAGTGAGGGCTAAGAAGGTGATAGCAGGCAGCGCAGAATACTGGCATAGGAGCAAAGGACTATAATCCAGTCATTCAGAGTGGACACTTGAAATGGGTTTCTGACCAGCAGGATGGTACGGCTTTAGAAACAGAGACAGGGAAAAGCAGAAACAGCTTAGGACTGAGCTTGAAACATTTGTTACCAGTGAGATGCACCAAGCACGCCTGTAAAAGCAGGGGGTAAAGCTGGTAACAGAAACACTCTGTGTCCGCATTCCTCACACCCAACTCTCTTTCCTTAGGGCATATACTTGGCCTCCGCAGATTTACTCTAATTTACACAAACTTAAGATCCACAACAAAAAGGTTTGTTGTGAAGGAAAGGTGGTGGTTTTTATTCACGTTGACAGCTTGGACCAAATTCTCATGAGCAGAATTACAGCTCTGTTGACCTCACTGAGTTTACAACTGATGCAAATGATGCTCTTTGTTCTGCAATTGTGACGTGACATCAGTTGGATATACTAGGTTAAACCAACCAGCTCAATGCCTGAACTCCTGTTTTGCATACAATTGTGCCTTAATTTATATCATACCGAATTTAATTAATTTGACAGTTATATAATTTGCTAATATTTTTTACACTAGAGCTACCACTGTACTCTGCCTTCGCTCATTACATTTAACATCTTTTATAAAACATTCACTACAGACAAACAGCAATTTTACCTCTTCGCTACTGAGCATGCATAAGATCTTACCTTATAGCAGAAATAAAAAAAAAATAGCTTCAGAACAGATTAAGTGATGAAAAGGAAGCCACAGTAATACAAACTTCAAGAACAAGGTTGTTCTTCATGTTAATTGTTTCAGGGGCATGTCTTTCCTAAATATATAAAAAACGTAACGGACATCAGATAAATCGGCTACAGGTTTAGATGCAAAATTATGTGACAAAGTTCTTGTCTTTAAATACAGATGTGCACACAGGCATAGTACATCACCTTTGCAAAGACATCACAGGCATATTCTGCTCATCCGCTTGTTCATTACAGCAACAACATTAGGAACATTAATCCTACCATACTTTTAAATTCACTTGCAACTCCAGCAAAACATAATCTATCACTGTGTGAATGGGAGGCAGAATATGTAATGTTCTTGAATATATTTTTCTTTTCGGTACAAATAACAACTGTGGAATAAAGGTCCAGCCCTCAGACGCTATAGTGAGAAGATGAACTAAGAATCTGCATAAGCAGAATTTCTTCGTGAAATCACTAAACAAATTGCATAAAATGTTTCTTTGGGACACATCCAAGCATCTGTTTTGCTAATAAACAGGAACCTGAGTCAACCGTGGCTCTTGGAGACATACAATCAACCTCAGCGGGGGTATTTCACTGAATTCAGAATTCTGGCTTCTTTTCCTGAGAAAAAAGAAAAAAATTAAGAAAGAAAATTAGAGAAAACAACATTTCTTTCAGCAATATTCTCCATGTAAGGAGCTAACATGGCACTTAACAGAGCAGCGCTTAAAATTAATCGCAATGCAAGCCTAAAACTTTCTTTTCTAGCCATTTGCAATTAGACTTTCTCAGCTGTAACCAATGAAGTATCATTAAAGGCTACCAAACATTGCTTGAGATTTTGGTATGATTTAAATAAACTTAACGTGCTGATCTGTTTTCGTTTTAGTGCAACTTAAAGGCTTGAAGGGTTTGAACAAGGCCATATCGTTAATTGGTATATAGAGATGCACCTACAAAGCACATCAGCTCATTCCTGAAATCCCCAGGTGCTTGGGAGGCGGAGAAGAAACACCACCGTTTCATACACGCATTAAAGCAAGCACACCACGCAAGTGTGTCCTTGCTCTCTCCCACGTCACGTACCAGCGCGTGCAATGAAACACGAGGTGCAGCCAGAGGTGGGAACCTTTTCTAAAGGAAGAGCTGGAGTTGGAAACACTTGAGCTACAACACCCTGCAGTAAAACACAAAATCAAAGCAGCAGCAGCATTTTATGACTAATTTCAGGAGGGAAAAAAAGAAACAAAAAACATTGTTTATATGTATACATGCATGTATTTATATACATATTTTTATATATATAAATATACATTTTTGAGGAAAAGAGAATCCTGGAGTTTTGCTCAGATCACGTTTTAAATACTACAGAAGGGAAGACAGGCGGCATCCTAGCTGAGAAGCTTCTGCCTGATAAAATGCTGAAAGACAGACTGTGCAAACGCACGTCCTCTTTCCGCTTAGCTGCTTTGAAGGAACATTGGTGAGTGTCAGCTGCAGGATGAAAGCCGTTCTTTTTGTGAAATATTTTCATATTTATCCTGCCTATTTGCCCAGGATGCTTTAAAGGGGTAAATGACATCTTTCTTGCTACATACCCTTCTACCTAACCGCCTGAAGGGCAGACTGTGGATTCGCAGGGAGTGGCAATGCCCCCGCACGCATCCAGCGCCGTCCAGATCGCCGGGCACTTTGGAGAGATGGGAGCTCACCTCTCTGCAACCCCACACCAAGGCTGACCTCAGTGCAAAGGCTTCTCTCCGAGGGATATCCCACATTGCCAGGGCAGCTGATTTTACAGAGCTTCTGTTTCTGTAATACGTCCAGAGTACACAGGGCAGGTTTTCAACGGCATTAGAACTCTTAGACTCCCTGGAAAATTTCAGTCCAATGTCTTGACATTTACAAAATTGATTTCATGCCATGACTGTTTTAGAGCCCAGAGTGTTGGTTTTTTCCCTTTTCTTCTTTCAGAAAAAAAAAAAAAAAAAAAAAAAGATCTATGCTAAGCTAGCAGAATCATCTTTGTGCAGTTTGCCTCATTACAGTTTGCAGGAGTGCTTGGAGCAGACCTGTACCCTGTGATGCTGTATCCAGGAGTAACAGAGCCAGGAGCTAAGGGGAATTTTACGGTCTACAATTAAAACTTCCTAAATGCTATCAATTCAGTAGATGAAATCAGCGCTACTAAGCTCATCTCTTTCTACAAAATGAAATCCATGCTAAGTGAGTATGGCACCTTTGTTTTGAAAAACATTTACTCTCCTGGGTGTTTGTTGAGACTTGTGGACCATAAAAATAGACAATAATTTGAAGCATTTTATTGAAATAGTCTTTTAGAACATTTAATACAAATGCACACAGATGTACCCAGCTCAGGCTGCACTCTGCTAATTATCAGCTTTTTTCCACCACTTTGCAGATGGTGGAAACTATCCTTGTATTTTTACATCTTGCCTATTTGCCCAGGATGCCGATATGAAGTAAATAACATCTTTTCTCTTATGACATTATCACTATCCTTGCAGCACAAGCTTTAATCAACTTTTATTAATTAAGCAAGGGACCAAATTTTCTGCCTGGTAACGTGGTTTCAAAGTCTGTGATCAAAACCCCACAATGACTTAAAAGATCAGAGAAAAAGCTAATAACTAACACTTCTGCATACAAATACAATTTAACATTTCCATAGGAAGCGCTACTGGATCAGCCTCTCACGGTAGGCATGGCGAGACTCAGTTTGCTGTTGCTGAGGTTTCTGCATTTGTTTTATTTTTGTCCAAGGCTGATTTTTAAATCTTAGCATGTCTGGTCATCAGGGACATATCTTAGTGGAGACAAAGTAGAAAGGTGTTTTTGGAATTGAATGGCACACGTTGGAGGCATCCTGAGGATGGTAGCCAGCGCCCAGATGAATTTCAATAAACTTTCTTACACGACAAGCCTTCCTAGATACCAACAGCACTCACAGCTTGGGGGTTTTGTCATGGACATTTAATTGACCCAGGCTAGCATAAGATGGTACCCTTGATACCAATCCTTGAGCTTACTGTTTCAAGCAGGTTTAAAAATAAGCTGCCTTCGCTGACACATTTAAGTAAATGCAAATAGGTTTTAAATAATTTGTCTCTAAAAAATAAATTATTTTTCAATCACTTGTTTCACATATCACAAATCAAAGTCCTGATTACCAAGCCATCTGATCATGGTATTTTCTGTACATTTACAAATGCCGTACCTGACTCAAGGAGACACAGATAACCAATTTTTGAGTTTGCACGTGTTGATCACCATTTCACTACTTGAAATGCAGTACTTAATGCTGTTAAATTTCTTGTTTGGTTATTTACAGACTAGAATCTTCATACCAAAGGTTATTGCCATATATGCAGTACAAAATATCTCTACCCTTAGCTAGCTCTATCATAACAATTAATAAATCAGTCAGATATGCCAATCTTCTCATTATTTGTCACTCACCTTATGCCAGCTATGTTTTTATATGACAATACTCAATTCTTAATGACCGTCCAGCATTTTGTCACATGGGATTTAGCCTTACCCATTATTCTTGCCAGAGGCAATGCAAAAATGTGTCCTTTCCGCAGTCAGTGTAGCCAGAAGTGGTTCTGTAGCTCTGTATCCCCTTTTTAAATTCACTCTCCCTGACATTTCAGTGTCCTTTACCACAGTCGTCTTGGGAAAATGTCCTGCCTGGAACATGGTCTGAAATTTATATTATTTTATACCTTTTCATTAAAAACTGATGGTAGATCTAGTGTAATGTGGTATCCAACCATGACATGTGCACCACAGTAGTAATCTGTATTCCAAAAACATCCAGTAATATTACAATTTTCACTAGAAAAGTTCCAAGGCTAGAAGACATACTCTGTCAAACTACCTGATCAGCTCTTTCTCTTCCTAGATAAAAAGCCATGTTCTCTTAGTCTGCAGAGTCTCCTTGTGAACAAAATTCAAAGCTAACCGATCCTCTTCTGATTCAGGAAACACGAGGACAAAGGAAAGCCTCACAGTTCTCCCCAGTCTGCTCCGTCCCCATCCTGAGTCCCAGTCTTAGAGATGCAGGGACACACAGAGGAGGAGATGACAAATCTTGATCCACTGACACTAATGTTAAAATTCACTTTTTCACAGGATCACAATCTGTTGTGTAGGTTCTGCAGGACAGAAAGTAATTTCGCTAGCATGCTATTCTTTCAAAGTACTTCTGCATCTCTCGCTCTCAGGAAAGCATCCCACCGCCTTGACTTGACTCCATGCCTGTTCTATTTTAACCTCCCTTCTTTAGGCTACTCAATATCTCACAAGTTACCTTCATCTGCAAAGGGATTTTTATGAGGAAAGGCTTACAACAGACAAAAAGAACCCACGCTGCACAAAGCTACCTAATCCTAACCTTTTCTCACACAAAGTAACCTCACTTTTGCCACGAACTGCCAGGCTCCCTCCCTTCAGGTCTTGTGTATCTTGTGCACCATCACCTGCTTTGTGGTTAACTCTGAATTTAGCTGTCCGAAATCACCATGTTTGAAAAATTTGCTCTAGAGAGAAAACATTTCAGTTCAAGGTAATGTTTTTAATTTCCTTTTGGTGCATGAAATTAATTAGAAAAGGGACATTTAAAATATCATTAATGAAATCACAGAGATATTGTGCAAAAAGTAAAATAAAGTCCCTTAATTAGATATTAGATTAACAACTTTTAATAAACTTATGTAAAGTTAGTCAATCAATGTTATTCTCTCTCAGTATCCCCAGAGCAATTAAAATTCAGTGCTCTGCAAGATCCATTTAATGATTTGGCAAGGTCTCTTTTGGAACCATGCGCACAGTATTAGTATCAGGACATTGTACAGGAGCCCATACATTATACAAGATTCCTACGGCAGCAGGTTTGTGGGTCCTTCAAACGAAATGAGTCACAGAGAGACTCATCTGTTAGATCTCAGATGTTAATAGGAGGTATGTCCAGTGGCTTTGAGGTCACTCCATATAAATGACAATGTGAATGAGATCATTAGAATATCCATCAACTGTATGATCTGTCTGATGGTGTGGATGTTGCCAGAAGTGTGGTTGTGAAAGGTAGAATAAGCATGGTTTTTCTTTGCCTGCAGATACATGCTCAGAGGTCACAGGACTGCAACATGTCATTTTTGAATTCTTTATTGAGAGGACAAAATAATTCACAAACATGCTTAGTTTATCTGTCCCTCTAGCAGCTGCTGCATGTGAACAGCAATTACTTTTCAGTATTAACGTGCTTACAGCAGAATCCATCAGAACACTTTTGTCCTGTTAAAAGCAGGTTTGAAGATAAAAAGCTCTTGAAATTGATGTAAAGCCATAATTAAAAACAAACTTAAAGACTAAAGTAGTTTTAGAAAAACAATTTTTAACAACTTTATTCTTGCCAAGATGTGTACTTGTGTATAGTCATTTGCTGTGACTGGATGACAGTGATTATATTTTTTAATTTTTTTACATTAATTTACTGCCTATTATAAGAAGTAAGCAACAATTATTTAAAAAAAAAAAAGTAGGCTTTATGTGAAGAACATCCTATCTGTCAGTTCATTTCACAGGAAACCTGTGAAATTCTACAGTGGTCTGTGATGAAGGAACACTTCTCTAGCAGCCCAAAGTCAAAAGATGTTCTGGCAAAGGAAGCCTGAACCTACCCTCTAAAATTTGTTCCTCACTCTCAGGAGACCAGAACTACCAGGAAGTTTTCTCCCTAACAAAATAATTTGAAAATCAGTGAAGGGCTTGAAAAGCAAAATCATACCTTAATCTGCCAGTGGAAGAGATACTGGATGCATAATTAGCACTGTCCATGCCCCAGTGCCACTGCAGCTCCTTCATTTCTGGTGTAGGGAAGGAAGAGTACCATGGTTATGACGAATATTTATTTACCACTGAGAGCAATGAGACTGAACTGAAAAATCAAGGTATGAATTTAGAGATAGTTCAGCTTCCTCTGTGGTAATACACAGGGTTGTTTGGGTTAAGGGTTGTTGGTAGGGTTTGCTTTTTCTTTAAACAGAGTAGTTGATGGTATCTGAAGGCTTTCTACAGCTCTGAAGGTCTGCCTTATTAAAAACGGAGGTCTTTGGAGAATGCATTGCAAGCCCTAACGGCTTCTAGACGCAAGGGAAGAAAGAGCCATTGGCTATTTCCCAGCAAGAAATCATTCTAAAATATTTAGCATCTTGTCCAACCTCAAGAGATAAGCGCAAATGGTGATTTGCTGATGCCTCACCCAAAGCACAAGCCACAGAAAGTATTTCAGAACTTTTGGTTCTGCAAAATAAACTGCTAAAATAATCTGGAGAATCACACATAATCATTTTGTGCTTTGTCAGGCTCATTTGAGTAGTATTTTCATAAAGGCAGCGTTTTCCAAAGGGGCTGTTGTCCTAGTTATAGAATTAACTGAAAAATTACTTCTTTCTGCCTAATGCCTATAGCCTAATTTAAATAGGAACACACTTCAGGTCTATTAATTGAGAATAGAGAACATAAGCAGATGCAACAGTATTAGGGAGTGAGTTTATGGCAAAACTAGAAATTGATTCATAGTTTTGAAACCACAGGAAAACCGTCTCTCTTGTAAACACATATGCCATCCAAATTGTCACTGTAAAGACTGTTTCTGTTGGACTCCTGGAGCTTTGTCTCTTTAGCTGATTCAGACGCAGAGACCCATGGGTCCAGCTCCTCTTGTTTCACCTATACCATATCCACCTAATCCCTTGAGCACTCAGCCCACACTCTCTGTGTGATCCAGCAAGAGCATTGTGATTTTGTAAGCTTTAAAGCTATGTGTTTTTCAGTACTACGTAGTCTCCATGAAATAAGAGTACAGCCAGGCTTTCCTTAGGATCCAACACATCAAACCAAAGAAGGTATTTTAAATAACAAAGATCTAAGATTGCTGTGCACACAGCTAGAACTCCTTCATAAAAGCAGCTGTATAAAAACCAGTATTTTGTAGTTTGATATGTGCACAGTCACAAAAAAATAAACCACAGCCCTGAGACTATTTTCCGTTACATTGAAATCACTCTAACAGAGATATAAATTAAAACACATTTTGGAAGCTCCCTAAAACGACAGAACCTTTTTTCTCCCTGTTTCAGGTAAAAGTGCAATCAACGTCTGCTATGAATCTTTACATTTTCCATAGCTTTACTCAACTTAAAAAAGGTGGCCATCTAACTTCAGAAAAGATCCTACCTTTTGTCTGCTCTATTTAAAACAAACTGTTTAGGACAAGGACGTTTTCCTCTGGCCTGTGATCAACGTCTAGCATAACTGACCCAAGATCTCCACTGAGACCATAAAAGTATTAAGTAAGAATACTAACACCACGTGAGCGGGTTAGCGTACAAGCCATACAAGCAGTAATAATTTACATGACCTTCTCTTCTGCTGATACTGTTAGCTCAGTTCTCGCCCTTCTCTCTCTCTTCTCTGCAGGGAACTTCAGAAGTTTTTCATCTCCTACAAGTTAAAAAAACCTCGAGCTTCACTCAAATGCATCGGGGGATCTGTGAAAGTTTGTCACAGATTACGTGTCGATGTAGGCACTGTTACTCAGAGGGTACATTATTGATAAAAGCTAAATATTTCATCTTTCTTCGCTGTCTCTAAACAAAACTGGCATTTACTTACCAGGAGACAAAGTTCAGCCTTTTCAATATTATAACAAGGAAACATGCTGGTAATTTCGCTCTGAAGAAAACAGATACCGCGGCCTCTCTGCAGCTGTAGCAGAGGAAAGCCGCAGCGTTCACTCCCTTCCCAAACAGGGGTCTAGAAATCCAGAGGGGTGCCCCAGCAGCTGCGCCTTGCGGCACGCTCAGCACACAGCCCGGGGTACACCCAAGTGGGAGGAGGGATGGGCTCAGTTCTACGTTTCCATCACTCTTGCAGGCCAAGTCCAACCCATCCTATTAGCTGCGTGCAGGTGTTTCTGAGTGTGTTTGTGCTTTAATTATTCATAACATCACCTTCATATTTTATGGATTATTCTGCATCAGTTCTGGTACTTGTCTCATGCATTATGCATGCACCCGAATCTGTTCGGATGGTAGGCATAAAAGACACAAAGCATGTCTCTCACCTGTATGCTTCTGATTAGAAAAGAGCGTTTCTAACCCTGAGCCTGAATTGAATCCCTAATGCATCCTCCTTTGTCCCGTAACTGCACATCCTCCAACTGCACATACCTAACAAAAGGTAGAATTTTTTTTCTCTTCTCGCTCACCCAAACTCTCCTAATTTTACTTTCTGGACAATGTCAGCTTATGACAAAACAATTGCCCTTATAAAATGCACTTTTTTCTGAGTGCTGGTTCAGAAGTATTGTCTACTAAAAATCATAGTAAAAACCTTTTTGAAAACAGTATCTCTGAATGAACCAAAGTCATCAAGTGTAAAGTCTGAAAGCACAGGCATCGCACGGTACATTGCTGCTTTACTCTAACAGGCATCAGAGGAGACAACGGGACACGTTGTTTTGATTATGTTAATGCAGCTTACTGTTTTAAAGATGTGACAAATTATTCATAACTTTGAGTAGAAATGCAAGTGAAAGTTATTGAGGTTTTTTTAATTGCTGATTGGTTCACTGTGCCGCACACCTCGTTAGCGATGCTGTATTCCTTTCTCCTCTTTTTCAATGTAACTAAATGACAGTGCTTCTTTCACGCAGGGCCCCAACTTTCCAAAAATCAAAGACGTTTTTCAAAGTTGTCCTAGTCGAGGAGGAAATGATTTTATGGCAGAAGGAATAGTCAGGTTGGATGGGGAGGTGCTGGTGCAGAGGGACATGGGCTGGCATTGCTCCCGCTCAGGCTGGCGCCCAGGGAAGGACCATGCCACCTCTGCTCACTTGCCTCCAGGGAACCGCTCATCTCCACCAGTGCCGCACAGCAGGTCCTTTTCTTTTCCCTTGAAAGCTAATCCTCCAGTAAAATTGCCAAGATAGCTCTAGCAAAGGACAACCCAGGAAAGAGTTCTTCGATTACACAGAAATATTTTAAGAAGAACATAGCAAAATTATGTAAATAGATTTAAATAGTAGCCTCCTGCATTCTTGGTAATTGTTTTGCCTCCTACACCCAGAGCACTGAGTTCTGAGCATGGAGAAGAGCCTGAAGCTAATTATAACCAATTGACATCAGCCCTCGGTCCAAGGTCCTTTATTCAAAATATTATGGTATTCAACATAGAGAGAGCAGTGTTTGATTTGGGGTGTTATTTTTCCCCATTACCTACAGCAAGCCTGTTAGCTGCCTGCATTGACGTGCCTGACAGGTTTTCTTCACTATCCTTGCTGGTCTCCAGACAAAGGCCTTGGAGAGAAAGTAGCAGTTATATGTGTCTGCAAACCATAAGGAAATTATATCACCCAGCAGATTTCAGACCCCATTTTTAATCCAGTTCAAATAAATTAAAAATAGCTTACCTGCCTTCTCTACTCATGCTCCCCTACTTGTCAGGTTGAAATGAACCTCAGCATGGTTTCATCAAATGATGATTTTTTTCCAATCATACTTAGGAGACCAAAAAAAAAAAAAAAAAAGCTGTGCTTTTACTCACGGCAGACTTGACTGAATACTCTCCTTTACGCCCTGGCCAGCGTGCAGTTGCCTGCTGTCACACTTCTGTTAGCTAACGTGCACAGTCTTGTTCTAAAGGTGGCAATACTTTGCACCAGTACCCACCAAAGACAGCAGCTCTCTTCTCTGCATAGCCACAGTTCGAGCAACACCACAAGATGCAACCAGCTCTCCAGCCTTCCAAGGCAACCCTGGTCTTCTCTTACTGAACCACATTACCATTTCTTTCCAGTCCTGCATTCTGCAGAGTTCAGATATTCCCACCCTACCAGTTTTGACTTTGGGCTGCCAGCTCCTATTTTGAGCTGTAATCTTCCCTCCTATCCCTTTGGACTGTGCTTCATCAGGCTTCTAGACGTTCACCAATCCAGGCAACTTGCTGTCTGAAAACCCTACGCAAACGGCCACTGTGCTCTGGTTAAACCACCTCACCACGTGGAGGAGGTCCATCGCACATACAATTTTATACAGACTTTGTCGCTTTGGCAGGCCTGTTTTAAAACACATCCATACCTTTTCAGTAAAAGTTTCAGAAGAATTGGGGAGATTTATGCATGAACTCAAAGGTAAACACGTGTTCAATATTTTGCATTGTAGGTTTTGAAACCTGTTTGCAAGTAGGGAAAGGTTTTTAAGCAGAGAGTTGTAGGGAGAACATCACGTCTTCTAGATGGTGAAATCTAGGATCCTACACCAAATAAACCTTCTCCCAGAATTTATGAATTAGATATTTTCTCTCCAAATTTTCTAATGGCTGAGAAAAATGCTATGTGCCAGCAGACAACTGAGAATTATATTGACAAAAATGATACCTAAGGAAACAACTTTTGCTATGTTTCATCTCTTAGTTAAACCTGAAGAGTTCCCATAACGCACAGATACAGAAGGTAAAAGGAGCAAGTGAGACTTGGGAGAAACAAGCGTTTTCCTTTTGAGGAGTTCGCCTCACCCAGTGATTGCTTATGGCCAGACTCAGCAGAGTACTCACGTACACAAGGCTCTTAAGCATTCGGCAACGGTTTCATAAGTTGCCATTTAAGTCTTGCTAGCCTATCCAAAAGAAACTCTTCAATAAAAAGGAGGTAGTTAGGGAAAGGTGGCTGCAGCTCACCTGTCACTTAAAAAGGGCCATATTGATATTTTTTTTTAGCAATGTTAACATGCAGGAAAAATTTGTTAGACTTACTTTTTTCTTCTCTACAACCATCCTCTTTCCTCAGCCCCTCATTAGACAGTAAATCTTCCTTTATATAATTGCATGAGGTAACAATGGTATCTGCAGCACCAATTATGACATTTTAATTAGCTGACCAAATGTTCCCAATCCCAGTTTTAACCTAACTAGTATATTTTGAGGCTTGAGCCGTATAGTCATTACCATACAAATATTTCTATAGTGCAAACTTCCAAAGCAGGTTGAAGTGAATAAAAGACTGTCCTAGAGCTCAGCGAGTTTGGAATGGATATTCTACACCTCACATCAGAAGTATCAGGTACCTGCCTTTCCAGATAACATGAACTGGTTCTCAGCCCTTCTGTATCCAACTAAGACAATGCAAGAAGTAAATATCCTACATTTATATTTATAGAGCACTTTTTATCTCTCAAGTGCTTTGCAGGTATTAACCACATAATCATTAAATATTGATATTTGCATGATTAATGCTTTGTTGTTACTTTATATGAGAAAAAGGATACAAATGTTGGGAGAAGTAATCTGCCTTGGAAGCAAGCCATGAATTAGTGCATAGTAACTCTGTAACTTGTGTTTCAGATATGCTCCTATTAAAAATCTGGCAGCTTTAGAAATAGAACTATGGATGTAGTGATCTTGGTGGTATATCCTCAAATCCATCTCATCCTGTATCAATAATTTGGCTGAAATTAAAACTTTATGCCTAGAAGGACCATTTCTCAGAACAAGGATTTTTTGAGGATTTATGCAGCACTAAGTCTGATGGATCTCAGGTCAGCATCCTGGTTTGGGGATTTTATGGCCCTCATCTGCACCACAACTGTAATGTTTCTTTTTGTACAGTAATTGGAAAGGAGAACAACTGCTAACAAGACATTTTTCTTCTGAGTTTACTCATTTCTTGCATGTTCTATTTTGTGACTTTGGACATAATTTTTTTTTTTTCCAGTCCATTGCTTACAGAGGGGGGCAAATATACATATCAAAAAATATTCTTCATTTGACTAATAAGTTGCTTCTTTGTTACTTAAAAAAGACAAAATTTAGCTGCACCAAGTAGGCAAAGTATAAACAGCAGATCCTCAGGTATTATAATTTAGTACAAATTTGACAGAGTTATACCAATTTACCACAGTTGAGGATAGGGTCCCAGAGGGTCTCCTTGTTATGTATTTCTCTGTTACACATCTCTGCTAGGTCAGAAAGTTCCTGGTTTTCATTATTACAGTTCCTGCAAGAGTTACACAGAGGTAACAAATGAAACCCAGGAAGATTCTTTCTAATCTAGTTGACCTGCTTTATCCAGCTTCTTTCCCTTCCTCCTAATATTCCTCCTAAGATTCAGCATACAAAGAGCCCATTTCGGCTAATCACCACTTGAAGAGAAATAACTGACAAGATTTTTTTTATTTTTTTTAAATTTAGTTTTTAAAACTCCTTGGAAAGATTATTATTTGTGAAATACACATGATTGTGCTGGTATTTTTTATACTTGGCCAGAAAGAAAATTGTTCTGTCTTTTTCTCAATGACTTTATAATGGATTCTGAAACTAGCAAGAACTAAAGAACGCAGGAAAGAGAAGAAAAAAAATACAAATTTAAACCTTATTTAGATACTAGGTCATTGAGTGTTCCTCTCAGAAGTGACTAGGACTTTTTGCTGCACTCAACCTGCCAATAGCTTGCTGCCTTACCCAACCCAAAGGTTGCTCTCCCCTGGGGAAGCTCAGAGGTGTCTGGCTTAGCTTTGGGGCTGCAGAAATGGCAAGCCACAGCTCCTGAAAGGCATTGCATGAGAAACACTTGTCACAACACAATAAAGATGGCTTTCACGTTAGTTCTAACACAAACTTGCTTGATTCTGGTTTTATGCATCATCCCTAAATATCACAGAATGGTTTGGGTTGGAAGGGACCTTAAAGCCCATCTAGTTCCAACCCCCTGCCATGGGCAGGGACACCCTCCACCAGCCCAGGTTGCCCAAAGCCCCATCCAGCCTGGCCTTGAACACTGCCAGGGAGCCAGGGGCAGCCACAGCTTCTCTGGGCAACCTGTGCCAGGGCCTCACCATCCTCACGGGGAAGAATTTCTTCCTAATAACTAATTTAAATCTCTTTCAGCTTAAGGCCATTCCCCCTTGTCCTATCACTCCCTGCCCTTGTAAACAGCCCCTCTCCAGCTTTCCTGTAGCCCCTTTAGGTACTGGAAGGCTGCCATAAAGATATATATAAATATACCTGCCAAATTCCAGATAGAGGTAATAGACATATTTTTATGATTATGATAAACCATAAAAAAGTGGCACAGCAAGTAGAGGGCTAGACACAGCCACTAAAATAATCCAGGGGAGGGATGGTAGCAAAGATATACTAGCTTTATGAGATAATATTCTTTAAATACCCTCTGATATAAAATGCTTATGCTTTTTTCCTTTTTTCTCTTAGCTCTTGACATGCAGGATGGCAAGTGGCTCATGAACAAACTACAAGCTTCCATGTGCTGTTGGAGAGGTGTTAGCTGTATAAATAGCAGGGGTTTGAAGAGCAATAACAAAAGTCTGTGCTCTGTGCAGTAAGGAGGCATGCAGTGAACATGCCTGGCAAGTAGAAGTCCAGCATCTACTTTCCTGGTTTTCCAAGCACTACAGAGTAAAAACTAGTGCTCAGGAAGATTTATCTCCAGTCAGATTAGAACCCCTGCTTGTCCACACTGAGCACTGGCACAGAATGAACTTGAGAACTACATTGGAATAGCAGCCCAGATATGTAATATTCTTTGAGACACACAACAAACTAACAGTCAATGGAGACTGGCTGTTAAGTCCTTGTAGGCTGTTGAATACATTCTCTCTACTTATGTCTTTTCAGGGCAGCAGACAACTTAAAAATAATATATAAATATTAAAAAAAATCATTCTAAGTAACATATAGGTTTTTCAGTCTCCACCATCATACATGGAAACCTTACTCTGAACAAAGACTATTATCTGTACCAGCTCTGCCAGTGTGATTTGGTTTTGTGATTATGCCCATTGGGAACTGACCTAGATTGTATTTACAAACACTCATGCTGGTTTTGCCTTTGATAAGGAGATTTCTAAACGCAAACCAATATCAGTGACAAGCTAGTTATATACCCAATGAGTTCTGAAGGACTCAGAGCAGCACTTCTCTACTGTGCAACCACCACCAGCACCATCCAAACAACGATTATCATCATTCTTTTCCAGAGTCACAGCATCAATTTCCCAACAAAACATATGGCATTATAGCCTGCTACAATCTCAGCATCTCTAGATTGTACTGATGTTATTTCAGGCTGATAACGCGGGCCAAGAACAGCTGTGGCACAATCCTGATCTTGCTGATACTGGTGATAGGATACCAATCTGCTTGAATGTGAGATGGAAGAAGCCTTTGCCATCCACAAGCTAACAGCAGAAACTAGAAAAAGAACAGAAAAACCCATGCTTTTATATATTTTGGGGGGTGTTGGCAGGACCAGTGTAATCAGATATGCATATTACAGTGTATCAGTTTAATGAAAATGCAGAATTTGTAAGAATTTCCGTATAAGATCTATGGCAGACTGTCACTCATGGGAGAAGGACTCGCCGGCAGCATGTTCACACTGATACACCGTAGAGTGCTGCAGCCAGCAGAGCGTTAGTAGGACCCTGTTCATCGTATGCTCAGGTTGAAATAGCCTGTAAAAGGAATGTGAATCTGTTTTTAGGGGGAAATTGTGCTCTGCAAAACTGAGGTGATGGTGATTCTAGACAAGCGTGTTTATTCTTTAACCTTTGGTGAGGCACCGTGATTATTTTTTTTTAATGGATAGCGAGCAAGCTTTGAGGAGAGGGCTTTGGAAAGACTGCAGCTTGAAGCACAGTTTCCCTTCCCAAAGAGAAGTGTAAGAGGAGCAAGTACCAGTTTGTCAAATCTTGGTGTTGAACCATTCCTTTTTGTCCCCAAATAAGGCGTTTCCTCAGAACCCTACACAGGTCAACAGTGCTGAACATATTTTTCTAACCCATCTCAGACGCACACAGCACGTAAATCGTCCCTAGAGGTCACAGAACTAAGGCAGCAATAGGCGGCAGGACAAGAATGCCAGTAACACTGCAAAGTTTAGCTGCACAGGGAATATTATCTAAAATATGCCTCATATTAATGCCAACAAGCACAACTTAAAATCTAGTTCTAAACTTTCAGAGGATTGTTTTGATCTACAGTAATTAGCATTCATTCGTTAAAATTCATTATTTACCAATATGCATATTTTGAAAGCAAGAAAGTTGTGCACGTAAAGGGAAATAAAATATTTTATTATGGAAGAGTATTTGTATTGGTTATCTATGTTTGACTTTGTATTCCAACTTTATTCTGTTATCTTGTTTAAGCGTAGTGTTAATATAATTTTTGCAGCACACCATGTCATCAGACATCGCAGCTGTGGGAATCTGTTATATTGCCAGAGATTTACCCTGTGGCTCTCCACAAAGACTTGGGAGTGTAACGCCAGGATTTGTTCTGCCCAACTGTTCTGTCTGACAAAGATGATACTCTTGTGACACGCGAGTCTAATAAAGCGTTTTCAACAAAAAATTATTTATTTTGTCTTGGATTGAAACATTGCTTTGGGGCCCAAATATTTATAATGCTTATTTTCATTCTAGTCACCACTTTTAGGCTTCATTATGAAGAAATTAAAACTGGATAGTATCTTTTACCTTTTGATATCTCAAAAAAAACCTTCATCCACAATTTTCCCAGAAAAATATTAGTTGGGGAAATATATCCTAATTTCCCTAAAACTATTAAAAACAGTTGACATTTTCACCATCTCCAGTGATTATGTAAAGTGCTTTAAATCAAGTTTTATCTGGTTGCAACAGATTTGGTATTTTTTCTACTATCTTAACAGCATTTTTAATGGTATTCCACAATCTATCATCGTTTTAAAATTTATAGATGTTTAAATGCCATTTTAAAAAATATTTCTTCACAGCTTCTTTGTATTGGGCCTCTATTATAGTGTTTAATGCTTGCTGAAAATAAAAAAGTAACATCAAATAAAGGTAAGATAAAACCCTAAAATTTAACATTTCTCATAAACTGACTTGAGATGAACACCACTGACTGCAGGCATAGTTAAACAGTACACCATTATAGGACCTCATTTTGAAGAACTTTGGTGTTTAATCTTTAAATCTCAGTAAAATACATTATGTTTATATATATCAATGCAATTATTCCATCAAATGAAGGTGTTTTCACACAGCTCAAGTATAAGTAACAGTGGTAGGCTTTTCATATTTTTAATACAGTTGG
Source organism: Grus americana (assembly GCF_028858705.1). Lineage (NCBI taxonomy): Eukaryota > Metazoa > Chordata > Aves > Gruiformes > Gruidae > Grus > Grus americana. The sequence continues at coordinate 6,291,347 of NC_072866.1, forward strand.
AATCATTTATTTTAGTAGCTATTCAACAGGAAAGAAACACTTCATGCTGCCATTTCCAACATCCTTAAAGTATTATTTTTAAAACCACCTAAAGAATTCAAAAGCGGGGGCACAATTCTCTGTTGATTACATTTTATAAGTTGTTATAAATTTTTTATAGAAAGGAATTGCTTGCTATTAAATACTCCAGGGTTTTAAAGTTATTTCTATAGAGCTATTTTTAATTTATACATACACACACACAAAAATAGCTGCATTAAAGGACGCAGCAAAGTCACCCAATTGAAAGTTAGCACATGCCAGAATTAGAGAGGCTCAAGAACTCTTCCCTCTATCTGTTTCTATGTGCAATTTCTCTACTGCAAGTAGCACCACAAACACAGGATACCACTGTGGAACTAGAGATTGGATCAGAGATGCTGAGGGAAGAATTAAGGCTCAGCAGGCAACGATACATCTCGCAATTTTTAACTGTTGAGGGCATGACGATAACTCCATCGGCTCTCAATTTACAATTCTGTGATTTTTTTAAAGCGAGAAATTAACAAACAATCAGATCACGCTATTGCAATTACATTGCCTCAGCTATTTCCTTCAGTTCCACTGTCCCCACTGCCACTGGAGGATCTCACAGGTGTCAGACTCGGGGGTACCTGTGAGCGGGACAGAAAGCATATGGGTGGGACGAGACCCCCGCAGCTCCCCCTCAAATTGGGATGGCTACCCTGGTTCTGTGCTGTGTGCTTTATGCAGCATGGAGGGTTGCTGCTGCTGCTTTGGCTAAATTAAGTTTTAGCTCTTCAGAGTGTTTCATATTCATTTATTAATTAGGCTAGATACCATAATTTTCTTGGGGAATACAAGAATGTGGAAGAGAAACAGCAACTTGTAATAGCTTATAGCCCAGTTAACTGGAATACACAGGAGAAGGAACTGTGGCTTTGCTGTAAACCCAGGGGCTTCCAGTTACATATCAAACACCTTCTGTGAAAGTCAAAGACATTAGACATAGTTTATAAAAATTTTAAAGAGTCTTCTCTACTGCAAAAGGGCTGGGAAACCTCTGTCAGCCGGATGTTTCTGCAGGTATTAACTTCATGCCAAAAATTTCTGAGCAAGTTTCTGCATCCCACTCCAACTGTTGCATGCTCTTGCACAAGAACAAAAAAAACCCCAGACTGTGAAAATCAGCTACATGAGAACCATCTCCAGCCGAATTCCCCCACATGCAGAGCATGCCAAGGCCTGGCACAGCGGTCAGGTTATGATTAACACGTACCATGACTGCAACTAGATTAAAATCGACATGAAGGAAAACTCCATTCAGCTGCACATAGGTGAATCCTTAGCAAAGTGCCTGATCATATACACCACACCAAGGAAGAGCACAGTGCAGCCTTGAGAAAAGAGAAGTCAGACCCTTAGTTTTAGGAGCAGCAGCATATATAAGATATTAAAAAAAAAAAAATAGTCTTCTCCCCTTTCTTTTCCCTCTTTCTTGTTTTGCTGTTCTAATTTATGATGTTCTGCAGAAGACAAAAGCCCAGAAGAACTCAGTACACTGGCACTATGCCTGGAAAGGTGACATATTGCACATACATTTTTCATACGTTTTCAAAAATATCCGTGCGATAGGTTTTTTTGCATGAATTACTGTACGCGTTTGGCAGAGCAACACCCCTCCCTTTATCCTGGGCAACTACACAAGGACATTCTGCCTTCAGTTCCTGCTGAAACTTCCCACAGAAAGAGACTCCTTCAGAAAAGCATCCCTTGCTCAGAGCAGCTCTGAACTATTCTTGTAACTGTCAGCAAGAGCTTGAAAAGAAGCAGAGGGAATGTGCTGCTTTATAATAGTTTGGGACCCGACACGAAGCAAAAAGCAAGTACAGATTTCAGGGTACAGTTCAAATGACAACCAGAGCAACCAAACAATACAGTCCATAAATAGAGAGTTCCTTATCTGAGAATTATCTTATCTTATCTTTATTCCTAATCTGTCTTGATGTGTTAGCATTAAAAAAAAAAAAAAAAAAAAAAGGCCTTTCTTCAATAACAGCTGCATCCAATCTCTATCCCCTAGATAAAAGTTTCTTAAGCAAGTAAAATCCATCCGGACTTGAACACGAATCTAACTTTAAAACGTGTCTGTGCAATTTTTTTCACAGCTCTATATTTGTCCTACCTGCACTCAAGTTATCTGAACACCTGCCAGGCTTCATCCGGAGACATTGTGCTTCAGGGCAGCTTCGTGAGCTTGTTCGAGTGTGGCGCTGGCACATCGCTGTCTTCTCATGGACTCCACCTCGGAGCTGGCCAAGCTGCGCTGGGTCTCTGCAAGATGCTACAGACAGGCTGAACCCTCATCACGCAGATGCTCAGTTGAGGACTCATGGGAAGGTGTGAAATGCTCATTTATTCACCACAGTAACTCAGAACTTACATTTTACACCTGCCATTTTGGTGTAGTGAGTACAAAAAGTCAAAAATCCAGCACTGAAGACGGGCATTCAGGAAATTCTAAGACTCAAGTTTCTGTTCTTTGAAAGTCTGAAAACACGTTCTCCTAGTCCACAGTTTTCTTTGTTCAGTTCTCCTTCCATTCACACTTCAGATAGTAAAGATCTATATATGCCCCTCTGTATTTAATTTAAGAGCCAAGATTGATATCGTTAAGGATGTTGCCCTCTAACCTGATGGTGAAACTGAAAGCTGCCACTAAGGTGCCTGAAGGACAAAACAAAGTTAGTGTTGTAGTAGGCTTCAGGAAGACTTGGTAGAGCATAAATTTAAGTCCATATAATACCAATGGCTTTTTCCCCAGTGTGCAGCATTTTTTATCCATAAATGCAATAAGATTTGAAAATTCTTGTATTAAGCTATTCAGAAGTAGTGCAATTTCCTTTTTGAAGTTCAGCTTTATGAATCATTGAGATATAGCTCAACTACTGCACAATGCATGTAGATAGACGACACAGCAGACATAAAAATACTGCTTGTGTCTCCTCAGCAATCCAAGATGACATTATTTTCTTCTACCCATTAGAACTATTCTTCAAATTCAGCCTAGAAGCCTGCACTTCTATTTTTCTCGTGAATATGCAAATCCCTTTTCATTGATGGCAAATATTCCCACCAGGGTCACTCAATTTTGGATCAGACAGTACAGGCCTCAGCAGACACATCCTGAAGGACAGCCAACGACTTACAGCAACACTAGATCATACCCTTTACAAGCAACGAGGAAGATGACAGCTGCGGGGTGCAGCAGTCTGCAAGGTTTGAATGCTCCTATAGCTTGAGCACCAGCGGGGAGAAGGAGACTGAGGAGCAGGAGGCTTTTAGTTAACACACACACACAGATAAATTAAAGGCAGTGTTTGTTTCCCATGTGAAAATGTGAAGCATTTTCATGTCTGCTCGCACTGAATTTCATCTGCTATTTTATTGCCCAATCACCAGTTTTATTTGCTGTATGCCATGAGCCAGGTCGTGTACACCAGGATCTCTATACCTGTTATAACTGCCAATATAACACAGGATAACTTAAGTCTCAGGGGAAAAAAAAAAATATATTTAAAAGTGTCTCTCTTCTGAGACAAGTTTTCCTCAGTGCACATGAGAATGATGGCTAATATATAGGCTAACCTACACATGCTGTGTCCGGTATCAAGGTCAGAGTGCTGAGGAACTAGCACACAGCAGCAAACACTGCTCTGAGTTTTATTTATTAGGACATCGTAGTTACTCTATTGGTTGAATCTTACTGTACTTATTTACTGTGCACTCTTTCTGCAGCTTTATTTAATCTTCTGCATGCTAATAGTTGTTTCTATAGCCATTAAATGTCAATATTAATTTTAAAAGCAACATTGTATGAAACCAGCCAAGTGAAATAAGGAAAATGTATTATGTCACTCGTACAGTTCTGGATTTTAAACTGTTGGAAACAAAACCAATTTATTCTTTTCCCACTAAACCAGCACCTTTGGGTTCACCAGACATAACTATAGAAACTGCTCTTTGTTGTTGTTGTTTTTGCTTTCTGTTGTGGCATTAAGCACCTTAGATCCGTTACATCCTCATCCAGGTACTATACCACAATTTTAAAGGATCAGTACTGGAATCACTGAGAAAATGAACATGCATCCCTTCGTATCCAGTCTTTCTTTTTACTTTCCATCACAGATACTGCTAATCAGGTACATTTTGGTAGTTTGTAGTTGAAAAAAATGGCTTCGAACATGAAACCACAGACTTGGAAAATCTAAAAGGAAATGAAACTGAAAATCTGAAATGCCTTGCACTGACAGGTTATTATTATTATTAATGGGAGAGTAAGGGGGGAAAAAGTACATCCTATATCAACCCTAGACTATATCCCTATTAGTTCTAAAAGATTTAGGACGGGACATAGGGATACTGAGAGAGTTCATTAAAATGTGACAAAAATTAGTGTCTCCACAGCAAATTCCTCAGTTCCCCATGGCTGTGACAGCACATCCACTTCTGCAGACACGACACACGATGGTACGTGATAGATCAGGCTCACTAAGAACACAGGCAGAGTTCAGAAACAGATCTTACATGAATCCTGTCAAAGTTTCAGATGGATAATATATTCCTCGTTCCTAGGGAGATTTATATTTCTTACTAGTGCTCCCGTATCTAAAGTACCACTTGGTCTAGTGCAGCCAAAACTTGCGCCCTACTTTTTCCTGAACACACCTTGATAAAAAAGCTGACTGGATCCGAGTAAAAAATTCAGTAGCTGTGGACTGCAAAAGGCAGCAATGACTGATTTGATAGTGTCCTGAAAAGGCGCTTTGTAACTTTTGCTGACTTCACTGGGATCTGCCTGACACAGAGTAGAGGCTCTCAGTGAGTACAGCCCTACTTTTTCCCTTACTGCCTACATGCACGCTGCCCTGGAGAGCATCTTTCTGGTGCCTCCCATGGCTGGTCTTGCTCATGAGGCTGTGCACCCCAGGTGTGCCCCATGGAGGGGCAGTGGGGCCATTGCAGTACCAACCCTCCTTGGGTTTGGGGTGCCAGGGGTCCACAGGTTCTCTGCTGAAACCTTCGGGTATTCCAGTTCACAAGTACAAAACTTAGGAAATTTAAAACACAGGCAGGAAGAATTCATACCAACATATTGGCCCCAGCTTGTGCAGCAATTTATTCACACTATTGAGGTAGCATAGATTAATGTTTCTAATAGACCTACGGTATAATTCAGCCCAAATTGCCCCTTCTTTCTAACAACTTCTTCACAAAGACCTGTCGTTCTTTGATCTGAGCAACTCGGTTTCCTCATCTGGAAAAACACAGGGAATACTGATTTAAACCCTCTGGGAACTACATCCTTCCACAACATGCAGACCAGGGCGTCAGTGACATCATTTGAGAAACGGTGAGTTGGTTCTGACAAAAGCATTCCTCCCTTGACCTCCCGCAGCATGCGGGATAACTGACGGAGGTGAAGCGGAAGACAACTGGGTGAGGCACGCCAATGTTTGAGGGACAGTGTGCTAGTGAGGTCCTTTGGTCTGCCATCTCAGTGGAGGTAGTGGATGGAGATCCAAGCGGCAGCAAAGATGCAAGGGTTATTGATGTGTTAGAAAGCATGGAAGAGTCTGAGAATGGGTGGAAGCTTAATTCCTATGTGACCAAAAAAGGTGGCAGGATCAATAGCCCAACTGAAGTGCGTGTTCACCAACGCACGTGGCATGGGCAACAAACAGGAGAAGCTGGAAGCCTTTGTGCAGCAGGAAAACTGTAATATAGTTGCAATCACAGAAACATGGTGGGATGACTCATACAACTGGAGTGCTGTAATGAATGGCTATAAACACTTCAGGAGGGATAGGCAAGGAGGGAGAGGTGCTGGGGTAGCCGTGTATGTTAGGGAGTGTTTTGATTGTCTAGAGCTTGACAACGGTGATGACAGAGTTGAGTGTTGATGGGTGAGAATCAGGGAGAAAGCCAAAAAAGGAGATATCATGGTGGGAGGCTGTTATAGGCCACCCAACCAGGATGAAGAGGCAGACAAAATATTATATAAGCAGCTGGGAGAAGACTCACGATTGCTAGCCCTTGTTCTCATGGGGGACTTCAACTTACCAAACGTCAGCTGGAAATACAATACAGCAGAGAGGAAACAGTCCAGGAGGTTCCTGAAGTGTGTGGAAGTATCTTCCTGACACAGCTGGTGAGTGAGCCAACCAGGAAAGGCGCCCCACTGGACCTGTTGTTTGAGAACAGAGAAGGACTTGTGGGTGATGTGATGGCTGGAGGTCATCTTGGACATAGAGATCACGAAACGATAGAGTTTTCAATTCTTGGAGAAGTAAGGAGGTAGGGGTCAGCAGAACCTTGGACTTCCGGGGGTAGACTTTGGCCTGTTTAGGAACCTGGTTGACAGAGTCCCTTGGGAGGCAGTCCTGAAGGGCAAAAGAGTCCAGGAAGGCTGGACATTCTTCAAGAACAAAATCTATAAGGAGGAACATATGGCACTAAAAAAGTAAATGCACCATTAAAAACATCCTGTGCATAGTGAAAGCAGTGATTTTAACTCATTCTGACAATTTAAAATCCTATTAGAGCATATATAGCCAAAATATCCATTTCAAACATTTAATTGTTCCAAAAGCAAATAAAGCAGATCTCATTCTCTCATGGCTGTTTTCATAGACGTAATTCTCCTTATTTAAGTCACTCCTGATTCATATGGATGCGAGTAAGTGAGAATTCGGGTCCATTATTCTTACAAGACAAAACTTCCTGACTGGGGGACAGTACTGTTACTGTTCACAGTGAGTACAGTCTATTAGTAACCTTGATGACTTCAACATGATTGACTCATATTTCAAGTTTAAAATTGAAGTCTTAAAACTTCAAGCCTTTGAATTTCAAGAACAGCAACTGAATGCAGGGACAGAAATGCTCTCACAGGCGCAAAACATATTACAATATTTTTGTATTGTGTGTAGAAGTAAATTACATGCTAAGGGTCCAACATACAGCTCTCCAAAATGGTCTCTTGTGTTCCTTGATCTTGCAGGACTCGTAAAGTTCACTGTGGGCTGTGATAAAGAGCCTCTGCATTTCCAGGTCAGTGGAGACCTCTCTGAAACACATGCATTGTCAGTGATAGGAATTAATCAAAGGTAGAAACAGAACCATGCCACAGACCTCCCATCACAGCTCCTGGCACTACAAGGGATTAGCATGGTGGGGGGAAAGCTGCTTTGCTTCTTTGCCTTTTTTTTTTTTTTTTTTTAAAGTCATATGGCACACTACAAGAGTCTACGGTTCCCAGTGCAATGGAAAGTTCTCTAAACCGTGCTTTTGTTTCCTGTGGAAAAGTTAGGAAAACAAAAAGTTGATTACGCCTCTGCCATCTCAGGCCAGCAAGCATTCCTCTGTGGTAAAAGACACCAGCTGCTCTAGGTATTTTGAACAAGAGCTTCCTGAGACGCAGCAAAGAGGCAATGAGACAGGCCTTGGCTGTGAAGGGAAATGCAGGGCTTTTAGTCGCAGGCTCTGTTGCTAAGAGGAACAAATGTTTCTGTCCATGATGCCAAGTATGAAAAGGTTTGAAAAAATACAAAGCCCTAAAATATCCTTTTTAAGCAGTTTAAAGCAATATTTGCATTAGTTCTAGGTTTACCTTTTGAGATTTCGTTTGTTTTTAATTTAGGAACCTTAAAAATGTGTCAAAAGTACCTGATACAGCTTATACGCGTCTTGCTGCTCCCAGCCAGAGGAGCTGCTGCTTTTGCTCAGTTTGTAAGGATTTCCACTGTTAGGAGATCTAGAGCTCTAGAATCAGCCGAGACAAACCAGAGCCCTCCACACAAGTGATCATGAAGATGGGAAGCGCACAGTAATTGGGGGACACCAGACTGGTGCATTACTGCATTTCCCTTCCGCCTCTGGACCATTTCCTTTAGGGAAGCCCCATACCACTTTTGCTTTTCTGCTTTTCATCTTTTGTAGGCAGAAAACCAGACACAGTTACGTGCGGGAGAAAACTGCACTGAGATGTATCATGCTTGATTTGTTGATGCTGTCACAGAGTTAAATACCCATTTGCTGTTGTTTGCATCTGATTTGTTTGTCAAAGAAATGAAGGGCTATCATTCTTCTAAAAGAATAGTCTATTTAATAGGAGACAGTGGTGTAATTTTACTTTCTTTTTTAAAATATATAAAAATACAGCAGTAGCTATGCCTGCCTATACTAGCATAGATTTTGTCATGATTAGAACCCTTTTTTCACACAGTCGGCTTCCAGTGAAGTCATTAAGGGCAGAACTGCGTTTCAAGGACACGTGGTAGCATCCCAAAATTTCTAATTTGGAGGCTTCTGCCTTTCCTTATGCTTCCTAATCTTCTAAAGGAGAAAGCAAAACCCACAAGCCTGGAAGAATACAATAGAGAGGACTCACATGAATTACCTGAAAGTCCCTTAAGTGCCTTGGTTTATATTCTTAGGTAAATAAACGTGAGGCACATTCTGCTTGTCTTCTGTCAGTAAGTACATCACCTCCGTCCCCACCAACACTCTGGCTACCACAAAATTCTCTTTTCACATATCCAGTTTTCATTTCATCGGAGTTGAATGTTAAGCCCTGATATTGTATCCTGTCTCTCAAAACCACCAGGAGCCAATTCTCCACTTCCTTCACCCGATGTGCGCGCAGCCCTTTGGAGCGGCTCTGCAAAGCCCAGGACGCATGTCGCTATACTGTTTGCAGTGATAGCTCGAGCGCTAATACACATCTATTTGTCTTTCCCTGTAATTCATTCTACGTTCATCCATTTTTTAAAGTATATTTACAGTTGAAGAACAAAGGGTTAGACTCACTAGGCTTTCTGCTCTTGTGAGCTAAATGTGTTCTGGCTGTGAACCCCAAGCTGACATTTGCCTATGTCACACAAATGCTATGTATCTGTCAAGATGGGCACCAGATTGTATTTTGATAGCTACTGCGTCAGTGGAATACTCTCAGCCAAAAATATGGGTCTCTGGCAGCTTGTTTCTCCTGTGTCCAGTTCACAAAATCATCAGTTATCATTTACCCATAAATCTGAAACCTTGATAATGTATTTTGAAAGCAGAAACACCAGATTTTGGGTAATCATCAAACTATCACATAAGCTGTTTTCTGGACTGTAAAGCAGTCACAGAAAGCACCATTAAACCAGAATGACCAGACAGATTGGGACTTTTATCTGATGAGGGTCTCTCGGGTTGGCTACTTCTGTGTGTTGAGTTGGATGCAGGTTATTAGTAAGGTATTTCCTTAATTTAATGTGTTTAATTTAAGACACTAATCCAGTAAATGGATTCCAGAAGTACACGTGAATGGGCTGCAATTACTGTCAAATTTCCCAAAAGCAAAGTTAGGCAAAAGGAAACACAGCTTTTTGTTATAAATGGCTCTTAAATCTTTTCACAGAAGCCTAGCTATTACATAGGCTGGGAAGTTTCCAGTTAGAAGATCTTGAGCAAAGCAGAAAGTGTCACACTGAAGCCTTGAGATGCTGCTGGTTTCCCCGTTAAAGTCCTCTGGTGATGGAAGAACAGTAACTCTTCCTGTAATTTGTCACCACATGCATATAATAGCAGCCTCCTGCTCCTTATTATAACTATATGCCAAAGGTTTACCATAAGCGATTAATTATGAAGGTGATCAAATTAAAAAAAAAAAAAAAAAAAAGCCCCCTTTGGTTTACATTTGCATTTTGCCTTCACTGAGTCTCGTATCAGTGTGTATGGTATCCTCCAGAGGAAGGCTACTATCTGTTAGCTCCCTATGTCTTGACTATAGAAAGTATGAGATTGAGGTACTCAGAAAAAAAAAAAAAAAAATCAAAAATTTAAAGTGGATATCCTTTCATTATTTATGATTGCTAGAAATCGTATTTACTGTTTCTGGGTGAGATTTTAAGTGATTTAGGAGAAGAAAGCAATATCAGTTGGAAGCTAATTTTTAAAAATAGCAAAAATAACACTCCTCTAATATCTTTCCTAGCCTGAGAAATCCTGCAGTTATTTACACTAAAATAAATTGAAATGGAAGAACTGAAATAATGTAAGTATTTCCCCAAGTACTCCTGTCCTTGTCTGAAAGTTCAAGCAGAGGCCAAAGCCATCAAGGATCCAGGAATATCCATCCACATACTTAGGAAGCTCAGTGCACATTTCATAGAATTCTTGAAACATACACATAAAATGGGGTTTAGCTATGTACAAGAATGGAATAACAAGCAATAGTACAGCCCTAATCCAAAGCAAGCACACCTCCCCGGTATTTTTCCAATATTAATTGCTATAACAAACCCATTTTCTCTGCACCAGAGGACACCAACCTGTGCCTTTTGAACTGCTTGTGCCCACTGGCAGCCGACGGGCAGCCCCCGTGGCAGGGTGAGATCGCATGATGACTGGCTGGCAGCGGGGCTGGACAGACACAGCGGCTCCTGCTTAACATAGAGCCTCTGCTGCAAAAGAAAACGACCCAGAGGGACTTACATTAGCAGGATCTTTTAAGAATTAGCTTTCTTACCCTTATACCCAACCTAACCTGACATGAAGCAGCTGGTGCCCTCACAAACTGCCACCTTTTCCAACCCATGAGTTATCCCTGTACTTCCCCTTCAGCTGAATACGTGACATCAGAGCTCGTCCTCTGCAGGCTACAGATGCCGCCAAACCCATTGCACAGCGCATACCCTGCCCAGGAAAACGGCAATCCCAAAACAAAAAAGCCATCCAATGCTGACTCATAACATATAACACAAACAGATAAAAAAAGCCAACAAGCTAAAGCTGTATAACCTCGTGTCAGCTTACTGCTGGTAAAGCAGATCAAACTCTTTTTGATTCAGTATCTCTAATCCCAGCCAGCGAGCACAGATGTTGTCTAATACGTCAGTGAATCAGACTTTGCAGTTCCTTCTCCAGGAGGCTGACACATGGCACCCCAGGGAAGAGTCTAAAAGAAGTAACTGTAAACTTTAATACACTACCACATTAAGTGACATCTGTGCTCCCTGGCTGGGCTTGTTTATTTATTTATTTATTACAACATTCTAATGTTTGTAGAACTATGTGTTAAAGGAAATTATTTTCTTTTAATCTAATTGAACCTAAATAGCACAGCTGCACTTGAAATTGGCAAAATTCGGGTAATTTCAATATTCCAGCTGCCATTTGTTTGTATTCCTACAGCTTGGTTTTCTGCTACTTGTTTATCTCAGAAAATTCAGTGCTCACTTTCTCATAAAACACTATTTGCATTGTATGGCTTTGGTTGTTTTGTGTCATGGATGCAGCACAGTTTAAAACCGAGAATTTCAAGAGCTCTCTGGAGTCAAGGGCAATGAGGATTCTCAAATTTAGCAGAGCACAGTTAGACTCATAACTACTATCACTACTACTACTACATTTTTCAAGTCTAAATGATATATAATTAATGCTGAATATATTTTCAGGGCTTTAAAGGCAGCATTCAAAGCAGAAGTTACTTCGCCAAGGCATCCTTGAAAATACAGCTGTGGAAAGGCAATATATGTTTTACCGTTCCATGGATCATTGTGCCTCTTCAATGGAAATTCAGACAGATGATGTGCATGGAGATCATAGCAGTGTTGCAGAGATTTTTGCTCTTATTCCTCTTAGGCAACATCTCAGAGACATTACTCTACTGTCTCTGTAAACTGAACAATACTAGAATAATTCTTTGTCACCTGCTATGAGTTATCTTTGTGCCAGCAGTGACTTCAGTCGCACTTCAAAACTCCACATTCAAAGACACAGAGTGAATCTGTTCCTCTTGCTGGGTGTTGTAAAAACCTGTGTTCACAAAGACATGAAGTGACATCGCTCCCTGAACTACTACTACATGAAAGGACAACTGGTCTGAAGATTACAACATCAATTATTTATATAGCACCAATGTTATTTTTGAATTCTCTCCAGTATTCTGTGAATGACACCAATAACAATGCCATGTGTCATTTTAATTTGTTGCTCCTTTATTATCCTCCTCTGTTAGCACCTGGACCCTCCAAAAGAAATCAGACATTAGGTTGATATGCACTGTACAAACACAGAAGAAAAAAATAAACCATTTCCTAAGGAGCTATGGGAGGATACCAAAGTATGGAGAAAGCAAAGTGGCTCACCCAAGCTGGAAGCGTCGAAGCCAAACGTTGGTCTTTAAATCTCACCATCTGCTAAATATCCTGCACTGCTTTCCATTCGCTCCAAGGTAGCACCTTCATGCTGCATGTTTCCATTTTACACAACTGAATTTGACCTCTAAGATGCAAAGCACAGAAAATTACATTATTTTGAAATTTGTTTTCACTATAAAAATATCATTTTTAAAATCAAAATTTCCTGCTCTATTTTTTTAACTGTTTCCAAACAACTGTTTATTTTTTTATTATTTCCTGATTACTTTTAAGTCAGATCAGTGCCTTTGAACCAGTGTATAAGTCTCGATGCTTAAATTATGAGACTGCAACAAGGACAAAAAAATATATCTGGATGTGCAATGAGAAGGGAGCAAGGGAAAAGCACTTCACTGTCACCAAGACAACTTGCATCAAAGCCTGATCTAATGCACCCAAGGTACCCGTATTTCAGGTACACCTTTCAGTACATTTTACATTTCAGCACATATTACGTTTCAGTGATATTTCACGTACACATGTGAAAGAAGAGCTTTGATGTTGTTGACAGTGACAAAAGAAAGGCAAAGTCTGCACTTCCATGGGGTTTAGCTTTTTAACAATATTTATGAAACAGTCACTCGTTTACACTTTTTAGCTGAAAAAGCTTCAAAGATAAATCATATAATGTTATCTGCAAATGGAGAGCTAACTCACTGAGATTAAACGATTCATCCAAGGTCACATAAAGGAAACTTTGGCAGAAGGAAGAAGTGACTTTTGATCTCAATCTGATGCCAAAAGGCCATTCTTGCATCTCGGGTCCAGGCAGCATTTACCCAAACAGGCAGGATTGGGAATGGGAAAAAAGGAATTACTTCATATACTGGGAGAGCTAACATTGGCCCCTGAAATTGCTTTATTTGAACATTAAGTGTGTAGTTCCAAGCTGACGCTAATGCAATCATATCATTCAGAATCTGAGCTGTGCAAAATACCCCAAAAGCAAAAAATTTTCAAAAACAGTATCTTCAGCTAATGTTAGCTTGCACATTTCATGATAAGAACCAAAGTCTTTTTTAATGGAAAAATACACTTGAAGTTGAGGAATGTTGCTTAAATATTTTTTTTTAACATTAAACAGCAGAGAGGTTTGCAGAGGAAACTCTGTAAGTGGTTGTCAGACTAATACGCAACACAAAAGAGTAGCTAGTACCGTGGGTTTAGATTCCCACTGTTTTCTCACGTTAATTAGATGTGAATCTTGTAAATTATTCAGCACTTCTTCAGAAATATGTTATCCAAAGAGAAAATGGCCCTGAAATTAAGTTAGAACACTAGCCATTACAATTAATATAAGCTCTGTACGATCACGTACAATACTGCTGTTTTCCTGCGCACAGTGTGGCGAGTGGTTCTTTGATACGGTAATATAGACAGCAACAAAAGTGTCAAAATAATCTGCTTAATGAAACCTTTTTCAGGAAACCTAAAATAAAAGGTACTCTCCAACTATATGATATAAAGCAAATTTTCTAGAACATGTTCATTACCATGGAAATGAGAAAATTCTGCACAACAGTTAGCTCATCCCTTCCAATAAGACAAATAACTAACATCTGCCATTACCCCTCTCCAGGGGAAGGAATGTGAGCAGTCTTTTGGATTTTTATTTTTTCTTTTCCTTACTGCTCAAACATATGCACACATGGACACAAATGTAGAGACGCTGCTACAGATTTACCTAAGCAAAATCCAGTCAAAGCAATGCACTGTGGTCCTGACAGTGCTTAGCTCATATCTTCTACAATGCTCACCGCCCAGAAAGGCTTGTCTCTTCCTAGATGGGGATGCCAGGGAAGTAGAGCATAGCCTTTAATCCAGAATTTCTGTAACTTTTTCAAAGAGGACAAGTAAGTATATTAAAAAAAAAATAAATAAACAAACAACCACCACACAGGCTATTTATTGAGAGATATTCCTCACCAACAAACTGGTGACAGAAAAGACACACATTTTTAAACGCTCCTACAAGAAAAACTGTCATCAATCCTGCTCAGTGGAATTCCGCACAAAGTTAGACAAATGGTAAATTTTCCAGGGATGGATTTACACTGCTTAATTTAATGCATTTAATGAAGGTTAAAGCTAGGGAACTAGCCTTCCTGGGCTTCTTGCAGAGAGGAAGAAAGAGGGTTCTCCAAAGAATAATTAAAAGTGATACTGACTTAGATTTCTGCCTGAAGGTGGTGGAGCCTTAGAGCTCCTCTCCTTTTAACTGCTAGGGTTTCACTTCCCACATCATTCAACATTCACAACTTTCCAAAACTGATATTCCTCAGTTTGGAGGTATCTGCCTGGTTACTTAAGAAAATTGTGTGCACCCCTCAATATGAAACCAGTTGTTTGTGTCACCAAATCTGGTAGATGTCTCAAAGCACTGAATTTCTACAAATATTGTCAAAGCTCATGGCTAGGTACAGGGAGAGTCCCTATTACACTACGTGCTGCGGCATAAGCACCAGTCTTTCTTAGACATTAAGGGATCCAGGCACAAACTCCACCTCCAAAGCAAACTCATAAGAAACCAGGGTTTGGTTTTTTGTTGTTAAGAAACCCAGTTCAACCAACAGAACTAGGCTTTTCTTCCACAAAGAGAGGCAATAAAAATCAAACGTCAAATTAAACATGGAGACTATGTCTTGATTTATCTTATAGGGGTTGGTTTGGGGGTTTTTTTGGGGGGTCCCCTTACATATCATGAATTTTGCCTTTCAGTTATCTGGGATTATTTCTTTCAAGCAGTACTACCTATCTAAAGTAACGGAGTCCAATGAGAACTTCAATGCCTATTTCCAGAGGACTTCAATCTTAGTGAACATAGCCTTACTTGACAATAAAATGTCTCCCAGCTAACCTTAAAACTTGGAATGAGAGCTGAAGGAGCTGTGATTTATTTTATTTGGCAGTTCATCTTAAAAAAAAAAAAAAAAAAGGCAAAGTGAAGAAAACAAAACATGGAAAAGGTTGAAAAAAAAAATCAATATTTTCCATATTATTCAGTTGAAAAAAGGAAAAACATTATTTTGGTCTAAAATAAAATTGTTCATTTGGCTTCAGAAGGAAGCGTTTCTGGTGGTGCCTGTGTTTATGTTGTGAAGAAGGATGGGACAAAAAGTTTACATTTTTTTTTTCATTACTTATCCATATTTTCCTGAAAGATACAATTTCAGAAGTGACAGTCAAAAACTGAGTTTAAAAAGTATGAAAATAAAGATTTTCTTCCTAAAGGAAGACTTCAGCTTTCTGGAAATGAAGCATTTAATTGACATTTGTGCAGGGGGGGAGATGCTTACTTTCATTTACCTGACCCTGGCCAGGTGAATTAACAGCATTCAGTCCAAAGCCCTACAAATTACTAAATTTACACTTCCTCAAAAAAAAAAAAAAAGTTTTATCAAACTCAGTTTGGAACAAACCCATCTCCTCTCTTTATCTGTCTCCAGAACAAGCGAACAATGCAGTAATGTAGCTGAACAAATTGAAGAAAATTTCTTTGGAGATTCAATTTTCAGTTAATTTCTCTTCTCCCTACCCTGCGTATACTCAATAAGCAGTCAAGACCAAAGAACGTAATGGCTGTGTTTAGCTTCTTTTGCTTTTAAGCTTCACTTCACTTGCTCCCTTGGCAGCACCTCTGCCTACTTCTTTCATAAAGACATCACCTTTCGGAAAGGACACAGAAAAGCCATTTGTCATCCCAGAGGGGCCTGTATTGGTAGCCAGCACTGTTCTCTCACTACTATTAGATCCCAGATTAAATGCAAGCTATCAGCTGCCATGATTTTTATTTTCTTTGCAGCCTGTGTCTTCCTGGAGCATGGCAAGAGAACAGGACTCCTGCAGCACTTCACTCCCAGGAGCTGTAAAAGGACTTGACATTGGATGCTCAGAGCCCTTTATGGTTGGAGGCTTCTTCAGCTCCACAAAGCTGTAAATTTTTCACCCTCAGATTTCTACAGCATGTTCTTTTCTGTCAGTATTGTTCTGTTGCTGTCTGAGGATAAGCAAACGCAAGAGCTTTCTACTACTTTGAAAAGTTTTCCTCCCGGGTGAAAGTGGATTCCCTTGTCTTCCTCTGACATTTCAATCACTTGAGTTGAATCTGGAAAGCCTCTGAAAAATCAGTTCATTTCACCTAATTGTTCAAAAGATTGGAAATTTTTTGAGGATTATTCCAAACCATAGGATTTAGCTTTTTCTCCCCAGTCTTTGAGAGTTTTTTCCCCTAAACAACTATCTTCCCTTCCATCTCATCTGTTTTCTTTCATCTGAGCTCTGCAGCAAAGACAAACCCACAGCTTCCTCCATTCCTATGTTTCATATTCATTTCCAGAAGGAACCCAGGTACTCTGATGTTTGTGCTTAACACAACTTCATGCGCTCTGCCTTGGAGGCAAGCAACACTGGTAAAACCTCAAAGTAGGCAGGATTTGATTTTTCAGCCACCCTCACAAAAGCCTGACCAAAACAATTACTGGTAGCAATAATGCAAATCAAAAAAGCTGAATTAAACTGTTTACCCGCTGGGAAAGACTGGTGCCAGCAGATACCTGGATTAACACACACGGCCAGAAGAGCAATGCAGTTACCTACCTGCTAACCCACGGGGGAGTAAATAGTGGTTTAGTTGCATTTAACCCAGCAGGAGGTGAGGCATTTTGTGCTGCTAACACAAGACGTACAAGATTTCTAAGTAGCATCTTGTCTGCAGATGGAGCTGACCAGAGCAGAGATTAGCTGAGTTGAAGAGGTGGCTTCCCCCCCTCCCCCGCCCCCTCATTTTTTCTAGTCGGCGGAGTTCCCTCTGAAGTGTATCCTCCCAAATGCTCCCAACACCACGGAAAGATCTTACTCACCATTACTGATGAGCTACTAAAGATAACGTTACATGGCAAAACACCTCTTGCTTCCATTACCTATGAAAATGCTCACTGAAGGGCAAAACTGCTGAATGATTGAGAGCTTTTATGCAAAGCATTAGGGGTAAGCATGTATTACTAACCCCTTAAATCCATTATGAAAAATTATTATCTTCTTACAATCCAAATGGTTGGAGACCTAATTAAATTATCAATTTCTCTTACCTGACATTCAATTAGAGCCCAAAAAGAACTGGTAAAGAAAATACCTTGCCACTGCCAGAAGTACACGCTGCTCGGCATGTTCCATGTCTTTAATCAAGAATGATGACTGTTATGTCCCTTTTTATAAGGGAGTCAATGCACGCATAGACTACCTGTGATTTGGGCTTTAGTCTGGTCACTGTGGGATGTCAGATGCAGCCGCATGCAGTACACATGTTCGGGTAAGAACAAGAAGGGGAACTGGGAGAAAATAGCTTGAATATAAAGGAGCTAATATCCACTTGGTTTCTGCCTCCCTCACTTCACTGATCTCAGAGGGCTGGACACTGCACAGGATAGGATGGAATTTGCCATGCTAAAGATCGCTATTATACTTTTTAAAAAGAAGGATGATTAGGCATGATCCAGGTTAAACTAATAAGGTTTATATTCTATTTCCCATGTATGTGATTTAGCAGAATCTTCCCTTCCCCCTCCTGACTACTATTCATTTACATGAGGGGATAAGACCTTTGGTTTAACGACAGGGCTAATGACTGATAACATGAAGTTTTTCTACCAATATTCCCAAGAAGATGAGCTGGATCAGGAAACATGAAGTCCACCCAAAATGTCAAGATTTCAAAAGCTTTCAACATGTTTTACTTAAAAGAAAAGGAAGCCAGAGAGAAAAAGAGAAGGATCTGGAGATGATATTCAGATGATATTCTGAATCTAGTTCCTCCATAGCTCACTTTGAATATCCTGGGCTCTGAGCTAGCGTCTGTTCTGAGCTCTTCCTCCTGTCAGCTGATATGTTTCCACAAAAAGTTTTCATTTTGATGAATTTGCCAAGGAGACAGATCTGCTGAAAATGCCCTTACCAGGTTTGTATTCATCTCCATGGTAATTCACATGTTTCTCATTTCCATCCTGGCTTTTTTTTTTTTTTTTTTTTTGGTGCATCCGCCACTAGTACCTGCTGCTACAGAAATGATTCCATCTGATCCCAAAGTTGTGATACTCCTGAGTTACCATTTGAGCATCAAAAGCCAGAGCTCTTCTCTAGCACGAGTCTCTGAGGAGGTTTAGCTAAAGCTGGAGCCCTGTGATCTATCAGCCCTTTGGAGGGGACAGCTCTGAGCCAATGTCAGGACATGCTTTCCTGTGCCGTCTGTCAAGTGCCAATGAGTGGGCTAAGCAGGCTGAACTGTGAATCGTGGCATGGGAAATAACTATAGTCAAGACTGTGCAGTTTTCATGCTCTCCAAGGGCCCAGACAGGAGGTCACACTGCAGAAGCAGCGTGCTACTCACTACTCCACAGTGAGCAAACAGCAGCTGAAGCCACTGCCTAAGCGTGTTACACGAGTTCGAACAGGAAAGAGCTGTCAGAAATTGGAAAGGATAATGCCACACTCTGGGCAGTTATCACATAGAAAGGAAAGGAAGGGATGAGGTCCGAGCTAGAGTGGCAAAAAGATCAAAAGACACACTATTGCCAGCCAGAGAAGGCAACTAAATTCCACCTCAGCTGACCCAGCTGCTTCGCCAGGGTATAACAGCCCTGGTTTTCCCTGCGTCCTTCCCATCTGCCCACTTCCACTGACTAAACACTAGTTAGCAGCTCCGGGAGCTGGGCAAAGCAAATGTGTCAAGGCTAAAAAGCTTTCAAACGCAGTGAGGAACTGCTGGAAAGTGTTCAGAAGATCTGGTAAATTGAGCAAAGGGCACTGTCCCATACCTTCAGCTTTGCATGTTGATTCAGAAGTTCCCGGAGCCCCTTTCAGGCAAATTACACATTGTACCCAAAAGTGTATTTGGAAGTTCTACAAGTGGCTATTAATCAAGGCAGCTACTAATGTTGAATCGCTGACTTCAAATCAGAAAAAGTGCTGTGTTCAGCACTTCTAAAGGATATTTCCAAGAGCCTTAGATCAAGATAAAAACCGCTGGAATAGTTTTAACTGTTCTTATATTTTCACAGCTAGAAACTAAACTGGAAGTTCAGTGATATGGTAGGAAATTAAAATTATAAAAAACAAGAAATAATAAAAACAGGCAAATAGGAACCCACCCAAGAGTTCTGCCAAGATAAACTACAAAGCCCAAAAATTACATTAAGGTGCATGCAACTACCGTAAGCATACAATGTATTCGCATGTGAAGTCAACTTAATACAAGGAGGGCAAGAGATCTTTTTCTCTAAACTTCATACCAGGCTGGACAAAGACTTGAAATGAGTATCAAGTAGCTGCATTTTTTGCTTTTACCAATCCTCTTTCCCTCCCTCTAGACATTCCCCTTATAAACAAAACACTCTAAATTCTTTCAACTGGCAGATCACACGCCACAGCAAGTCAATAGAAATGTTAGCTTTCCTCCGTTATCTTTCCTTTTACAAAGCGTAGTGCTAGGACGCTGAATTCAGTTATGAAAATAAATGCCTCGCTTTTTAATGTGTGACTAAAGCATAAAGAAGTTTAATACCAGACATCAGCAAAATATACAGTGAGATTTTAGTCATGTGCTTTGATACACATGAATCAAGAAGGCTTTTCCTACAGGCTATTATAACAAGCTGTGTGGTTATAAGTTGTCAAGCCTTAAAACACAGCATTGAGGCCCCAAAACAAAACAGACACAGAGATGATAGGAGTGGAGAGTAAGAGAAGATGCAAGATATTTGCAGTAGGATCAAACAGAAGTTGCGCTGTGTTAGAAGGAGCCTCTGTTTCAAGACAAATGTGTAACACTAATACTCAAAGGAACACAAAAAAAGAAAGGCCTGGCTTTCCTTCTGGTCCATTTTACTGCAAAAGTGCCAACTTTTCTGATATGCATTCTGGCTAAGACTGACACTAGTAGTAAGGCTGCTTTGAGCAAGACTGGAGAGTGCACAGTATGCTTGCATAGTTTGCAAGTATACTTGCAAAGCTAATGAGCAATTGCAACCTAGAAACTGGAATGCTATTGGGTTTAACTCTAAGAAATGTACTTGGGGGATACAGGCTGGTAGGTTAAATAAAGGAAATGGCATTCCCTTCCTCTAGATAACAGTGGTGATGACTACAGGCAGCTTTTCTTATTTAAATTGTATACAACTTGCATCTATAAGGGATTTTGAAAGTAGGGCAGTAACAAACATTAAAGCATTAGGCTCACTTATTATACCTGATAACTGAACTGGCAGTAAACAGTACAGATGATTAAAGTCATACAGGTTACAGGAGCATTAAAGGCGATACGAAGAGTACATTTTAATTTAATTAAGACTTTATGAACACTAGCTTTATCAAGGGGACCAAATTGGTGCATTTTTTTTAGCATATGTCCAGACCAGATAAAGAGACGAGCACCATAATCAGAGCAAATAGAGCGTAGATTTTGCAGGGACCTGTGAATTATATTGTTCGAAAACCATTGTGTTTTGCTCAGCATTAGAGTTAAGAATACAAGAGCTGCAAATGAAACACACTGCAAAATTACTTTTCATGAGCATAGGTGTATAAATCCCTGGGTTATGACTGCCATCTCTGAAACCCATGACCAGACTGATACAGCTATCTCAGCTAGCAGTTACCGAGCACAGCGACATTCAGACCCGTGCTGTTGCCACGTGAGACCCGCTGAGACCCCACTGATCTCACAGATTGTGGCCCTCCCTTTCCTCCTTCCCCTGTGAGCAGTCCTCAAGTCAGGATTTTCACAAAACAGACATAGCAGAAATGAGCAGTGCTAGGAAATCAGTGTTTCTGTCACTCTTAATGTAAGTCCTGAAACTACATGGTCTTCTAAGTGGCAGAGAAAAACAGACGGCAGCCCTCATTCCCAGCCTGAACAGAGATGGAGGTGTCAGAACATCTACTCTGACCCGTGGGGCAGCAAACACTCTTCTGGGCATAGGCACCTACATCCATCCCTTCACGGCCACTGGAGAGCAAATAAAAATTAATCATTCATTAAAGTAAGGTGCAGAGTCCAGTTGATTAATATGGAAGTGGAAGCCCATACACTCATAATTTGGTGAACTAGATGGTTGTATCACTAGGTCTTTTTCAAAGACATGTAACTGTCTTCTGATTGTCACGAACAGCAACATCTACATCTACATGCCTGTCTGGTGAAGGACCCAAAGCAAAAAAAGCAGCCTTCAGCGCAACAGCAAGACGTGTTGGTGTCTGAGGGGGATGTTAATATAGCATGCCCACTACTCCAATTTAACCTGCTGGATTTATCTGAGAAGACGTGTTCAAAGGAAGATCACACAGGGAACCTCTCATGCCTGTCCCACTGAGCTAATAAAAAATAGGTTCATGATTCCATGACCGTATTTGTTCCATTCAACCTCTTCCAGGTGTTGTGGCAAAATAATGTGACATCTTTTCTGAAAAAAATGGCAATAATAAGAAATCAAGTGACATGCCCAAAACCTCATAAAGCACCAAATATCAGAAGCCAATAAAGAATATATAATACTTACTTCATAGTCCCACGCACAGCCTATCCCCCTTATCTTGCACTTCTCACTTCAAAGAAGCTTAAAATACCTCCCTGACTGAAAATAATTTCCAGACTTTGCACAGAGATTATTTCACCCATCAGTAAGAGGCAGTCATTTCTGAAGTAGCATTTAACAGAGCACGGCAGCCTGGAACAAAAGGTGAAGAATAACTTATTTAAATGAAATGTGGGAGGAAATCTAGAAAGGCAGAACTTTTCTTTCAAAATTAGCTCAGGATATTGGGTTAAAAAAAAATTCTGCACATTGTGAAAATTACAAGCCGTTGAAAGACAAGATCTGAGATGTTTCACGAGTTGATCAGTCCATCTCCCCCCCACCATCCTGATATAGCAACTGCATATTAACTCCACTGCTGAAGGATTTTAGCTAGAAAGCCACCAACTGCAGCTTAAAAGCATTCCTTGGTGATCCCTCATCCAACACTGACTAGGCTAATTCAAATAGCCTGGGGAAATCAGGCAACGGGCAATGCAAAGCATGAGACAACTATCATTTTGTGTGGGAGTTCCTTCTACTAGCAAATTAAAGGCTCATCTAACAGATTTCTTCACCCAATCATGAGCTTGCTGACCTGAAGCAAAACCCCATGGTTTCTTTTTGGGAAGCAATTTGTCTTGTTGAAACATGCCCTGGATTCTCTCTAACATGTGCCTCTCAGCATAGGTGTGGGAGCACACTGCGGACAGCTGTCTGGCCTGGGAATCCTTCCCTTAATAAACACGCTTACTGGACGTGAACAGCGTTTCAGGAGCCTAGAGTCATTCCCATCTGTCTGGATGGCATGTTTCCCTGCACCCCTATTAACAGATTTTTGCTAAGGGAGACAGCTACCAGGCTGTTGAGGAGCTTTGCTAGTCATCCCGTTGCGTACAAAATAAGACATTTCTATTAAAGGCACTCTCTGTGCCAGGAACGAAGGGTTGGCATCACATCCTCTGAGACTCTCTCACACCTGCTATCTAACGCAAAAACCACTGCAGTTCAGCAAAGAGGAAGGTACAGAGCTCATGGCCACCTTGGGCTGCCAACAAGACAGCTTGCTTTGCCTCACATGACTAGAAAAGCCCTGAAGGTCAAGCCATCTGACTGCCTGAAGACCAAATGACGGGAAGGAACACACTACGAAAGGCTCTGATATGAAATTTCATCGCATAGCATAAGAGACATATGTTTTGGACATTAGAGTTAATTGCATAGAGCTGATCCCACACAGGAAGAAAACAAAAGCTGCAGCAAATGGACAATTATATGACATGAAAATAACCCAAATTTTTTTTCTTTACAAAGTCTCTACATTTGCAGTATTTGAATGGCAAAGCCAAAGGAAGGAAAGCTCTTCCCTGCAGTGGTAGTTTCTATGGTACCCAGACAACTGTCCGTGCTGTTATTCTAGGAATTCTCTGCTGCTTTTCTGTTACATTGAGATTTTGTGGGGTGATGAGAAGTTGCAGGGCACAAAGCCCCTGGCAGGAGTTGTTCGACCACCTCATGAGGTTTGCCCTTCTGAGCAGTAAGAGCTCCAAGAAGTTGACTTGTTAATGATGGCTTCAGGGGCAGTTTTAGGGCAGAGTAAAAGACAGATGAAGTTATCACTCCGTGGTAACAGGAACAGGTGTCTGTCTTAAAGATGTTCACAGACATCTAATGCTAGAAATATTTTTATACTCGCCCCCCCCCCCCCCCCAAAAAAAAAAAAACCAAACCCAAAGCAATAACAGTCTGCTCAGTCAATAATTCTTTGCTTATCCTGGATATTCTCAAAGATAATTATCCTTGAAAAAGCATCATTTATTGAGGTTTTCCTCTCCCAACTAATTTATCCTGACTGCTCTTACAATGAAAATAAAATCTCTTTCTCTATTTAGGATTTAAAATAATCTATTGCCTGAAACCAGCCAGCAGAAATTCACTTTATAATTTTGCTTGAAGAGTAAAGAGAGATAAATCCCTTCTTTGGGATACAATTATCTTTCATAGCTTAAAAAACAATGGTGTAAGAAATCGCATATTATAAATGATTAAATACTGTAACATGAAAATTAGCCTGCAACAAAAACCTACTCCAGAGACTGTTCCTGAATACCAGTATCATCGACTTCTCACAGAATTCAGGGTTTGTGCATCCCTCCGCATTAGGTGTTAACTATCATAAGTAAAGCTAATAATGTTTCTATCTTGCAGCAATAACAAGATAGATCACTCCATTGGCAGCCTCAGGAACGAACTACATCCCCAAGTTATGATGTTGCAAGTTAATTTAATGACTTTCATGGCTGGAATATAACAACATTATTTTATAATTAACACTCTTCATTTTGTGTCAAAGCCTGGATTCCTTTACCATGAAAATGACAGGTGGAGAGTTGTTTAAAGGCTTTATCTTACTATTGAGGGGGGGGGTATCAATTCAGTTCCAGCTGTCAAAAATAACGTAAACCACTAACATAGCCAAAATAATTCTAACATCTTTAACTCAACTGAGATGAAAAGATAAACATCACAAATCACTTCTTATAAAATCCTTATCTGTGTTAGAAAACAGTTCTTTATACTAGATCTTTCCTGACCTTATCTTGGCCTACAACATTCCCTTGACTTCTAACAGAGAATCTTTTTACTTTATTTTAACATGCCATTAGAAAGCTCAAGTAGCAGGCATCAGATAGTGATTTACATGACTGGCTTTATTGTAAGTATGTGTTCAAGTAGACATCATTCAATAGCTTCACATAATAAAACTTCAACAGTTATGATATCAATACACATAACATCATCACTTCAGAATCACAGAAAAAAAAATAAGTTTGAAGAAATCTTTAGAGGTCTCCAACCTGCCCTCCTACAGAAAACATCTATCTGAATGGGATGGGAAAAATACTGTTTCTTAGAGTTCACAAAATTTGGTTCTGAACAACCAGGAAGAAGGCCCCTGGGACACAAACCCCATCATAATTCAGCCATCTCTGACACTGACAAAACCAGCACAACTAATAAAAATTCTAACAGGTGTTTCTTTTACCAAAATTCATCAGCAAAGCTAGAGTTAAATATCTTTCAGATAATTTTATAACAAACATAGTGGCTTTGACTCAGCTGTGGTTAGTGCACCACAGTACTCATGGCATACCACTGGCTTCCCTAATGGGACATGGGTCTCCCTAGTTCCTGTGTCATATGTCCCAGCCCCATCCGGATGTCTTAGCTATTATAGAAAATCTGAAATGCCACTACTACGCTATATTAAGTCTGCATCACTGAATCCTGAATACACATAATGTATTTATTAACAACTTGCTTCTTGCTTTGACTAATGGGACATCCAGTTCTGGATATCTACAGTTTATATTCGCTCAAAAATGTGAATTTCTCACCAAATATATACATGTCAGGGGATTTCAGTATTTTATTTCATAATAATAAGGCAATGAAATCTTAAGTAGATCTTATGTGCAGGCTTCAAATTCTAATGTTTCACAGACAAGATATTTAGTGCATGGTGGTGTGTGTGTATCTATTGCAATCCACAGACTCACTATCAATGATACTGAAGGAGTTCTAAGTGCCCCAAGTCCTTCCTTTCCTCGTTTTCACAAGTGAAAAGCAAAATGTTGTAATAGGCACTTCTCTGAAAGAGCTTCTTAAAATAGTATTTGTAAAATGGCCTTTGGTGGATTGCTGAGGTTAGGAGAGAAATAAATTTGGCAACATGAAATAAAAACCCAAATAAGGGCTAGAAAAATTATTTCTATGTCTTTCTTAAATGCAGATCTGCCTGAAGTTATACATCACTGTCCCGCTTGTACATAACCAAAAAACAAGCAGCAATGAGCTTGTGCCTGTGTCTCCACCAGCTGCACAGAGCCCTTAGCGTTTTCACTTGATTTTCTTTCCACTGCATATCCTGGCCCTCAGCCCATTGCGTATCCAAGTCCTCCAATCCCCGAGCATCCCCGTTGCCCTTCTTTCACCTTCTTGGGGCTGCACTCAAAGGCACGTGCAACCGTCAGCCAGGGTTTTACAGTTACATGAACCAGATGGAACCTCTTAAGTTCATGCTAGTGTCACACATGATTCAACTCAGAGCCCAGTAATTAGACCATCTCCCGCTTCTGCCGGCATTTCTTGCTGTCTGAGATATGGAGGCATCTTATGCAATATTTAGGCTGCCTCCCCAGAGGGCGTCCCTAGAGAAAAACTGCCGGCGTGTACGCAGCTACCAATAGCCTCAATGTTCAGCACAACAATGCAAATTCATACTAGCAAAGGAATTGGTGCAATCACTTCCATCAGGTCATCTCCACTTCAAATACAGAAGTGAACTTAATAACTAATTAACTCTTTGAACTGCCTTAGCCTTTGGCCCCTTCCAGCCATCATTTACTCCTTTGCAAGGGCACTTCCTGCTATGGCTTCATAGCATGGTTTTATATTATCTGAAGACTGAAAATGATTTTGAAAAACATTTGGAGAAGACAACCTCTCTTCAAAGAAGTATTTCTCTTTCTCTCGGTAAAACTGCTACTAAATATAAGCAATGCTGTCTTTGAAAACCTACAGAGAGCTAGGAAATGAGACATGATTCCTTAAATATAGCTTCCTATTTCTGAAGTGTACCTTTACCTAATACGTCCATAATGGCTAGAAAAGAATAGGACTGTGTAGGCACTTGAGCGGTGCTGGAAATTGGGAGGAGGAGGTGTTGCTTGCCTAGATTATTTCTAATAATGAAAAGATTTTCATGCAGCCTTTAACCTACTAGAAATTGTGTAATATATATTAAATCTCCTTTTTTCAGATCTTCATTATCTGTCCAATGAAAGCAATGCTATTATCAACTGCCTTTGGAGAGTTAATGATGAATTTTATAATTCCATGGATATTTTTTGAAAGATTATCCCCCCTGAAGATGATCATTACTTCCTTTTAACACCATTTGTGTTGCTTCCTTCTTATAATTGCAGATTCTCCCAGGAGCAGAGCTTAGTTCTGCTGGCCATACCCCACTGCTGACAATCACTCAGAAGTGTTCTTAGCACTTAATGCATCAATTCAGACACAATGAACTCCCCCCCCCCTCTTTTTTTTCCCCAGTTTTCCTGTCCACGAGTATTTTGATTCCTAAACACAATATTTCAATTTAGGTCAATTCTACCCAAACTGCACTTCGTTATTTGCTGTTTCTTGAAACAAACCATTATAATATGCTGTGCTATTCTTACCATACCTGTTAAAGCACTTTGCATCATTAGTTCCAGCAATCAAACAGGTAAGGAGTAGAATCTGATGTGACCACAGCCTACAAGTACCAAGAGAGAGACAGACAATCAGTAGTGGAGGATATTCTAGATAAACAATATAAAACACAATTACATGATTGGAAATCAAAACTGGGAAAACGATGTGAAGAGGGAGACATACTATCAGGTACTTACTGACCGATATAGATGGCTCATTTCTTGGAGTTTTTCACTCAAGACTGAGTATCTTTCTAGAAGAGACACTAATTTTGGTATGAATTACCAGGTGGGATTCCACAGTGTGTGCAGTGCGGGCCATCTGGGGTGATCACGGGGTGCCTTCTGTCATCCACATCTCTGACTCATCATGGCTTTATCACCCTCTCCCATTTGTAATAAACTGCCTCCATCTTGAAGACAACTTGACTCATCACATCCAAAGTCACCTGTCAGCTCCTGCACTTATCTCTTGATTCAAAAGGGCTTGGCAGAGATGAGGATTTCCCTGAAGCACCAAAGCCACTATATCTCACTCCCTCTATCCTCCTCTCTTGATCTCAAACCTTGCTGCCTTCAGTGCAGTGACATTTACCTGAATTGCTATCACATCTTATTATTCTTCCTTCTCTTTTTCAGTTCTCCTCATTTGGCCCTTCACAGAAAAGTGATAGACTGCATTTTTTTGTTTATTTATTTTGCCTGAAAGTTACACACGTGCAAAGTTTGACTGTAGTCTGAATTGCAGAAGCAACTTCTGCAAATGGTGCTATAGCTTTTCCTCTCCTGCCCAAGTCAAACATCAAAGGCATTTGAAACATATTGCCGATTATAAGACTGCTTACAAATGCCATATTAATGTATTCTGAGGCACTCTCCAAATAACATTTGTAATGGATTATATAAAAAGCAGACATCGTTTTCTCTTTAGCTATACGGGCAAATTCACCTGCTGTTCCCTGTATAGCAATGAAATTCACAGTGATAAACAAAAACTCCCAAGTTGAGACAAGATGTCTCATTACCATGGAGATAATGTGGTCGATGCTATCAGAATCTCAGTCTCTATCTACATCCGGTGACTTCTGGGGAAGGAACAAATTACTAGAAATCAAACAGCTCCACCGTGGTCTATTGAGAGACAGTCACCAACCAGGACCAGATGAAAAAAATTAGCTTTTTTTTCAGTGAAAGATGCAAAAACAGACCTTGCTGTGTTGCTCTGCGATGTCTTATCACAGACCATCTGCTTAGATAACAGTAGTTGGTTCAGTTGGTGATTTCTGCTCAGAGGAATCTCCCCAGACTCACAGACTTCTTATTTCAGGATTGAACTTCTATCTGGAAAGCTTTTGAGTATGACTTTTTGCACATTGCCTTTCCCAAAGCCAGAGGCCAGGCTCCACTTGGCTAGGTGGCCCTGGGCTCCGGGATGTGAATATGTAGCACATACTGTGTGCCCCTTCTTCAGCTTTCAGAGGATTTCCACATACACACCCTCCCCCCCAACTGACAGAGTCAATGAGTGCAATGTGCCAAAGAAAACTTTGAAGTAAATTTGCATTCTAGACAGAGAGGAAAGCTGAGCAAGGGTGAAAACAGGGATCACCACTCATGGACTTAAATATGACCTGCTAAGGTCCCTGCCAGCCAGGGTTATCCTATGATTCTCTAATCGTTTCTAAATGCAAAAATCCAGGGTACGAAAGCGGCTGTTTTGCCAATTATCCTTTCTGATAGTTATGCTTTCTAGTGGTAACTAATTTATGAACTGAAAAATCAGGAAAACATTTCTCTCCCTTCACTACTAACTCCACCTGGCTTCCTAAGCTACAGACACTGATTCACATCTGTTTATAGATCTCCCACTCAGCCCTGTCTGCCTCCATTTGCGTTATGCCTCTGTACTTTCCAATCTGCAGAATAGAGGAGGAAATAAAATGCCAGTAGCAGAAAAGCCTAGTTATTTGTTTCTCTGTGCAATCTTTCTTCAAGGAGTAGTAAGATCTTAGGCTAAAGACTGTCATAGCTTTCATCAAAGTCAGCTTTAGTTAGGAGCCTTGTGACAATAACAGTGGATTTACTAGGTTTGCACTGCACGACCTGGAATTTTCTAGAATTCAGTTACTTCATTACCAAACAACTTGCTTTGTCAGCTGGCTGTCCTTCATTTCAAGGCACACCATTAAATTTAACCCAAAATGCCCATATCCAGAATGATGTGCTATTTCTATTGTTGCACTTGCTTTACGGCAATAAATTCCTAGCATGGAATCATGGAACTGATGAAAGATCTGTTTCTGACCATTAGAAACAACCCCATCCCGTAATATGTATGCCACCTTCCAGAGTTATTCTTTCTACAACTTTGATTAAGGCCTGGTAAGACACAGACTCCCTTCTTACAGACCTTGCCATGAAAAAGACACCAAGCTGCCTGTTGGTTGCGTCACATAACCTATTTCAAAGATTTAAGAAGCAATATATGGTCTTCAAACCATGGTTCCTTGTGTTGTAACTGTGGTGCAGTCACTGCATTTCACACAGAAATATTGTCCTTTTCCCATCCACTCACACTACAATATTCCCCTTGCCCACCTGCCCTTACAAAATGCCAAGCAACCTCCCTGCTTCCAGCCTATTTCATTTTCTCTACCACCACAGGAGATTTTCAATGACACGTGGCAGCTTTGGTGTGCAGCAAGAGCTCAGATCTGAAACATCACAACTCTAAGTTCAAGAGGTATCCCACAGTGAAATGCCACAGTGCTAAATCGTACAGTTCAAGTCAGAACGATGAGTAACAGGTTTCTCTACATCATACAATAGAAGTCAGTTAAATCCAGACATGGGGCAGGGAAAAAAAAAAAAAAAAAGGTTGTCCTTATGAGTAAGTCCTCCTGAGCCAGCTGTGACCTCCCAGCCCTGGGCAGGGGGCAGTGAGGCAGTGCTGGCCTGGCTTACACAGCTCTGGAGCAGACCCCCGGGTCACGCAGTGCCCCTCCAGGTACTCGCAGCTCCTGGGGGTGGCGTAGGAATGACGCTGGCTCCAGGATTGCCTTTGGGTTGTTTTCTACAGCTCCTGCATGAAGGCAGTTCAGTCATACATATACCATAGTACAAAGCTTTTTAAGGCAGTCCATTCTGCTCTGACCCTTTTATATATGAACATGAATGTATCAAGCACACATTGAGAAATTCCCTCCCACTAAATAGGCAACTTTTGTACAATTCAAACTTAGGACAAAACTCTGCACAGCCTGCCTGATAAGTTATCTAGCAGGGACAAAATTTCTCCAAGCTATTTTGTTTTTACATGTTTTCTTCATTTCTTTGTGTTTTCTTTTATTTATAGGTTCTTCTTGATGAAAGATGAGTAGCAAATACATTTTCCCATTCTATGTCTTAAATATTTTAGTAATATGTGTGTATATATCAATAACATAGGTATATAATAGAAGCTGTCTTTGGTTTATTTATTAACATTACCAACGCTTTAAGAATCCATATTCAGAATGTGATTATAGGTTGATTGTTTTCTTCATCATCTGCAATGACATTGACTCTATATTCAAGTTAAATTTTATTCATACTTGTATCACAGCCTGATTTATTTATGATGTATCAATTTACAGACACAGGAGAGCACTGCATGCAAAGTTAAACAAAAATGCCCAGAAAGCAAAAAGTGGTTGTACTGAAAACGACAACATAAGTACTTGGCAGAAAAAACACAGGAGAAATAGTGTGATGAAAAGTAAGGAAAAAAACCTACAAGCAAACAACAAAGATCAGCTGAAGAAAATACTGTACTGCGAAGTTTGCATTGGTCACCTTGAAAGGAAGGCTTTTAGGTGAGCTGGCTCCATAGGAAGGTGCCATGAGCTGAGAAGACTCAGAAGAAACGCAAATTCACATGGACTCCTGAGATGATAATTAAGAATTACCACAACATCAGTTATCATTGAAGGCACAAAATTATTCAATTATCTTAATTTTACAAGCAGTTTCTAAGACCTGGATGAATATATACATTTACCAGGGTTTCTCCAACCATTCAGTTTAAGAATTTCAGGTTTTGAAAGTGGGGGCAGCTGATGCCATTTCATTTCAGTTTGTATATACAAAATAATATACGAATTAGGATAAATCAGAAAGTGTTCTTCTAAAAATATGTTATTTCCACAGTGCTGGATACACCGTAAATATTTGCTTACTAGGAGTGAAGAAAACATTGCCATTTTTAATATCAATTTGGTATACATTTTTCTATACAATATATAACCACTGCACTTACACAAAGACATATGAGCTATGAGCTCCTTCACTTTGCTCATCATGAAGTCTGGTTTAAGGTTGTCTTAAACGTTTCTGGTTTTATGCCAAATGTTTTTCTTAGAGAAACTAATAAATACTCACTAGGCAGAAAAAGTAAAGTCATCAACTGTTCTCAGCACTGTTTTGAGGTGTTGCACGT
Organism: Grus americana; assembly: GCF_028858705.1. Lineage (NCBI taxonomy): Eukaryota > Metazoa > Chordata > Aves > Gruiformes > Gruidae > Grus > Grus americana. Next base: position 6,322,896 of record NC_072866.1, read on the forward strand.
CACCATTACAAAGAGGAATGGGGGGTTTGGGGCTGAAGCAAAAAAACAAAAAAGAGAATATATCTGGTAGCATTGCCTGGTATCATGTGCTTTGTAGCATAACGCCTTAATCATAAGCCTTTGCTTATGAACGGTCTGGCGCTCTGCCCACTTGAGCATTTTCTTGCTTCATATGGTCATCTAAATAATTTGATCTTGGATGTTTCTGGACAGCAACAAACCATAAAAGCGTATTCTGGGAACCCTGAGATGCAACAATTACTCTGCCTCTGCTACACTGACCTATCTCACCAATCACTCTAGCACATCAATACCTACTGTTGGCACTCAGTAAGACCAAGGTACCATCTCATATGCAGGTGGCTAGTGCAGCAAAGCCGAGTATTTCTTCTTCCAGTCTCCTCATCAATAGAAATCTCTAATTGCTAATCAATCAGCCAGCTCAGCCTAACACAACTCAACCCCCTCTTGCAGTCATTGTCTCAACAGGACCCCTTATAAAGTAGCTGTCACAGTCAAATGCAGATTCTAGCTGCTGTTCACCCTGCAGCCATGGAGAATGTTTTTACAATTCAGCCATTACTTGCTCTCACTATGGATTTTTTTCCTTTTTAAAAGCAGAATATAGGTCTTCCTCATTTCTGAATTGGGGCTGCCACTGGTACTGCCAATCCTCTGACCCACGATGCTTCCCCCTGAAGATTTCCACGTCAGCCATGCGTTCAAATCTGTATCTATCCATCCATCTTCATGGCACTTGTTCACTGCTCAGGGGAAAAGTTATTTTTATTTTTCATTTGACTGATGTTACAACATTCAGGATGAGAACACATGATTAGAACCAATTATATAGTCGACAAGGATTCTCAGTTACCTATTTCTTAAATACAAAGGAATAGCAGCACTCATACACCATAAAAAAGGAGCTATGTCTGCACCCTCCTCTGCTGAAATCTACCCAAGGATTATATAGGATACGCAGCACCTCTAAAACCATCTAGGTGATGCAAAGGCACTCAAACCTTTTCAAAATGTTACATATTCCTTGCATGAAGAATCACTCAGAATCTGAAGATAAATGGTGAAAAGAAACCTCAGCACCAGAACTCCTAAATGTGAATAATTTAATTTGAAAAACTGTCGGTGGTGGTGGTGTTTTGTTTGTTTCAAAATTTAAAAACAGTCATTAATTTGAAAATCATCAACTTTTCTATGGTCAGGATTTCCCCCTAAGTCTCCATGAATTAAAGTTCTTTAGCCTGGAAATGTTATCTCCACAAGACAGGCAAGGCTGAGCATCGCACTTTTCTGTTACTACTCTCTGTCATACCCTCTCTCCATGGGCTCTGAAGATACTGTACCACTTTGCTGTGAGAGAATTGCTTTGCTATCAAACAGTACTTTGCTGGCTGCAGTGGAGCACTATGTTACTTTGAGCTCATCAGCTAAGCTACACATCCTTTTCAGGAATATATACTCAAACAATAGCAATATATCAAATTCTTTTTTTTCACTGGTTTAAAATATCCATATAAAGAACTGTTTTGCAAAGCTGAGACTACTGTGGAAAAAAATAAAGCAAATTAACTGATGGGAATTAACTAATCCTCTCCAATTTTGTATCACCAAATAATCTTCTACAATTCCAGATGTGTGCATCTTGACAAGAGCAATATATCCCCTCTTACATGAGCTCAAAGTGAGATGGAAAAGACAGAAAGGAACACTTAGATTGTTTTTATTTTTTTTTTTTACTTTTTTTTTTTTGTATGATGACCTCACAGCAGTTTACAATGGAGAATGAATAGTACTTTGCAGAGGGGGAGACCGAGATGGAGAGTGCCTCACTGGCAAAGCCCAAGGTCCCATAATGATCCATGACAGAGCTGTGACATTGAAGTTCTTCTGCTTGCACCTTTCTACTTTCAGATCCAGGATTGTCTAACTGGACTCTGCAGGAGTAAAGTTCCTAAACTAGCCAGACACACAAAAAAATTATATGTTTTCCCTTTGAAGCTACAAGAGTGTTTTAAATCACTATTATTATTAAACAGAAGATAAATGTTATTATTAGTCCTTCATCCTGGTTGTGGTCACTATAACATAATTAAATACATTAAAAGTACACAAGCATAAAATATTAAAAAGTATGAAGATCCTGAACAATAAAACCATCACCATCAAAAAACCCCACTAAAACCAAAACCAAACAATCAAAAAATCTAACCTTAAAAAACAGAGGGCTAAAACGCAGGAGTCACCATTTGATTCTCCCTGCTTCTTGTGTGCTGGCTGCTGCCACGTGGGCATGCTCCCTCTACCACATCCTGGACTCCCCACATTTCCTGGGAAGGGTGAGTGATCATCCACTGGAGGAAAACTGGACATGTCTAATACTAAGAGATTCAACACACCCAGAGACAAGGTGGACTTTTTAATGGCCCTTTGAATACCTCCTCCCTCACTGAAACTCTGACCCTAATGAAGCTGGGAACAAAAACCCGCAGAAGTTAACAGGAGAAGCTCAACTGTACGATTCCAGTGGAGCTACAATTCTTGGAAAATGGGTAAAAACAGGGATCACGGAAAGAGCACCTGCTACCCAGCTGCTTAGGTTTCTGAAACACCATTTAACAAGCCTTTGGCATTCAAATGAAACTTCAGGTCTTTCCGGAAAACATCAGGGAAGGCAAACGCAGACATACGCCTTCTCTGCTGGAACACCTACAGATGAGTCTGTTCAGGAGACTTCTGAACATTTCTGCAGGGGAGGATGACTCAAGGAAACGTATTGCTCAAATAGTCTTTTGTCTTTCTTAACAGGCTGTTACTGCATACAGCAACATCAGCCAACAGCCGTGATTATATTACTTAATGCATGTGTCCATAACCAAGCAGAACTTAGCTTTTACTATTCATTTCTTTTGATGTAGGATTCACTGAAAGATAACTGATTTTTACATCTGATAATGCCCCTTAGTCTGTGAGTGGAATAAAAACACAGATTATTCAAATTGTCAGACTTTTTTTTTTTTTCCTCTTCTACAGTGAAAAGTTGTTGCAACATCAGAAATATTGGGCCTCAAGGCTATCTTCATAAATGTGTGACTGTTCAGTTTGCGCTTACGGTGACAGTAACTGCCTCAGTACCAGACGTTTCCAGGAGATCAGCAAGCCGCAAGTATTTAAGACCCCTTAGGAGTCTGCCTATCAGCTTGACTTGCCTGGAAAGGCTTTTCGGTTTCATCTTTGTTATATAAATATGCCTAACCTAGTTAAGAGACTATTTCTTCTATTTCTCTTGACTCTTTCTAGGTCCCTCTGCTTTTAATTTAAGTCAACAGGCTAAAGATACTTTTTAAAATAGATCTGCCCAATGGAGAAATGCTAGAGGGCATATAGATTTTCAAAAGCCCTCAACAAGCATCCATGTTTGAGACTAAATTTTCAAAAGTTTACCACTCTGATGCATACTTAAAAACACTAGTTTTAAAGCCAGGAGTGACTAATATCAGAACCTACTCTGACAAGGAACAGGCTGCAAACTTCAACCAGTAATTTCTTCATCAACCTTACCACTTTCCTTCTCATCACTTTATAGTCCTAATTTACATGCAGCATGTGATAAAATCCACTCCTATCCTTAAATGAACCAGTTCACTAGTGAATTTCCCTCCCTGCTAAATATGAAAAGATTTTCTATAACATTCAGCCTTTAGTGGCTATCATTGAACATTTACCCTGTATTTGACTATGTATCAAACACAATCTTGAGTGGGCAAGCAACATGAAAAATAATGATGTTGACCCAAGAACAAACCTCTGTAATTTACATTTGAATTCTGGACTACTACTTAGAGTTCTACTAAATTCTAGAAAGAAATTTATTGAGAAAAAAAGATTTTTTTTTCCTTTATACCTTCTGATTTTTGGTGTCTTGGTCACTAAAACCTGTCATAAAAACACTGTGCTATATTGACAGAAATAACTCTATTGCAACTATATAGCATAACTACGCTGCGAAACTCAGAGCGATGTAGAGAACAAAAGTAAAACCAAGGGAGAAAAGGGACTTAAATACCTCCACAGAGTAGGCCACTGTTAAACACAGTGAGTAGCAGGCACAGTGCAAAGTAGCTCAGGAATTTCCACAGCAGCTCTCTGCTGGAAGCAGAGGGAGGGACACCCTGGACATGCCCTGTTCTTCTAAACAAGGACTGGGTGCTGGCCATCCACAGTGCTGGGCCAACATTCGCTCTGAGGCCACTTTGTACCACTGGACAGACAGATCCTGGGGCAAGGCACCGAGATTTGACCTAATGCACTGACTTCAGTGGACCTTGGCTAACATCATTGCCTCTAAGCTAATAAAAAATGTTTCTTCCTTCCTAATACATTAATACAATTCTTACTATTTATATTAATAAAAACTGTTATTAATATTAGCATATCTCAGTATTATCATACATGGGCTCCCATCTCAAAAGATCAGCTGAATAAAGGGCAACCTAGTAGTACTCGTAATCTTTAGACAGATGCAGCTTGTTAAGCAAAACCATCTGCAGCAATCTGCTCCAATGGGTTCTTCTGCTTATTAAAAATATTTTTGAAAACATTTCCACAGAGATAAAAAACATTTCCACAGAGATAAGGAAAAACAAAGGCCAGATAGCATTAATGATCCCTCTTTGTTTTCCAAAACATTTGCTCATTAGAAACATCATGCAGCTCATCATGCAGCTTAATGTGCAAAGACAACAGTTCAACTAATGCCAAGACCACTCCAAATCAGCCTGACCAACGTTAACCCCTTTGTTCCCCTGTGCTCCCTTCCCTACCTGTTTTCTCTTGATCCTACAGAGACCACAGATAACTGTAAGCCTGACAGCCTATGTTTTTGTTCTGTGTTTGGGTAGCATCTCTCATAACAGGGTATCCAATCTCTTCTGTGAAGTACAGCACAGGTGCAATAAGAAACTTTGCTGAAGTAAAAATAATGAGCAATTAGCCCACACCAGGCATATTTCCAATTAAGTGTCCTAGATGAAAAAGAAGGTGGGATTCAAGACACTAACAGCTTAACACTTAATGATAACACATTGTACTAATTCTGCGGGACTTGGAAATGTGCATTCTTCCCTATGAAATACTGTACTTCTTCCAATCAAGCCCTAATTCAACACTGGTAAAGAGGACACAGGTCTTTCACGTGTCCCCAAACTGTTTACAGTAGGAGACCAATTTCATTTTTAAGAAAGTGAACTAAGAGCAGAGGTTGGCATTACTACAGAATTCATTCAAGACTTATTTAACTTTATTCAAGGGGGTCCAAACTATGCGATCAAGGAACAAGTACTGTTCTGGTTAGCGAACCAAAATCTCCAATAACCACTTCCTGCCCCCCCCTCCCCCTAATTTTTGACATTTGTTTTCTGCTCACGGTTAGATTTTGCTGTAATTTTGCTTCCTCCATCTCTGAAACTGGGATGATACTCATTACCAACAAGAGTTTTCACAGTAATTGCTTTAGAGTACCTGGGGCAGGGGGAGGAAGAAGTGGTGTGATAATATGGCTTTATTTCTCAGTGCTAGCAGGTGACTATAAGCATAATCACTTTAGTGGAGTGTCTTATTTTCTTTTAATACTGTGTTCATATTTGTCAAATGAAGAGCCCAACTTTCTTCCAGATGACAAAGTCTTGGCAAAATCAATAAGAAATTCCTAAATAAAAGAATCTGTGCACATAGTACCGTTTTGGTTTTTTTTTTTGTAATTGCATCATTTCAGCAAGGCACAGGTAGATTGATAGAATATCCATACATAAGAATTTATACATGCCAGTTTTGAAAGTGTTTGAGACATTATTCCAATGGCATATTTGAAACTGGAGCTGAAAAGTGTGTTGAGTTTACCCATCTAGGCCATTCCTCACTGATAAGCTAATGATTATCTTTTGCCATAAACTTCTCCAAGCTACTACATGCACAGTCAGTATCAGCCAGCATGATGAAAAAGCCAAATTAGTTGATGCAGTTTGCAGCTAAAGTGTGTAAATAATCATAATTAAAAAGATTATCACAACAAAAATATATGTATTTTAGAAGCATGTGGATTATTCTCTTAATAACCTTCTCTTTCTTCCTTGGTCTAGATTTGCCCCTGAAAAAAGAAGTTCAACAATAAGCAAATGAGAAGGAGGAAAAACAGTGGAGGGTTTGCATTTATTTAATTAAAAATAATAAAAAAGGCAGCATTTGTTATGAAGGTTTTTTGGTTTTTTCCCCCCTGATGGCTGTCAGGATTATTTATCATTTCTTACTTGTGTGTCTGCTTTTGCATGAGCTGGTTTTTGTTTCTCCTTTTTTCAATAATGGCATTTTAACACTGTGCTGAAACCATATTGCTGCCACAAGAATGTTCACAGATGAAAAATGAGAGTCATAAATACTGATAGGTGTTTGTGTTATCAGAATTCAGTTTCATACTGGGGTACCAGTTAACCCACACACAAACAGAAGAATTTAGTTATAAAAGCCCTTTTCTGTCACTGTAATTACATCCTTTCTAAGGACTTCTGTTGACAGAATGGCACAACATGACACCTCTGAACAATATCTTTTTGCCAACTAAAAGCTGCTGCATATGTATGGCCTTATTCAAACCTTTGCTTTATTTGAAAATTCAATGAAGAAGCAGTAGTTACTTTCCATTGATCCGGACAGCCAGTCACATGATCTGAACAGAAAATGCTCAAATAAGAGTGAAATTGGTTTGCCATCAAATCAGTGTGATTAATGAATATGCCAAAGTTTATCAGCAGACAGCTCAGGTGCAGAGTCAGAAAAATTGTCTGTGGCAAATACTGTGCCTCATTCTCCTCTTGAAATTGTATCTCATCATGGTAATAGTAGAAATTAAACCACTGATGAGATTTTGTCACGAGGTTTAGCTGCTGTAGTCATCCCAAAACACAAAGGTCAAATCTCCCTTGGAGCCAAACTTTTAGAAGCTAACTGGAGGGTTTTTTCCAACAAACAATAGCCCATTAATGGACACTTCTACTTTTTACTGACAGTCAGAGACATAGCTCTTGGATGTTTCCTTCTTGTTAATATTATGAACTTTTTCTTTTTTTAAGGGAGCAGGAAAATAGAAATAGAAACTGTATAGCTCAGAAGCAGATATCAGTAGGAAGGGGAGAAAGGGACATAAGAGTAACAGACTAAAGATTTTCTACAAATTCAATAACAGTGCAGGAGTTATAAGGTCATGTTGATGCATTAACATGTAAAGATTAAGCCTAGCTAGAAAAAAGCCCAGCTGCTTGCTGGCAATGTTAAAGAGATACCTCAACCCTCAGGACAGCTATAACCAGAGAGACATGGGTTACAGCATAAGCCACTTGCTGTTTCAGCATCCTACCAGCCAGCAGGTAGGGACAATGAAAACAATACCTGGAACACCTGCACACCTTGAGGCTATGAGTATTTTTAGTGTTCAAAGCAAGACGTCACTTCAGATTACAAAGCAATGCTCAAAACAATATTTCAAACTGTGCTTGAGCAGAACTGTGCGTTTCAAGGGACCGGTGCTAAATGTGAACCACAGATCTAGAGCTGGGTGATAGGGGAGCGTCTAGGCAAGATCTTCAAAACAGAGGGCACACTCACATCTCTCACATGCAAAGCAGCAGATACCCAGTAACACACCTGATGAACTTCTTTTCCTGAGCTCTGTCCCCAAACACTGGATCTTCTATGACCATAAAACAACCTGGCCCCACATACTCTGACAGTCCACACACTCTAAATGAAGTTTGCTCACTCTAAAAATCATTTATGTATGATGCACCCTGACACATAATCCATTACTGGTAATACAATTTCAGTGACATGGACAAATAGCCTACATATAGTCATTTACTTTTGAACTGGTGCAGGGAATTTTCACAAGCTCAATTTATCAAGACAGATCCCAGAAAATGCACGCACGTGTCACTGGGCATGATGGACACCTTATGAATACAATTCCATGCATTAATGGCCATGTACCATCTCATTACTTCTTTTCAGAAGCAGTCTTGTTTTCTTTCCATGGAGAAATATTTCCTCAGTAGAACAAGCAAACTGCAGTGGCTAGCTGAGAAAATCCTGTTCTGAATGACTGACCACCCATTATTAATTACATCTTACTTGCATATTATGTTCTGGTGGCCTTAAAAAGGGAGAACAAAACATGACTGTTAAACCAGTGATTAGGCTTTCTTCCTCATTAAAGACGACTTTGCACACACTCACGGGATGGCAGAACAACCACAGTGGCAAAGAATAAAATCGAAATGGATCTCATGATACCCATCAGAATAACCCTTCAGATATGTGCAGCTACATCACACCGACTTCGCTGTCCAACTTGTCCTCTTTGTGACTGACACTCCTACCTGGAGAAATCCTAGAGCTTAAACTGGTAATTCCTAAAATACCTTGGAGGGTATTGATAGCTCCACAAGTTTCAGGGTAATGCAGTATTTTATTCTGCCATAAAACACAAACAACTTTCTTTGATACCCGTATTTCTTAAAGGGCTCTTACCCCTCTTAGCCCTTATTTAGCTAGGGAGAGAAAGAAAAAAAAAAAAAAAGGAATTCAGAAGTTGCTCAAGGAAGAGCATTAAGAAAATAAGAATCATTAAAGAGATTATTTTGGGTCTTTGAATAATAATCTTCATCTTTGCCAGGCTTTGCAAGTTTCTTCCACACATTCTTATTAAAAAGAGAAGTTTTGCATTAGCCTTTACACATTTTCTTGTTATAGAAGCTCTCTGGCACCTCAAGAATGTGGGAAAGCCTAAGAGATGCTTCCCCAGAAATCCCATGCGGAAGGAAGTTACAGCCAGGAAGCTGGGACAAAGCTCATTAGTATGAGTGAGTGGTTGTTAGCTGAACCTGGATCATTCTTTAACCCCAGATTGAATTTAAAGACACAAGATATGCATATTTCTCTGCAGGGAGGGAAATTTTAGCCCTGCCAATGAAAGCCAAAGCCTACCATAGTCCTTCTGCAAGTATTACTATTGTAGGTTGGAAACAAAGAGATTTCAGCATGAAGCTGCTTAAATGTTTAGCCATTGGTGGTTTTGATGTTGTGCCAAGGGCTACAGAAAGATGCCGTGTAGAAATGCAGAGACGCTACTAAGATGTAGATGCATCTACAGCTCTATCTTAATGCTTCCACCAGCTGCGCTGCAGAGAAGAGCTTTACAAGGTGCTCCACCATGCCTATACTTCAACCTGGTGCTGCAAAACCCATGTTGATGCTGTCTGGCACAGACAGGTATGAGTGCACAGACCAGCCTAGCCCAATATCTATCACACACTTGCCTACTACACAAAAAAATCCTTGCACTTCTTCTGGGATCTGTCCTGGTTCCAGAACCACTGGCATGTCAAAAACTTCAATAAAACCAAACAAATTAAATACAATCCTGTCCAGTTTAACTGGCTTAGTGTGCATGGTTGCTTACCTGAGGAATTCTTTGATTTTTTCCACAGTTGAATCAGGCCTTTCAGCTTTTAGTGTTGGAGGTATAAGGCTGGTGAAGTCTCATGCAAATGGTTTGAAACAAAAAGATTTGGCGAGATAAAAAATTAGTAAATTAATAAGTCTTAATTTCCAGAGACAAAAATAAATATACCAGAAGCAACATGAAATAACTGAGAATAAACAAATTGTTCTGAAGATATAATGGGCAAAATATTTTATTCCAAGGCCAAAGTCCATCAGTTTTCACTTGGATTTATTTATGCAGCACCAGTTTGGAGTATGGTAAAATTACAGAGCAACAGTCTTCTGAAATTTGACAAATTTGTCATGTCAACAGATGGGCTGTGAGAACAGAAGCTCTGAACTGGGATTAAGGATGATTTGATCTTGAATGATTCCATATAGCTGCTAGTTACAGCTAAAACAGCTAGATATAAACTTAGATTGTTATCCATCTATTATAAATCATTCTGTTCACGATGCTGCTTTTTCTGAAAAGCTACATATATCTCTCCTTGTAAACTTTCCCCCACTGTTCTCATTCTTTGAAAAAATTATGCTGAACATCAGGTAGGAGAATTAATACTGGCTGACCAGAAAAATGGATGCCTTTCCCTCTTGACATTTCAGCCATCACATTGAGTTATGTTGCTTAAATCTAATCATAGCATGCTACCTTGTACCATGCTGTTACACCTAATGCAATAAATCACTAAATCCTGTTAGAAACAATCTATGCTCAGCTGCAGTACTGCGATCGTACCCCACTGGTTTGTGTCATGTTTAAGAGATCCAGCACCAAGCTCACGCTGCAGCAGAGTGCTCCATTTCATGAGTATTTAACTTAACAACATGGATTCAGGTGATCAAGACTTCACTTTGTTTGTATTTTGGGGATGAAGAATTCCTGGGACTAAGGTCCTTGATTGCTCCGGGAAGAGTAGGTAGTACTTGGGTGGAATAGGCAACTTTGGGACCCTCATTGGCTCTCATGTTTATGAAATCTATAGCAGATTTGACCTAAAGCTAAACTTAGCCAAAGATTATATTCATATACATTCACGTACCCAAATACAACCCCTAATCTGAGTTCGAAAACCATATCGTTCTGCTGCATGAATCAGTTCATGGCTGCAGGCAGACACTCATATGAAGAAAGTTTCCCATACACCGTGTCATTAATCTGTATCTCTGGCTTCTACATCCAGACCAATACAAGGTTGCTGCACCCATATGAAACATGCTTGTGCTTATGTAGCACTTCTTAGGCTACCATTTCCCAGTTTGGTTTTCCAGAGTGCTTCTGTTGGAAATAAAATGTCATACACATGATTGTGCGTATGTGCAAATGTTATTTGAAGTCTATAAATCTTCAAGTACTAGAATGACCTAGAAAAATTGTTACTTCACAGCAAGGCTAACCAATAATCAACATAACTTTGGACTGAAGCATAAAAAAACCCCAAAAACCCACCACACACACACAAAATTCCACTAGTCTGTGACCACAGCTTCCATAAATAAACCTCCAAAACCAGGCAAGGTAATAAAGCTATCATAGCTGGCATGGGGGATTACTGATAAGAAAAAATGACTCAAATGCTAATCTGTTACAGTACTTCATTAATTAGATCTTCAACTTGTAGAGTACAATTTGCAGGGAATACTGTGCAGTTATGTACAGTAATTTACACAAAGACTGCCTGTCATTACCCATTTGTTTGGCTCAATTTTCTTCTCTGCTCTGTCTTTTTCTCCCATTAACTGTTATAATATTTTCCAAGCATGAATCTACTGTAGCTTTCAAACAGTATTTGCATACCTTGAGGTACACAGACACTGCAAACTACATGGTCAATACAAATCGACTTTATCATATGTCACAGCAAGAGAATAAAACCTAATCCCAGGCTTCCTGAAGCCTGTCATTGAGAATCTTTCCCTAAGAAATAAACAAACAAAAAACAGCAGGCCAGCAATTAAGAGGAGATAGGACAATTCACACCATCAAATGTCAATAGCATTTATTGGAATATCCTTCCTAGAGCTAACTTTGCCAGTGCTCTTTTGTGTTTTATTTTTTAATTCAAATAAGGGCAAGAAACATGCTAGACTTATCCACCAAATTAGCACACTTGTGTCTCTGAAGAGCCATGAATGCCACTCCTGGTCATGCTCATGTATCTGCAAGCTAGAATCATCAGTCAAACATGCATTCCATCCTCCAGCACTTGTCTCACCCAAAGAGGATGGGTGTGACCAACAACCACACCTAGGGACCATGGATGTTTAGCTCAAGCTGTAAAGAAATACAGCTTCTTCCATGGGCAACTGCCACTGGTGAGCAATTGATACTTCTTGTGTTAGAAAGTTTCTGGCTATAATATGCAAAGCTGTAGGGATTCTTCGGCAGAATTAGGAACTAACTTCGGACACTTTTGGTGAATAAAAATTTCAATGAATATGTAGTTTTCAGAGCTTTTTTTGACACAAGTCTAATAGTAAAATCTAAACCACATTTTAAAGCACAAGTGACCCTATCGATAACTGCCCGTGCTTCACGGGAAGAATATCCTTGTGGTTTGCACAATGCTTTGCTCTACTGCCTCCTTTTAAACAGTTACTTAGCTGCAGATGGGAAAATTCTGAATCCTGTAGGGAAGACAGAACAGAATGGTACGATCCAAATGCTGCTTTCTAAAGCACAGGTCCAGACAACATAAATCAAAGCATTCCTTTGACATATTTACACAAACCACGCAGCAGCTTACAATCATACATAGTGAGGATTCTGCATTGCATGCAACTGTTTCCCTCTGCTAAACTGATTTCTTAGTCCACGTGGGGATTTTAGTATTGCAGAAATGACCTACTACTCCTGTAGCTGTATGAATTTTCTGTCTCCTCAGTCCAAACAAACCTGTAGCAAGCTTGCAGTAGCCTTGCCTTTTTACCAATGATCCAGTTACACGTTCCCCTGGCCCACCGCTCTTTGCCATTCGGGAACTGACCATCTTGATAGCCACAAGTGTCAGAATATGAATTTGTACGGTGACTGCTCTGACATGGTTTTTTGTTTCCTAGCAAAACTACTCCAGGCACTCCTCCCACCCCAGGCACTAGCAGAGCAGCATTTACCTGCTAGGTGCCTGGTCCTAGGTCTGTCAGGCCATGGGTCAGTAAGCTTAAACAAGAAATTAAGGTCTTCAACAGTCACAGACTGAGCCACAACACATGCGATCCTGGGGAAAGAAATCTCAAAAGGGGGGTAAAGAGTGCAGAACTGCAAAATTTAATTGAGAAAAGTATGATTTCATGAGACTAGATGAAATTAGGGTTTGGTTTTTTTGATGTATTATGGACAGGGATGGACAAGAGAGTGGTTGTCTAAAACAAGCTATTTGTTCAGCTTTGGATAATCTGTCCTCAAACAGCATGTTCCAAGTCCTAATTCTTGAGCAAGTAAATGCACTTGTAACCTTACTACCCTCATGGGAATTGCCTGATCGTAGCTAACAAAGTTACCAACAGAAGCATTAGGAACAGAAAACTTCTTAAAAGTTATCAATAAGACCAATGAAAAGAAAACCCACTTCTATCCTATACTGCTCACACTCAACTCTTATAATTACTTTTCCAAATTTAAACAGGAATGATTCAAGTTGCTGAAATTTAGTATACCTTTAGATAGGCATCATTGCAAGGAGATACTTTCCTTCCTTGCCTACACATGCCACTTTTCCAACTCACAGTGTTATCATCAGTGTAATGTCACTGACATCTATAATTCCCACTTTAATCGCACAGGACCCCAAAATTGTATTACACTCAACACTCTCTAGTACCACATGTATTCCCAATTAAACCTGAAGATTAACAAAGATGTATGTACCGCTCATTACAAAAATACATTACTCATCTAAATCTGTCATGGAATGATTCATGAGCAATTCATTTGTAAGCTATGCAAAAGCTATCCCTGTTCAGAGTTCCTTTCTAAATTTAGATTCCACAGCAGTTCACTTTAAAAGAAATATTAAATTGGTGATGGGATGTGGAACATTATTCTTTCAGATAGAAATAAAAGGTTGTCTGGGGATTCTAGTTAGTTCAATAAGCTATGCATGCGTATAACCAACTTTAAATACTAACAATAATTTTGAGTCCCTGTTCCACTAATTAAGAAATACCTTTAGTTGTAGCTGAAGAGTCCTGTTAACTGTAGCTAGTAAGCCCCGGCTAGTTTTGATGACAACTGAGGCTAGATAAACACATTAGAACTTTTTTCCTGCCTTGGAAACAGCAAAGATTTAGCTTCACAATCTTGCCTCCAGCAATGCTTTACATAACTGCATTTTACAACATGTCATCGGCTCTTTCAGTGTCTGAGGACCTACCGTGAGGGAATGCCATAGTTCTATATGTGTCACACGTATTCTGACTACTTACCAAAATAATAGGAACATCATTAACTTGATTGACTGCATATGGATCAAGAAGGGTTAAACTGTTCTTTCCACAACTTGACTCCAACAAAAAAAAGTTTAGAGAACAGCTTTAACTAGATTCAAATTTCCAAGTGGACCCCAGTTTGGCCTTTGGATGCATGTTGTGGATTTTGCATAAACTTGCATTTACAATTGAATGTCAAAGAATGTTATTGTTTCTTAAAAATCAGCATATGGACAAACATTTTCTTTCTGCATACATGGACCCCAATTAAATATTCCCATTCAGCAAGGAAATTGTTTAAATTCAGCCCACATTGTTGGCAATAGAAGTCTTAAGTCATACTTTACTTTCTAGGTACTTATATTCTCCAAAGTGGTAAGATTCCTAAGGATGAACCTGACACCACTGGGGCTTATGGGACAGATGATGAGAAATTACGGACTGATCAGAAATTCCCTGGTGACACTACATCCCACCGAGCAGCTCTAGCAAGAGACTGCCCATATTCAGCATAAAACTGTTTCTGTCCTAAGCTTCTAGGTTTCCAGTTGTAGAACAGGAGCCCTGGCCATCTGGAAAGACCCTGGTCAAAATAAAGCTTTCAGTACTTTTCCCTTTTTATGTTTAAGCCCTTGCTGGCTACAGGATATAGCACATTCCAAAACATCTGACTTAGTCCCCCTAAAACAGGTATTTTTCTGCTGGAAGAAGCATTACTTAACACTTTTGGAAGCTAATTTTATTATAACATTAAGTACTTTGTACAAATTTAAACACAAGTGCAAACTGGAGCAAAGTTTTAATTATAAATTGGTATTTTGGGAAAAATATGTAATGATTAATTAATAATTGCTCTCTGATAACACTGTGAAGAAGGCCATGTAGGTAAACAGAGAGATTATGATTCCATATTGCCAGCACAGTGCAGAGGGAAAAAGAGAAAACAGGGAAATTACATCTGAGAAAGAAGCCAGAAAAGCATATTTACATGGCCTTTCATCTCTGGCAAAAAACACGGTGATCTGGGAATTCACCTTAGCAATCTTACCATTAGCTCACAGCCTACCTAAAATGCACAGCAGACTGTGGGGAAAAAAAATGCATACAGCTTACAGAGAAAAACAACCTCTTGTTTCAGAAAGATCTATGTATTGCTAAAGGACAGTGACATTAAAAACAGGAAGATGGCCAACAGCAGCCCCTATAGCAAATTTATGGTAAGAGCTTGAAGGTATGTGAGCAGTAGAGAAATTCAGCAAGTAGCAGCTGTTTCTTTGATTTTGTATTAGGCATTTTCTAGAAATAAGCCAAATGAATCTGAAAGCCAATGCAAATCATATCAACACCATGTTTTTTCTCTTGGGGAAAAAAAAAAATTGTACCAGGTCAGATATCTCAACCAATTGAGAATAAAATTGAAAACTATGTCAGGGAATAAAAAAATTACTTCTCTGATCCTGAATAATCCTCTCCAAATGCAGTTCTGTGCATAATGCACAGTTAATAAAGCACATCTGCAGTCTTCTATCCAAACTGCTTCCCAAGG
The DNA here is from genome assembly GCF_028858705.1 of Grus americana. NCBI lineage: Eukaryota > Metazoa > Chordata > Aves > Gruiformes > Gruidae > Grus > Grus americana. Next base: position 6,338,437 of record NC_072866.1, read on the forward strand.
CAAGGTGCCTCATGAATACAACAGATAAATGTATGCAAAGAGCTGTTTATTCTCACTCTTCCCGCCCCCCTCCCCCCTTGCTCTTTTAATGTAATAGAAATGAGCACCCTGGTACACTAGGGGACCCAGAATGGTGCTTTCTTTAAACATTTTATTTATGAAGTTGCTTATCTACTCAGGAGTCAAAAGCAGCAGTCACTGTCTTTTACCTCACAGGGTGCAGGTCAAATCCTCTCCTGTTTCATGTCTCAAACTCAATCAAAAAATGTGCCTGAAAAAACCCTCCAATTTATTTTGTACTTCAGCATTACCCCACCAGCACGAAAGACCACACAAGACTCAAGACACTGGAAAATCACGTATTTGTGATATAGGAGTCAAATATTGTAAGCTATTCTTAAGACCAGAAAGAACACCACCTGCTGAGGGCATATTCTGCCTTTCCCCAGGGCTAAAAGACCACAAAGGATGCTTGATGAGAAGAATCAGTGGTGGAAACTGCATGGCATTACAGGGCAAAGGGATATGCACAAAAGCCAAATGGCCTTCAGCTACTCAGCTCAGCCAGCCACTCCTGCTAATACCATTTGGTTTCAAAACTCTGCATAAAAAATATACTTCAAAGATTTTTAAAAAGGGAGCAGGGAGGAGAGTTAATAAACAGCCTAAGCTTATGGCATACATAAATTGCCAGAGTTCCATGTCTTAAAGCTGCAACTAATATGAAAAAATTAAACTAAGAGAGCCTAAATGAACTGAAATTAGTACTATGCCAGGGGAGAATATGTCCATTGCCAAAGGCAGAGTTGATGAATTATGCAACTACAGCAGCGAAAACATAAAACCCTATTCCCCACTCTAAATCTTTTTCAACAAATAAATTAGTCATGTCATCAAAAGCAGAGATACCTGTGCTTCCATACTGGCTGAGCTAAAGGGATGACAGCAGATGATGTTAGGATTGAACAGGATACAAAATGTCATGTTGTGTACAGTCATCAGGAAACCACTGCTTTTGGTGCTATGAAATCCTCAGGATTCATTGTTGCGTACTGCAGCCCTTTGCAATGGGTCCTGAGCAATTTTTACCTCTAAGTTATGCTTCCATTTTTTTTTTATCCTTCTCATTCTCCCTTTTGCTGGCTTGAGAATCACAAGACAGGAGCAAAACGTTCTCACATTGAACCAAACACAGGCACTAAACAATTGCTACATGAAACAGTAGGCTGCTGCTTTCAGTTCCAGCCTCTCCTGCAAACACCACACTCCTCCAAAGAAGTTAATCTGCCTTTAAAGAGCAGCCTTGTTCATGTAAAAGAGGCAGGTGTAAGTTTATAGCACTGGATTTCAGTTCTTGACGCCAATGGGTCTGCAATGAAGCCTGGTAGAAATGAAAGCCTGAAGGCTTGATCTTGAATTGACTGACAAACTTGGTAGCAAAACTTCCATTAATTTAAGGAACACAGCCCTCTAGCTGACTTGCTCAATCCATCCATCAATACCCACCTCACTCACTGCTTTCTATGAGTGTAGGAGGAATTTTGCAGATTGGCTACTCCGTCCCTTTCAGTATCATAGCGAAACATGTAGTATAACCTGTCTTATCCAACAGGAAGATTTGCTTAACCTGAAATTTATTCCTCAGGACAACATTATCCAAAGGAAAGCATATTATCTTAATTGGAAAAGATAAAAGAGAGCATAGGTGTGTTTCTAACACCTCCTACATCCCCCCAAAGACAAAATGTTATATCCAGATTAAGCAGGTTATAGCTTGCAGGCTCCATTTATCTAATGTGCTATTGGAGATAATTGCCCATTCTCTGAATTGTTGTGCAGGAGTATAAATTCAGTTTTTATAAAAATCCACTCTGATTGCTAAAGCCATTCAAACTGCCTATGATATCAATGCCACTAATCACATTTCTCCTCCATGTCCCTCCCTCTCTTTTCCCTCTAAAATCCAAAGAGATGCTTCTATATCAACATTAAATGAATTTGTTTGCTGCCCAGAAGCCAAATTAAATGTGTTCTTTTAAACTCAGCTCTCACAGAATAGGGAGAAATAAGAATAAATGAGACCCATTAATTAAATCTCACAGGGAACCACATTGCTGCAAATGGAAAAGAAAATCTATTTTTCCCGTAACTACTATTTTATGCTAAATGCATCATAATTGCTATTCAAGACCAGATTAAGAGTTTGTTTTTCCAGCATGCGCTTTCTTTTTATTTGTGATCAGACTGCAAACTAAGTCTGACTCTTTGCATTCAAACCTAAACGTGAGCTTTCCAAGTTGAGGGTATGTCTGTGGTGCATGCGCGATTGCAGAGACCCGAGCAACAAGGCTAAGCAGTGTGGTGCCTTATCGACCCTCCCAGCACAGGCTTTCACATAGGATACCATGGTTGGCATCATTCTCTGCTCCTAATGACAAGCCCTTCTAAACTCTTTGTACCATGTTCCCCTTCCCAAGTAAACAAGGGTAGAGTCTGTACAGATGAATAATCTGCAATTGCAGCACACATGCATCCTGTGCTTTGTATGCCTTTGGGCACATGGCTTCATAAACAGAGTCTTGGCCAACAGGTCTGCAAGCATTAAAGTCTTTTCTAGGTCAGGCCATAGACAGACCCTTTCCTTGCTAAAAGCCCTTCAAGTTCAAACATGGTTTCAATTTATCAAATTGCAAGGTTTTCCATTTCTCAGTTACAAAGGGGAATTTTGTTGAAATACCAAAAATGTCAGTTTTCTTTTGCCTTCATTTAGCTATCTATCCCTGTGCACTTTCCCTCCCCCATGAGCTGATCACAGAGAAGATACCAAATATCGTAAAAATCATACCTTGTGTGAAAGCTTGTTGTTTGGTTGTTGGGGGTTTTTTTGTAATGAAGAGATAAATCCATAAAATATTCCAAGTTCATCTTCCTGCATTTTGTTACATTACACATATATGAAAGCCTTTCTAAGCTTGCAACTCTCTTACGTCATAAATTGCAGCAAGTCATATAAAACCAAACACAAGACATCCTGGAAAGCACCAGGAATCACAAATTCTGAAAATGCAGCCCATGTTTAGAGCCAAATAGCAATTTCTCAGCTTGCTTTGAGGCAGTGGAACCACTCCTGCTCCCTGTGCTGGTTAACATTTTATAATCAAACCCCCATCAAAAGCCTGGCATCACTGTGACCCCTCCATTCATCAGATGGGAATTACAGCTCTCTGCAACCTGCACGTCCTTGCTTTGCATCACACAGGGATTACTAACGGACAGCAGTTGAAGACAATCTTTCCCCCGCCTTGGGCATGCTCAACCCTTTTAATACTCCTAATCCCTGAAAGGCTCAAGTCAAGCTCAAATCAAATAAGAAAGGATCTTTAATAAAGGGAGGATCCAGGACCTCCATTCTCAAATTTGAGTACAGGAAGCCAGCAGAGGGAATGCAATCCTCACATGCTTGTAATCACAGAGAAGGCCTGGCAGTGCCTGTGAACGTCCCAACAGCTGCACAGATGTTATTTCTAAGTTGTACCTCCCATCTGAGTGAGTAGTTAAACAGTATGATCCTATCCTGCAAAGCAAATAAGTTTCAAAGCCAAGTTCTAACAGATGACAGCCCAAATGAGATGAAAGAAAATCTTCCACTGAATACACAGCAGAAAGAGACCTCATAGTTTTACAGTGACAATAACTGACAGGTATAAAGCAGTTTGTAGACTCTGGAAAATAATACCCAGAAATATGTGACTAGCAAGGCAAAGATACTAAATATGTGTGTATGCCCCCAGCTATACCCATCTAAAGACAGAGCTCTCTTTCTGTACATGAGCACACAAAAAAAAAACTCCTATCGTGTAGTCTAGCACTGTGTATACGTGTGTACGCACATGTATGAACGCTATACCCAATACAATCTTAAGAGTTTTCCTCACGATTCAAGCCATTCGTTTCTGTCCTCTCTCAAGCCCAGAGCACGCACTTTCCTGATTTCTACTGCCTTAGGGCTTTCTACCCAGAACTTGCTTCTAAACCTCTTATTCAACAGCCCCCAATACACTTAACCCCCCATGAATTTGTCTAATCCACTGTGAATCCATATATATTTGCCTTTACAGCTCTTTACAAGTGGTTCCATAATTTATACCTTGCTTTATATGGAGAAATACTTTCTTTGCTTTAAACCTTTTGCCTTCTTGTTCTCCATTTCAAGTGACCATTCTTCATTTTAGAGGCAACTATAATTTACACATATACACATAGTCTTTTCAAAGCCCAGTTATTCTTTTCAGAGTACCTTTATTTTACCCACACATGGAAGCCACTCCATCTGTCATCCCAGATATCCCTCCCTTCTTTTCTACTTGTTTTGTGAGGTGATGAGAATCAGAATAGCGTGCTGTATTCTGCATGTGAATGTACATGTGTGAATGAGAATGATTCATAAAGGGACAGAACGTGACTTTTTGTGTTGTTCAATTTTACATAATAATTTCTAAGAATCTGTTTAGGTTTTGACTACCAAGAAGCTCAGGACTGATGTTTTCAGAGAATTAGCAGTAATTCAAGATCTTTCTCCCTGAGCGTGGACCTCATCATTATGTGGGCATTGATACACTATTATTTTTCTACTACACATTGTCTGCATTTAGCCTGAGGTTTTATAAGCCAGTAACTCAACGTTGCAAGATTTAAGTTATAATTAGAAAACTTGTAATTCAATTAACGACAAAGGGTCACTGATTGTCTTTAACCCTTCCCTTCTTACAATTATTTTGGAATAAGGAAAGTGTTGATTATGGCATACAAGAACAAATACATAACCTTCCACAGCCATCTTCTCTACAGGTCCATATAGTAATATTTAAAGCCTGGCAAAGCAGCGTTCTGCATGACAACATCAATTCTGTCCATAATTAACTGGCCAAAAAGAAAATAATTTCAGTCAATCACAGCTTGGAAAAATACAATGCTATATTCCCTGTGCGCTCTAACCAAATTATACCAATAATTTTTAATTAATATTCTCAAGCCTTTAAGTGCTGTACAATTTAACAAAAAACTGACTTTTCAATAGTTTTATCTAATTGTTTTTAATAACATAAAAAGAGGGAATATAACTCCACCAAATAGTTACGCAGGATAGGTTTGTTGTGTTTTGGGTTTTTTAAAATGTGCAGAAAGAATATTCTCTGTCAAATGAAAATCAAAGTAATTACTAATAACTTACTGATCTCAGGGTAATTTCTACTGAATCCTGTTGGGTTTATCCCTCATAATGTGATTCCAAGTGACTTTCCAACATGGGATGATAACTGGGTTTTTACACCAACTCTTCTCATAAGTAATGATGCACGAAAATTGCGTTTATCAGAAAGTGAGCCACACATTCTCAAACATCACCAAAAGATCATAGAAAGTGATAGTAATGCATTCAAGCCTTATCAGTGAAATTGCTTTTTAAGTAGAAGGTTTATTTCAGTTTTCTTATAAAGTAGGACTGATAACACATTGCAGTGCAGCTCTTGAGTCAGTAGCCATCCCCTGCATTCTGCATACTGCCATAGGACCAAAGAGGGGCTTTTCAAGTGTTCAGCACTGATCTAACCCCAAGGTAGTTTTACTATCAGTTTGAATGGAAGTAGCATTATTTTACTACCAGTTTCAATGGAAGTAGCTTTAGACCAAGGGTATGTCAGGCAAAATTAAGAAATATGAGCTAGCTGCTTCTGAGTACAGGAGTGCTGAAAACAGTGTGGATGCAGAGCCATAAAGTCTAATTAAAGTCTTAAGTACTTAAAGTCCGATTTACTTTACTAGAATTATTTCATTCTCTTAAAATTCTCTGCATTTCTTTTATTCTTACTGCATTTAATTATAGTTTAAATATTTTTCCAAGCCAAGAAAACTGCCACTTGCATGTTGAAAATGTTGAAGAGAGATGCACTCAGCAGTTGAAATCTGTTTCTTAAAGCTTTTTCCACAGAAAAAATGGATCAAATCAGCCTTTTCCCACACAATTCCGGTTTTGACAAATTGGCATTTCTAGATGAAGTATGTTCTTCTAAAACATCCTGTTCAGTTCTATTTAAATACATAAAAAATGTGAGCAGTGAAACTAAGTATATTTTATCTGGGGCTCAAATCATGAAATATTGAACATGGCTACAGGAACTTTATTCAATAACAGCTCCAGTCAGACCAAATTGGGTTTTGGAGCTGTAAGGAGAGATCGCTCAGAAAGTACCTGTGTTGCAACCAAAATTATTTTCATGTCATTACTTCTCTCATAGAGGTGTTCAGAATATCCAACTGCTATTTCAAGTAAAGGGGGGTAAAATAGCGTGGCTTTAAACTTGATAGTGTGAAGCTCACTGCCGCCCAAATACAGCCAATTTAGGATGGTGTTACTTACACACAGCTGGGACAATATAAACAGTTATATTCACTTTTTAGAGCTAATTTAGTTCTTATTGCACGTTGCACAAAATAACGTTGAGAATTAGCATAAGACTGGTTATTGTACCTTAGTTTTTTTGGATGTGAATTCTTTCTCCAACATCCAGTGCTGGAGAGAATCATAAGCTAATCATATCCATGAGACTTCACTAGACTACTTAATGAACACTGAATAGGCTGAAATTTTAATTCAGAATTTTTTTCAGAAACGCATAATAGAGAACATAATTCAGTTCTGTAGATCTTAATAATTTGCTATCCTTCATTTAGTTTAATAATCATGTTATGAATTCATTTGTTTTACAAATTTACTTAATTTTTATGCTTATTGCCAAATTATATGATTTAAAAATTGTAGCAGATCTCTGTACATTGATGAAAAGATCTAAAAATAACTAAAACAAGGAGATGACCAGGAATGCAGAGCTTAAAATATAAAATTAAAGCATTAATTTAAATTCTTAATAATGTAGGTGACCTATTATGGGAGACCCTACAATGGGAGATACATTTTTTGCCAATATTTTTATGTAAATCAAATAACTATGATCCTCAACCACGTCTTAGATAATAGATAATAAGCAGCCTTCAACACAGTCATTACAGCAGTTAATTTTAAGGAAAGTCCTGGTAAAATCTAAGCTGTAACAGCAGCTGACTAGAGACCAGTTTGCAACAGGTCAAAACGAGCAATAAAATTTTTCTTAAGATTTATAAAGATTAAAAGAAAAAGCAATCAACAGGAAAAACTCAAGCCCCATACTGTAGCCACAGTAGCATGATAACAAGCTAAAAATCAAGGAATATCCAAGTACAGAAGACACAACCCTCTTAAATTCATAGTGAATAACAAGCTTCAGTGCACCTGTTCATCTTCGCTGCGTGCAAATTGCTAAAGTTCCATCCAGCTGTTGGATACCAACTCAATACATGCCCAAACCCAATCCACATGTCCAGCTGAAGCCAACCCAGGAAGTGCATCTCCTGTCTCTAGAAGATTGCCCTGAAAGTAGAAGAATTAGGAAGAGTCAACAGTGTAAAGACAATAGATAGGAACTCTGAGCATAGAAGTAGTTGGGGGAAAATCATAGAATATTATTTCAATAAAACTAAATAAATCACTTCTTGGTTGCTTCTGGATGGCTTCTCAGTGGTGATTGAACACAGCCCACAACTGATCTGGCCTGATCTCTCTCAGATTACTCTTTCCCCATTTTTCCCAGTTTAGACAACAGGAAGAAATCCCAGGAACAGGAAAGAACTTCTACATGTCTGAAAAGTGTTATTGATTTGCAATTGCAAGCAATTGCTTAACGATTTGTTTCAAAGGTCGTAGCAATAAGCTGAGATAAGGAGTAATTTTACATTGTATTGGCCCCCTGTTTCAAGGATGAACTCTCAGGAGGGGTCAGATACAAGCAGATAGTTAGTATAAAGAGAATTCAGGTAATTGAGTCTGATTGTGACAAAGATAAGAGGACAAGAATGTTACTCTGTTCCCGTCCCTCTCACCCCAAATCACAAAATATTTTTGCTCCAGCTTTGGGACCTGTAATGTCCCTGCTCTGATTAACAAATTGACCTGGGTTTCGTTGATGCATTAGCAAATATCCCCTATAAGTGCACACATTCCCTATATACCTGTGTACAATTGTGTTTCTCTACCACATGCAAAGCAGGATCTGAGAGCGCAAGTAGAACAGAGAGTGTCTCTACTAAACAGAGCATCAGGAAGCAGTCTGCATTGCCATCTAACCTAATACAAAACTCATAACACTCATTTTCATATTTGCTGCTGATTATAGTGCAAACGATTAAACTATTCGTCTTAATTCCTCAGTGTTGTCTGTGGGATTGGTCAGGGAAGCTGCATGGCCTCATTTCAATCCACTTATTGCAGCACTAAACTTTTTTTTTTTCCTGCTGCCTGTGTGATAGGGATTGACTGTGGCGGTAAAATTATTAATATTTATGATTGAGAGGTCTGGCTAAGTTATCTTTACTAAAGGAAGATTCCCCTGGCCTAAAAGCTAACATTCTATGATTGTTTCCAACTCCTCAGTTCTGAGCTAAGATAACACTGGGTGTTATCACCGTCAGCAAGTTACTGAAGGAGTCCATCCTCCCAGGGAAGGATACCTGGCTTTGTTAACATTGAAATTATTGTGTTTTCCTCACCTCTTTCTCTGACACAGTATATAGGCTGGGTCTGCAAACACTTGGCAGAGAACAGGGCAGCGAGGGGGAGATGCTGTTCGACTGGTCTCTCACGATGATCATAGCTAATAAAGCTTCTGTCTGACCTGTCCTAAATTGTACTTGCTTTATTACACAGTTGGAGTCCCCAGATTCTCCGACAAGATGTAATCACTGTTTAGGAATGGTAATGCATGCAATGTTGAAATTCATACATAAATTATTTATACCACAACTGATTGGGAAATTCACCAGATAAACTACTCATGATTATTATTCTGTTGGCTCTAAATTTTTTGTGAATTATATGTACCTCTGAGAACAGATTACTCGTACTTGGGAGAGAGATCGCTGAACCAGTATAATCTTTACTTGATATGCCAAGATATTGCAAGAGGTTTATACCAACTCTTGTATGATATAGGAGTGTATAACTGGGGAGCTGGGTTTAATATTACCATTAATAAATATTTTGTAAAGTGCTTACAGGCCAGGATGAATAAATGCACACTTCAGTCTATGAGAAAGTCAGAAGTGGAAAACAGGCTATAAAACATAACAATGAAAACAATGATATTCATGAGTGGAAAAACCTGCCTGCATGTGCAATTTACTGATTTTATTAGTTTCCATATACCTGTAAAATAACTTTGACCTTGTTCTAGCCCTCACATTATAGTAGCTTGTGTTTGATCAATCATCCTTTTTATATGAATAATTTAGTTCCAGTAATAGCACATTACTCTGAAAAATATAACTGCAGGGATGTCTCTCTATACTTAAGTATGACCATAACATTACAAAAGCAAGTGTATTTTCAGCTGCTAATGTTTTCAGAATGAGCAAAAGATAACAATATATCTAAATCCCAATTATTTTTTTCCAAAGTATTTTCATAGTAGGGGCAAAAACATCTAAGCTTCAAGGAATTTTTTTTAAAAAAACATGTAAATATTCCTGGTACAGAGGTGAAAAGCTGGGCAAATCAGTAATATTCTAGTTTGCTGGACAGCTAGAAAACAATAAAACACAAACACAATTTGTTTTGGGTCAACCTGATTCAAACAGCACTTGATCCAGAACAAAACAGTAAGTTGCTTCCCATCAATATTTCCTCCAACAATTAAGGAAGGAGACAAAAATACATAAAAACTAAGAAACAAAATACTTAGGAGACTTTTATCATTAAAAGGAAAAATCAATATGACAAGGGATACAATCTTTCTCTTAAGATTCACCAAAGAACAAAACACATCCCTTCGCTTATTCCCCCCCCCCCCCCGCCCCCGAATACTGCCAAAGATCAGCGAGGATCAGTGGCCATTGCATGAACTTCTTCATTTGCCCACTCGGTCTCCCTTTCAAAGGGACTACCTTGTTGATTGCTTCAGAACCCTCATGCTGTCATTCAGCCAACTACTTAGGCCTAACTTCAGCCATTCTGTACTAAAATGTTCAAATGCGCCTGAAGGGCGTAGCTCTGGCTCAGCACAAACCAAGCGTCCTGCCCTTTACAGCTTTGGTCTAACAGTATCCAAGACTATTTAGCACCGCACTGAACAGGAACAGAGATATCTATCTATCACACACCCACTTACACTGCAGCCACAGAAACACCCGTGTGGTTTAAAGTTAGTGCAGGATCCTTAACAGCCTTAAAGCAGAGGTTAGAGTCATCTGCTGAGCTCAGACTGCAACGGCAAGGTGGAGAATGAATAAATGCTTCAAATTAAGACAAAAACAAGGGAATGCAACAAATAGTATCATAGTAAATACACAAAAAACCTGCAGTGCTTCGTCTAGCCTCTGCAAAGGACAATAGACTCTTTAAATGAATTGTTGTATCTAATTGGCACAGCCTGCAGATATGCAGGAAAAACACTTCCAAATATATTCGCCATTGATCATATTGGGGGACAAATAAGACATTCAGTAAAGCAAAACATCCATACACAGGTTTCTTTTTCCAGAACAAATGCCCAGTGTTCTTAATGTGTTTCTAACACTATATGACGAATTACCTCACACGAAAACCACAAAGTGTTCCTTTTACCTGTGAATCTAGAAACACGAGTACCGAACAGTTTGGGGACTGGGCTAACAAACCCCAACCCACCAGGCCTCCCCTCGGGCCCTGCCCCACGGGCTCTCCACAGCCTGGCACGCTCCTCAGCTCCACACACGTTCAAGCTGCTCTCTTCTCCTCCTCCCCACCTTCCTCCCTGTTTTCCTGCAGCAGCACTCCAGTCACACGAGCTGGACCGATAGGTCTGTTACCCCAGTGATGCTTCATGCTTTGGTATACAGGCACTCGAGATGCGCCCCTCTCTGCCCTGTTTTATCACTCCTGAGGTTTCCCCTGCTCCTGTCACTGCACACCACTTGCTTTCCATCCTGTCCCCCACTGCCTCACTTAGCTGTGGCCTGTAACCTCCCTCCCGCCACCCCTGGTTTCAAGCTCTCCTCAGCAGGCTGGCAGCCAGCTGACAAAGGTGCCCTTGCTTCCCTTTTCCAGGGAGGAGACCCCACCTGAGCCCCCTGCCCAAGCCTCCCCAGTCCTGCCATTGACACTCAGGGGGATCAACAGCAGGCGTAACGGCCCCAGAGCTGGACAAGCCCCAGCAGCTTCTCCACAGTGTCCTGGGCCTCCAGCCAGCACCCGCGCACCCCACAGGGAGCAGGCCGGGGCACCTGAGCTGCACAGGGGGACTCTGCCACTACCACCCCTCACTGCAGATGTGTGTTGGGGTGCGGCTGGCTCCGAGGGCCCCACAGACAGATTTCAGCCCTCAGCAGCAACCAGGGCACTGGGCCTACTCTGCAGCTGCGGACCTGCGGGAGAAGGAACCACCTTGCACGAGGGCCAAGCGTCCCCCATTTCTGGGGCCTCCATACCAAGCACGGCTGCCCCCCTTGCTGTGCAGTGACGGGGGTTCCGGCACTGTCTCCCCAGGGGTTCCATGAAGACCCTGCCAGTCCCTATCCCCACCCTGCTGCCACCCAGCCTGCCTGCTCCCTCAGCCCAGGCCCCCACAGCCCCTCAGCACCCGTGGGCCAAGGCCCTGACGTGCCGGGCTGGCTGTTCCGGCTGGTGCTGGGCAATTCCCAAAACAACGTGAGGAAGGCTCCTTCTTGTCCCTATTGATCTTGGGGGTGCCATACTAGACTTGGAGAAGCCATTGATTTCAGCAGGAACTAGGGTATTGAACGCTTTGCAAGATCAGCCTCTTTCACTGCAAAACTGTTTAGAAGAGCTCACGACATTCTCCAACTTCTAATTTGCTGAGGTACTTTCAGCAAGTTGGCGTGCATCGTGTGACTGCGTTTACGAGCTGTCCCCGACTCAGGACTACCCGGCTAGACTTTATCACCAGCTGGGCAAGCCAACAATATATCGGTCCAGAGATTTTTATTGATACAAATCCTCCTCCAAGGTAATTTGTCTGGATCAAACTTTGCCATGTCAATTTGTAAACTTAATTAACTGTGGTCTCAATAAAAGCCAAGATTAGGAACATAATGATTAATTAGATCCTTTTAGGTAATGCAATGGTTGAATTAGTGAAATAAAAATAGTAGAGAAGCTGGCAAGATAACGCTCCACTGATGGATGTAGGTTTGTCCAACAAAAGCAAACAAAAGAAGCATTATGCATTAGCACAATAAAAATAACTACAGCATTAATCATTGGAAGTTATACACAGCTCCTTTTATATGAAGACACAGCTATTGTAGTGATATCTTACCCCAGAAAAAAGGGAGGCTTCAGCCTGTCCATATGATGTCAGAATTTAAAAATTATATTTAATCTCAGATAAGGAATCAGGGACCCGTCCTACTAACCTATATTTCTGAGATGAGATAGTACATAGATGAAGATAATTCACAATTTTTTTCTTTTATGTGGGAGTAGTAGGCCTTTCATTAACCAATATTGCACATCAATACCAATTATTATTGTAATGTTCTACAGCTGCTCTGAGATTGATTTATTTTTTCTGAATCCTGGGTTATTTTTTATTTATGTATTTTTATAATATGTTACTATACGAACACACACAAAATAGCAATTCCAAACATTCCGGTCACTGGCAAGAGCTCTGGGAATAACGCAAACACTGACTATTATAGCAGAAACCTTCACAGGTCCTTCCTTTCAAGAGTTTTGAATTGCACCAATGCAGATTTCTGTGAACTGATATGCAAGACAGCAATTTCTCCCATGTTCTTTTTGAAGCTAAAGCTCTTTCCTCTATCTTTTGCAAATTTTACTTTAAAACAAAAAATGACTGTATCTTCTGCTTGGAAAGCATCTTAAAAGCACAGGATATTATTTGTAGTTAGTAGAAGAGTTGCTACACAATGGTCAGAATTTCACAGATGTGTTAATACTGTAAACCAGTATACTGGTTTACAGAAGTCAGGAAGAAACTTCTAAAGCTTAAATACTTTTGAAGGATTTAATCAATCCATTGTATATCCTAGCATTTATAAATGAGACTACGTTGGCAAATTGGATGGAGGACATTTCTTTAGGTCTGCAAGTAATTGGTAGTAACCAAATGGATTTAGCAATGGTCCCAATAGCCTATTCCTGTTCTGCAAAGACCTTGCAGGCATCATTATTCATTTGTCCCTCTTTTCTCTTCCATCCTCTCTTTTCTCACCTGAGACAGTTAGTTTGGACCAAAAGCCTTTTCGATATGGGTATAATTAAACTGGTTCACTCCTAGCAAAATATGACTTCAGCCTAACTTAAGTTTTCTTAATAGTAAGTACAATACAAATTAGAAGATAAAAATGACTGATTACTTTCTACATGCAGGCAAGGCAAGTTTATTCTCCTGCATCATTTCCCACCACCATTCTTTAGTCTAAAAAGATGTAGAGGATGGATATTTGTCATGAGGTTGATCCACAGTGGTTATCCTCCTTACTTTGTTGCTAAGTCACAGCACTTGTTTTTGTTCTAACTCAACAACAACATCGTGTGAGTTACAGCAGGATGAATTTGCTTCCAGATTCTGGGGCTACTTATTGTCATAGACATTGTTCTTTTTACTAGCCAGTACTGAAATTTACTGGCATTATTGTTGTAGCACAGCTATGCCAAGTAAGTTTAGTTGTGCTTAATTGTTTCTCACATGCATTTAAATCTACAGTGGCTGTGATAACAGCTAATAAATTGTGAGACTGGCTTTCACAGGTAAATTCTAAAATTATTACAACAAAAAGTGTGTGAAATAAATTGAAGAAAAAATCAAGAAAGTCAAAAATCTTTAAATATTCAAAATTGCAGAGCTTTTTAGGGAAAAAAGTAAAACTATGTGCTACCTATTTTCTTTTATTCTCACTACAAAAACAGAAGTGCAACTGAGGAGCTAACTCAATCATTTGCAATGAGTCACAATTAAATGGAGGCTGCCAGACTCAATTAACGTATCAGTTTAGTGCAGATATTGTTCTGTCAAACTGAAGGGAGAACTGGTTTTTTCAGGTCCCAGGAGTTTATTGCTTCTTGCTTGTGAAAAAAAAAGCATACTTCATTTGAGCATTTCCAACTCCTGTTGCCATTGTCTCACAGTACAGACAAAAGAACTGCAGCCTATTAAAAAATACGTTGGCCAAAAATTGGCATAATAAAACACTTGCATACCTGTCCAACATAAGTCATCCCAATGTATTTTAAAGTCATTGACTGTTATGCATTAAATCTGATTAGTGGGTCTTTTGGTGCGTGTTCTGATGCGGTGGGTTTTGTTTTAAGCAACTAGGGTAAACTAAGGTTTACTTAAAGTATTAGACTAGCTCTTACATGTGAGCATCTGAGTGCATTTTATTATGTCTAATAGGCATTGAACTAAGAGACAAACACTCTGTAGGCAGCCATAGGGTTTTCCTCCTCCACCCAGCCACATTTCAACAAAACTTAACATCGTTTGCTAACTGTGGTTCAAACTGGCCAGCAGTTTGCACCTGCAGGCAGACAAGGGGCCACTGGGCAGACAGAACAAAAGCCCACAACCCTGCTTCCCTTAAGGAACCAAGCTACAAATTAACAATGGGGAAGGGGTTAAAAAAAAAAACAAAACAGACAACTGTGCAAGCATGAGGCAACAGGAGTCAGAAGACGCCACAGCAAGGGTTGTTACAAGGCTTTCTATCATTGGGACGCACAGCACCACACTGTTTTCCAGTAACCAATTTTAAGACCAGTCTATCCAGGCAGCAGCCCTGCTCTTTCCAGAACAGAAGTCTGCTCCTACAGAAAGTTGAAACCCAGCTGTTTTCTTCAACTGCAGAATAACCCACTTCCATTTTCTTACATCACTTCAAAATCTACAAGCAGTTTGAGCATACTTATTCACCTGGAATGTGGGGGAAAAAAATCCCTTACTTTCCTAGCCTCTTTTTTTAATGAGAAATGTTTTACAGAAGCTCAAGAACACCACAGAAAGAGATGAGGAACTGCCAAACAGTCAATTCCTAGCATTGAAAAGACAGACTTGCACTCATAACTCACCCCATCAAGCACTTGATTCCATACTCAGTTTTGTGTCAAGGACAAGAGAAAAATAAAGAATGGACCACTATCTTCTCTGCCAGGAAGGGGTGTGGCAGGGCTCTAAAGGAGCAGCAAACCCAGCTGCTGCCAATGTTTTATTTATTAATTCATTGTAAAGTGTAGTGGAACTCCCTTTAAGGCAGACACACACCTGTAATAAGTTGATAATTTAGCCACTTAGCAACACAATTTAAGTGAACCTGGCACAACCCTACTGACGTACAATGACTTGTGCTATAAACTTCAGAAGAAAGCTCCCTCACCAACTGACTATAGAGGTTTTTACCTCTTTTTTTAATTTGTTTTTGTTTACTGTTAACTGGAGAAATTAAAGCGCTGTAGCTGACGGCATTGTTCTGTTTAGCCTCTTTGGCAGAGAGGACACTAGCATTTCAGTGCCACTTGCCCTGTCGCTTCTCATTCCCATTCCTCCCACTGCTTTCTGCTTGCCTTCTAAATAAGTATTGTGACTCTGTAAATAAGTATCGTGTCTCCCAGCTAATGGTCAGGCTCCAAAGCTGACAGCCAATTAACCATCTTTTGGCTGCTCTTGGAGCTTGTGCCTTCTGCCAACATTTGAACCCAATCCATTAAAATCAGCTCTAGCTAAGCGCAGATGTTTTCCTGATCGCTTTCTGCAGACACAAGAGGCCAATGAACCCAGATGCCTGCCTGCAAGTACGTTTCCCAAATGCACACTGGCCTCTCTATGTGAATTTCATATGGGAACAGACATGATTTGCAAAGGTGCAATGTACTTGTATTCATTATCCAAAGAAAATCTGGGGGAAAATAAACAAAACCCACAAATAACAATATTTTTAAAACACTTTAAAATCATCCTACATTATTAAAATCATCCTACAATTTATTAAACATTAGAAACTTTCAGTACATGGACCTCAAACACATTAGCCCTAGGGAGTCTCTTAATATCTATAATATTCCTTATTTCTCATTAAGAAATGGATAAACAATTCAGAACATTTTGATATTACCCTGTCACAGTTGGGAGAAGATTTTTACATTAACTATTTAAATTTTATGGCACTGTCTGCAGTATTTTCTGCTTAGCTACAACAACAGAATCAAAGGACAAAGGAAAAAGAATTCTTTCCAGCAGTACAGAATTCCAGACCGCACTTTAAGGCTCAAATATCATGCACTCATGAAAGGATAATAGAAATCTTTAATAACTCAATGGAGGTATGCCCTGAAGGAATGAAAATTAGAAGACATGAATAGGTCATCTAAGGGAATTTCTTTGTGTTTGAAACTAGAGAAATGTTGACAGCTGCAAAGGAGTAGTGACTATGCACATTAACCAATGATATATTCACACAAAATACTTAGACAGCCCTGGGAAACAGGGCCACAAGCTGGGACTAAGCAGCCTCAGGATGCACCTTCTCATTTTCTAACACTCTTCAGCAAGTTAACCTTGCATTCTTAGCTGCGTGGCCTGAAATGTACCCTCATCTCACTGGCCTTGCACCTAGGGCTAGCAGAGCCCTTTTAGAAGCTTTAGCTTCCAAGTCTTACCTAAGCTGCATAACGTTTGCAAAACAACTAGGTGCTAAGTTATATGTGGCTCAGATAATATGGGAACACTCATATACATTCACATGTATTTTTAAATGTTAATTTTGTTTTTCGTCCTCTGAGAACACAACACAAATAGTTTCACTGTTTTTTTTTTCCCTTTTTATTTTTAACAAATATTTAGAAAATCAGAAAACAAACCCTCTCTTTCCCTAGTGAAACAACGTCTTAGCATTAGCTGCTAGTAAAGGATTGAGCTAAGACCCTGCACACACTACCCGCACACAATGTCTGAACATACAAGTGGGGACACACAAAAACAGTGGAGGAATGACTGGAGATATGAATAGCGACCACTTTTTTTCTCCTGTTGTGTCTATTCACATAGTGATCCACTGCCATGTTTTTACATAATGACTACAACCAAAATCAATGAGCTTGAGCTTTTCACTCTTTCTTCTGATCTCCTACAACCATTGGTATAACTACTAGGCAACACCACCACTAGCCGAACACATTGCATGTGCTCTACACACATTAAAGCCTTTTTCAGGTTTACAGAAATCTAGCAAATAGCTCCACCTGAGAAGACCAACTAAGTGATGAACACCAAGTCATTTAAGCAAGCTACACAGTCAAAACCTAAGAGTCATATAAGGATGTTGTGCTTGTTCAGATCAAGGGTCCATTAAGCTCAGTCTCCTGTCTTCAGCAGTGGCCACAAACAGCCCTTGATGCACTTGCAGTTTCAAGTGCTTCGTTCACAGTTCCTGGTATTTGTTTTAATAAAGCCATGACATATTAGTTTATAAGAATTCAGTCTATTTTCTGGGCCTGACCACAATATGGGGGATGCTTTATAAAACACAAATGTGCCACGGTTGGCAGGGCATCCATCAACTTCAGTCATGTTCAATCTCCCTTGGGCCTTGGCGGGTGTACAAGAGCCCCAGCACAAATATCTTACATGCAGCTCAGGAGTGGTGTAGGACACTTCTGCTCTTACTGCAGGCCTCAGCAGCCACAAGTGCTGGTGCCAAGGAAACCCACTCCATTTAATTTAATTTGCCAGAAACAAGTGCTATTTATGAGATGTTTCTCTTCCTAGAATAAAGGAAATTTATTATAGGAATGGAGGCCAAATCCAATAAGACCTTGCTATCCAGAACTTCCATCATGGTTCAATGTACTGTGGAGTAATCAGTAGCATTTCCATTTTGCAGGATTTCATACATGAATTGATAAAAAGTTTTACTTCTTGCCAGACAGCAGACAGAACAAACAAGGTATCAGTCTGGAAACTTGTTCAAAGGAAGTTTAAACTTTAAACAATACCTGTTTTATCACTGGGTCTTTTACTGGGGAGCCCTGACAGATATAGTTAATTCTTGGCACATAGTGAATTCCAAATTAAGTTTGTAGTTTGAAATTATTTTTCCTGGCAGTTATTTGTAACAGAGATTCCAACAGTTTGCCAATTAAAATGTAATTAAAACAGTACTCATATTTAAACACTAGCACTACTAATTTTGAATGCACATATTGACAAGTATCAGCAAATGACTGAGTACTGCAGAGAAGTTAGTACTGCAGCATTAACAACGGGTGCACTGGTTCAAAAGGATTCTCAGTGTAAAAAGCAAAAACTTCAACTAAAAAGAAAAGGCACATTCTGAAGGGCAGAACACTATCGCATGTGAAGTTCATAAGAGAATATAATGAACAGATACAGCTCATTGAATCAACAGAGTTCATCAGTGAATTTGTCAGGGTATATTCTCACATATCGCTAAAAGGCATTTGCAAATGTATTCAACAGAGCAAAACGTTACTTGCTTTTTCACTAATTTTTCAGATTTGTCCTGCCACATTTGGCAAACAATGAAATTCAGACAAAGGCCTGTCTTCACATACCATATTGATTTACATTCACATTTGGCCAGGGTGCTGTAAAAATCAGGTTATGATGTTAATCAGATACACACCTTTATAATGAACAGCATTTTATCATCATATATTTCACTTTTAACTTGAAATCAGTTCCATTTTTCAGTGACAAACTGGGAATTTTGGTTGTTAGAAGGTTGTTAGAAGTTAGAAACAAAGATAAAAACTGGATTTAGTTGCAGGGAGGAAAAGGAGACTAGAGGTATGGTACACTTGGAAAACTGCATGCTTGTACAATTAGTATCCCAGGGAAGCCCGAGGCTGGGAGAGGATGCAGGATGTTCTGGAGAACAAACGGCACAGACCTACACAAGCAGAGGCTCCTCGGAGGTGTCAGGCATGTAGTAGTCAATAGTTTGAGACTCTTACAGGAGTAAAGCCGAAAGAGCTTTCCTTCATTTCACCCAGTGACTTAAAAAATTCTTTAGCATTTCTGGAAGAAGGAAATTCAAATCTGAGTGCAACATCAGGTGCTGTTTACATATAGTAATAATAAAATATGTATTTCCCTTGAAGATAACACTCTCTCTCTTCCTCCTTCCCAACATCTCAATAGCCAAATGTGAAAAACCCCAAGTTTGGAAAAAAAAAGAAAAAAGACACTGAAAAGCCTGGTAAAGTGATTTAGCACAGCCAATCTGTCTGTAGTACTATGAGCAGGTAGAATTTGTTATCAGAAAGAGTCACTTTTCCCTTAATCTTCACTGATTCCTAGGGCTTTTCTACATGGCCACATCAAAGAGTATCAACAGTTAAAGACATTTGTATGATAATATTAATTCACACACAATTCACACCATCTTTTAATCAGGATTACTTTGACTATTATAGACAAGATGGGTTATATTAGATTTTTCACACCCTCAACATCATACTGTGTATTTGTTTGCTCACCTAATTGCCATGAAAAACCGCATCAGCTGGAAAAAACACTGGTAAAAATACCTTAAATCTGATTTTAAAAAATCACCCTTCCTACAGAGTAGCACTGAAAGTAAACAAACCAAGATAAACCAAGAACATTCACAGATAATTTCAGTGATGATACTAATGAGATAAAATGCTGTGAGCTTCCCCTGGCATGTCCCAAGCCATTGGATTACATTGAACGGACACTACAACCTCCTAAAACACTGTTGTTACAAGCTAGAGCTTCACTGTATTTTTAGGCTATTATCCACCATATCTTTAGGATATGGGTCAGTGTATGTTTTGTGTGCAGGTGAAGCACTGCAGCCTAGTGAACACAGCATAGGACCAGGACTTAAACTACAGATCTCATTTCTGTCCTTTAATGCATTTAATAGGTGACCTTACGAAATGTCTATACAATCAGTTTGCAACATGGGAACAGTGATATTACCTCTGTTATAAATGACTTTGAGACCGACTGACTGAGAAGTGCTCAAAAATGACCATTGTGAGGGCCATGTGGCATCAGGAATGGGTGGATTTTGCAGTGTGTCAAGGTACAGCACAACAGTGTGACCTGCTGGCTGGAGACAGACTGGGAACAGAGTCTCTGTTGTCCTGTCTGGTTCAAGGGAGGCTGTAACTATATTTGCAGGGTCTCCACGTAAAACCTAAGCAAGAATAAGGTGCTCTTCGAATTTATAAATGTTTTCCTACACTGCACACACGTTCTCGTATTCTGGGAGCACGGGGAAAATGGCCTGAAGGAAAGCTTTTGGCTTCTGGATGTTCCCAGAACACCTCTCTTACAGTGCCACAACCAGCTGGCATCTCAGAGAGCACCCACTGAAGCCATCATCTTCTGTGCAGAGCAAAGCCAGAGCTACTGCAGGTTACTCACTGATGCCAGTGCAAAATCCTTGTGAACCAAACCTGCGCACTACAACTCAACCTCACAGGTTTCGAGTCTTAACTCAATACAAGCACAAATCCATTTTCACATGCCAACGTTAAAAGCACCAGTAACACCCAGCAGGTTCACCGTTTACGGTGCATCAAGGAGAGGAAGACAGCCAGCAGATGGTCCACCTCGAGGCCTTGCTCTGAATCAGAGACAGTACATCATCAGGAGCTGACTTCATTTGCAGCGGCAAGCGCTCAGCACTGCTGGAGAACAATCCAGGCAATTGTATAAAAAGTGCCAACAAGGAATCCCATCAGAATGGATCAAGCAATGCTCAGAGAGCTGGAGCACATGGCATCCTACAGCAAGGGGGGCACCCACCCTGTCACTTCCCAGGATGACATGAAAACAATTACTTGTCTCTGCAGTCTGACACGATCTGTGGAGGTTCTCCAGAGGCAGAATGGATGCACTGCCGTTATTAAACAAATTAGGGAACAGACATACTTAAGACTGTCCTTTAATTTTTCCTCTGAAAATCCATAATAAAGTAGAAAAAGGTTAAGATTTGGTGATTAGCACCTGAATATAACAAGTAATTATTTTTGAGCCAAACAAGGACAGAGTATCCTGGGTAATTTATACTGGGTAATTAAGGTAATGAATACTTGAGAGTCTATCAAATAAATAGTCCCTAAAAGAGTTGTTTTAATAGGAGCATGATTATAGACAGCACTAAAGAGGATTAAAACAGATACAACATACCAGTTTCAGACACATATTTAAGAAAAGCATAAATCTCATCACTTAAGCTGTCATCTAAATTCATCATTGAATAGGGCCTGTTCCTCTAAGCTTGTTTACATGGGAAAATCTACCATCAAATTAATTGGTATAATTATACCAATAGCACCACTGAACACACTTTAGATCCTTTCTTGTTCGGCCTATCTTGCACCAGTTGCTACATGATATAACTGGACAAAGAGTGGGCTCTGTGGTGTTTCCACCCATGGACAAGTGAGCAGATGGAGGGATCCCAGCGTAAGAGTTTGTCTAATTTGCTGTCCGCATTGGGACACAAAGGGAATATTCCACCTTTCACTACAGCAACAGGAAAAAGTGCAAGCATAGACTAATGTTTCCAATACCACACCTCAGCAGGATAATAAAATGGGTAAAGGCTATTAAAAAAGTGTGTCCTGCCACAGAGCTGTTGTGTACTGAATCTAGCACTGAATCAACCCAGTCTTATTTCCTATGCCCTCCAGATCAGGAGGAGTTGCTTAAGTAGTGCTCTGACACTCTAACACCCAGCATGGGCAGTGACTCATCCTTCTGAATCCATTTGGGTGCCTTGGCCAGAGAAATGCAGCTGCAATAATGGTGAGCTCTTGATAACCAGCTCAGCAAGCCCAAACATTATTATGTTTTATAGCTCTCCTCAGCCAAATTATGGCCATTTCTGATCACACTTTGAAAAGGGAGTCACTCTTCCTCAACACAGAATTAAGGGAAAATACAGCTACAGAGGAGTCAACTTGCGTGGCCAGGACCCATCCTTGCTCTGGGGTTAAGGATGGGCACGTCCTCAAGTCACTATGGCCTGGGGACAGCATGGGTCACATTACCTACCTCAGTGAAACAGCAATAATCAATAATCTCGGCTTTGCAAAGGTGCAGTATATCCCCCTGTGGTAGGACTGTATTTATAAGTTTGAAGGTGATAGTATTTGGAGGTGGCAAGTTGCTGGATTTAATATATTCCTCCTGCTAAAATATATTATAAAGTTTAAAGGACAGACTACATCATTGAAATTTCCTTAATGAAAAGCTACCTGCTCATAATAAGACCTGCTTCACCAGGAGAGCCTTATGTCCTGATTAATGAGAAATCATTAATCTCATTGGTTTTCACAAGTAAGAGCAATCTTTAATATATAGTGAAATATCTAAGAAATATTTGAAGAAAACTCAAAGAAGCAACAGAATACCCACTTGCACGTTTGAATGCTAGTATCTGCTGACCAACTAACCAGTTTGGATAGGTTGCCCCAGGCTAGCAACAGCCTTACAAAATGGGGGAGAAGGGGCTTACAGGTTTTAGAAGCCAATCTTTGGATTAGCTGCAGGTTTATGCAGCTTTGTTTCACTTCGTTCATCTTCGTGCTTCAGTTTTATATGACGTCTTGGTATGATGTCCAGCTTGGAGTTTGGTCATGAGTGATGGTTTGGAAGGTTTCATACTTGGACTACTGTCTCTGCTCTAAAAAAATGCTGAGTTGCTGGAAAATTAATTCACTAAGCCCCTCCCATCTTTCTTCAAATACAACATAATCCTGGGGGGTTTATTGCATTTTGTTGATTAATCAGAAAATTGGTGCTCCTCACAAAATTTGTCCCTACATTTGCACGCTTCTCTGATTGTAAGGGTCTGGTTCAAACTTTTGAATGCCTGTTTGAAAGCATAAGTCTCTGATTATCTGTTTTCTTCCAGGCAGGTCACAAGTGTTGATGAATCCTCACTATTACTTTCCATAGAAATACAGGAGAAAATAATTCTGCTGGCTTAGAAAATATCTTATTTTTTTCTCACATAAGCACAAACTATAATATTCAAAGTAATTTATTTCTGTGAAAAAAATCATATGCTAGGAAAATAATTTAATAAGCTAAACAACTAATCACTGCAACAACCCTACCAATATTCTTTTCTAACTGGTAATTAATATATTGCTGAACATTTTTCAATTTGTTTCTGGAAACAGCCCTGCAGGCTCCACTATTTGCAGTCAGTAGAAGCACTATCCTTCATGTGTTCATCTGGACACAACCAGTGGAAATGTGCTTTCTGCTGTCTTTGTCTCCTTGTTGGGCACTACACTGTGCAGCACTTGCCGTTCCACTCACCGAGAGTTTCATCCCCAGCACTTTCTAGACAGGTGCTAAAATCCTTGGGTCAAATCAAACATAAGTCATCTTAAGAAAAAAAAATGGTGGTATTTATTTTTCTCTTTAAAGGAATGTGTAAAGTAGCCTGAAGTAGGAAGTATTCCTATAATTTGATGTTATGCTTTACATAAAGTGACTGTAATTTTGGCAAAACAATAAGATAAAATGAACCATACATAAAAGCTCTGCTTAGGTTAAATGGCTCAAATCCAATAGGAGCAAGAAGAAATCAGCAGTTTGCATTTGGGAAAGAAAGCATGAGGATTCATTCATCTGACAGTGATATTTCAACACCTTCATCATGAATTGCCCCAGTGTTAAATGTTAGCTGTTTTTGCAGCAAAGTGTGGAAAGTGTTCCTCAGTTAGACAGCAGATTTCTTTGTTTCTTCATTTAATAACAAATAAATTAGGAGGAAGCTTTTGTTTTTCATCAGCTTGACAATTATATCACTGTTTTGCTGGAAATAAGAGCAGTTGGCATTTTCTTCATGCCAGCATAAGCATGTGTGAGTTGAATTGTCTCTGAACTACAAGCAATAACAAGATAGTCCTTGTGCCAGAAAGCAATTAATTATTGCACTGCAGCCAGGTTAATCTCGCGGGTGGAAGCCCCTGTCGCACAGCCACGTGGCAGCCGCAGCTTCTGCACTAAGGAACGTCGTCTCTGGGGTAACTGCTTAGTCACTTTAAGGAGTAGAGACCTGCCCTCTTGGAAATACACCACCTAATTTTATTAAGAAGAACCTTTTTTCTAACCCAATGGATAAAACATAGAAGTAAAGGGTGCAATCAGAAGACTGTAAATGGATTATATGATTTTCTTAATGTTCAAAAAGGATTTAAGGGCTAAGGCGACTTACCACTCTCACACAAATGACTTTTTGGCAGCTTTTCTATTAGAAACTCCAAAAATCTGCTGTGAATTAGGATTTACAAGACCGACACAAAATTAACTTTTCCTAGAAGAGCAAAACCTATTGAGGTACCAGAGAAAACTGTTGCAAACACTCTCAGTGACGCAGCAGGAAATTCTTGATTCCTGCAGGAAACATTGCACCCTCACAGCGGCAAGCATAGTGAGGGGGGCAGTGGAAGCCTTAAAAACCCCACTTCAGTTTTCACTAACAGAGTACCAAATGTTGATAAACTGTCCAATTAACCACGAGGATAAAAGCTCTTTTTCTGAAGCCTGCTAGCAAGAAGTCCTCCATGACTGCACCCAAATGTACAACTATCATCTTCTCCTACCTCTTTAGCAATGTCACTCCCGTTACATAAACATGCCGTGCACACTGAATTTCACATCACTGATGCTGCTTGAAGCATGCCATAACATTTTCCAGCCAAATATATACGCCACTCCAACTAATATGCATATACATATATCTGCAGTATGCGGTTAATGAGATGGAATTATTCACAGCTGATAAGACTCTTGTTCTAAAACCCTCTACATGAAAGCAAGAAAAATTTGAGTTGCAGAGAGACTTCTCCCTTTCATCAGTACTGTCAGTTATAATTCCAACATTATGTAAGAAACAGGAGAAATTGGCTCTGATCTGGCTAAAGGTTAATAAATGCAGTGGTTCAGGGAACTAGAGCAGAAGAATACTAATGGCCCCTGCACCTGGAACGCAGCTTCCCTCTTCATTCTAATTAGCTTCTCCCACGTCAGTGCGTTTACAATGCATTTGTGCCCAATGCATTTATGAAATAATGCAGGTCTTTGGCTTCAATAAGTCAAGTTCAAGTCAAACAGAAGAAAAAGGGTTTTAACAAAAGACTGACCCTGTTATCACTACTTAGATAGCATAAAATAATATTGACAGTTCTGCTCCTCCATCCCCACTTTAAAAAAAACAAAGTATTTTTATTTGGATGAATCCACAAATATGTTTATTTTCCTATGTTAATATTTTTAGATTTCTCTGTAAATATTCTAACAATTTCTCCATACTCTCAACAAAACATGTGAAAAAACTAAACTCAATCAAAATGCTATAGCGAGAGATTTCCTGGCATTGAAGCGGTCAGGAATACACACCATCCATTAAATTAAATGTCTGAGGGCAAAGGCAGGGGAGAGATTTGAGGAGTGATGAACTGCTCATCTCTCACAGTGCCGTCAGCAAGTGCAACAAATTACATGCCAGACGTGCAGAAGATGAAACACGGCTCCTTCTCCCTGTCAGTGTCCTCCCCTGCGGTGGCCTGGGGTTGCTGTCACACAGCATCACGGAGCTGACGGTCGGCCCTTGCACCCCTTGCAGCCGTGAGATGAATGATCTCTCCCAGACTCTGCTCACCAAATGACACTTAATCAACCACCTGCTTTTTGTCAAGCCAGTACCTCATCAGAGAGTGGCAAAGTAAACTGGTCAGAGAAGTTCAAACAACATTTTTGTCATGAGATGTGCCACCTCATTTCTTAATTCTCATTTTGGGTCTTTAGCTCTATAAATAACAACTCCCTGGAGCAGGAATGCAAATCCAGCTCTCCTGGCTGACCACTGGGTTTTGGAGACACGGCCTCTACCACCAGCTGAACATTTTGTGATTCGTGGAACATGTTCAAGGGGAGAGATACTACTGGTATACCCAAAGGTGGTTAAGGTTGTAAGTGGCACATTAAATTAGGTATCAGAGGGAAGGTCAGTGGTGAGAGCCTGTGTTTGGTAAACTGCTTGTCTCCCAGCACTGTCAATGTGCAGGAGATGGTGCCCTTCAAACCAGGCAACCCCAGGAGGCAGGAGACCTCCCTCCCTGCTCGCTGGGGCTGCCTCGCACCAGGCAGTGACCTGACCACGGTGGGGCTATGGCTGAGGCATCACTCTCCAGCCCTCCAAACCCCCACCAAAATGCCTGCATTTTAGGTAGGACTGTTATTTTCTTGATCTGCTTGCTCTTTCCAGGATGGGGAATCCATTCATTCAGTAATGGGAAGGGGAAATTTTTTTTTTTTTTTTTGTAGACAAGGCGCAGAGCATCAGCTGCTGCCAGAAGGAAATCACACAGAGAAAACCTGCAGCAGCAGCTGGCGCAGCTGCCAGCATCTCCTGTCTGCTCACTTCTCAGACCAAAGTCTCTCTTCAGGACCGAGGAGCTGCGTCGTTTTGTGAAGATTGCTTCTGCCAGCACAGCACACCAATTCCAGAGGCAGAGGTACATAAAGCAGCAATTCAGTGAATCCCAGGCATATTTGCTATCTCTAACGCCAGGGCAGGATGTCTGAAAGTGGGGTAGTAAATAGGATCACGGCTGAGGGAAATGCAGACCTTCAGCCAGTTCACTGACATGGGCGTGAATCTACTGAGCAAACAAATGTTTACCTCTACAGTAATTGCTTCCGTGTCACAGTTATATATAAAACAGCAGCGGTGGGTAGGGGCTACTTCAGGAGGAACTTCTGACTGTGTGAGCATGTAATTGGTATTCTTGCCCTCCAAATGGTTGTGTTAAACCTCTGGAAGGGTTTATTTTGGTAAAGTGTGAGATATAAAGCTTTAACTCTATACCTGGTGCTCCTGAAGCTTTTGGCCAGGTATTTTCAAAGGGTTGCAAGCTTGTGGCCAGTGCTACGTAGAAACGAGCTTTAGCAGTGACTTAGATCGCAGCCTAAACCAATGACAAACCATCAGTAGCATGCAGATGTGTTTGAAATATGCACTAAAAATATTTTCCTTTACTTCTTATCTGAGAAAACCAAACACCTCCTGTCTATATTTACCTGATGATGTCAGCTCATGACCTGCCCCATCCAGCAGCTGGTTTCTGCCATCTGTGTACCTGAGGTCCTCAGTTGTTCCTCCGTGCCTTCTTGCAGGCACATGGCGAGATACAATCGCACACAAAAGTTCACTCCTTGCTATGAAATTAGTCACTGCTACCCTTGACACAGATTCTTTCCTGCATCGTAATGTTTAATACCAAGGAAAGATTAATTAAATTTCATGGAACTATGGCTCAGGTAGCTCATTAGGGACCTGTTTGCTTCCTTTTATTTAAATTTTCATTAGTTCGCATTAAGTTACATTACAGGCTGTAGCCACTTTCCCCTTCTTGCACTCAGCAGATCAAGTTAGATGCTTCCAGGATTGTAAACAATGCAAGATAATTAGCCCGAGTAACACTTGCTCCCTCCGGGAGTGACTTTTTCCATGGTGTACCTCCTGCCAAAGGAAGCCAGAAGCCCCGTGAGCTCTGAGGAGGAGGGCCAGGCTGTGAAATTCCACTTGGAGGCACATATTCACTCCACAGAGTCAATACAACATGCATCCCTCTGGGTGAGAAATCCCACCTCTCCCATTGTGGGAGGTGGTGAAGAATTACACATACCACAACTTAAATGTTTTAGCAGCCACAGACGCTGGAGACACTTTTTCATGCAGCTGGATGCAGCCATCGACAGTTGGGCTCTGTGTAATATTCTGTACCTTTCAGACTGAGAAAAATGAGGACCCTGTGCTTACAGCTGTGCCCCCCCCCATGGCCACCTGACAAGGACACCCAAGAACCTGTGCCCAAGACCTTCCCTTGCCCGCCCCACTCCTTGGGCTGCTGTGGCATGCACACGTGTGCTGCTGAGCAGTGACCTGAGCAACTATAACTGACAGAGCTGAGAAATAGCTGTGGAAAAAGTTAATATAAGGAAATGCTTCCTTTTTAGCCAGAGTATGGCCCATCTGGTTCATGCCAGAGTGCTTCTGCACATGGGCAGGTCAAACAGAAAATGTCCTCAGTCAAAACACAGCAGAAATACAACTGTTCAGTCATGAGTGTAACAGGCCCGCTACGTTGCTCTTACAAACTTGATTAAACGTCTTGCAGTCCTTCAGGCTTTTCCCACAACGAGGTCTCGATGGCAGATGCATTTTCCATCCGACGGCCACAGCCCTTTACACAAACAGCCCTGCACCTTGCAAGTGCAGAGTGAACTGGTGCAGGGGAAAGCCTGGCTAAAAGAAATGATCAGTTTTATTTAGTTGCTGTTTCCTTTGTGAAGCCCATCATCTGCATACCCAGTTCTCCGATGAGCTACACAAGTGTTTGTGCCAGAAAAGCAGGAGCTGAACTTCCCCTGATCACAGGGGAGCCTCTTCCCATGCTGCTGCTCCTCGTCAGGGTCATCTGAACCCATGCTGCAGTTCCCCAGGGTCTAACCACGCATTATCTGTCCTATTTGCCTCACGTTCTCTGAATGCCATCTTCCCAGTTTCTACCACATCTTCTGTTTTGGACACAATGACCTACGACGGCGGCATATGACTCCTTCCCTCTTCAGACACTTCATGTGTCTCTTCCTGTGCACTCAGACCAGCCTCCCCAGGCTGGTCCTACCAGTTCTTGTCACGGCCCACTGGACAACTCCAAAGATGCATTTCGAGTCCCAGCACTGTCTGGAAGATTTCAGCTGAGCAGGCCTGGCCGTAGGGCAAGTGTTGGAAAGAAGGACCAAAATGAGTGCTTCAGTTAAGCAGGAATTTCTATCAACTTGCATTTTGGTGGATGGGTTTATGTTATCTAAAATAACTGAGCAGATGGTTTCCAACATGAGAAATCCATCAAATCCACCTGGTAATATGCAGGGAGCACAGATGAATGTGAGCAAGAAACAGTATTTAGAAAAGAAAAAAAAAAAAAGTCCATAATGCCAGAGAACAATGGAGGAATGTGTTTCCAGGATGGGATGTTAATGGGGACTTGCTATGAAAAATGATTAAAAGCTGGTAGAAAATACAGGCTGTGCAAAACTGATGTTATCAGGTTCAATTTCATTTTAGTCATTCAAGGTACTGAATCAGAGTTATAACAACCAGTCAATGGTCTCAATAGTTTTCCCTGCCTGCATGTTTATTATCAGCTTTTTCAGATTAAGGCAAGAATAGTGAGCAGCTCACGGTAAAATACAAGGTTATGAGCACATTTTTCATAGGTTATAAAAACTGTATTTGCCAGGCTTCAAGTTGCCACATTGCAAGGGAAGGAAATTAGAGAGTGTAAATCCATTTGCATCTGCACTTTATTCCAAAAGTAATCATGTGGGGAAATACAAGGATTTTAAAACATTACTACATGGTGCACTCAACAGATAAGACTTCCACACCGGGGAAAACAGATTTTCAAAGTTTTTCATCTTGACATAGAAGTCAATGGAGTCAACAGCATCCTCCATGCCTGTCCGTGCAATACATACAGTTTAGCTTTTTTCCTTCACCGCACACACCAGCCAAACATAAAATCTGACAAGGCCTTTCATACCCACCACTTACAACCTACTGTCTGAACTGAAAGTTTTTGTTCCCTGTGCAACCTGTCCTATTTTTTTTTTCAAGATCTGAATTCAGTGTTAGAAGAAAGAAAGTAGTTCATTGTTCACAGCTTAACTGATTTATTTCTGCACCAGCACCTGCACAGACAGTTTCTCTCACAGGTATAAAAGGACATAATATCAAGGATGGCTGAATAGAAACTGATCCCTCTCATGTTCCACCGCAACTAGGACAAGCCTGGTGCCAACAAGGCAACCAGAGGCGAGAGCGTCCCCTCACACAGGCTGCAATTCAGTCTCACGTCACCTGTGGGCAACCCCCAAGGTGTTCCTGCCACCCCCATGCACCAGCGCTTCACCAGGTCCTCATTTCATTAGTTGTTTTCAGGGACTTATCATAGAAGAAATATGTATTTGAAGATGGGTGCCAACATTTTCAAATCATTTAAAGGGTCATGGCATACCTGAAGACAACACTGCCAGAGTCCACTGCACACGTACAGCTCCTAAAAAACTTATGATGCTGTCTCTGTCTGTCAGGATACATCACGGTGCGTATTCCCAGGAGGAGGTCAGGTACCACTGGAGAAAGGGTACTGGGGGAAAAAAAAAAAAAAGAAAGAACAACTGAAAGAAAATTTAAGTTTTCTTTATTCTAAAACTGGGTTCTTCAAAAGAAAAACACTTAATTTTGCTGAGAGCTAAACTTCTTGCTGACTAAGAAATTTGCCACAGGTGTCTTTTTCCTCCCTTCTGTGTATCTGAGGACAGGAGGGTTTGAAACAACTTATTCAGGCCTCATCATAATTTACTTGAAAGTATATTTCACAGAGCTGGAAAGGTTGAGGAGAATTTCCTAAATTAGTTAGGCTGCACTAAACTACATTCATTAATGTAGTAAAACTTCAAAGTAGACAATTTATTCCATCTGTAGCAATGAAAATGTAAATAAATACAAGAATTCAAATAACGAATCCAAATATTTGGGGGCATTATATCACTTTTGGGAAGTGTAACACTTACACCAGTGCATCAGGGAATGGAAAACTGGCTCGCTCACACTCAGGGGGTTCATCTGAATCAGATGGCAACACTATCGAATTAGATGGTGCATAGCAGGACGGCACTACACCTCCCAGTGTTCAGAACCTAAATCAATATTGACGTCATATAACATGTTCTGTAGCATCTCTTATTCAAAACACAATAATTTTATTCAGCAGTTGGAAGTATTTACCAGTGTAAGGAGGGCTTTCTTCTGCTAGCTGTATGGGCTGAATACTGAGTATTTTCCTTATTTAACAGAGAAATTTGCATGGGGCACTGCCAGGTTCGATGCTGCAGTAGCAGCAGGCACTGTGTAGCTGCTCCATCCCGTCCCCAATACTGTCACACTCCGGCCACTCCTCTTTCTGCACTGGGAAACAAGTCTCTGTAGCAAATACGACTTCTTACTCACAGCTTCAGTACTCCCGAACCAGAGTTTCTGCTGGGGATTTTTTTTCTTTGAAACAGCCATTCCATACTTTATTTTCAGCCAGTGAATGGACAGCTTCTATCAACCCGTTGAGTTCCCCAGTGACGCTTGTTCCCCCTGCTCCTCCCTCTCACCTGCCAGTTCAACGAAGGGCTCCGTGAAAAGACACGTTGGGGTTCATAGACACAGGCTAGGCAGGGAAGGCAATTAAAAGACATCACAATATTAAAATAGGAATGTCGCCATCTTACGTCCACAAAGAGATCTTTACTTTGATTGGTGGACCATTAAAATGCAGGCCCTTAATGAAGATGTAACTCTGGCACAAAGATCGGTTTTGGAATATGCATCAACTCTTCTGATTAAGTCTCTGAAACCATTATTGCAGGACTTTTCTTTTTATAACTTATCTATCTCATTAAAAAAATATTTGGATCCCTCTTGTTATAGTTAGCTCAAATTGTCTCATTAAGTCCTCTTTCACAGTCATTTTTCTCATGCTAAGCTCTTAAGGGGAAACAAAGCTGTTTCCTCCAAAGGGCTTTTCCTTTGTGCCCCGTGTAAGGAGGACAGAGCAATAACGTTCAGGAGGGCTGCTCTGCACTGTACGCAACCAACCAGCCAGCAAAACCAGTGAAAAAGGAAGCCAAAAAGGAAACACTTTCATAGTGATGTGTCCCTGAGGATACTTCGACGAGTTCACAGGGGTCTAATGCACAGCAAATGTCACACACATGATCCGCTGAAAATATCAGGTGGAAAAGTCTTTAAACAAAAATGATCTAACACCATAGCTTATACAAGGTTAAAAGAAAATGAAGTTTCTGTGTAAGATCAGGACAAACAGTTCAACAAAGGTGAAAAAGACTAGCATTCTCCACGTGTTGCTGTTGGTTCCAGGTCTGCAACTTTAAAAATGGTACTCCTGTGTACTCACGCCTCGTCAGTATGAAGAGCAACGTGGTGTCAGTCCTGTCAAGGCTTTCCAGTTTGTCTTGCAGGTAGTTGCAGAATTAGATCAATTTGGAGGCTTATCTTCGTTGTTATAGTTCATCCTAAATGTTGGTGGCTCCTGAGATGTGTTCTGCTTCATTACACCTCTCTGTACATTAGGCTTCTGCTGAGAAATGGTCAGATATGGTGAAGTTATGCCAAGGTGGGAGAAAAAAATAGTAATTGAGTACTTTTAACTGGTTTATTTCTGCAAAGCCAATTGTCCTCTGCCAAAACTAGGAGCTATTACTTTAGTGTTCTCTCCATATGAGAAAGTGGGAAGAGACATTAACTCCAGCAAAGACCTTACTTCCAAACTGAAGAGGAGCTGGAAGGGAACCAAAGAGGTGAAGTGACTCACAAGATCCCACGGCACGGTAATGCTGGGGCTAGCATTAGAAACCGGTCTTTAAGACTCCCAGCGATGTGTTTTCCTCCCAACCAAAAATAAAACAGGACTTTCATAAAATCCTACTGTCAGGAAGGCACAAGATTTTATATCTTCATCCAGGACATACTAGCAGCATACAAACTGGGCAGCTATCCCTGGCACCTGGCGCTATCAAGGTCTGTCTGACACACACAGGCAATATTCCTCTGGCCTTACTGACCACTGAGCCATCTGTCCCCCTAAAAGTCATTCATATGATTGCTGCTAAAATCAGCAAATAAGTGTCTGTGTTGGGAGCATTGCATTCACGTGAGAGAGGATTTGAGAAGCTGTTTCTTTAAAATATTCGTGCATACACATCCGCATGCGCACACACACGTGTTTGCATACATACAGAACCAGTCACTCAAATATCGGCAGCCCTACTCAGTCTCAGTAACAGTGACATTTCTAGACTGCTCAAGCCCTGCAATGCCTGATAAGGACTAAGAGCGCGGGACCAACTTTTCCCCAGGTTAGACCGGTATGATGAAACCAGTGGGAACACTTCACAATTACGAGGATCAACACATTCCCGGGTCGTAATTGGTCTTTGTGCACATCAGCGCAGCCGTTCCTGCACGGGCCGCCGAGCCAGAGTTACTCTGCATGCTCACTGGGGTAATAGACTGCAGTTCACTCTGAGTTAATTTGTATTTAATTCATCATGGGTTGCCTGTGTGTAAATAACTACATCTCAACTTCCTATCTAAAATCATGGGATTTTGTTGTCAGAGCATTGAGGCAAATACAGTACAGCTGTACGGTCTGAAGCAGTAGCCCAGAGACAGCTGAGGGTACAAGCATCACACTGCAGATAACCTCACATCCTCCTTGCCCTCTCAGCCTCAGGAAGAAGAGCTATCTCCACAGAAGTATGCAGAACCAGCTAGGGAATACACTGATATGAGCAATGAGCTGGCAACTCTGGTTCATATGCGCTCCGATCTACTCACCCACTGAGAAATATGTAAAAATACCATGATCAGATAGGGCTACTTTCATCATTGACTCAGTTTCTCCCTGTAAGATCGGTTCTGCTACCTGCATGCAGCTCCTCAAAGAATGAAACTTGTGTGTTTTTTTTGTTTTTTTTTTTTTTTTTTAGCCTGCAGTGTGAAAGCATTGAAGACGTGTGCCATTTTCTCAAGGCATCAATATTTAATATCTTTCTTGACAACCTAAACTGTGGGTTCCTCATTCTCTGACTTGAAAGCATTTAGTGGTCCAACCCAGTACATCACATTACATAATCAAGCTTTTTTTATGCTGAACATTAACTCAGAAAGTCCTCAGCACATGGAACGCAATACCACAACACGTAGGCACTCAGGCCACAGACGTATCTAAATCTGACCGGCATCCCTTAAAACATGCAACACCTAGCCCTAGCCCTGGTCTGTAGATGACCTGCCATTTCTTTGCTATTCCAAGCTAGATTGATTTGAAAGAGATCTAAAATGACCTATCAGACTCAAATATTAAGGAAAAAATTGTTAGTGTTTAGAAATGCCAGAAAATAAATATACACAAGGAGAAATAATTTAAGCTATCCAAATGTTTTGAGTGCAAAAATAACATCTGAAAAAAAGAAGGTTATGGATGTCATTATGCTCTGAATACTGAAATCATCTTCTCATTGCAGAGCAGCAGTGCAGAAATAAATGAAATGTTAGTTTTTATAGAGGCAGAAATAGAAAAGAACATGGAGATTACAATGCTTTTAGCTAACACACGGAAAGGTGCTGACCATGCAGGTCTGGTTCAATGTGCAGCTCACACTTCCATGATGTCCTAGCAGGGACAGAAATGGAGAAAACTGTTATGAGTAGACGGAGGGAATGGGAAATAAGAAGGAAGGTGATAATATCAGAGCTGTGTAGTTCAGAGAAGAGATATGTGAATGCAAACAGAAGTACAAATATAGTTAAGGTGACATTGGGTGCTCCCATTTGCTAAGATAATAGTGCATCCATGGAAAGGAACAGCAGTGGATTGAAAGCTGAGCAAACCAGGACCTGATTATCATTCCAGCATTTCTATTTAGGGTAAAAATCTAAACGGAGTAACAATTTGAGATTTGATTTGTCATTAAATATAAATTATTTTCTTGGTTGGTTAAGACTTGCTGCGAGCTGTTCTTGCAGGTGAGAGGCATGTTCAAAGAGATTTGTGCCATTTTTTGCAGTATGCTTAGAGTTGCCTGGTCCTCTTTGAAAGTTTCCCAACGGCAAAAACCCTCAGCATCATCCCCACCCCTATTTTTAAACATAAGCTCTTCATATACATTTACGTATAACATAAAAAGGGTAACAGGAATTAACACGCACTGCAGTTTTCAAAGCCCATATTAGGAAACACTCACTGTGGCCAAATCAATGCAACAGCAGTTTTGTTCTGAGGAAAATCAAAGTTATTCTAGTCATCCTCGTTCCTACTACTTTTATCCTCTCCACAGTACACAAATGGTTCTTCTTTTATAACTGCAGCAAAGGAACTCGGAGGCATTTCAGCTACCAGGAGAATTATACAATTTGCCATATTTTCGTGATATTGCGATACCACTGCAGAAGCTTTTTCTTCATCTGGCAAACGTCTCAACTGATAAAACTATACCATCTCGGAAATTGGGAGTAAAACCTGTCCAAGGTCTCTGTTTTCCCTTGAGCACCGAGAAATGTCTGTTATGGTTCCTGCTTGGTTTGCTTTTCCCTGTGCGGGACGGAGGGAGAGAGCTGCTCATAACCAAGCCTCTGAAGTGCCAAACATCACCAGTCCCCAAAGTAATTAGTGGAACTGCACACTTCTATAATGAGAGGGTCTTAGACTTTCAAACCTGGTTAATATTGTATTTTTTCTCAGATTTTTTGCTCTTTGTGTCTTTCATAGCTCTTTGCATACAGTGCAAAATGTTACCAGCCTGAACGCTGCATACATGGTCTTCGAAAAGGTTCAATGACCTTGCTAGCCGTGTCACAACTAACTAGCAGGCTAAGGTCCATTCTAAAAAGAGAGAAAGAAAACACGAGACCTTGTGCTTCTGCAGCACAAAGGGGTTTTTAAGGATTCTGTTAAATTATACCTGGAGCTGCATGCAGACCACTGGAAAATGTCTCTGACCTTGCAGTAACCTTGTGTAAACAATGTTCATCGTCTATATTACTGTCCTGTTGCCTACTGCAATGCTAAGAAACTTCAGTGCATTAAAATCGCTATTGCCATAGTTAAGGAATGATCATCGTTTACATTATAAACATAGATTATTTTTAATAATTAAGATTTGAGCATACTGATTTGAAAGGAATGCAGTCAACCTCTAATTATCATTCTATGTAAGCTAACTAGTGGCAAATAAATAAATAAATATTCAATAAATTACCCCCCATGCGAAGCTTTTTGGGGAACTTCTAGAAAGAAAATATGGAAGTCAATGCAGAGCCCTTCAGTGTGTGGAACTTCTTCCGTGGAAAGAAGGACCTAGTTACTAGCTGTGCTGTACATGGGAAGATGCCTGCTGAAGTAGACTGCCAAAAAGAAAAACAGCAGTGGCAGAGGATGACACGATAGAGCTGATGCAATTTGTGGAAGCCATGGTTTGGTTTTTTTACTGCATCAAATCTGCAAGGAGGAGCTAATGCTGTTTGTAAACTGTTGGAAGAAACAGAGACAAGTGGCTGGTGTGATCAATGGGAAAAACTCACCACCACACATAGGGTGGTTGGTGTTTCTGTATATAGAGACAAGCAGACTTCAGCAGTTGGCCTTAAAACAGGTGTTTCTGCGTCCAAATTACAGAAAGACACTTGTGTTCATACCGGGTGAATTGCTCAGTTTGCTATGAACACTGCTGGCAGTGCTATGCACAATATGTCAGACTTAAAAAGCTTCCATTTCCCAGTCACCACTTAATTTTTTTTTTTTTTTTTTTAGTAAGCAAAGTCTTAGAAGACTGATAGTTGCCATAGACACATCAGCAAAGACTCAAAAGAACGATCTGGGAGAATATGTCTATCTTTGAACCAGATCCCAAAGGGAATCAAAGCTGAAGCTGAGGTGACTCATAGATGCACAGAGGGAAATCAGCTACGCTGACAGGTAGAGCTGGGAGGAGCAGCCTGGATACAAACACCAGCCCAGCTCTTCAGCTGGGAACACAAGAGTCAAAACCGTGATTCCAGATGGAGTCACACGGGCAGTGTCCTGCATCACCCACTCCCTGTAGAGACTCCTGTTTCTTTTACGTTACTGAAGGACTTGAGTTGAGCCTCTGGTGGACATCACTGCAGGTGGACCAAAGCCATTCCGATCGCCACGCATTATTGTGCGGAACAGACTAGCCTGTCCATTGGATAGTGATAAAGATTCAAGATCAGATAAAGAGTCAATAACTTGGGCACATCATTTTATTTCATGAAATGGGGATGTTTATCTAAAAAAAGAGCGGAATCCCTTTAAAACAGCTTTCTAGCAGAGAACAATAAGCCAAGCAGTCTTTACTCATTAAAAAACTCATTAAGGACAGAATTCCAGTTTTATATCTCTCATATTATCTGTGCAGTCATGTTTATCTTGGGAACAAATAGAAGGGACTGTTCTGCTGTGAGACATCTGTGAGCAACCTTTCACCTCCTGTCTTATTTTTATATTCAACACGAAGCACATTTATCAAAATGATGCTGCGGATTTATGTAATGACTTTCATCCCACTGCCTTGAATAACATTATTCTAATTGCCAAGGGTTTGCTTATGCCCATTTTGTAGAACAAAGAAAAATTTCATTAGCGTTGATGAGACATCCTGGAAAATGAGGTCCTACAGAACGACTTCGGTGCACTGTGTGAACCTTGCTCCTTTAGCTCCCCTGGCCAGGCAGATGGTCAAATCTTTAAAAAGATTTAATTGCTCCACTAAATCTTTGTTTTGATCTAAGTCTTGATTAACTAGAATATTAAACAAGCTTGCTGATATCAAAGTCATAGAAGATGTCAGACATCACCCCCTGGTTTGCAGTCCCCCATCCTCACCTGATTGCCTTCCAAAAGCGCTGCTCATGCCCAGCTCTTCTCAGGGTGTTCTTGGCAGGACACCTCCTCCTCATCCTCGGGCTGGACATTGCCTCCACAATCGCCCAAAGAGCTCCTGCATCTTGGCAGCCAAGATCATCTCTTCACGCACCATGTTTTGTGCATCTGATGGATTTCAGACTACGTGACAATGGTGCCACAGGTGAACGGGCCATCCTTAACTCAGCTCCTACTGCTCCCTCTGCTGAGGGAGCACCGTTCAAAGTAGACTTCTCACACTGAATGGTTTTTTCCTAAGTTAATTGCCTCCATCCTTTTCATGAATTAAATTAAACTGGGAACATCAAGCATATACTGTCAGCTTTAGCTTCAGGCATCTTCACCTTTAGATAATTTCTAACAGCAAAGGATGGCTGAAAACATGTGGTGGTGAACACCTTTCAAATCAAATCAACTACTAACAAAAAAAAAAAGATAAGCCTTATTCATAGATGACACTTCATCTTGTACCATTTAACAAGGAACACAGACAAGAATGATGCCATTGTTCATTTTCATATCAATTGGCAGAAATTATCTTTATTAGAAAAATGAATTTTTCATATATTTACAATTTTTACATCATGTTATACTTGGCACGTGTGTTTTTCCCAAATAGTTATATACATTTCGGTACACACAGACATTCGAGTCCCCCATTCCCTTAATGTTTTTCTACATGTTTAACAAAAATGAAGAACACAATACAATTTATAAGACAACCATAATAATTATATATTTCTCTATTGTAAAAAGTTTGAAGCAAACATTTTTTTTTTTCAAGATATGTTTCAAAATATTTATACAGTATTAGCACTCAGTCATGCACTGGGTTAAAGTATGGTTGGGGTGAACTGCTGTGAGACGGTATGCGTACCGCGGGAGAGGAGCGTGGGACCCCCAGCTCCTTCCAGCTGCAGTGGGTGCTGTTGGGTAGGTCCAACTGCCACCAGGATTTCAAAGGCAGGGACAGACGGGTGCAGGGGTAGCTGGGTGTACGCGTATGTCTGTAACGTGACAGTTAAAAATGCGTGTGTACAGACACTTGTGTGTTACAATTCCTTTCAGTTTGCTAAAGCTATCTAATAAAACAGGCAGTAATTGGAATGTCAAAACTAGTTTTTAATTATTCTCTTTTTCCCCAAACCCTTTCTTTTGAAGAATCTATTAGACTATGAATTTTATAATGAAATTCTGGATTCTCTTAAAATTAATTATTTTATGCTTAATTCCATTTCACCAATATTCTTTTATTTCTACTCTAACATCCTGATTTATTTCCCCAGGGGTTAAGAGGTCTTCAAACCTCTACTATTCTTTGCTAGCAATTGGAAATTTATGACTTACCCTTTGGTTTGAAATATTGCACTCTTGAGAGTGTTACAGTAAATTGCACTAGTAAATAACAGAAGTGATAGGCTTTTTAATTTATTGTGTATGGAATCAAATGGTTCTAAGATTTCCGGTAAGATGTTGTTTATGGAATGCAAATTTCTTCTACTGCAATGTAGATTAGTGCTCTGTGTAACCTGCACAAATTAGTACACTTGGAGGTTTTTTCCTCCGTCAGAACACGAATACTTTTCCAAGTGTACTAATAACTAATTTTCTTTCCGAGCAAAATCCCAAGTCAATATTGTGAATTCTTATTTTCTCAAGATCAAAATGAAACTAAGCTGAAGTTTTAGGATGACGACTGACGATCCAATACTAATTTTCAGTTATGTCTCATTTTTCAGAGTTCAACTGCAAATAATTTCTGATCAAACTCAAAATAGCAATACATTACTTGAAACTGTTAGTAAACGGTTGTAGAATCTTTTTCACAATGCTGAATTTTTATTTTGCCCTTCAATCTCCCCAAAAACTTTATACATATACATATATATAAAGCTTATATATAGCTTATATATATACATGTATGTATACAAAGACTAATCAGGACAACACATTAAATTTACATTATTCAAGTAAACAGAATTTTTTTTTTTTAAAGTGTAAATTGAGATTTTAAAATATTTCTGGTGGTTTTTGTTTAGCAGCACAAAAATATTAGTGTTTCATCTAAGTCAGCAAAAATCTTTAAACAGGATGAAAGGAAGCATGAAATGCCATTCAGGTTTAGTGTAAATTTGAATCCGATTAATTAAAATTAACATTATTAACTCACAGGTGAAGTGCTTCTGAGAGAACCTGAAATGTATGGATGCAAATTTTGCATAAAAATAGCATACTTAGTTAAGAATCAGGTAGGAGTTTGCCTAACACATTAATGAATTCTGTTTGTACCTTCTGGTTCCAACAGGGAAGACACAAGATACACTGTGCATGT
The DNA here is from genome assembly GCF_028858705.1 of Grus americana. Taxonomy (NCBI): domain Eukaryota; kingdom Metazoa; phylum Chordata; class Aves; order Gruiformes; family Gruidae; genus Grus; species Grus americana. The sequence goes on from NC_072866.1 coordinate 6,378,480, forward strand.
GCACGTGGGTGTGAGGTGTGAAGACAGAGAGATCGAGTTGTTCTTCATCAGTGCAAAATGGACGTTCTGAAATGAGTAAGACTATTTCAAAATATTATAGCTGATATAAAGTATAAACTGTAAACAGTTCTTATGAAAAATTGCACTAGTTTCCTTCCTAGCTGCATGCAGTTTTGCATGATGCAACTTCCATACCTCTGCAACATGAGGTTTGGGTTTGGTTTTTTTAATTCTGAGCGTGAACTGCACTAAGGATCTGCTCTCCCCTGACTCACTCACACATCCCTATTCAAGTCAAAAGGTGCTTTGCCTAAGTTTGGAATCCAGACTTAGGCCAGGTAGAAAGGAGTTAACTAAGAATTTTCTTCTTGCAGATGAAGGACTTGGAACCAAGTTCTTCTCCAAGAGACACTTGCAATGAACTGTAGACAAAATTTGACCCTACAGAATTTTCTGTTTCTGAGTTAAGGTGCAAAAATTAGCTATCTAATTCTCCCTTTGAAAAAAAAAGCTCAGGAATTACTTTGAACAAATGATTCCAAGATATTTTTTGTCATAAGTTTTGGTTAGAGGACTGTAAATTTAGAAAAGAAGCCAAATACCACAATCATCTCTTGGTCAGAACCTCCAGACAATCAGTAACAGCAAGCTCAAAAGCCTGTGTGTTGAGAAAAGCAATTCTGACTTAAACACCACTGCAAAATACCGCCTGTGTGTGCAACACAGATTTTGAAGACTGCCCAGCCTGCATGGAAGAATACATGGGCGGCCCCCGGTGCACACACCAGCTGGGCTTTCCTGGGAATTTTTGGTTTTTTAGGAAACCTTCCTCAGCTACCTTAAATAATGTATTTAATGACCAGGTGTGGATGTTGTGAGCCAACACACAATTTTAAAGTCAGTCACCAGTCCAATAGATCCTCTCTGGCCATGAATTTTCAAAACAATACGAGAAGACATCCTTGTCCTATGGCTTTGTTATTTACAGTGAGTATAATTTCCAGCTCTTTCAGACAGGAACTCTCCTCTGACCTGTTTTCCCGTGTCCTAGCACGATGCAAACCTGATCCCAACAAGTCCTTTAGCTTGTTCTGTAATAGGCATCAAACACTACAATAAACACTGGTAGAGGCTTTGTGGATCTCGGAGGTTTGAAAAGGAGAGAAGAGAATCACTTAAAGCACTGCTGAAATGTGTCCCACGGCTCTGGGAGATTACTCACACATGACTAGGTCGGAAAGTGTATGCACGCACGTGTGTGTATACTGTATATATATTTAGGTTAACAAGTTTAAACTATTAATAAACAGCTTCTTATGGTATTTGGTAAATAAAATATTAGGCTCGTATCATTCAAAATAGTGCAACCTACATAGCAATATACAGGAAAATTACACACATTGTTCCTATTACCATTAATATGCTTGTGCATATCAAGATGACAGGATACCCTTTTCCATAGGATTAACCTTTTGCATATTTAATTGTATTCTTTGGCCCATTTTCCTGTGAAACCTCGTATGACAACATAAAGACTTTGGCTTTAAAAAAAAAAAAAAAAGAAAATTCCCATTTTTTCAGTGACTTCAGAAACTTAAGTAGAATTCGAATCACTTTAGTTAAAAAATTATCTTTTCCTCCAGAAACCACACACCCCGCAGCCTGCACAGACCACCCGCTAGTGTGGATAACTGTGAACTTCCAATTTAATTTTTTTTTTCACTTTTGAAGATAATTTACACTTCAAATGTTGCACAAAACATCCTCCAAAATTTTTCTCATCTCCTCTAATCCCGTCCCAACAGTAAACAAGAAAAGTCTCCTTCCCCAGTAGCATGAGAAGGCACAGCAGCCTCGTGAGGACCTTTGACTGCATCACCATGAGACCAAATACAGGGTTTGCAATGTGAAACAGAAGCCAAAATATATTTCCAAAAGGTTTTTGCCATTAAACACCATTATTAAACGGGCTCAATAAAAAATATCAGACTAAAGAATCCTGTAGTAATGATGTAACACAAATCTCTTCAAAACCGCTATTCTTATGTACTGCAATGCACAAAACATATTAAAAAATGTATTCTCATAATGCATTTGCTGAGAAAAACATATAATTTCTTCTAATAATACTAGAAGTGCAAAACAAGACATTCTCTATTAAAATTTCATGTCACTGTAAATATTACCATTTGCCCACGTTAAAGCTTAGTACCATTTATGAGAAGCGAGAAAACCTTCATCATTTCCCAAGCAATGTATCACCTCACTTGGAACTTTACAGTGCACTGAATAAGTATCACAATATTTATTGGTATTTATTTTCACAGTTTTATAACGTGCACATAGAAATATAATTTTTGAAATATATTAGTGAAAACAAATACTAATACAAAAGGGAAAGGACGAAACATCTAGGAGTATAACTGCTTATCACCACTACTTTTTAAGAGTTGGAGAGTCAAAACCATCTCTCTTAAATATTAATACTATATTTAGTGTGGTTATCTACTAGTAAAGGTATTGCATGACAACGTTACAGCATGGTTATATTCTCTACTAATTTACCATTGTTTTCAATACAGGTAAAGAATTAAGCAAAAGGAGTAAAAAGTGTTATTTAGTGCAAAACAACAAAAACCTGGTAAATAGTGAGGTAACCTAATTTCACTTATATTATTTCTGGTTCTTAAATTATAGATATGACAAAATCATCACAAAATCAGCAGTGGATTCTTACAGCTGTTTAGACTGGCATTCATGTTAAGAACAATTTCAACCACAGCAGATATATTCTGCAGTATGTAACAAAAAAAGCTCGTGAATCTGCGAGAAGAACTAAGTGCATTTTCACTGCATTGCAGGGCGATGCACACTTGTAATCCTGACTTCCAAAGTTGCAGGACATTGGAAGAGCACATATTTTTAGAGAGTATACTGTGTACACAGGTCGAGAGAAGCAGGGCAAAAAAAAATATTAAAAGCTTGACTGAGGTGAAATAAATGAGCTTATTTACAAGGAGCACAGGAACCCTCCCCAGTGGAGCAGAGAGAAGCAAGGCAGGATTTCTGCTCCCGTTTAACACGGCAACAGACACCAGAGAACACGAACAGCCACCTCTCCATCCCACAAACATCGCTGCTACACTGTAATGAAGGTGAACATGGGATTAATTCCACAATGAAAGCTGAGCATCAACAAGAATTTTACACTATGTACAACACGTGGACATCGGACAGAAAAGTCTGCATGATCAGAGCGATGTAAGAGACGTGACGGTCTTGAGGGCACTGCCGTTTAACTTAACCTCAGCTTCACAGGTGACTCCAGCCAGAGCAGGTTGAGCCTTTCCTCTATCACGCCATACACCTGTCTGTCTTTGCATTTACGTCCACAAAGAAATACACACCTGTGGTTAAACTGTGCTCCCTCCTCGTGATAGTAAATACTAACATCTTGCTAACACATTTAAATAAGACAGTGCAGGCTAATTTGGGTAGGGAAATGGCTCATATCATAAAAGTCACACTTTAAAAGGCCTTTACGCTCTTTCAGAGTTCCTTCAGTGCTGTTATACTTTGAAGGCTCACCACTCAATAGGAAGGAAGCTTAGATTAAAAAAATAACATTGGTAAAATAAACAATTTAAGTGTATCACTGGAAAAATGTTTTTATTTTGCAAACCAGATTGCCCTATACAGGACAGATACCTACTTTAGAAGGACTTTTGAGCTCAGGTAGGACTAGAGCTGGAAAAGGGAGTTTAGCAAGGGAACGTACAACACTCCATCTTGAAAGAAGCACACGATGTGATGATTAACACTTAACACAACCTAGCCAAGCCACAGGATGGTTACTGTTTTACATTAACTAAGGGAGGATTTTGCCATAAAAGATCTGTTTTCACTAGGTTTTATATATCACACATCTTAAATGCAATGTAAAACAACAAAAAGATTCACCTCTTGAATTCTTCCTAAATCCAAGCTGACACTCAGATTCTTAGATTTGTACCTCAATTCCTGTTCTATGCTGACGAACCCAGCAAGGGAAGGAACAGTACCAAAATCTTCCCCGTCACTAAGATACATATACTATACTGCAGAAATATGAAAACAGCAAGTTATTCTACAAGGAACAGATCCTGACACTTTTATTTCATGCTGGATAGTCACATGGTATAAAGAAAATGCTGATACCGACTAGGCTGGGAGTACTGCAAAACTCACAGACAACAGGTGCTACCTTAGTAACTACTCGCATAAGCACGAGAACCTAGATGCACCTGCAAGGCTTAGCTTGGTACTCACTTGCAGATTTAACTAGCAGCTTTTTGAGGCTAGGGATAAGTAGACTATTACTCTTCTAAGCCTAACTGAGACGTCTAAGTCAGGAGCCTGTATTTTCTAAAAGGTCGAGAGAGAGGTAAAATCTTTCAGGACACATGACACACACAACTGTGTCCAAGTCATCAGTGCTCTGACCTGCCACCCGGAGGGAGGGAGCCTTCTCTCTCTCTCTCTCTCCCCTCCGCCACTGGCAAAAGAAAGAGCTGAGCCTTCCAGCACAGAAACCCAACGCTACACAGCTCCAGTTTTCGCTACCTTTAAAACTATGTAAAAACATTTATTTTCACCAGAAATAAAAGCAACACTCCTGATTTCCCTCGTGAGCCTTGTTTCACCTCCTCAGTGTTCCTGAAAGATCATAGAGAGACACGTGTTTATGAGATGCTGCCAAAACACGGTGAGCTGGCGGTGATTTGGTTTCTGTTTGTCCGCAGCACTCTTTTTCCTAACCGAGCTTCTTAGATAGCAGAATAATGAATTCTGAGCAAAAGCTTTAAAAACATTAAATGAAATTTTCCAGAAATACAAACCCTCTTAATTTTCCTTAATTTTATCCTATATATTAAAATAACTTATTTCCATGCGTTTAAATTAGTGGGTGGCTACACTGCTCTAAGAAACACAAACAGAACACAAAATCCATTTGAAAGGAAAAAGGAAAATTTACTGTGGTGAAAAGGGAAAGACAAAAACATGAAGAAACTCTACAACGTCTTTAAAAGAGGACAAAAAGCAAGAGGCAGGTATGTCTATGTAGCTGTTTTTACCTCCATGTACCTGCTACATTCCTCAGCAATTCAATATCCTGCCTCCATAAAAGTTGTCGTCCAGGAGCAGTGTAACACTACAGGACATGCTACCAAGAATAGCTCATATCATTTACAGCCTGATTCAGTTCCAGCTGGAGTCACGGGAAATCTTGGTGATAGGAATGACCAACAAACTGCTAGAGCTGTAATCAGGAAAATGTAACAAGTCACCAGCACCATCCAGAAAGGTACAGAAAGGATGGCCACTTATGCAGGAAGATTCTTTTGTCCTCTTCAAGAATAGCAGCAGCTAGAGTGAGAGAGAGGGAAATACAGAAAGTCTTGATCTCGGTTGAATTGAAAGTCAGTGCAAATATATCAACAAAGCTCAGGCAACACTCAGAATTCCACGCGCTCTACGGCTGAGCCTCACAAGCTGTGGCTTGTGGCTCTGCTGTTGAAGATTTTTCTTCAACTATCAGCTGCTGCTTCTTTACATATATACATCCACAACCACAGCAGCTATTTGCCTACAACCCTACACTTTAGTCTTTTCTTGCCCCTTTATTCACTCATATTATATGCCAAGATCAAAACAATAAATGCATGCAGCTTCTTATTCCCTCTACTTTCAGTATCTGTTCGTTTGTGCTTTTTTCTCCTTTAAAGCAGCATCTTTTATTTCCATGTGAACAACTGCTGTGCAACATTATGAAGTCTTCCCTCTGTCTCTTTAATTTGTTTTGGTTTAGGGGAGGTGGTTGTATTGCATATTTGCAGCTAATAATAATAAATCTCTACAGTCACCAGAAATCTGCTCAAATCAGAAAAAGCAAACACTGCAATGTATTTCTTTATAGCTAATTTGCTTGTACACTTCATAGAGAGATAAATCCACCTGGGTTTAGGATGTTTACATTTGGATCTCAACGGTTTACTTGGAAAATATTGTAAAAGGGAATTTTTCTTTCCCACAGCTTTGCATACAGTACTTGTCTATATATCGAATTATGTGTGTCTAGTTAGATAGAGATGATGATACAAAAGACTTGGACCAATCAGCAAATATTTTGAGAGCTTTAAGATGATGTGAAAGACAGGACCCACCCACCACTGAGTTCGATGATTCACTTGGTAAAATTCTCAGCAACTTGCATGGCAGTTTTTGGTATGATATCAGCAAATACCATATCTGCCGAAACACACCAGATAGTATATTAAGTAAAATCTTAAGCATTTTTAACTATGATTTGGACTGGAAATTAAAATTTGCCTGAAATATTTTTAGTAAGCTGGTTACAACAATATTTATGCCGTTAGTGCATTTGCCTTCCTGTAGACCTAAGACAAATAGTATAGCTATGTCTTTGGTTCATGAAAAGCAGTGCTCATCCCATACACACCCTAGCCCTGCTTGGCTCATACAACTATTCCTAAGAAATGTGCATCTTTCTAAGGGCAGGTAAGGATCTTCTGTTTATAAAACTACATCCAGTGAGGAACCAGAAAGCACACCATGTGAATCAGGGCCAATAATGGTGACCAAATGTTGAACAAAGAATACTGAAAACATATTTGCTCTCGACAGCGGACAGATACCCATAGATATGCTTTCTGAACATACTTATAATAAAGTATACTGAGATTACTGGAAGCTGGAAAGGGACTCGGAAGCCCAAATCTCATTACATTTCATTCCTTCAAAAATATCATCCTTCATCAGCATGGCGAACATACAAATATATTTGTAAATACCGAGAACTCATTCTGGACTGTTTGGTAGTTAAAGTCAGCTTAAATCTGTTTAATTAAAAAAATTGTAAACAAAATTCAAGAAGCTATATTTTGTTTGTCCCTATACATCATTTATATTATCTCCCATTTGCAACTCTGCTCTGCAGTATGCTATTCCAGATTAAACAACTTGCATACTGTACCTCTGGCACGCAGATACTACGGTTACAGCTGACAGGCATGATTCTATTGAAGAGAGTTTCAGTTTTGAGAAAAGTTGGGGTAATATTCACATTTTCCAATTCACAGTGATAAAGGTTTCCCTGCTCACTGTTCTTCAGTGAAACATAGGGAATGATGCTTGAATAATCTAAACTACCTCTACACAAAAAATCCTAAAGTAATTCTCAGAGCAGCAGGAGAATGGGAGAGAACCATCTGTTGACTGTTTTCAGTATTTAAATATATTAGCAATTATATATACTTCTTTAGTTTAAATTAAATTTACAACTGTACACTCTACTCATGAAAGATTTCCTGTCTTCCCTTCCACACTCCCTTATGGTTAAAATCTAGTGGGGTTCTTTCCCGGTGGGGGTGAGGAAGGGTGTGTAGCAGGCATTTTATCTGTGAAATAATCTGATTGATCTTTACTAGAAATAAAAGTCATATAACAATGCGTCCCTGTTATATGAATATCTTTGTATACCAGTAAGTGATAATAAAGGTACTATTCCTTAGTTATATGTGCACGTATTGAATTTATATAACACACTTGATCGAGGAGGTTAAAAAAATGGTCTGATGCTCAACAAATATGCACAACATTCAGGAAGGAAAAAGTCCCTCAAAAGGTGTTAATCCTTCATTGTGCATGCAAATAAATGGTATTGCGCTCCTCGCCGATTACACTGAACGTATGGCTGTCGGTGTTTGATACTGTATTAACAGCTTTAATACTATTAACATACAATTAATTAGATGTCACTAATGCACTATGAACAAAGAACTACAGTGGGTTGGGATTTGGTTTGGGAAGTGAAGGAATAAAAGAAATACTATACAGCCCTGAGTAATCACCAGTAAGGGGCAAATGCAAACTTTCGTACACATTAGGCCTCAAGGTTACTAATAAAGTCCACAGCTCCATAGTAATGCCATATAGTGATATCTAAAAATATATACTCTGGATCAGGCAGCTGTGAAATTTCTGACAAGATGACTGCAGACTTTTCAATGAACTTAGTTTGTAATGGTAAGTGCACGTGAAATATAAGAAAAGCATTTGTACATTAACATTAACCAATATCCGTGGGGCTGTTGGTACACAGCAGTTCACATGTTTGGGCCTACAGCCTTCCCATTTATTTTCTGTCAATCTAGAACGAACATACTAATGTTGTGCTAACACACTGTATTTTATTTATTAAGGTCCTGGGGTTTGGGTTTTTATATTATTATTTGGCTTTGAAAATGATTATGAAGCTAAAATATATTTTTGAAAGTCTAGCTTTCTGTTCTCTTTGAATCTTGCTTTTGAAACTGTGCAAATGCATTCCTAATTCTTTTTGTCTGTGTCATACTACATGCATACCATATTGCTTATCCAGTACTAGAAAATCATTAAACATTTCTAAGGACAAAAGTACATTGAATGATACTTAGCAACATAAATTAGAATAACCGAAATAGTAAAATAATTCGATACAAAACAGCATAGTTGCCAACATATATTTGGGCTATTTCAGTACAGCTTGCCATTTATATATAAAGCATACATAAATGGCTATTTTTTATCCTTTTCAACAAGACATATTTTAAAAGGATAGTTGAGAGTATACTAGTTTACCTATTCATGTACAAAAGTACACTGGGAAAGGGAGAGGTTTACATATCATTTACCATAGCAGGATACTGTTAAAGGATAAATTCTCCCTCTAAGATGGTGGCAACTATTTTTTCCCTATAGATAAAGTGTTCATGGAAAATTTAAACATCTGATTCAATGCTAGGCATTTTCTTATACACACGTCTATTGCTACAGGAATTTAAAACCCTTGGAGTTGAGTACAAGCTATTCCTATTTGCAACGTAAGGCAAAACATGCTCTGAAATGTACATGTCATTATGGATCCGACCATCCCTGGAACAGTATGATGCTGTAGACTTTATGGATGACCTTAAATAATTATCATTTCTTCCTCTTGTTGGTAGTGAATGTTTATAAAGATCAGCTGGACTTCGCCTAAGAGATAAGTGCTGGTCATCACGATACGAGTGCAGAAAGGGATTATCATCTGAGTGAACAGGATACAGGGACTTGCTCCGCTTACTGTCCTCTAGAGCATGAGTTAAAAGTGAGGCCTTGTTGCTCAACAGTTTGCTTGAGGGAACACTAAACATGCTTGCATATGGACTACTTTGTAGAAATTTCTCTCTTTCTTTCAAGCTTATACTGCGAGAAGGTCTTCCAATATCAATTTCCCTGGACTTATCAGCGATATTATCAAAAGAATGTTGCCTGCTAATCCTCAACTTATTTTTTTTATGATATTGCAGAGCATTGTTTTGTGACCAACTATGGTCATATATTTCTTCAGGAAGTGATAAGTTCGTTGTATCCTGCAGCATCTGATCTTCTTCAATATCATAGAGGTTCCCCATCCGCAAGCATGCGTCGCATTTATAGGGAGATCTGCTCGAATAGTGTCCCGCATAAGTGGGCAAATTGGAAAGACAGCTCCTGCAGTGGGTGGAATTCTGTCTGTATCTATCATTCATGTCAACCAGGGAAGCATTTTTATCTTTTAGAGTGTAGTGCTTTGCATAAAGTTTATACTGGTCGTTATTTGGAAGACTGTCTTCATTATGCAAGGGAGTCCTGTTAGCATGTTCTGCTTTCCTGTAGTTGTCATTGTGATCTTGATAAACATCAGGAAACTCTATAGTTTCTGGAAGGACGATGTTTTCAATGTACTGAGGTGTGTCCAAGCGGAATCCTGGCTCCTTGTCAGCATCAATTGTGTAGATTTTATCCCGTGGAGAGCTCTGTTTGGTTTTCAGATATGTCAGTTCCACTTCACTACAGTCTTTTGGGTATTTTGATGCTACTGTCCTTTTTTTAAAATTGTCCTTGGTTTTGTGGTGCTTGTTGTTGTTTTCAGGTTCCATATGGCAAGTGGCTCGGCTTGACGTCTCTGATACATCTGAATGGACAATCTCTTCAGGAAGGTACCTTTGGCTTTTCACTGAAAGCTGCCTGTTTTCATCTGACCCATTTTCTCTCTGGGAACCTTGGCTTTGACGTACAGATTCTTGACGTAAAGACTCAACAGATTTCCTCCAAAGCTGCCTGGGTCTGGAGTTTCCTTTTGCTTCTGCTGTTACGGCAACCTCTACTGTATTTGGATTGGACTCATTCAGTGTGAGAGGATGCTGACCTTGGAAAACATAGTTGTTAAGATTGTCCTTGTGTCTGTTGCCAGGAAGTGTCTGCAGTTCACTCATGTTGTCACCAAAAAAGTTGTCTTTTGTCTGAAAGGATCTGTTATCAGAAAATATCAAATTTCCCTTATCCATGACCATGTCCATAATCAAGGAACCCCTCTGAATAAAATCAGCTGTTCTTTTGGGGGAGTTAATTCTTGAAGGATTGATATTGGTCATATTTTTCGCTGTTCGCAGTAGTTTTAACATGTTGGTTTGGGAATTGGTCAAAGTAAAGTCAGGAGACTTCTTTTTTTCTTCAATATGTACTCCATGAATGCAGCTGTAAATACCCTGTAATATCAGTAATACAAAACAAATTAAATCACTAGGTGTAAATTCTTCCATTCTATTTTTAATTAACAATAAAGAAAAAATAAACATTGCTTATCTAACGACTGGAAAGATTAAAAGTACATATCTCTCCTTTTAGCATTTCTTTACATTGATATGGAAGAACAATTTCTGCAATATCTGTTGGAACTGTAAAGGGGAAAAATTGTCAGTATTTTACAAACCAGTGGTCTGTGTTGGCCTCCCCTGCTTATTCCAGAAAACAAGACTAGAAAGGACCCCAAAAGGTTCCCTAGTCTCATCACAAAATGTAACTAACCTTCAGTAATGGCAACTCTATTATTTTAAAGCAGTGATTAAGTTACCCCTGTAAACAAGCCTGCAGTCAGGCTATTTTCTTGGAAGTTAAGATACTTTTCACTTTCACTGAAATAAAAAGGCTTGTAGTCATCATATTTCAGCTTTTCTGTTTCTTATCCTAGTACATACGAAAAAAATCCCAGCTCTTTCTGAAGCCTGAATTTGAGTTCATTTTGAGCAAAGGGCTGGAGCCCATCTTTTAACTCCAACCTCTGTGGTCACTCCTGTGAGCTCAATTGACATTTCCAACCCTGTGAACTTGTAATTCTCAGAAATTTGCCTTTGAAATAAGTACTCTTTTTTTGCCCTGCATTGGTTAGAGGAATTTCACATGTAAAAGGCCAAATGTATAAAGTTCAAATGTAAAATGCTGAGGTTAAAGTGTATATGCTTTTCTAGACAGTCCCCAACAGGGTAGGGCAGAGTACTTTTAATGCAGTTCCAATACAGTCCAATTTACTCAACAGGGTAATTTCAGCACTTTTTAAAGCAATTAGGCATTTTAGTATTATTTTCAATTCTCCTCAGCTATATAACAAATCCAGCAAAATCAATTACCTAATGAAAGTACTATGTGTTAAAAAAAAAGACAAAACCCAACTATTTTGTCAAAAATATAACAAGCACATACTTCCCTCATTTTATGAAAATTATCAGTTATTTGGATATATAAATCCACTTTGGGTTTGGTAAAGTTATCATTAAAGCCTATCTTAGCGTTTAACCAAACATAAATGACACTAGTGTTTGACCTTTTCTCATACGGTTTATTCAAGTTTGCTATCAATAAAAGCTTATAAAAATATTCCAGTATATTTTTATCACTTAAAATCCACTTGTTTAAGAAATACACAAAACTAAGAGCTAATGTCTGCCATCAATTTAGTATTTATTTGGTATGGATTTTTTTGTGGAAATTACTCCATTTCCTGCATCTGATCAGCTCTACCATTTCTTCATCAAAATTTCCCCTGAATAGATATTTGGTTTTAGCACTTGATTACTGATTATCTTGGCATATGATAATTCATACCCTAGAATAATCCCATGGAGTGCAAGTACATCCTAAGACATCGACTACTGTACAGCATCACACTGATGCTCTAGCATGTTTTCCAAATGTCCAAGTGGGAATAAAAGGAAAGATAACGTTTTAGGGAGGCAGCATTTCTTCTGTCTGTTACCTGAAGGAGGAAAATGAAAGTAATACTAACCCTGCTGATTGAGAACAACAATCCCGGCCTATCTGAGCAGACTCCAGTGAAGCAGAATCTAAGTTTCCAGTAAAATAAGTGCTCCCAGACAAAGGTTATTAAACTGAGTGCCATGGCTGCTGCAAGCATGTAAAACACTCCTGCCATGTTGTCAATGTCCAGCTGGCTGCTCATGACTTCATTCTTCTCGTTGTGGCAAATACCAGTCAGCCACAGGGTTTCTAACTCTTCCATTTCCCCTAGGGAGAGCAAGGAGTCAAATCAGTTAGAACGCAAAAATGACTGCTCACAGTATTCGGAAGTCTTTGCAAGTTTAAAAATACAGCACCATTTAATGCTTCATTTGTGGAGCACTTTAGTCTTATCTACTAAGGATTTGCAAATATAGCAGATTTCAACTCACAGCACCCTAGTTTCAGATGTTCTCAGATTTCATAAATTATGTGGGAAGTTGGCTGCTCTAGAAAGCAGGATCTGTGATTTGTGTAAAACTTTTTCTGCTTGCTATAACCAATATCACTTGCTACAGAGATCAGAACTGGAGGGTTCCTGTCCTAGGAGAGTCCCCTGCCCCATCCACGAGAGCTGCATTTGGTGCACACTCAGACCCAGGAGGCTCCTCCGGCCCCAGTCCAAGAGGTGCCACTGGTGCTGCTCCCGTCTGCAGGTCCAGCCGGTAGAAAGCCCACGTGTGTACTCCAGAGGTGCCGATGCACACGCAGACAGCAAGTGTCGTTAGCAGCACCCACATGGCACCCACAAACACAAATAAAGATGGCCTGATCCTCCTCTTTCTGCCCAGCTGATGAGGACTGAAGTTTGCTAGTGAAACACGCACATGCCATCACTCACGTGATTCACAAACACACCAGTATTTACAGACTCCTCAAACACTGGCATGGGCTAAGTCTGTACAATCTCTGTGCCCAGACCCTATATGCCCCTTACCCAGCCACTGGCTTGGACCTCAGGTCTGTCCAGTAGTCCCCTAACAGATGACATCTGCCTCTGTACTCAAAAACACTGAACAGAAGAGAAAGATCACATCAAAACCAGCTAGGAACTGAGTTTAGTAAAGGGATGGGACAGGCTGTAGTGACCAGACACAGGGCTCACTCAGACAAGCATCCCGACACACAACCAGACCCTTTTATCCCCCCTCTTCTCCATTTTCCTACAGTTGTTCCTCCCTGATCCACTCTGACCTCTCCCTTTGGCCTTTCCCTTAAAGATCACAAAATAAACGTCACGTGTTCTCACAATCCCTTTAAAACATGCCATAATAAGAAGTTTGCCCGTTCCTGTGAGGCCCATGACAACCTTATTTCCCCTTTTTGTATAAGTTGCAACGTTCTGGCTGAACTTCTTCTGACATGCCTGCCCTCTGCTATCATCTCTGGTATCCCTTGTTCCCGAGGGTTTGGGTATCTGGGAACTTGATTTATTAGCGTTCTTGTCTCTTGTTTTATTTTTCATGTTGGACAGCCACTAATCAGATAGCCTTACAATCCAGGCATCTACATATCCTTTGCATCCATATATCCCTTCCCTACTTTTACTCCAGCTGCCCAGCCCAAGAAGATGTTTTTGAGCATTAAAAGACAGACCATCCAAACAACAAAGATTAAATGCCAAGTTTAAAAATTCAGCATAAACAGCAGCAACCAGGTCCAGCAGCTGGCTGCCCCTCGATGCTGCACCAGGCCATCACTGCAGTAGTCATTAGTCACGTTTCCTCTCAGAGCTGCCAGCATTTCAGTAACAGCTGAACTGATTTGGAGATGCAGTTTTAAACCACTTTCTCATCTACAAGCACTTCAGAAAGAAAAGATATTGTTTATCAAAACTTTCTGTTTCTCTTCCCTGTAACACTTTTATTTATGGCAAAGCAATAACAATCACTAACACCGGATGTAAAATCACCCGAAGCATTGTGTCCGAAGGTTACGGTAATGTTATACTGGAAATGGAAACCTTGACTAGCTTTATCCATACAGTACATGCAGCAAGTGAGGAAAAATAGTTGCATATGATACAATAGTAACATAGTCCATTTTGTGTTGTACACCACCTGCTTTTCCATAGAAAATAACCATCACTTAATGCCTGGATACTTGCAGGAGTACAGTATGCTCCTTTTCCCATTTAAGCTTCTTTTTTGTTCTCTCCAATTTTTATCGTAACTAGCAGTATTTTTCAAATACAGTTCTTCTCCTGGCTTTCTGTCTCTTTTCATTATCTGTTTTCCCCCAGAGACCCGGGTGATGCAGTAACTGCAAACCCTTTCCACATCACGTACTCGCAGCCTTCTCTCTCGTGGTGCCCTGGACACATCGCTCTTCTCCCTCCTGGCCCGCTGGACCACCCAGCCTTTCTTCTTAATTCACTTCTGGCCTTTTGCTGCTGCCACTGCCTGCCTCCTGAGCAGCACCAAAAAATAAATGGCATTATTAGGTGCCTGAAACAGAGCATTCTTGGTTAGGCCACATCCTTACTGCCACTAAAATACACCTCATTCACTTAGAGCTAAGGAAGCAGACCCACTCTCTCCCTCTGTTGCATATTCTTAGCCTTAGAACCTGTATTTTATCGATGAGATTTGCCCTCAGTTGAAGGACACTGTCACTTAGCCGTGGTTGCTACTGCCAACATGGACAGAGGCGTGCAAGAAACTGCAATTGGTCCTGCCAAGACTGGTTTTTATATTGCATGATATGATTAATTTTCAAACATTTAACATTCTTACTGAATCATTGCATGTGCGTACATGTCTTTTTGTTCTCTTGGGGATATAGTCAGCTGAGTAATTCTATTTTTTTTTTTAATTACATAAACTTCACTGTTTCTAGAAAAGACAGTAGGCAATACAAAGGACCAGAAAGTACAGTATCAGCTGGTGTGGTGTGTTTCCCAATTTCATAGAATCATAGAATCATTTTGGTTGGAAAAGACCTTTAAGATAATCAAGTCCAACCATTAACCTAGCACTGCCAAGTCCACCACTAAACCATGTCCCTGAGCACTACATCCACACATCTTAAATACCTCCAGGCATGATCACTCCACCACTTCTCTGGGCAGCCTGTTCCAGTGCTTGACAACCCTGCCAGTGAAATTTTTCCTAATATCCAATCTAAACCTCCCCTGATGCAACTTGAGGCCATTTCCTCTTGTCCTATCAGTTGTTACTGGGGAGAAGAGACCAACACCCACCTGGCTACAACCTCCTTTCAGGTAGCTGTAGAGAGCAACAAGGTCTCCGCTGAGCCTCCTTTTCTCCAGACTGAGGATACGGCTTCAGTTTGGGGAAAGAATTCCGATGCTACAGATCCCTAATCCTTACCCAGTGATTCAAGAACACATTTGGAGTATTACAATCCATACATCATTGGAGTAAAGATCAGAAAAAAAAGGCTAGAAGCTATATTGACATTTCGGCTACCTTCAAGCTAGACTAGAAGATCAATGACCTGCTGTGCAAGAGCATTTTGCAGGATAGTGTGCCAGGGCACTAGGAAAGCTGCAGCCCACAGATAATTTGGATGTATGAGTTGGAAGTGGAACACAAGACTGCAATGGAGAAATTGCTTCTCATAGAATGTGAAGGAAAAATTGAAGTAGAGAGGACAAGTATCGAGGCACTTCAGCAAAGGCATTTCACAAATTTGTAAAAGAGATTATTCAGTTCCTAGTTAATTCTGAGTTTAGTGTTGTGCTTGAAGCATGAATTGAACCTCTACATCTGAAAAGGCAATGTATCTTCTCCCAAATTACATTGCTCAATCTTCAAAATACCTAAGAGCATCCCCAAAGAAGAAAGTCAATCCTAATGAATCTTTAAAAGTCTTCTAATCCAGGACATAGAGACAATAAATTATTAATTGTAACAGTATAGATATTGCACACTGTTGCTACATAGATAATTGGGGTTCATTATTGCATTTCCATATCTTAGAACATTTGAATTTCTTTTGTTCTGCTAAACCTCAGTGGACTGTTCCCCTTGTCTCTCTTTCAAGTCCTCCCCAAGGTCTATGAATAAAACTCACAGACGCTATAGAAAAGAAAAGAACCCAAGTCCAAAGAGAGACCAATATTGCTGGTTTGTGCATTAGTAGCCGAAGCTCTGACAATCAGCCCTCATTACTTCCCACAGGAAAATTCACATCTCCCAAGATTGTCAAACATCAATTTGATTTGACTGCTGTGCCCTTTTACAATTCATAACAAAATTCACGAAGGAATTTAAACTTCTTTTTTATTACTGTTTCCTCTGTGTTTCTTTCCCTTTGGCATGTACATCTAAAGTAACTATTGATAATCCACTAACCT
Source organism: Grus americana (assembly GCF_028858705.1). Classification (NCBI taxonomy): domain Eukaryota; kingdom Metazoa; phylum Chordata; class Aves; order Gruiformes; family Gruidae; genus Grus; species Grus americana. The sequence goes on from NC_072866.1 coordinate 6,394,996, forward strand.
TTCCAAAAACGTCACTACAGAAACCAACCAAGCTTGTTTTGAGCCGAGATAAATGACAGTGCCCTGGCAAGCTATGAAGAACAAAGCATCCCAGAGTCTCGCAGATGCTGCTGTTTGCAATATCCTTTCCATTATATCTGACAATGACAGAAATCACTGTTAATTAATACCCAAAAGTAATCCACAAATTTATATATTGCATAGCACTGTGAATCATTGGATTGTCATAGTTATGAAATTATATTATCTGGGAATGGACAGATTAGGCTGGTAATTCTGGTCTATATATATAAATCAGTTAACATTAACAGTATATATTTATATGCATGTGTGTGTGTATACACACAGAAACACAGGCACAGACAAAATAGTTATTAATTTACCTGTAATAACACTTCAACATAACTGATTCTATAAAACTGGCAAACATGCCAAATCTATTTATTGCTCTTCCTGCCCATTACATTTTACCCAAGATATTTATGAAAGGCATAAGATTTTTATTACAAAATCCTCAGCTAGGAAGAATTTTTTAACTGGGGTTCATTCCTTACAAAAATCAGCCAACTCCAAACTTGGCCTGGAGTTGGAATTTAAAACATTGAACTTTTGGAGCAATGTTGTTGGTTTTCAAATCCTTTTGGGTGGTCTAACTTGTGAGCTCAATGTGTAGGGTGATGACACCTATAGCAACATACTAGTCTTGGCAGTTGAAAGGCCAGTAATTCGTGATTACCAGGCATTGGAGAGTTCAGTCATCTCCCCGTGTGCATAATTCTAATTAGCGAGTAAGAGCTCAAAATCTTCCATAAGACAGACCTTGGAAATCTAAGTCAGCAACCTCAATATAGATATAAATGCCAGGTCTCACTGAACCTAGTGTTAATGGAGCTCAAGTCTGCATCTAATGGGGGGGGGGTGTGTGTGTCTCAAGTTACTTATAAATATTAATCAGGCTTATTTTAAGGCTTTTTGTTTCAACTTCAAGCACTTACTAAAAGGAATGTAATGCCACAATTATTTTCTACCTCCATCCGCGTGCGGACTAGATTAACAATTAAATGAATAGTTGCAGATTTCAGCAACAAACTACATCATGACACTAGCCCAAGATTAGAAAATGAAGAATTCCAATACATTTGACAAAAAAATGGTGTTTGTTTTCTGCTTAATACGTTCACAGTATATTTAACCTGCAAAATTCACAAATAACTACATGGTGCCCACATTTAAAATTTCTATAGCACCGTATCATAAAAAGTCTACCTCATTTATAGTGTAAGAAACAGTATAAGCAAGTATTTTAAAGATCCATATTTCTAGCACTATTTAGCACTATTCACTCAAAACACAGTATGTCTTCTCTAATAAATCGCAAAATATTACTCTCTCTGTGGTAATTCAAGACTATTTACAATGGTTTTAGGTTACGGTGCAAACAGTACTCAGATCCCTTTGTATTTCTCTTGGGTTTGTTCCCGTGGCCATGGCGCGCTCTGCTCTGCTATTTGCACAGAAACCTGCCAGCTGGCCACTCTGGCTCTGACCATCCCAGAAGGGCCTCTTCTTCCGACATTTTAGGGCAACACCTCTAGCATACTTGACACTTTATCACTCTGGGAAGGAGTGATAAACTGTCCAGTGTGCCCTCTGAAAATTTTTTTCACAATAAACCCATCATTATCCAGACACAGAAAAGATACAGATCAAAGGGTAGAATTACACACTTTTCCTCATCATACCCCTTAGCAAGTTTTGCAGGCTGTGGTGTCATCTATCCCTGTCACCATCCTCGCAGAGCTGAAAAACATGATGCCCTTTTGCAGTCTCTGTCATTGTCTCTTGGAGATGTGTCAGCTCTCAGGGGTTCTTTTAGAGATGTTACTGGTATCCCCAAATTCCCTTCATTTCCCAGGCTCAGCACCCTGTAAGGGTCTGCTGGCATCCTCCCTCCGTTCTCAGCTTTGAACATCAAACCATGTTCCTGAACATGGGGAGTGCCTTCCCAAACGATGGGACAGCCATGAGACACTGACAGTTAAAGCTGTCTGACTTATGGGTCCTTTCACCGGTGTTATTTTGTTTTCTGAGCGTTTTCTTCCTCTACATCTACACATGCACCCAGGAAGATGCATGCATACTGAAAATTACATGTTACTTTTAAAAAAGAGAAACACCAAACCCATATAATCCATAATTCTCCACATGTACTTACAGAAAAGCAGTTTGGGGTAAGTTTTTTGGGTTGGTTTGTTTGTTTGGAGAGGGAATAACAGTTTTTCAATACTTGTCTGATGCCTTCCTCATGATTAAAAAAAAAAATAAAATCATTCATTATCACCCAAGTAAGATCCTAGTTACAAACTTGCAGAAATAAACAAGCACAAAGTTTTATAATTGCATCCAAAAAGAGAACAACCAGACTAGGATAACATTCTTTGCTGCTTATATAAAAAGTAAATAATAAAATCAACTTGCTGCTCCATTCCAGGACAGAAAACAAGACCTCTGAAACCTGAGTGGCACCTAAGCTTCTTCTCCCCCTCTCCCTGAGGATACAAACGTGGGGAAAAGCGACGGAGATGGACGAACTAACCCTGTATCCTCCTGATGGCAAAACCAAGAGCAATGATACAGCAATACTGACGATCAGTAAGTAACAGGCATCAGAAGTGCAGCATCCTGGTCCTGCCTCCACCCCCCTTCTCCAAGTCCACAGCCACGGGGATTTTATCCATCTCCTGCCCACAGCTGCTGAGAAGCACCAGAGGGCACAGTCCCAGCCAGTAGAGCTGTGGGTCGAGATTCATCCTGGTAGAAAAACACGCCCCAAAATCAAAGCAAGCCCATGATTTACCTCCTTCGATCTTCACTCTTGGGAAGTCAGCCAAGCCTGGGCTGGGTTTCAGTGTGATTTGGGAACACACCCAGATTAAGCACAGACTCATGATGGTCTGAAATAGGAGCAAGAAGTCCGGGACACCGTTCGCTTTTAAAAGGGGTGCTGCGTTCAGCCAGCCCCCGGGGGAAACAACATCAGCAGAAGTTTGGACGGTGTTTGATGGAGGGAAATTGAAGAAATAATAATGGACCGAGATATGACTTTGGAATTAGCTCTACACATGAGAAATGCTTATCAAGAAGCCATTAAATAAAAAGTATGGGAGGGAAAAAAAAGCAGCAACATATAAGCAGTGATTACAGTCAAAGCATTGACTAAGTGGAAAAGGAAACAGAAATGGTCCTTGTGAAGAATTTACTATTTACTTCTGTTTCACTTATCTATATTCTCCGCAAGAACAGTTATCCTATCAGATGAGTAATTACATTAATTTTACAAGATCTGTAATTGGAAAATCGACTTTTAAATTTTGATTCTCTTATTATCCTCCAAATGATCAAAGTAAATTGCTAAATAATTTGTTTTAATATTTTTATAAGCACTAAAATCTATAATTCGCTGAGTTCTTATTTTTTCTTCTTTAAAAGACAAGTGTTTTTCTGCTCTACTTTACCAATGTAGGTTAAAGCCATAGGTTCCTGGAGATAATCACTGATGGTCCACAGGCTGCCTCAACTACTTCCTTAGGTACTCTGAAGGGGTATTTTCATCAAGTTCTTACCTTAATTTTAACCTATTTAATTATTCTCATACATGAAGGGAGAAGAAATCTATTTCATATGTCCCTTCTAGATCCAGAAAAAGATTTTTAACACTTCATGCACTGTTTGCACATGACAATATCAGGGTGGTTCAGAATGCAAGCCTGTACCTTCACCTTATCGCGACCCAAAACCTGACACTGAGGTGCCAACGGAACAGAAAAGAAACAGCAAACCTAAAAAAAAAAAATAAAATAATCTAATGGGGGTTTCTCTGGCAGTGACATTTCTCGAATGGGCTACTGCTCTCTTGAGCATGGTTGAGAAATTGGATTTACGCAGTGAGATTCACTGCACAAAGACACTTGCAACGCCCTGAGCCGTGGAAACCCCCAGTGCCAGATACACCTGCACCAGGGCCGGGTCCTGCAGCAGGCGTATCAGGCAACCGCATGGAAAGTCACCCTCCTCTGACTCCAAAAAACATTGCCTTGCATGAATGAGAGTTGTCTGGAAAAACTAATTCTCCCAAACCTTGCATTGCTTTGCACACTGCAACCATCCCTATCTAAGTGTAGGCTCCGTATTCTGCAGCAGCGTGCCTAGGGCAAGCAAGGAAAGGATGCTCTGCCCCAGCGGAGAAAGCCAAGCTGCAGCCCGATGTCTTTGTTGTTTCTTGGTTAAGGACAACGGACCTTTAGTGTCAACACATGCCCTAGACTTGTAGGAGGTGCAGGGCAGGAGGAGCCCAGCCCAGCAGGAGATCACAGTGCATGTGACGCAGCAGAAGGTGCAAAAAGAACCAGGCTGGTATTGATGGTATAAGGGGTGGTGACTCTTGCACAAAGCGCTAACCTGAAGTTCAGCCTGAGGAGCCAGCATGCAAGTAAAGAAAACTGACATATACCAATTATAGATCTTGAATAAAAGGGTTAACTATATACTTTCACATCAGTCAGATGTAGGGCAGCATCTTCAAAAGACTGCGGCTGCACTAGCAGAATCATGTGCTTATTTGGACTGGACAAACAGCAGTTTTCAAATTTAGGGACAGACCGTTTCACACTTACTCTGGTGACAACTCCCACTGAGTGATGGAGGAGGAAGGTAGCACCCCGTCACTTGCAGACTCTAACATAAGAGGGTCTTTACCCTGAATAGAGGAGTCAGAAGCCAAATGGGTTGATGTGCGTTTGGTTCAATAAGCTCATCATTTTCAATCTGACCTAGTTATATGATCCATACAGCACGTTTCATATAAAAGATCATATAAAAGCACAGCAACTCTTTTAATTCAGTCTGGATCCCCCAAAACAATCTGTCTCACTCTTATTTTCTGAGTGATTTCCCCCTGTAAAAATAGCGAGAGGAACACAGATGACTGACAGCAACAAACTTGTTGTGAGCTAATGACTGCACTCTGCATGCCCCCATTAGTTAAGGATGAATTAACAAAACTGCTAAGCACGACTTTCAATATTACAATCCCTCTAACTCTTGTTCAGCTACACAAACACCCTCCACTTATACACTCACACTCTCCAGTCACATTTGTTCCACCCACTGCTTAAGGAGGACACTAAATATATAAACAGAAAATCACTGGGATTGTGGATGCATTCTGCCTGAGCAGCACACACTGAAAATATGTCCTTATAATCACATACGTATTTCTTTCTTGGTCTTTAACAGCCAGTGTGAGTCACACTGCTACACTTCCTTCTAATCTAGACAGTGATTTGGAAGGCTTATGCTAAAATATGAAAAACATAGCAAAGAGCTTTCCTTTTCCAGATGTAAGGGGGCAAATCTCATTTCCACAGTCACCTATTACCCCTAAGGAGTGGGAAGCAATTATCCACCCAGGAAAATAATTCTTAGTGCACTAAGCCATCCTAAAAGTACATAAAGATTAGCCAGAACTGAAAGTTATTAGGAAGGGGATAACAGACTCTCTGTGGAAACTCAAACCAAAATGAGTTTTCTTCTTTACATCTCTGGTTTTCTAATTGCTTTAAAGGTTGCAGCTTGAAGGGTTAAGGGCTTAATACAGCTAAACCATCTGCCTCCCTTTTCCTGGAGATCTCTTCCCAGACCTTCCTTTGAACGGAGCCATCAACCTGCAGGTAGCGCAATAGGTTACAAATAACTCATACACAGTAGATGCCTGACCTGGCCGGCTGGCTGGTATTCTCCCGCTCCTCCCCAGCCTTGCTCTCTTTACCCAGCATTTTTCTGTCCCTTGTTTCCATCCATTTCTGCTGTCATGTGTCTTTTATCCCTCTATTTCTGCTGCCTCCCCCATAGCTAAAGGCCCCTGGCTATCTTTCTCTCAATCCCATGCACACTCTGAAGCCCTCTTACTCTCTTAATCCCAAAGCAGCTTTGCCATTTGCAGTTTAATAATCTCATTTGCTCACAAATGAAAAAAAAAAAAAAAAAAAGAAAGAAAAAAGAGAAAGACGGAGAGAAGGAGGAAGAAAAATAAACTCTCCTCACCTACTAGGCACCAGTGATTCTGCTTCAAATCCCAAAGACATGATGCTATAGGTTTCAGGAGCAATGTCTTTCAAACTACTTTGCAGTATATTTTTAGAAAAGTACCACTCTGCTTTACATGGCACCACGAAGCCCAGGCCAGAGGAGTATTAGCAGCCCCTGGGCCTTCAGACAGCTGGCCAGAAGTTCCTTCAGACAGCTGGCCAGAAGTTCCTTCCTACTGTTGAAGGCTGGAGGAACATGGGTGCCTTCACAAATGGTGCAGCCCAGCAGTTATAGATTTGCTAAATTACGCAGGCTGCGTGCCTGAGCCTTTACTGCGCTCACCAAATGGCAAGCTAGCACAAAAAAGCAGTTGACAGCTGCTAGGGTAACATGCTGGATTCTGGGTACATCAGCCTGCCCAGCTGCTCTTTACAGAGGTTTATAAAAGAAATCAAAGCACGTATCACGCGATTCTTCAGTGCACAACATTTCTGATGTGACACATTCCTGTGGCTGTGGGCGGAAGATCCAAACAAAATGATGGTGCTGCTTCTTAGCAGCCGTATCATTTTCGTTGCTTTTGAACTCCCGGGTGCTTCTATTTCTCAACAGAAGATTGAGAAATAGTCTTTTGTATCTCAGTAGAAATATTTCTTATTTCTCTGTTAAAAAACAAAGTAACTTTTGTCTTGTGACCACAGCAAGCCAAAAAAAAGCACAACCACCACTGCACTTCAGAGAATTACCCCAATGATCAACTATGTTAAACAAAAGTGCAGATGCTAAGCTTCAACTGGAAGTTTTTGCAGATAATGAGATGCGATGTACAGATAGTAAGATGTACAAAGCCAGAAATTCACTAGTAATACATTTCACTCATATCCTTTATAAAAGAAAAAGCAACACCTAACTCTATATTAAAAAGATTCAGTGTTCCAAAGCAATTAATCTTATAGTAAAAAACACATATTCATCTCTACTTCATATGAACTGGGCTGTGTATACGAGTCTGCAGATGATGAAATGATGAAACATTTTGGGGATAATTTGATTTCTGAGGCAACTAAGTAGTTATTCTTTAAATTCCTCAGCAACTCCTTCCCATCTTCCTCCCCTGTCTCTTTTCCTCTTTGTTAAGAGTAACACATTTGCCATCTTGGAGCCTGCTTCCTTCCACTGAGACTTCAGAGCCACATTCACAGAGTAATTGTTAATTGTCAGCATAGTTTGTCCACCCAGTAGATTTCTCATCAGGATCAGAACACTACTCATGTAGATTCATATAAACCACTCAGTCTAAGCTTAAAGTTATCCCTAACACAAACCTACATCCCTCTGTATTTATTTTATTTTATTTTTTTTTTCCCAGTGCCAACAAGATAAAAAAGAGGGTTCAAAGCCATTGACTGTAGTGCAGAAAAGGATCACGCTTTGGAAAGTATGAAAAGATGCTCCTGCACAAACGAGTCATCAATACTTCAGCTGGATGTTTTACATCAGCAAGGAAGAGGGAACAGGTTCCTGTCCACTGTGCAAAAATTTCATTTCAATGTGTAAGTTAACTGGCTTGGATAGGAGAATGATACAGAAGAAGAAAAAAATCAAATGAGAAAAATCACAGGAGAAAGATGTATGCAGAGCAAATTGAAAGCTCTAAAACACATTTCAAAATGCTGTCTCAGTACTGTGTAAATGGAAAAGAGAGATGAGATCATGGGTTTTGTAAGTGCAATCAGATACACTTTTAAACAAATTACTTTGTCTTATCCAAATATCTAGTATCATCCAAAAGATTCTCTCTTCTTATTAACATAACATTTGTATCAAGAAATTGTGTTGGGTCAACCCATTAGGATTTTTTTTCTTACAGTTATGAAACTCATTAGATTTATAATCATTCATTGAAATTATTCCATACTGTGAGGAATGTTCTATTTCATATACTGAATAATAATTCAATACTGCTAAGCACTTTGCTGGTTTATAGGCTTAGTCTTAAAGAATAATAAATTCTGCAGAGGCTATACACGTGAAAGAAGTGTTTCCATCTTCATTTGTGTATGGCTATTTACTTAAACAACCTCTTTCAGACTCCACGGAGGCTTTCCCAGGAGTATCATCTTAAGATGAAACTTTCCCCCAATGATACTTGCTTTTAGTCTTGATAACTTCAAAGAGATTTTTAGTGATACAGCAAAGTGATGTTGGTCTGAACTCTGGGTTCATCTTTTCTAATTCATCAAAACAGAGTTATGTAAGTTCATAGCTAAAAAGATTACTCATCAAACTACTGAAGTTAGACATAGATTACAAAATCAGGCCATGCTAGTTCCAGGCAATCACTCTTTACATTTAATTTCTTGGTGTTTTGTTCCAGTTCACCTGCAGTGTACTTTATAAATCAGCAGAAGAAATTTCAACCTCAATATCATTCTTAGGGGTTTTTTGGGGTTTGGTTTTTTTGGGTTTTTTTACTTTTTCTGTCCTTCTGTCATTTGTTTGGTTTTTTTCTGAAAATTATCATCTAGACCTGTGACAAAATGAAGTGAGACAAGGTAGCAAACATTTCTGGGACTAAAGGAAACATACCTACAATAACTCCTACACGTCAGATATGTCCAACTGCTATTCTCTTTAATAGTCCCCACACCATTTTCTGAACAAATTTAGCGATCCTTTACAAGAGAAAACAAACATTTTAGCATTCATAGGTTCTTCAAAGTACCTTCTCAAGGTACAGAAAAATACCACTGAAATATGCCATAAACACATTTACAATCCCCATGGTTTGTGTATTCAAAATTGTTGCTTATCTTCCGAAGTAATATCTGAGCAAGATGAACATGGGATCAGACATTGCATGACAAGGTTTCATTCACCTGGGTGCCATCTGTATCTATTGCAATTCTATAAATTATTCGTGTGGAAGTTTTAATACTGAGTTCCATAGACAATTCATTTGTATTATTTTCAGCTACTAAAAATGGGTTAAAGATATAAGTATTCATATGCTAGATAAACCCATAGGTCAAAGTGTAAATACATTATAAGATTCTTCCCTCTTTTCTCCCATCCATTTTGTTTTCTCCCTGATATTCATGGATGCATAAAAATGCAGTACCTTTGGTATTTTGACGAGTTCTTCCTTGAATAGCTTCAAATATTTTTTCCTTCTATTTCATTTATTTTGTTGCCCTGCGATTTCATTTCTTTTTTTTGGATGAGAGGTATCGAAAATGATGAAAGAGTAAGCACGAAGAAAATGCAAGGTGAAAAGAATGAAAACCTTAGCGATGCTCTGGTAACACCTAGAGGGGTTAGCCCACAACTGAGAAGGCCACCTCAGATCCTCCTTCAGGCTACAGAAGCAATTTTCTTCTTTAGTATGGGACAAATTATTCAACTTCTCTGATTCAACCTTCCCACCTAAAAATGCGTCAGAATTACAGGACCTAACACTTCCTAATAGTATTACACAAATACAAAAATATTCTACTCACACAATATTCACAAACAGAAAAACAAAGCAAAGATTTTAGCCAAATAATTGCAACTGTTTAAAACAAGAGCATGCAATTGCTTGAACTCTAGATATTGTGGGTCACGTATTCATTCCTTAGCAGAAGTAAGCAATATTCCTTCCATAAGCCTCCCTAAGTCCAACAGATCAATAACAATGACACAAGTATCTCTCTATGTACACCAGACAAAATGCATCAGTCATGATGATTACATCTCTTCCAGTCATTTAGTATCGTAGTAAGAATGAAATCCATGTGCTGGAAGACTAACACACTCACTATCTCCAGTATGAAAATTAATGTCTTGCGTTTTATGGAACAGGAGGCCACTATTCTAAGGTCCTGCACTTTACCATTTAAACTGTCCTGTAATACGGAAATTTACCATTCTTAGTCTCAATGACATGCTATTAGTGACCTTAATTGCGTATTTATTTCTCAATGAAGCCCTCTTTTTCACTGACAGAAATGCAAAGTTAACACATGTATCTATGTAAAAAACGTATCAAAATGATCATGTAACACATCCAATCTGATCAAGGATTTTAGTCATAACACAGAAATATTTTTAACCACCATATTTTTATTCGCATCCACATGTGAAAGGCTTGAAGTTTCACTGTGGCAAAGAAACATTTCTACAATCAAAATATAGTTCAAGCACTATGTGGAGAATGAGCCATTATTACTGTCTACAAATATATCAAAGATGTGCAGTAAGTTTTCTTCGTCTGCAGGGCAGAAGTGCCAAGACAACCTATAATTCTTCTATTTTTGTGTTAGAATGAAAAATAGCCCTTTGAAATCCATTAAAACCCCACTTCAATTCTGTAAGCATTCTTCTACCAGAAGTTTAAATTAATCCATCCTAGATTAGTGATCACTCACGCCACTTCAGACCTGAGCTAAACACTTCTAAAGAGCAAAATAGTCATGCTGAAAGATAACTCATCTACCAAGTAAAAACTCCTCAGGAATTGCTCAAAGACAAAAATAAAAAAAGGAAATAAATTTAGAAATGCTCTCTAACATTGAGGACCCCGTTACTTTGTGATGTATATGAAAACACTTTCTGAAAATAGATGCAAACATCCTTGGTGGTGAGGTGAGTTGTTAAAAGAAGAGAATTCCTGTCTCAGCATCAAGAAATAATTTCAGTCATTTGTTTTGCATTTTCTTGAGTTTTTTAAGGACTGTAAAAGAACAGTAGTAAAAGGCTCACAGCTACTAAAGCTGAATTAACTGTGCATGTATAGAGAAAAAGAAAGGAAAAAAGATTGGTCCCTACCATCTCCAACAAACTGAAGGAGGGCTAGATCAATCTGTCTCTTCCAAGGTGATCCTTTCTGAAGTGCTATTCCATAGCCCGTAGTGGCGAAGATGTATCCACTCCCTATTGTGACAAGTTTGCAGCCTTCATCTCTTCCAGCCTTGTAATTCAGCACCGCTGCATCGTAGATGAAAGCATCCAACTTCCTGAAATAAAAGAAAACAGTTTACAAACCAAATCATTAGGGACAGCTGTTGTCAGACTTCTTTTGTCCTTGATGTTAGGACCCTGTTGAATATCATATGGATTCTTTGATATCATTAATTACATATCCTGCTCTGGCGTATCTAAAATTAACAAAAGGCATCTATTTTAGTGAGGGAAAAGTAGGACACATAGTTTTGCATTTCTATTTTAAGGGATGCTGTTAAAAAATACTGCGCAGGAGAAACCAAGCTATGAAATGTCTTGCCTTGTTATCTTTGTATCTTTGCTCTCAATATGGATAATATGTATCTTGAGATGCAAAATGATCTCCAAAACCAACACAAATGACCACAGAGAATTTAGAATTGAAACAACAATAACCAATTATTTTATTTAAAACACTGAATGAGACTGAACATGTGACTTCACCAGTTTTACATATACCCCCTTCTTTTATGTCAGTCCAAAAATGAAGGTGGAGGTTAAGTCCTTGCTAAGACAAAGGAAGGTATTCCAGCATATCTGATATAGCTATCTAAATCCTGCTTAAAAATCATAGAAAATATTTATTGATGATTCACAGTTCCAAACATATTATTTGCTCCATACCTGGAGCACAGCAGAAATAAAGGGACTTGTGGAAAATTTCAAGTCTGTCAGCCCATCTTGCTAAAAATGTAAGAATGGGATAATCCCATTCTCTAAGGTTTACAGAGAACACAACAAAATAGAAGAAAACAGAATCAGTAAGGAAAGGGAAAGAGGCAGTGTCCTTCAGGGATAATTTTTAAGTACTGTGAAGCAAGAGTTAGAAGAGACAGGTGCATGGCTGTTTCGCAAATGGAGCCATTAAATGTGCGTAGACAAGAGCAGGAGGCCCTTTGGAAGGACAATCACTTGCAGCAGTAGACTTCAATCAAAGAAAAAACATTCTTGTACCTACAGAAATTCATATGCAATCTTTAAAAGGAAAAAGATAAAACTGAAGTTTACATTGTATTGCTGCCCCCATCTGTAGCCAAACCCTTTAATTTAAGATTTCTACCACTTGCACAAGACTACCAGAATACAGAGGCAATAGGAAAAAAACTATCATCTCAGCTCAAAACCCACCTAAATGACGCACTAAACCAAAGCTGTTATGTCCCCCAGCAGCACACTCTCCCTTTTCAACATCTTTGCCCACCCCATAGGAGTCGGAGGACTGGGGAGGACACAGCTGCACCATCACAGGTTGGCGTAGGAGGAGCCTTCACCCTGCCACCCCCACTGGCACTGCAGCTCCCGGGCACTGCTGGCACTGCCTGCTGTGCCTTTGAAGAGCCACGGTGCATCGCTATGGAGCACTGCTAAAATTTTCTGACAGGATGCAAAGGACAGAGGCTGGCAAAATGCTGCTCATAAACGGTTGGGATCCATCTTCATGGAAAGGGAATTATAAAAATAAATTAATTGTGGCTCAAAGAGGTACAAGAGCATCAACTTCAATTATATCAGTATGTACCAGTTGTGAATTTTGTTGCTGTTGAAGTTTTGGAATCAGACTTACCACTAGCTAATGTCAGTTTATGTTGATAAAGATTTTCATTTATATCCACAGAACAGAGCAACACCTAGGCATACCAGATTTTGGCTACTGACAGAAAAAAAATACTTTCACGCACAACATAATTCAATGTTTGTTCTTAAACAATCAATCAACAGATTCATACAGAACCCTAACTTTTGTGGAACTCTAGATGAGAGAGCAAAATGTGGCACTAAAAATACTCCTACCCATCTCACATTAAACCAAGAGAAATATCAGGAGAGAGTGAGGTGGTTGGATTTTGTCTGCTGTCATGAAAAAGTGAAGAGTGAAGTTTCTGTCACTACTTACTGTACTTTATTGCTTCCCTTCAAGGATGCTGTTACCCCAACAGTCACCATTCAAGTCATCAAACTGGAATTTAGTGAAGCAGTTAATTTAGAGAAAGTACAGGTGGCTTCTGCAAGCATTAAAAGAAATAGCTGGGATATAATTTCCTTTGTTTTTTTACTTTTCCCTAAAACCCAGTTGATACAATCCTCAGCTTAAAAGTCAGGTCAGACTCTCTCCTTCTTTTAAATGGGCAGTTTAACATGGAGGAAACAAATGCTAAACAGCTGGTAGGTGATGTGTCACAAATCTGGAAATAAGATATGGATGGCTACCTAGCACTGAGGGTAACTAAACTGGAAATAGCCAAAAGACTGTTGGGGTACTGCCCAAGCCTGCAGTCTTCAACACAAGGCCAGACAGTTTTCTAAATGACGTGCTTTGATTCAGCACTTTGGAGACAATCTGGTTTGTGTAGAGAGATAGAACAAAAATCCACGTCCTTTGGGTAGGCACCCAAGGGAAAAAAAGAAGAAAAATTGTTTGCCATACCCTCAAGATACTGGTAACAATTCTGATCTACAGCAGACAATTACCATAATCAATACAATCCAATCTCATGCTTTTCGACCTCTGCAGTTATCTGTGGGGAAGGGAGGATACCTCCCCTCTCAGTGGATGCCTTTGGCTCAAGCAAAGGGTTGGAAGGTAATGGTCCTCTCTGTGGGTACTGACACTGCTGCAACAAACCAACCTAAGTTCAAATACACTCTGGAATTTGTCATCTGTTTATTCTAGGATTTATAGTTTTGCAATGTAAGCATATAAAGCACAGAGAAAATATAAAGAATCAGCTCTTCTTCTGTCAGAAAACTTAATCAGAAATACAGAGGAAAAGGTACCTTTGCTAAAGACTCCAGGGCAAGCCTTGTGCTACCTCAGACATCATGCTCTACACATGCAGCTCGCCTCCTTAGATATACAGCAGTTTAGGAAAACATTGGGAAAGACAGACGAGGAACAATCAGTTTCACTCACTCACTGTGGACGCCCTCCCCAGCTTCCCTATAGAGATTCTGGCATCAGCTGCAGTGGATACACACAAGGAAAGCAGGTTCTGAAGATGCAGAAGGCTTTACTTGTGGGTTCTCTCTATACTATTTCTATAAGGTCACAATAAATCTCATTACACAAATCAATTGAAAAACATGAGGTACTTTTTTGACATATGCTGAGTGCTGAAACGTTCTGCCAGCAGTTGCTGCCCAGTGCCTGAACTGTAAATCAAAAAGTTGATTGCCCTGAAAAAAGTCTTTCTTTCTACAAATACAAACTCATATTCAGGATATATTTTCTCCATTTCCAACATAAATCTTATAACCTCTCAAGGTTTAATTATCTCTTCACCATGTGCTGATTACAGAAGTACTATTCCTTGCAAAGCAAAGCTTCAGAACATGATGTACCCCTGGAGCGTGGGCAGGGAGTAACAAGCCATGAATGAAGATCTCAGATGTTAGGGCAACCAACTCTTCCATCACTAGGAGGTGAATTTCCTGACACTGACTTTTTAAGAATTTTCAGACAATTTTAAACATTCTTCAATAAAGGTTTCCAAAAACCATGACAGCAAAATCTGGGCAAGTCTGAAAATTTGCCCCTTTCTCAGTCGTTTGCAAAGATGGCAGTGAGCGTCAGCTCCGGAAGAAGAGCAGGCAGGCATCTGCGCAGGCCAGCAGGCTGTTGGGGCCGCAGAGCACTTTGCTTCCTGCTATGCCTACGTGGGGAAAGCCACATCTGCTGTTTTGCTTGGCAGTGACGGAAAAGCCAGGCTGCGTGCACGCAGTGACTGCTGGACGCAGTAGCCCATCCTTGTCTTGCCATTCTCAAGGCAGGACTGGCAAGCCTGGATCCGTGTTCCAGCTCCCCCTTTTCTTCCTTTTCTTTTTCTACAGACAGACTGGCAAGCCCCAGGATCTTTGTTCTTGTGGCAGCAAAATTCAACTGTGGTAAGCAGCTGAGAAGCTTCGTACTGGTCCGAGTGCTGACCGCTCAGCTCTCTAGTTACATACTCGCTGTAACACAGCTTACACGCACTGAGTGCGGCACCCCACATCAAGAAAGGCTCAAAGCCTCTTGCAAACCTTAGTCACGTAAAAATGAATCAATTAACTTGTCATCTCAGTGCAGCCACTTCAGGAGGTGAAAAGCTTTGTCACATTGTGTAGGTTTAAATAAACTGCTAAAAATTATTAGAAAGGTGAAAGAGAACTATAGAAACCGGAATGCAGCAAGAAACAAGATTTATAACTGCCACGAACTGGCCAAACATGCCAGGCATCTTCAATGAATGCAGAGGAACGGGACTACAGTGTTATGAGTCATCTGAGGACCTGGCAGGTTTGTAAACTTCCTCTGAACTACTGCAGTAATCCTGGGTGGGAGAGAAAATAAACATTTTGGAATGGTTATATAAGAGAGACTACAAAGGCACATGTCCTTCATTACCTAGCAAGCACAAAGAGAAAAGGGGTGGGGAGAATTTCAGCTCACACAGCATTGGAGAACATCAGATGGTATGCAATTATGAATTGGAATAGTTCTAAAAAAACCCAATAGAGCATTACTGAACCTAATAATTTGAAGTGGGAGATCCGTGAAAAACAAATGTGGACAGTCTTGTATCTAAACATTTATGACCCACCAAGAAGAGCTGAAAAATCAGAATAGCTATTGGAAAACCCCATTCTCTAAAATGTTGCTGTGCACATTCAAAAATGCCCGTGTATAGAAAATTAAAATTGGAGGAAAAGGTACAGGAAAGTAATTGCAGAAAAGCTGAAAACACTTCCCTATAATTTCCCCCATCTTTATTATCGGCACATACTTTTCACCAAATTCCTACTATGAAAACTGAAAAGCAGGATTAGGAAAATGCCCCTTTTTATTCATAGCTTCTTCCTCAACTACAGCAGTATAGCTCACTTGGACAATGGTACTTTGTTTCCTTAACCAACTATATGATCTTTTAGCAATTTTGTTTTCTTTATGGAAAAAAGAAGAGAGAAAAAATCTAAAATAGTAATCTGCTCAGTAGTTCTGGAGACACTGTCATCGTTTCACCCGGCCAGCAGCTAAAACACCACCACAGCCCTTCGCTCACTGACCCCAGTGGGATGGGGGAGAGAATCGGAAAGAAAATAAAAAGGTAAAACTTGTGGGTTGAGATAAAGACAGTTTAATAGGACAGAAAAGGAAGATAATAATAATAATAATAACAATGACTGAATATACAAAACAAGTGACGCACAGCACAATTTCTCACCACCCAAAGCTGATGCTTAGGTAGTTCCCAAGCTGCCCTGTCTCTGGGCCAACCCCCAGTTATACATGGAGCATGACACCATATGGTATGGAATATCCCATGACACCATATGGTACGGAATATCCCTTTGAACAGTTTGGGTCAGCTGCCCTGGCCATGTCCCCTCCTGATTCCTTGGGTGCCCCCACCTTCTCGTTGGCAGGGCACTATGAGAAGCTGAAAAGTCCTTGACTGCTTGGCAACAACTAAACCATCAGTGTGTTATCAATGTTAATGTCATCCCAAATCAAACAGCACTATACCCACTGCTAGGAAGAAAATTAACTCCATCCCAGCTGAAACCAGGACAGACACAGTAATCCAGCACAGTAGAAATCAATCTCTTTCAATTACTTTATGTCCTGCTATGACCTGTGTCATGGTATTCAGAAAATGAGAGGGAGGGATGCTTTAATGCATTCCTGTTTATTCACATTCTTCCTATTTTACTGTCAAGCACTGCAGTCTATGGAATAAATATTATTGTGTTTCCGTTGAGGATCAGAGAAACTAAAGCATGACTGATGTCACTTTCCAGTTTGCAACTACTGCAGTAAATCCAAACATACCATATCTACAGAATTTTTTTTTTTTTTTTTTTTTGCTAAAGTGGGTATCATTCAGTGCAGTGTTCATCTGTCTGATCCAGGACATTAACTTCAGAATCAATTTCTCTCACTCTCATTTCTTTGTTTCCTAACACCCCAAATGTGTTTGTTTCACAGCCACACAAAAGCTGTGTATTATTAACACCACAGATTTGACTGAAACAAAACCAGAATGCATGTAATATATAAAGTGCACCATATCAGCAATTTGCTTGCACTGCATTTTGCTGTAAACACAATGACTTTTCTACGTTATTTTTGATGAAGAGTACCTTTGAACTCAAATGTGCACTTTCTGGGGCTTGTTCTCAAAAATTAAAGGTCAATCACATATTTAAGAATAATTATTCATTATAAATTATACAAATTTTATTCTGAGGAAAGGTAGTTAATGAAATCAGATGTATTTTTTAAATTTGTCTAGGTGACTTAAAAAACTAAGTGATGTTATTCCTAGAATTTGTTTGTAAATAAATGCAAAAGAGACTACAAGGATTTTTACATAGCAAGTCTCATACCTGTTTACTAAAGTTCCACTTGTGTCTTTTGAAAGCACAATATTCAAAATTACTGTCTTATTACAAATATCAAAGAACAAGTCAGTGAATCCTCAAACAATATTTTTAACACCACCTTTACCCTCCCCTTTTCACCCCTCCCATCATCCAGAACACTTTTACCCATTAAAGTTTTGTCTCCTAAACATAATTTTTGGCGAGACACAGCTCATTTTCAAAACATTCTGCAAAACCCACTACTTTTCAGCTTTTTTGCTTTCAAAATAAATTGCATAGTCTGCAGAATAGATGCCTTACATGACCCTTAAAGTAGCATTTATAATTTGGTATTAGGCAAAAATCTGGTATCCACGTAAGGCTAGATTAAACATAAGCATATACTTTAGAGATCATCAATACTATTGTTAGGAAGGCAGCAAGTGCAAAAATACTGGCTTTAAATTATGATGGGTTTACATTACAGATTTACAGATGTACTACAAATTTAATAATTCACATTTTATCCCTTCTTTATCCAAAGAAGGGATAAAAGAAAGTATGTCAAGAGCGCACAATGAAAGAGACAACCGTCATTTGTGCATCTCTGAAGCCATGTCCAGGGGATCTCGTGTCAAAAGGTCACGATGGGATGACGCAGCAATGAAAGGGAAAGAAGGCTGCTCTGAAGACGAGGCTTCAGCGAAAGTGCTCTAAAGTGACACTTTGATATTGCTGGAGCAGCAGAAGCAGATATTTAACCTTTAGCACGAAGGACTGATGATTTCTTTTACCCAGTTTTGACTAAAATGCGTTTCAGGTTATGATGGCACTTTATCACCAGCAGTGACTTTATCTTGTAGCACAAATTCAAACAGCTCCACGCAGCTCTTAAGTTCACATACCCTGGATGGATTTCTTGACATCTTGACATTGCCAGTTCATTAGGGGAAAATTTAACAACCACTCCCCTGCAACAACACAGGTTAGCAAAGTTTAACCCAGTTAAATGATGAACTCATTAGCAGGGAACGAGCTTTCAACTTTTTCCCTGGCTCAAACTCTCTTCACTTCAATCTTCACACAGAAAGTGTAGACACAAAATTCGAACGAGCAAGCTTTGACAGACATTAACACCATCGTGAGAGATTGTGGAGGCTTCACCTCACCTGTCAGGGCAATCTCAGGCTGCCAGAAAAGCCACCGTGAACCTTCCTGCATCTCTCGGCTGTGGTTACTGACCGGGCACATTCAGCCCCCTCACTCACAGGAGCTCCCATGCACCACCCCTCTGTCCCCCCACCTTCCCCGTCCCCGTAACGGCTCCCTTAGCAACAAAAGAATGGAAAATTTCGTGTGCCTTTATGATTAATTTATGCAATGGAATAGTGTCCCACTTCAAGTCTCAGAAGCCAAGCAATGAAATACTTGCAAAGCATCAGTTTATCAAAACACAAAATTTGAAAAGTCGAGTAGGGGGAATATATTTTTAGATTAAAGGTTTTGTCCCAGTTACAATAGCATAATGAAGGATAAATTCAGCACATTGCACCAAGCACCTGATCTCATCCCCAAATCAAATGAATCCTAAAACTTAGAATAGCTTCTTCTCAAAAGGAGAGGGGTTAGATGGGATATAGCTACTTTCACCTGTTCATCTTATTTCCAGCTACTTTATAATATTTAAAAACATTACACAGATAACTGCATTACCTAAAAAAGGTAATACAGACACAGGAGATAACCTTTTTTCAAAAAAAATCAGAAAAGCACTCAAGTACTGAGTAAAGGAATTAGAAATAAATTACTATAAACCTTTTTTTTCCTAGAGGAAAGTTGCTATGGATCAACTGAGCAGGAGAGAGAGGTTTTTTTTTTTTCTTTTAAAAAAAAAAAAAGCACATTAATCTTATGGCCATGAAGAAATTCCTGAAAGGGTGACTCAAATTAAAAGGATGTGATGATGTCTGCTAATGTTTATAGGTAACTTGAAAGTATTGAGCTTCCCCAGAATTTCAACGAATGCCTTCTCAGATCCTAATAACCCTCTAAATGCCAATATAAGTATTTGCCTGCTCTTCAAAGCCTGCAAGAACCAACTTCCCCCCGAGGGTTCCGCAGAACAGCACTTTAAGTTCGACCTATTCCATTATTTATTTAGATTTTTTTTTTTAACACATGTGGAAGAAATACAGAATGTGAAGATAACGGCATTTCCTGAAAGGACGGCAAGTGATGGGGAAGCAGGGATCAGCCATCAGAAAAGCTGATGCCAGAATATCCTGCCACAAATGGAAATGCCATAGGAAGTCTTTACCTCCGTGCTGCCAGCTTGGCGGCACTTTGTAGTCCAAACCCTGCTCTCTGCTCACTTGAACGGTAACGCTAGCAGGCAAAGCAGGAAAGCGATGCTGATTCAGGTACACATTTCTTTTAAGCTATTGGATTTCAGAATTGATACTTTAGCGAATAGATTCTCTGAACAACGTGCTTACGCGGGCCAGCAGATTTAAATGTTTTCATATCTCTGCAGTCTTTTGGCACAAATAGCAGTTGCCCAGTCTCAAACCAGCTTTCCAATTCCTAGCTTGGATGACTACAGTTATAACATCAATTGAAAATCATTCCCTTCAGAGTGTAATACCAAAATGAGTATTAGAATGAACATGGAAATGAATATTAGATTGAAGTCCAAAAGAAAGCATCATAACATAAATTGAAATTAAGCTACCTCAGCTATCTAACGTCAAACTAAATGAAGCTATTGATTGCAGAAGTTGCCTGAACCCAGCCAACCAGGAGAGAAAATACTGAATGGGCCAAACTATTTAGCAGAGATGTTTTTTTTTTTTACAGAATGTCAGGAAGAAAATGGTTACTCACATTATTAGCTTCTTCATATAGTTTTGAGTAAAAACTTATTTACTCTGAGGGTGACAGAGTACTGGAACAGGCTGCCCAGAGAGGTTGTGGAGTCTCCTTCTCTGGAGATATTCAAAACCTGCCTGGACGCAATCCTGTGCAACATGCTCTAGGTGATCCT
The DNA here is from genome assembly GCF_028858705.1 of Grus americana. Classification (NCBI taxonomy): domain Eukaryota; kingdom Metazoa; phylum Chordata; class Aves; order Gruiformes; family Gruidae; genus Grus; species Grus americana. The sequence continues at coordinate 6,415,448 of NC_072866.1, forward strand.
GCTCTAGCAGGGCGGTTGGACTAGATGATGTCCAGAGAGAGATCATCTTCCAACCCCTACCAACCTGTGAGTCTGTGAAAGTGTATTTGTACTTGTGCAATAATTTAGTACTTACTGTCAAAATTGATAGGGATAGACGTTCTGGAGCATGCCAAACACCTTGCTGTTCCAGGCAGTTTTGGATCTCGGTTCAGTGCCGTTTGATTTACAAGTTTCCCCAGAGGTATACATGGTCAGACATACCTGTACATGGGCAGTAGGTCCTCGCCGGCTTAGCCTTTGGACCTGATAATCTATGATGCTAGCAAACAAGAGGTGCTTAATGAGCAATAAAAGAAATAAGGCATGGTTGGATGCTATTGTCTCCAAATATATCTTCTTGGCTTCAGATGAATGGATATTTCCAGCGCTACAGGCTGTATTAAGCCCCATCATGTTTAACAGCTGCCAAATCATCCACCTTCCACCAATTCCTTCAGTTTCTTTTTGAGCTTGTTTTATTTTTGGTATTCACAACACCTGATCTCCAGTATGTAACTATACCAATTTAACTCCACAAATGCAATATTCTATCAATCACTACTGAACTTTGCAAAGGTCTGGTGCCAAACAGGGAAAAGACAGAGAGACAAACACTGAGAGAGAGAGGAGAGAGCAAAGCGGAGAGACTGACTGATGTTCACTTTTACTTAAACAAAATAAAATCTTAAGTGGTCTACAACTGTGATTATTTCAACTTGTCAGCATGAAAAAGTACCACAGAACAACAATTTCTGAAAGTATTTTAAATCTCTATTTCCACTCCAAGGCAGAAAGTATGCAGGCATAAAATATGATATTCCATATATGATTTATGGCAAAAGTTGCCCAAACTCATCAGTGCTTCAGATGTGGCCTAGCTCAGTTTCAGATTTCATTTGACTGAGAAAATTAAAGTTCAGGTCAGCTCTTTTTCTGACTTCCCACGGTCCTGTCTCACAACTGTGCTGAATCGTTTACTTTGTCTTTCAGACCAGCTGCAGCAATGGATGCTTCTAAGCCTCAGTCTCCAAAAATATCCAAAACTTATATCCAGAAAAATGGTCTAGCAGGTGCCTTTGTAGGGAAGCAGAGCAATCCAGGAGCTAGTTAAACCAGTCCTCTAAACTATTTCATATTCCTGGCCATTAGTTATAAGTACCATTGACAGTGAATTATCTGAAATATTAATTTCTCATCTTATGTCACACATTCACATTTAGGATTTATCATCCCCTTAAAGGAATGATCACCTGGCACAGTAATTTGGTCTTTCAGGGCCTGACAAAATCCTTTTAAATTAATATCCTATAGATCTGATGAAAATATGGACAGTAATTTTCTTAAACATTTCTCCTTAATGAAACAACATTTAGAAATACAAATTGGGTTCGTCATTCAGTACTTTCCTTTAAAAACAAAGGCTAATTCCTATCTTAGATTATAAATTTTGTTGTAGTAACAGCAGATGCATACTCAGGAAAATATTCTTCCAATCACATGTGAATAAAAAAGTTTCAGATTCAGTACTTTAGGCTGGTGAATTTTGAGTATCCCAAAAGACCTGTAAGGCTTTCACACTTTGAAAGACACTTTGAAAGAGGAGAACATCATTCCCTCTTCATTAAGATCAGTACATACTTCAACTACAGGCTGCTCTTTCAGTGACATCTTAAAAATGTGACTAGTTCAAGGACCACTCATCTAAAAACTGGTTATTTCAGTTGCTGTATTTGATTTTTTAATCCTGTTTTTGAAGCTTGTATAAAACACAAAACCCACGCAGGCTCAGAATAGAGAGCTTTGACGAGTAGGCCATGAGAAAGCAGGAAAATATCATGTTCTTAGAAAGATAGCTGGATATTAAAGATTTGATACATTATTTTTAAATTCAGTTGCATAAAGTTATGCTTGTGCTAAAGCTGTCTCCAGCAGAGTTTCTCTTTTTATGTATCATAACAGGCATGCAGGAGGGTTGCAAGAAATAATTACAGACTACAGGTATCTCATGCTGCCCTGCTGACCCTTCCCTTTTCTCCCTCAAGCACACTTCAGTCAACCACCTTTGGCAAGTTCTTAAAAATTTGGTAAAAGGATTGCAATATGTATTGTAACATTAAAAGTCTAAGGAAAGAGTATTCTCAATTACAAATACTGTAAGATGTTGTCAATCAGAAACAGTCAAAAATACTAGCCACTAGATTAAAAGTTTAAAAATTTATGTCTGCTGAACATTTCTTTGAGTTCCGGTTGCAAGCTGTTATTATCTGCCCACAAGAATGATGATGAAGAGCTTGTGCTTTCTATGAAAAATTAAAATAATAATTTTTCTCTCAAACAGGTAATTTCTTTCACAGCTTTCCCTCCTCTTTTTAGGTAAAAAGATACGAACCAGGGAAAGAATACAAGCTAGAAATTTTTTCCTTTGATGAAAATTTTGATGACAATTTTTCTGTAAAAATAAATTGAAAATACTGCAAAAAATATTGAAATTGTTTTTGCATCCAAGTGGGGATGTCAGCTGGCTGCCTAAAAGACAAGTCTGGTTTTTACTTTAGGCACACAACCACTTTAATTGACAGACCTAATTAACAGAAGGACCTGCTGGGCACAATCTGAGTTGGGTTCCAGCTGACAGAAACAGAGATGTTTGCCTCCTGGTTATGCCTGCGCCTCGCTGCCCAAGCTGCCAGCACAGCCCCTGACCCCTCTGTATCCGTTCAGCAAATAACCGAGTGTGCAAAGCTGTGAACTGGATGCAATTTATAAGCACTGTAAGCACAACAAAAATTCAATTCAGGCCAATAAACTTAGAGACTGAGGGTTAAAAGGGCATCAGAGCCTTCTAGGGTCTTTTCTTGCACTTTCTCTGCTTAGTACCATTTGATTCTAAAAAAAAATATTAATAACCATATTGTTGTTTTCGCATGGGAGACTGTGCTTGCAGGGAGGAAATAACTTCTTATGCTATCCACGCTGTTCAGTTAGATACTTTCAGGTGTTTCTTCTAGCATTATTATTTGTCATTGAAAAACGCTGAAGAACAGAATCATCACGTGTTCCTATCAAAGCGACTTGCAGCTCAGGACATGCCTGGAGGCCAATAGCATCTTCTCGGGGGACAGCTCAAATTTGATAATCCACTGCACCTGAGGCCACACTTGCCGAGGCTCCAGCAGTGCAGAAATGCTATCACCACGGCACACTTTCCAAGAGGCTTCGTATTTCCACCAGTACACCACAGACGACTAGGGAATAAGGTATTAAACTTGATGTGTATAAACCACTAAGCATAGCAATCTTTAACAGGAAGGCAGATGGAGTCCCAAGCAAACTTTAGCATCAAATCCCTGAATATATAGTCACAGCTGTGGCTGTAAATAAAAACTGAAAATCGCTCATGACAGCAAGAGGGTCTGCAGCTGTACAAGGGGCTGCTTGCCTGTGTAACACAAGGGAATCGTTACTGCGGTTGCCTTGAAACAAGCTATGTTCTCAGCTTTTTGCAATGAAACTGAAATAAAGTCCTCACATCAATATGCTGCAGTAACACGGCATTAGTTAGAACATCTCTTTTCCTGAAACAAGATGTACGCTGCGTGATACTCAGCTGCAGTCCTCATATCCAGGAAAATAAGTGAAGAAAAAATTAGATGGATTCATCAGTGATGGGCAACAGGGAAGTGAAAGTTTCCCATTTTCTCTCCATAGTAAGAAGAGACTCTCCCAATTAGATTTTGAGTTCAGCCATCAGCATTTAAATCTCAGACAATATTCCAGTGTAGATGTACTGGAGCAAAGGTGAGAACATGAAATACATTTCCAGTTTATTGCCATTGCATTTTCTCCTCTTGACAGTTTTACAGCAACAGAACACTCATACACAGAGAAACACTACATGCAAACTCAACAGCTACGAGCTGATACAACCCACACCAGAGAATTACAACAGGTAAGGTTGTTTTGCTTGCAAAAAGGTAACATTCTTTAACCATAACCTCTTCTGCAAAAACATAGCAAAGCAAACAGAAGCAACCAAACCCAAACAGCCGCTGTAAACACAACGCAATAATTAGCTACTTCCTATTTGAGGACTTATTCTCTCTTCAAGAAGCAAAATCAATAAGATCTGTCTCTCTGGTAGAGAGGATTCTGGAAATGTAGATTAATTAAACGCAGCATAGACAGAAATGCTTGCGATGCATTTTTAGAACTTTGTTCAATAAACATCTAAAGAACACAGAGGAGCCGCCACGGCTCTAACAGAGCTGGACTTCATCCACCAAGAATACATTAGCTAATGTCTTACAGGCTTTACTCTTCTGAATAATGCTCAGGACAATAACTGCCATTTCTGTTTTCATTAAGGAAAAGGAACAAAAAACTCCGGAGAATTCCTGAGCTGCTCACTCCTGCCTAAAGAGCAATCTGAAGCTCTGCAGGTAGCACAGCACATGTGGTTCAGCTGATCACATCTACACATGGAATTTAGAGAAAAACACCAGTACATTTTTGACAAGCTCATGAGATTGTGATAACTTTCAGTACTAAATTGCATTGAAGCAGGTACAATATTTAGCCATTTTGAAAAATATCAAGTAGTACTTCAATAACAAGATGCGTGACTTGCGCCTCCTTCTAACAGGCCTGGTTGCAAACTGATACCTTTAATTAATAAATGGAGTACAGAAAGTTCTACTGTTTGTTCAAATGGTGTTTCAGCATTTTCTGAGAACTACATCTGTGAATCTCAGAAATAAGACACTGTTGACAAGAGGTAGATATTACTGAGACCTTACAGATTTTAGGTTTTTTAACATTTTCAGAAACAAAGGTTGACTTCCTATCAAAGGGGAATAGCCGATATAGCAGATAAATTTGCCTTCACCACTGACAGTAACAAACCTTCATGAGTAAGCTGCAATGAACAACCCCCCCTCCATGGGGATTCACTTGAAGGAGTAGGCATAATGTCAGTCTAAAGCAAAACTCTCATTTCCATTTTGATTTGCAGCATTTCCCAGTTCATTACTTTCTAGAAAGATCTTAAATATTTTCAATGCTAATTGAAGTAGCTAGGTCCAAGCCTATTGCCCATGTAGTGAAGTTGTTTGTTCTAATTTAAAAACCCAACACAAATGCAGATGCTTTCCTTGTAAGTTAATTTCTGAAACACTGAGCTTCATCTCTTAAAGATGAAAACACAAAGGGGCTGGGTATTTTGTTCGAGGCTTCCTGGACACAAATGTGTGCACATTCATCTCTGCATGTACAGCAATTTTCCAGCACAAGACCTATTTAACCCCTACACCAGCCCAGGAAATAAAGGCAGGAACATCATTTATTTTATATACATTCCTATTTGTATTTCTGCCCTTGAGGTTTTTCCTGGCCTCGTTAGTGACTGGACTCAGGCAGCTGATTTTTCACTTCCTGTGAGAAAGTAAGATAAAAGCCCCAGTTTGTTTTTTAATTTCTTTTCAGAATTAGGAGAGGGACAGGAGCATGTCTCCAACAAAAAAGAAATCTTAGAGAAATCTATGCATCTGAAGCTTTGTTTGTCTGCTTCCCACTTTCTCCTTCCGGTTCAACTCAATAACATTATGTATTAAACACGATGGTCTCAAAGATCAAGATATTCCCAATACATCCCAAGAGGCTAACGCTAATTAAAGCTGATCTAAAAACTTCAGACTTTGAGATACAATAGAACCAGGCTGAACTGTGACGAGAGACTACTTGACAGTTTGATTCTATTTAGATCAGATGCCACGTGTAGCATTATTCAGTCATTGCCTGATTGCTGGTATTTTTTGCTCCACCTTAAAATCAGAATCAAACACTCTACAGAAGGAATACAAGGGGACAAAATCTTACATTTTCACTTAAGCAAAAGTGGTTTTAAAAGTGAGACTGGAAATACATACAGGTTATACAAACATTCCTCAGGAATAACACAGGTACTACTTATTTTGACTCGCAGCAGCAGCACTATCAAACAGGCAATCTTTGTGAGTCCTTCCCAGGTCTATAGTCTATGACTCTATAATTACCAAGTAGTTCATCTTCAAAAAGCTGTGCAGAAGCAGCAAGCTTTACAATAGGTAAGAAATATTGCTTGTTCTATGCTACCAGTGATGAGGATGAAAAAAGATAAAAGTATAGGAATAGCTTTGACTAGAGATAAAAATGAAAACAGACAACATAGCCGTAATAAGGTAAGCAGAACACATACATACTGAAGAGGAAAATAGAAATTACTATTTGCTCAGAAGCAGAAACAGTTTGAGGAAAGAGAGAAAGGTCATCCTCAAAAAAGCAGCAGCAACACATGGGGCAAGATGTACTAAAAATCATGGGATCAAGTGAAGTAGGGAAGGTGAAAATTTGATCAAGTGTAGATAAGGGTGAAAGGGCAAACTTTACATGGAAGCCAGAAACAATCTGGACAACTAAGTCATGAGGGAGAAAGAAGATACAGTGCGGGTATACAAAAATGGGGAAACAGTTATGTATACTGAGGAACAGAACAGAAAATTTGGTAAAAGTGAAAAATTATCTTTTTGAAGAATATGAGTCTGGAGAAAAAGAAGAGGCAAGCAATTGTAATACACTACCGAATACCTATTCATGCTTTTCTATTCTCCTCCCTACAGAGAATGCAAGTTATTACAGTCCCGTATTACATAGTCTCATCTCTTTCATTCAGAACACTTTTAGCTCCAGAGATCCCTGCAGCGTCAGCCACAGGAACTGCTGTCACATCCTCATCAAAGGTCTTAACGAAAAGGAAAATCTGGATGGGCTTAAGGTGCAAGTGCCAGGTGAGGACGACAGAGCCTGATCAGTGTGGTCACCTAAATGAAATCATCTTTCCAGAGAGAAACCACTCTGAGGCAAAAAGAACGTACAATCATGCTGCCCGATCTGTAACCGAGTTTACTGCCCACAATCACCACGTTGATTTGGTCTTTGCTCAGTTCTTGCTCTGCAGAAACTGAAGGCAGAAAATACGTAAGCCCACTTGACACTACTGTCCTGCTGGAACGTCCAAACTTGTGATATAAGCAAACACAAAGTGATACTTCCATTGTGGCAAACTGCAGCGGCTGATGGCATGCTGTTCAATCGTTCTGTAGGTGCCATCAGACCAAATACTAGGGAGCACAGCCGTAGGTAGCAGTTACTTATATTGATCTGGAAAACACTGCACATGGCAGCTTATTTGCACCATCTGCTACAGAAATGTCAGTCAAGGGGAGCAAGGTAGACGCCTGGGGTGTCCACACTGAGAAATCACTTAGAAGAGGAAAGAAGCTCCGGGGGGAGGGGGATGGGGGCAGAATCTATAAGAAATGAATTGCTTATGCTGTCAAAATGACTAAAGCTCTTGAGGAAGAGCAGCAGCTGGCACGAGAGCAGCCAGTCTGAGTTTTAGTGAACATCCTAAACTCCCTTGCAGTCAGGTAGCCCCCCCTTTTCATGCTTAAGTGTCTGACAAGTGTCCTGATTTTAAAGCTAACAGCAGTTTTTCAGGGCTTTCAGTAGCACAAATTACAAGTAATATATATCCCCCAAATAAACTATGCATCCAACTGAGCAAACCCTAGCAATGGCTGAAATTAAGGCTAGCTGATTCTTGAAAAATTCACAGCCAGAATGGTAGCATTGACTATCTGTAATGCGTAATTTCCCAGGAAATGTAACTTGCACAGGCTTGGTTGGAGCAGGAGCTCTGCCTCCAGTTTGGAAGGCCTTGGGCGAGGTTCATCTCACGTTATGTCACATGTCTGTCTTAGGATGGGACAAACCGTGCTTGAGAAATGCCAGTTGAGAACGCCTTGAGAAATGATGACAGGGAGTCCAGAGGGCACCATGGAGACAGCAGAGAAGGAAACAGTAAGAAGGATAACTTTTTAAGAAGGGAACCTGCACTCTAAGGAAAGATTTGGGGACTTCAGGGTTTTTTTCATAAGAGATATGTTACAATCCCTTACATGTTTAGGAAAAGGAGAGTAAAAATTAAAAGGACAAGTAGTTCCCAAAAAAGGACCAAAATTAACAGCTTAATTTAGCATAGGAAGAAAGGTGTCCTGTGTTCCCCATGAATAACAGCAGGCGAGATGTGCCTTGAAACAGCCACTAGAGTAGAGGTACTTAAATCCACTGTGGGTAACTTAACCTTCTCACTTCAAAACAAATCTAAAAAAACTATTGTGATAAATTATGAGTATTGTACTCCAGTATTACTAACAAAAATACACATGCTACTATCAAGCCTATATGTTTAGAAAAGATTACTAAAGCTGACACATTCCTGTCACCCAGATGAATACTGATACAAGTAGTGAGTCGCTCTCGTACCTTTTGAGGATTAAGAAAGAAAATTCAGTCTCTGTCCAACCAGGCAGAATGGGCTAGTTCAGAGAGAGAAAAGGATGGATGGCACTCAAGTCTAGATCTCAGATCTTAATGAATGACAATAATGTTTGCCAGAATATTTACCAAGATTGCCAGAAGCAGGATTAGATAGTACATTTGAGTCTATCGTCTCAACAGATTTTACGAAGATCAAAATCAATACGTCAGATGTGACAGTAAATGTACAGGGCCATGCTAATTTGAGGAGGGAAGAAAATGTAAGAGTGGACCTAAAAGCATACCAAAGGGAGAGGAGGTTGAAAAGAAATAACAAGTACATTGGCCAAACAAGCTTTCTCAGAAATTCGCCCTGCAAAAGCACATTCCTTTGAGAGAGAGTTCTGCAAAGGTAATCAGGGATTCTATAAAACATCATGTTCTGTGTTGAGCCCCCACCCAAACCCAGGTCTATCTGTATCATCTGTCTTTAAATTTGAGAAATACTAATACTGCCCTTTGAATCTATTTTACATAGGATATTGAAGCTTTTATGCAATTTTAAAATAGTCATACAAATCACAGGCAATCGTTTTCCTTTCTGATATCTGTACAGTGCAGTTGAAAAAAGAGCCATGTACTACACAGCATGCCTGACATCAGGCTGTTCAGTATCACCATAAGTACAGATCAATATTTCTGTTTCTGCAAAGTCTACGGTATTCTTTAATGGAAAAAGCTTACCCAGTTTTCAAGCTGACCAAGGCATCTTCAACTCCTTTCTGATTATACTTAGTCATGTAAAGGTGCATATCAGGGTAGTTGTTTCTGATATTCCTTTCTGTGCTTCCATTTGGGACTGTTCCAAATCGAAAAGGAGGTGAATAATCATACGGCCTTTGAAACTAGAGAGAAAAGGGAAAAGCAAAGTGTTTGGGACATTCAAAATGTGAAGAAGGGCAATTTCAGGTTGAACAAAACAGAAGTTGTATAAGGTGCCTCAAATTTCTTCTAGTCAAATGATGTGGGTTAATTCAGCTCTGTTATACCCGACACTGTGTCTTCACACTGGCTGCACTTACAGAAACATCTACATCCAAAGTAAAACCAGCTCAATTTCACCATTCTGATGTGAGTTTATCCCATGCATTGTAATATGGCAGGACCACAGAAACTGGTGCAGATACTGGAAGAGATGTTCCTCATCTGCCAACATCTCCCTAGAGAACCCAAACTACAAGCAGACACAATGGTAAACAGCAATCAAAGAAAACAGTATTTTGTTGACAGTCATTTCACAGCTTCATCTCAGCTGAGACATTGTGGGTCCCCACACAAAGAAGTCCAAAGGATCGCTTGCACTACCCAACAGGAAGCCTAACACCCTGCTCCCGGGGGGCACGGGTAAGTGCAGGAAGCCTGTGCGCAGGGAGGGACAGGCTGAGGGCTGGCTTTCCTTCCCCATCGTGATTCAAGGGGAATAAAAGTCCTTGCATCTCCCCCAGGGGCTCAGCAGCTACATTGCTTAACATGGAAAGAGCTTCTGGAGCGCTCACACCTATAATCCTAGTCCCTGTTTATTCCTACAATTTAAACCTACAAACCATTTGTTTGATGGCATGTAGGCTTATTCTACAATTTCTCCCTCTATATCACTATTGCATCAGCACAAACAAGCAAGCCAGGGACTGTCTGCAAAGGAATAGCAATGGCTCAGAGCACACACAGCTTTCAGATTTGGAAATCATTCAGATAATCTCACATAAACTTTTGCTAACAGACCTGAAAATTTTATATGTCAATATGTCCCTTTAAATATCAAGTGACACTTTAAGATTAAGTTAAAATGTTTCTTTAAGAAATAAATGAAAAAGGGCACTCAAATTAGAGGAACTATTGGCTAATGAGGAAATTCAATTGAGCATTGATAAAAGCAGTCATCCATTAATTCCACGGTAAAATGCACTCTGTTTTTACTGTTGAAGTTAGAAGAGCAATCTATATACCCTGTGCTGCAAGAGACAGCTAATATTTATCCAGCTGTTGCTTCCTTTGGGCTACATATGTAATACTCTTTTTCAAGTTTGGTCTCAGGGCATCAAGAATTCTCAGGATCCAGTGCCAATTTGCAAAGAGAATACAAATAGGCTTCTACAAAAACTGGGAGTATTTTCAATTCCATCAAACCTTAACTGTGAAATTATTGCTGCAACAATATTTTCATGTTACAGAGCTACAATTAAATGCTTCATTTTAATTAAGCATATTTTGACAAAGCATAAAGGAATGAACTCTATTTTTCTCTATTCGTTTAGCTAACAGATGTCTTACTTTTCTCATTTTCCCTTTTCACAGCTTAACTGTTTAAATTATTACTTTGGTACTGCTTTACACATACTAATTGACCCATGCACTAAAATTACACTGTACACTAGTCATGGTTCTTAGGCTATATTTGCTATCTCCTTTTAGTGTTTATTATGCAACACTGAGACAAAGCCTGCACTTAAATATGTGACCAGAGATTCTACTGATATAGATGTAGCTTGCTATTAACTTTATTTAAATCTACAGATAATTAATCCCTGAAGTAGTGAGATGGCTTCCAATATCTCCTAATGTCTGTATCAAATTTTCCAATCAACAGAACTGGGGGGGGAATAATTAAAGAAACAATGCCAATTTCGAGACCTGTAAAAATTGCTGCTGCTCATACTGACGACATTTTTTTTGGAAATTCAACTGTAGTGAGTATTCTGCAAGCTTAATTTCTAATCCTCGCATATGGCAGGGGAATTGAGGGAACAGGAAGATGATTATGGTGGAGTGTCCCAGTAATTTAGAAATGGAGTTTGGTTCTGAATATTCTCACTTTTCAAGAACATTCATTATTAACATTCCTCATTAAATTGTTTGGAGGAGTTCCCTTCCATAGGAATGGTTGAAGGAATTGAGGTATCTGTCCCAAACTGAACATTCATGGAACACCAAAATATTTCTGCAGGAGAGCAAAGATTAATAAAAAGTACTAGTTCATTCAAAGATTGTGGGAATAACAAGCAATTCAGGATAAAATAATTCATACAAGGGATTCAAATACAGAAAATTCAGAGAGATAAATAGTTCCAAACACTATCCATTGACTGGAATTTCTTGGCACAAGACACCTAACCAACAAATTTTAACAGTCACAAGGAGATAATTTTGTTTTTAAAGGATTGTCTGCTACTATTGCCTGCTCACAGACTACATGTAAAGGAGACAGAAAGAGTTTAAAATCTTTTTACTAAAGGTGCACTCATATCTAAAGTGTATAAAGTTCTCATCAATAATTTTAAACTTATATTCTGTGAACTGACATGTCCTGGAGAAACATATAGGGACTGTGATTGCAGCAAAGATCTATGTGGCAGGCATGAGACAAGAAAGAAAACCCATCGAGTCTCTACAAGCACTCATTTTCCCTGAAGCCCCATAATGGCAAATAAAATATATCATGTCTGCTAGGACGCAATTTTCTTCCTAGACATTTTCTGAAATGTTAATTTTTTTTTTTTAAATCGCTAATAAAATCCTGAAATTGAATGCACAAGCTCCCTGTTTGAATCATAATTGTGGAGAGCTCTACTGTTATTCAGAAGACTAATCAATTTGTTCTTGTTTCGCCATGCTCTGCCAGCTGCTAGAACTGCGGCACGTGGTAACAAAACTCCAGTCCTACTGATCTAGGAATCCCAAGCAGGATGGCTGAGCTGAAGAAACAGCCCTATTGCTTTTATTTTATTTCATCTATATGCCTTAATAAAACCAATTATTTTATTAGTCAGTAAAGTGATCTTTCACAAACATTAAATACCGACTTCATCTGAAGATTTGTGTGTTTGCCTGAAAAGGTTGGTATTCAGAGCAGTTGTTTGTTATTGTTCTGAAGTATTTTAAGGAACTGTAGAAAACATTACTAAAATAGTAGAAAATAGTAAGTATTCTCCCTCTGCTAACGCAGATATTAGTGGGAATTATGGCTGGTTTGGAGTGATAGAAAAACACCCATATTTGAACTCTCTGTTTTCTTCTTCTACCAGATGGAGAACACTGACTATCTGATTTCTGATCTTTGAAAAATATAGCTACTGTGTTTAGTGATTCCAAGACTATTGTTATAATCATCAGTTACTGAAATGCAGTTGATATCTATGTCTGACAACTCTCAAAAAGCACTGTAAAGGTCTAATGTTGAGGTGGAAAATGGACTGGGGTAAGGGGATCACCCTAACAATCCCATCATCCATGCTGCGTTTTGACCTCAGTCTGCTCTGTTTTGACATAGACATATTTCTAAGTAACTCAAGAACTTGTGTCGTCTTATTGCACAAAAATATAGAGCCAACGTTACAAGACTACTGTGCATCTTGCAACAATAAGGAACTTGTAAATGGCATAACTAAGGCTTCCGTTTAAGGTTGAAGAGAATCCCCTAGACCACATGCACACGGGGCATCTCTTAAAATGTGACTGGAGGAATCACAGCAGATAAATGCTTTGCAAGACAATTCCATCCACTGCCATCTACTCTCCCTGAGTACTCTTGTCTCTCTTTCATTACATGAAAAAGACATAAATTGTCTCAAAAGTATCAAGTGCTACAAATGGCAGCTTTGCTGGATACTTTCGACTAATTTTCTGTACCTTTTTATGAACACAAAGGTTTTAAAAATCTTTTACATACACTAGGATGTCAAAATATAATTTTCTTCTCATCTTCTGAATCATTTGAGTTTATGAACACCCACCCCTGGTAACTCCAGTACATGCTGTGCCGTGTATTTCTGGGTGACACATAGATGACATGGTATTCAGAAATTCATTAGCAACATTATGAAGGCTGAGGAAACTATCAAGAGGTCTTGAAGCCAAGAGGGGTAAGGAGCACGTTATCACGTGTTCAGCAAACCTAGTGAACCAGATGCGAGAGTGTAACACGTTCCCTGACTGGGACGGTATTGAATGCCAGGGGTCAGGGATGACAGCTCAGGGAGAAGGGTTTTGCCTGGCTTCTCTCCTCTGTAGTCCATCAGGTACGGAGCTGGATTGAGAAACCCCAGGAGCTCTAATTGGGAATACCTGATTGCGTTGACGAAAGAGCTCGACTCTTCAGTTGTGGCAGTAGGAAAAAGGGGAGAGGGGAATAATAGTAAACTGATTTACCAGCCCAGAAGTTTTTTCAAAATTTATTGAACTTATACATATCACTTATTTAAAATTAATTTTTCCCATACTTCTGTCCCTTCTCCCTGGCATTTGCCTATTACCGCTTTGCTTGCCGCAAGGGTCAGAGTTCTCTACTGAACAACAGTAAAACTGTTGCGAATTCCTGAACTGCTCTCCTACTAACAACATTGCAGCAACGAGACAGAGAGGAGAAAAATAATTTAACATGAATCAGATTATATTCCCATAAATTATCCTTAATTATTTGAATTTTTAAAAACTGAGAAACCTCAGAACTGTAGAGGAGACAAAACCTGTGTATTTCAAGAAGAATGTTTTGAAATAGATCATCATTTCTTTTCTGGACTTCTGGCTTAATTTAAACAGAAAAGGCATGGCTCCCCTGATTTATCTCTATATGCTTCAGGCAAAATTTGAGGAACTGTAAAATAAAAACAAAGGTGGCAGATCCAATAAATGATCAGAAGGCTGCACAAAAGCAGATGCTATTTTCTGATTCAAGTATTTTTCTATTTTTATTTTGCTTTTTCTGGAAATAAAATCCTACTTAGCAGAGAGAACAGAAAAAAGTTACAAAAATAAGGAAGTTATTAGCCAAAAGCTACAGAACAAACACTGACATTTTCCCAGCCCATAGGTCTGTGGCAAACAGCCAGCAGAGAAGAAAATAAGGGTGCACTGGCAGACCCAAATGCTAGTGCTGTGCCAGGTGCGAGCCAAATGCTGCCAAAACCAAGACTTCCCAGGAAAACACTCTGTACTTTCTGTACCTTCTCACAAGGAGGAGAAAGGCATTCCTCAAATCCCTCTTTTTTTAATCCTCAAGAGAATACCTTTTATCTGTCTCTTACTAAGAATATTATCTTAAAATAAAGGTATATTTAACAGTCTTCATACTTTTTCAAAGGTTTTGTGACAACACAACTTGATGAAAACAAAACTACTATAATTTTTTGTTTCATTTGTCTTTCCACTAGCCATGCTTGCAATTCATGCTTTGATACCTCAGGAGATCAATCAAAGGCTGGTCATAAAAAGCAGTTAAAACAAAAACCAGATGCTGTTGGCTTCTTTTGAATAACTATTTCCTTTATTTTCTGTCCTTTGAGATAAATCCCTTGTGAAGCTCTCCCCTATGTTATGCTCTATTTAAATATTACTTCTTAATGTCAATATTTAGTTTCATTTTAAAACAACCAGGCACAAACTTGAAAATAGCATGCCCTTCATGTATTTTGTGCATATCCATCACAACAATAATTTTGCAAATGGACTTGAATCCTTCCGTGCAATACCACTAATTACAAAGCAGTCACACAAATGAAATAAAAAAGAAGTAATTGCTAGGTTTCTGATTTATAAGGCTATTGATTAAAATTCACAAGTGCAAAGATCTGGGAAGCATACTTTCAGCAGAAGAAAGTTCAGTCAAGCTAGAACAATATGAAAAATAGGCATATTTATTATTTGTCAATTTGTGTGAAACTGCAGTAGGGTTTAAGTGAATTATCAGAGTCTACTGCTCAAAGTGCAATTGTCACAAAAGTTCTCGAATTAAGAAAGCATCTTCCACAAACACATCAAAATTCTGCACCTTATCCTGTGTAATTTACATCTCACTTCAATGTGATAACACAAACCCCCAAATTTTCTTACCTGTTTATTTTTCCTATTTACGCTTGCCATTTTATACAAGGAAAACATCCAAACATTCGCAGACAATATGTATCACTTGTTACCATTTCTCTTTGCCTATTGGTGCTGGCACCACTTTAAATCTGAACTCTTTCTATAACTTCCTTGCACACTACATAGAAAGCAAAAAGACATTCTTTCAGGAGCATTAAATTGCTTCTGATAATTACTGGAAAGTTGCTGGTTTTATGAACATTTTGTCAATTCATATATTATAAATACTCCACACAGAGATGTTAAAATAATTTTAAATATGCCTTCCCTGCATTCAAGCTGACTTTTTCATTTTTCAAGATTTTCTATATTGGTGAGGCATTCCTTTTAACACAACAGGAATGGATCTCCATCATAAAATAAAAGTACTTTTCCATTAATGCAGCTACCTTTGAAAAGGCAACTCAGAGACTTTGAAGAGAGTCTTGTATTTTCATGCTTTGGGTCTTAGGTTTTCAGTAAAGGGTTACACTCAGTATGAAATCATCCAGTTTTAGCTTATTGTCTTGCTGAGGTTTTTTTAGCACAAAGTACAAATTTGTAGAAGGATCGTGACGAATGGACACTGACCACTCATGAGCTGAAGACCTACCTTCTTATCACTTAGTCCAGTCACTTGGTCAACAAATTCCTCTTGAATCATAAATGCAGCTAAGTTGGCAGTATAACTAGCCAGGAAAATGACGGCAAAGAAAGCCCAAACCGACACCATGATTTTACTGGTCGTCCCTTTGGGGTTTTGCACAGGCACAGAGTTGTTGAACACCAAGCCCCAGAGTAACCACACTGCCTTTCCAATGGTAAAGGATGGTCCATGGGGATCTGTAATTGCAAAGAGCCGTTATTTTTGTTGCAATTAAATTACATCTTGGCAAGATACCCTACGTAATAACAAAGTACTCAGAAAACTATAGTTTAAAAATATTTCAATACATATTCACTGTACTCCCAATGGAATCACAGGATTTACCATAGGTACTCTCTATTGTAATGACATTTATCTTCATATTTGTACAAAAATATTTCAACATTTTTCTATGTGGCGCTTACTTCAAAAGTTTTAAAATGAAAATGGAAAGCATAGGTTTGGTGAAGCAAACTGATATGTCTCCCGCAGTAAGGTATGTGCCACGGTATTGCCCCTTTCAGTCTTCTGTGCCAGCAGACATGTAAGGAAAACTGTGGGTTTAAGTCTTAATGATTCAATTCTAGTACTTTTCTCACTCAAATTATTTTGTATCCTCTCCAGTCTTCCAACATCACGCTTTTTGAACTTTACGTAAGCATATTTAAGAACAAAATGTGTGAATATGTCACATACTTTTAAGCAACTATGCACTCAGAGGACAAATCAGTAAGTCACCACAAAGGAGCTACCTGTATAGATACGAAACTTAGAACGAACCAGGCTCTGGCTACCTCACACGTTCAGTCAGTTCTGCGGCTTCAAATGTGTCGGCATTACAGGTGAAAACCTGTCCCAGCTAATCCATTCTGTAATTTTTGTTATTCCTGTTTTCAGCCAGCTTTTAACTCATCCCAAAGCAAGAGGTGGTCAGCACGATGCCCTCATGCCCACATAGCAGCAGAGGTGGATTAGCAATGCTATTATCCACTTAAAAGGCTGTATTTGTAGAGCTCTGAGACAATAAAGGGAAATTTGCTCTTACCCAGCTCTAGCTAAGTACAGTGCAGTCATCACATATTGCTCATCATCTAGACTCCCTTTATCCTCAATGGAGAGAAACAAGCCTCCCCTGAATGTGACTCATTTGACCTTTTTATAAGTACCTATTTTTTAATTAAATAGCAATTCATACAATAAGCTCTGATGCAGACACCTGTAATATTACCTCCTTCCCTGCCCTGTCCCTTTATCCAAGGGGATGCATATTAAAAACTCAGATTTAATTATTAATCATCATTTTAATAATAATTTAATAATAAGAATAAAACCCAAAGTGGGTATACTCAGTGCATGGTCTCATTTCAGTGGAAATGCCCTCTAATACAGTGCAAATTTTTCACAATGCAATCAAGCACAACATCGTGGATTATCCTCTTTCTATTCTGCAGCAGTGCTCAGAAGATAGAGTGCAGTAACAAACACAATGGACCTGACTTTTGGTTTATGAAACTTCCTTCTAGAGCCATTTAAGATTGAGCTGATACAGTGATAATATGTATTTTCTGAGCAGCAATGATAAGGAAAGCATATGCCAAGAAAGCAGTCTAAAGTTCTCTTTAAACTACTGGAGTTTGTATTACCATCGAGCTTCATCCTGCTAAAAATGCCTGGGGAAAGCAGTAATCTACACAAAGATTCCCATTTATTTTAAACTTCCCACGTTTCAAATGAATGGCTCTGGATTTGTGGCAAGTCTCTAGAGCTAAGTCAGGATGGTCTAGTGCCATAATATTCCTTTGTGGCTAAATAATCAATTCTGGCACATGAGGTGGCACAGGAAAGAACAGCCTGCCCCCAGATCCCCAGTGTCTATATTCATCTTTGATTTCCCCTTCTTAAACCCAGTGTTTACTTTGGACAGAGGTTACACATTTTATTGATATGATAACATCATCTGAACATCACAATAATCCCCTTTTCCAGGGAACAAACCAATCATAATCTAGAAGAAACCGTTAGCTTGTAATAGTCTCCAGAACTGTGTTCACCAAGCTGGAAGATCTCCTGTTATAAAATGAGGCAAGTATGATTTACAAATTAAAACCAGTCTGCACTCTTAATTGTAAGTGAAGAAAGGGAAGGATGAGGGCACCACGATACATGGAATCCTCATTCTCAGGTCAAAGTGCTAATGATATACAACTGCAGCTTTCACTGAGAAAGGCAAACTCTGTATTAAATTTGTTGTGCTGGTGTATTATAAAAATGAAGTTTCTATAACCAAGGGTGCTACACAGAAAGAAGTGGTGCCCTTCTGCCACTGGCCACATTTCAAGGCTGAGTTCATCAGAATTTTTATAGGGACTACATAAAACTACATAGAATGTAACTGCTATTTTTCCAGATTACCCACCAAACCACACAGTTTAGATCATTATCCGTGAACTAACCAAGATTTCATAAGAGTCAGGAGTCTGCAGAACTTATTCCAATGCTTTTTTTAAGCTGACACTCTACAACTGATACAGTATAATAACTAAACACTGCCTGAATACAGCGCTCTCTGATATCACTTACCCTTCTATATGTCCTTATTCCAATGAATTAGAATACAAACATGAGCATATAAACCCTCAAGAAATCATATTTTAAATGAAGAGCAAACATAGTTTCATAGCTGCTTTTACTGTTTTATTCCTATGTTATTTTAAAAGATGGAGGGCAAGGGGCGGGAATACAGTATTTTTTTATAGCTCTAGGGTTGTGTAAAATGCAAAGCTTACCTCTGCCTTGTGCTAAGTTCCTGTTATATCCTACAGGACTAAAGTACTCAAATATAAAGACAGCCATGGCGGACACAATGAGAAGCATCACAAACATCATCACCCAGACAGAAGCACTAAAAGGCTCTGCAGCAAATCAGACAAGAGAAACAGAAACACAGTTCATTAAACCAGTCACAGCACAAGAATTCTAATGTCTTAGACCAGGCGAGCCCAGCAGCTTCTTTAAATTAGCTTTTACCAACCAAAATGCTAGCAAATAACTAAGGAGCAATATATGAAGAACTGCTGTTACTATACACAAAATTAATACAGTCAAAATCTTAAATGTAAGTTTCAATTCCAAACCAAAGACTGCATACTTTTCTATGACAAAGCCTTAACTGACACTGAGTGGCAAATAATTGATTTGACTCGCTGCTTATTCAGTTCACAATCAGGTAGCCCATTTCTATTTATCCTATGTTATATGCATTTATCAACAGAATGGTCCAACCATTATGACTGTGTTTCTGCAGACCAAAAGCAATTAAGCATATGTTTAATACATTTGGTAATTCGGTGAAGCAGATTTCTCTCTTGTTTTCTATCCAAGAAAAAGTGTTAGGGAAAAAAGCTAAGTACTTGCATTCAAAGTAAATTCTTTTGTTTCAGAATTCTTTTCTCTCTGTGTTCACTTTCATCTACCTGCAATGAAGATGCTGTTTTTACCAATTGCAAACACATCTTTTTGAATGTCTCATTCTCGTCTGGGAGCAAATTTCTGAAATCAAAAGGTTTTTAAGGAAAACTGAATGTCGGTTTGAAAGTAAGAAAAAACATGATTAAGTAGAAGTAGTAGGTTGGAACAGAAAACTAAAAGCAGTTTGAAATATCGGACTAAGCACCAACTTTTTGAAAGGATTGGATATGGTAATAATATGTCATAACACAAAGTTCTTAACTATCAGCTTTGCCCAATCACAAATCCTCTGTCATTTCAGGAGTCCCTGTGGTAGCTGTCGTGGTATAAGGATATATGTAAGAAAGGTTTTCTATGGCAAAGTACTATCTCTTTATTAGGTCAGCTGATTTGGGGGTATTTTATATCCTAATTTTGGTAGATAAAGCAAGTGTGAGTGTGCACTGAAGTGTGAGAAAAAAAAAATCTTCGAATAAAATTTCAAATCAGGACAGAATCAAGCAGCACTTGAACTGACAAGAAATTAGTTTGTTCCGATGCTTTGCCTGTTATTGAAAGCCCAAGATTCCTCCATCCAAACTTCATCATTCTTTGAATTTAAATTAAGATTTGAACCACTGACAATTCTTCCATCATTGCAGAAAACGACTTCGAGTGAGAGTTGAGGTGTGCTAAGCCCAACAGCCCAATCTGAACCCTTTCCGAGTTAACATGAATGATTCACCCAGAACTAGAAGGAAGTGTAATAATTTGGGCCCGAGCATGGAAATCTCATGAGATCATTTGCCTTTGCTATAAATTCTTCAGCAATTTGGAACAAAGAAAAGACCAAATTCCAAATAGCCCCGCTGGTGATTTTGGGTGCAAACGAAAAAGGCAAGGCAGGGAAATTTTAAGCCAAACTGTTCTCTGTTTTTAAGATAAGGTTAAGGAACAATATTTTTTTATTTTATTTTTAAAAAATTGTTTCATTTTTAAGAGAGGTTATGAAGTTCTATCAATTACTATAATTTGTTTGGAAGAGATTAGTAACTAAGCAAAAAAACAGAATTCTTAAAAGGCAGACAAAGATTTGTTCTGATGCAGACAAGTAAAAAAACATTATGTAGATGAATATAGTAAATATAAAATATTCTAGGAATTCTCATATTAACTGGAATAAATTGGAATTCATATAAAACAATTTTGACAGCATTCTCATAGAAGAAAGCAAGCCTGATAAAATTCTTATCAAAAGCAACAGCGTAGAAACAGCAATGGTAGTTTGTCAAAATCTAAATAAGGCAAAGGGCAAAACAAGTCGATGTGAAAAAGTGAGCCATAAACAACAGTTTAAGCAGAAAGCTCTTTAATAATTTAAGCAGTCTGGTAACGAGGTGGAGGATTAAAAGAAGCAATAGAAAAATAAAAGGCTGTTTAGAATAGCAAGCAGATTGAACAAGTACAAAATCAAGTGAATAACAAAGTCAATCTTCCTGTCATGTTCGAGATGAAATTACACATTCAGTACTGTTCTTCGATTCTCAAAGCAAGCAGCAGATTTTATAAGAATTTTCAATAAAGCTATGATATGGCAGAAAAATACTAATATATGACTTGCCAGTGTACATTTCAAATGACTGGCAACAGAGAATATTTAGCAATAAAAAAAAAGTCTTACACCACTAAATTCAAGTTTTGCCTCCCACCACCAAAAGCAATACTTAAATAATCCATAAAATAAACAGGGGCATAAATTTCCTATTGCAACAATGCCTCCAAAAAAGAAAATTGACCTCACCTATGAACTACGCAAACTTGGATTTGAGGTTTCTCTTACTTTCTTTGTTTAAATAAAGTTGAATCAAATCTCCACAGAAACTTAAATTAAAAAAATTAAATTTTAAAATTGTAAAATTAAATTAAAAATATTTGTGAATCTAGTATATATGAATTTTAGTATGATATGAAAATGTTTTCATGTGGATAAAATTCTCTTTTGAAGGAGACACCCACATCAGAAACAGAACACAGCAAATAATGAGGACGAAGCTGTCAGCCTATCAGTTATTTAGATCTATTGGACACAACTACTGAATGGAAAAACTAGTTCAGACAAAATCCTGCACTTGCCTACATTCGTAGTAACAAATCACAAAAGTAGGTATTTCATGAATTGTAATGAAGTGCTATTTAAAAAAAATAATATTGTATTTGACAGATTTTTTAAAAAATCTTTCAAAACAATTAGGTAAGATGACTCTATTCTTAGACATTCACATAATTGAAACAAAATCAGTCTGTGAATAAAATCAGTTATCTGCCTGACAGTATTTTGCACAGCAAAGCATTTTCTTACTATGCACACCTCATCGAAATACAGAGTCAATTCCAATAAACCGGCAGTTTCATCTATGTCTAAAAAACCAGATCATACTTCTGAGAATGCATTCTTGATTTATGGGTGCAGTAAATCAGATTTCTTCAAAAGCGATGCTATTCTATAAAGCTTTATAAGAAGGGGTTATTTTTACTTTTTGAATTATATGTACGTCCAACTAAACCAATAACATTAAATGCGTTTTAGAAATCTAGTAGCTGTGGTGGTGTGAAAAATGCAGAAGCAGCCTCTCCTTTGATAGTAGTTGTAAGCAGGTTTTTAAGAGGTAAGCAGAGTTCATAGTAAAAATCAACTGCACTTGCAGCACATTTAGAAAACACCCCAGTACTTATATTTCAAATGATAATTTCAACTGCAATTTTAAAAATGAATTAACTTTACAAGTCAATGACTTATGGAATTGAAAAGACACTATCTGAATATTTTCATTAAAAGTAGAGACTCTTATAATTTCATTAAAAAGTCTTTAATTCACTAAACAAATATTAACCACCAACAAAATTTGTTTGGGTATCGCCAAGTTTGGGAAGTTATTTGTTTACTCGCTGTTTTACATTACTTGCATCATCTCTGTGATGTGCTGTTATGGAACATGTACGAGCAGTAAGCTCTGTGGCTAAATGATGATTCTTGTGTAAGAAAACCCAATTATTTGCCCACTTGTAGGTGATACTGCACCAACAATCTGCTCCTCGATGGCTACAAGCAATTTCAGTGGAACTGAAGAATCTACACTTAGCAATCTAAAAAGAAACCATACAATCAGTGATGCAAAACCAGCATCACTGCTGACCAAATGGACTTGGACATACTCAACTGTTTCGTAAGATATCTGGACAATACTGATTTTTTTTTCTTCTTTTTTTTTTTTTTTCCAATTTCACTTAAATTATTTTAGTGTCATTAGTACTATTTTCCTGTGCAAAATGTCTTTAAAAATACTGGGCCTGAATATACTATGAGGAACACAACTGCATTCCGAGCCCTTTTTGATCCATCTCACAGCTCATTCTCTTTTCAGTCTTGGGTAAATTCAGGCTAACCACCAAGTATAGAAGTAAAAAATATGCACTGAAAGAGAGGGAAATAATGAAAGGAGAAATGAGCAATTGAAACAAGAAGCAAACAAGGAAAGACCACTAAAGTCTTTGTTTCTTTACAGCCCACCTCCTTTCTGTCCAGCCTTTCATTTCTTTGCTATATCCCACTGTTCAAGGGCATCATCACAACTCCAGTGTTCGACTACATCAGTGGTACGGTGTTCAGAAGCCAGAGGTAACTATTATCAAATTAGTTGTCTCTTCTAATCATAAGAAAGTCTCTTTTCCTTAACTATTCTACAAGGGGTTTTATAATTGTTTTGTGAATGTGAGTGTTAAAAAGCTATGAAATCATTTATAATGGGCTAAACAAGCATAAATTAGTTTGTGAAGAAGCAGGTTTTGAAGAAGTGATTTTCCCAACTGAAGATTTTGAGGGATTCTTTGTCATATTGAAATCACTACCATTGGTTTTCACTTACTGCATCTGAAACCAAGAGCACCATCTTCATGTGCTAATAATCATGTTAATCAGCATGTTGACACAGTACAAACTTCCTAATGTAAAATTCAAAACTTGACAGAAACATGTCAATGCACCGTATAGCTTAACGAACAAGGAAACCTACCCAACTCCATAGGAATGCAATTAAATGATCTGGAGGGTTTGGAGAATCATACCTAGAAAAGCAGATGGTGAAACTGTGCCATTGCTCCGTGACACCATGACACTAATCCCAGTCTCAACAAATGGCACTGAAAAGTCAACCACTTCAGAGCGCTCTTCATTAATAGTGAGGGACCCCACAGCCATAACTGCACGATGATATACCACCTGATCCACAAAGAGAAGACACCACCAATATTACTCAGTAGACAATATCTCATTTCTCCAAAAGAATGAAAAACATTGCTAAGTTCTTACTTAAGAGCTCTTTTACCTAACAGAACTTACTTCACCAATCATTCCATTCCACACATTATTGACTTTTTTGCCATGTTTCCCATTAGTCACCAAATACAGGTCATATGTGAACTTGACAGTTTTAGACAACTTCTTCAAGATATCGATGCAGAATCCTTTGCAGCACTTCTTTACATTAGTTCCCTCATTAGTTGAGTTGCTGTCAAAAGAGAGGAGAGATGTAAACATTTCTACTGGGAAAAACAGAATCACCACAACAGCTAGATTCAGCATAACGTGAAACAACATTTTGTCATACTTGTGAGGGACCATGTTTTTCTGAATCAATAAAGAAATAATCCAAAGGATGCTTTATATGGTGTTTGTAGCTCTTACTAAGCATAATGCAGTTGCTTGGCAAGCAATAAACAGAAGATAACAGTAGACCTTGTATGACATGATTTCTGCTGCAATATCCGTCCTACTGCACTGCACTTCTCCCTCAAGACATAGTCTGCTCTTAGTAATCTCTCTCTTAGGTTTAGATTAAACAGTTGTTACTTTTACTCTCGAGACAGAAGTCTACGTGTGATTTAGTAATTAGAGAACTCCCCAACATGTAAGCTGTATAAAGGCACAGCAGTTCACCGTAATGAAAACAGATGCTGTGCCTTTTTCTGCACTTTGAGAAGTTGAATTTCAGGCCACCTTTGAGTGCAAAGATGAGGACTTTCCCTTTATTCTTTTCTGAAATGCTCATTTCATGTTCTCTGGAACTTTCCAGTATAAGCATCTTCTGAAGCCAACGCAATATTTTGTAGGCTTCAAAAGAGTTGAAAATGGAAGTAAAAATAGTTTAGAACTTGACTAAGTACAGCTATGTTAAAAAAAAAAAAGTTTCTCTGGACTTAGGAAGTATGTGCACTACCATTTAGCACTCTCTAGAAATCTTTAGAAACATACATTATATCCCCTAACATCTGCTCAGTAAAAAAATGTTGTTATTATTATTATATTCAGTTCATAAATATGTAGGCTAAAGCACAGAACGGTGAAAAAACATTGATAAATGCACAATGAGAATTTTTCCACTGATTTCTAATGACTGCTCCAAAATTATAGAGCAATCAAAGCAGGGGACATTTTTCTAGACAGTGTGTCACAGTGGTATTTTATGCTGGAGTAGTTTATCCCGTATCAAACTTCAGCATAAACATTTTCAAGAGGAAACATTCTCAAATTGTTAAAGATTAATTCAAATAGGCATATTTCAACATAACTGGAAACAATTCAAAGAGGACTCATTAAAACAATCCAACTTTAGCACACTATCTTCTTTCATGTGACTCAAATGGGCTAATTCTATTTGATTTTAAATTTGCTACAACTGTACTATCTTGTTGTTAATTCAACGTGTCTTACATGTATATAACCAGAACCTTTCAACTTATTAAAAAGGAAGATGTGCAAACAAGAGCGTACCATATGGGAAAGAGAAAGAGGAAATGAAACACAGAAGCAAGAGGAAAAGAACAGCAAAGTATCAGAAAACAATTATACCATGGAAAAAAGCAAAGGAAAGAATTAATGAGAAAATAGGAGAATATATTTTGCAGTCAAAGAAAAAAAAAGAATGCTGTGTATTTACTTACTTAATTTTGACAAATTTACGACATGGCACAGTGTTTTTTTGGCAACTTTCCATCAAAGGATCCACATCTTCAACAATGACAAAAGGAGCCTCCTCCAGGGTGACAATACTCAAATGGTTATCGTCTGGGTCGCTGTCTGCAAAAGAGCTGTACCTTGGCCAGACAGAGTACTTCAGGCTCAGGGAGTTGTTCTCCCATTTCCCCACCTGAAATGCCAAGATACACAGCTGCTGACATCTGCCTCCTTCTTTTTGACAAATGAGATCTAATATTAAAAGTGCTGGGATACAGGTACAGGAAATTACATTGCAAAGAGAGTTGTCTTGGGGGTTTTTAATCAGAATTACAGTAGAACTTTTTAGTAATTGCATGAAGTGAAAAAATGTACTGTGGTAAAGACAAATAAGGTAATGTTATTTTAAGAGATAACAGCTTGATAAAGACTGGAGGACATCAGTTAACATTATCTATCACCTGGCTATAGCTGCACTGAAATTTGACATGTATCATTTCCATTTGAACCAAAACAGCAAGCAGATACTCCATTTGTAATCAATTTGCAGTAATAAGCAAACAGGCCTAAAAAAACCAAAAAACAAAACAATCAAAAACTAAACAAACAAACAAACAAACAACAACGAAAAAACCAAACCAAAACACCAGACACACCAGACTGATAACCACAATATCATAATATAATTTCTGTATCTTCTCAAAAGAGAAGACTCTTCTATTGTTATAGTTTGAAAAGCCATCGCGAAAGCCTGTACCTAGGGATTCATCCCACCTGAGCCAGGACAAACCATGTTTTTAGTAAACACAAGTTCAATTCCACATGATTTGGTTCTTATTAGAAATAACATATTTTATTCTGCTTTAGTTAATGCCAACTGTTGGTGGAGTTTAAGAAAGCACGCCCCACTTCACACTACAATTGTCTATTTATTTACTATTATAAATGACCCTTTTTGAATTAACCTGCATTTCTTTCCACTTCCATAACACCAAAAAGAGGCATATGATTTAAATATTTTGAAAACTCTAGCATTTTCTGCCTCAGATTGTGTTTAACTATTTTGTACCCATAAATCTAATTGCATGTTTTAGCTGAGTAGCGATGACAGATAATATAAATGATCTACCAATCCACAAAATTTATAACCTAATGCATTTTAATATTTTTTTCAATTGCTTAAGCTAAACAAATTTTAACATTATCATGAGACTGCTAGAATATTTGTTTTGCAAGGAAAATGGTGGGAATTAACAGTACAATGAGACACTCAGGTCCTAAAAAAAATGTAAAAAAATTGTCACCTACCTTCTGTCTTCTAAAGACTTTAAAATGAATTACAAAAATTTCTGAAGAACATGATTTGTATCCATTCCTATTTAGGGGAAGCATATAAGCACATGCCCTTTGCAGTTTTCTCTCCCTCCTGTTTATAAGTCAAGATGTTTTGCTGAACTTTAACGTAGGAGGCAGAAATGCCAAACTTCTATACGCTTAAATTAGGAAATTCAAAATATCTCAAGGGAATTAGGAATTCACACCTAAATCAATGGGAACTGGGTACAGGATTTATACTACGTACAGTATGAAATTTAACCAAAACGCAATGGATGAAACTTTTGTGAGAAAAAAAAATTCATACACAGGGAAGAAATTCTATTTAACTCTGAGACAGTTATTTTGCAAAAATATTTTATTCATCAATTTATGGTACATAATCGCATTCACAGCAAAGTCTGTGCTGGTTTACTTTAGCTTACACAGCGTCATTTATATCTATGCCCTAAGTACGCCATGAAGTTGACCATCTGGAACGGAGAGATTTCCAGCCAGCTCAGTACTTCAGTCACACAGCGAACGTGCCAAGTAAGACGATGAATTTCAGAAGGGGAAAATGCGCCCGATCATCTGCCTATTCCAACCAGCAAGAAGAAACGAAACGTGACTGAGGCTCAGGTGCATTTGTGCGTTCAGGTCCACAGCAGTGGCTGCGCCTGCCTTTCTAAATCACTCGATACAGGATTCTGGGAGGAGGCAGCTCTGCCTAATCGTGAAGCATTTCCCTCTGCAAGCCAGCCCCTGCTCATGGACCGACAGGGATACGAGCTGCCCACGACAAGAGGAGTTCATCTAAGCCTATCAATAACGTAACAACTGTTGTGATGCTGTTAAAAGAGGAATCTTGGTACTCTTTCATACTTCAACTGGAGGAACTCTCATTTTATTGTTCTGAGGAAGGTATAACCAGTGATATATTTAAATGGGTGAATTTGGGAAAATGCTAATTTCTTTTGATAGTTGCATCTGTATGGAAGTGTTACATGTTGAGCGCATCTCTAAAGTTAGGTCCAAAATTTTTTTCCCTGTTGCATTCCATGGATTTATCTCAATATTTTCTCCTGTAACCTTATTTTTAAAAAAATAATTAAACATTAAGACCTTGCATTGGGTCTTAGGGGCATCCCTACTTCTCTGTCCAAAGAAGTCTACTGCTGCGGTCCCAGAATGTCATGGTGACTTCATCTGGGCTTTATATGGTGCACACATCACATGTCCATTGCAAGTCATCCTGCTACCACCAGTACAATGAGTAACACACAGTGTCAGAAAGCACAATGAAGAAAAAGTACAAGAGAAAGATATCAATGCCATGAAGAATGGTAGAAAAGCAAAAGGCAGAAAAGCTCTTAAAATCCTTGCTGGTGGGCTAATAATGGCAAATGAGGAAAAGCAGTAATTAGAAAGAGCCTGTAGGTCACTGCTTTTGTTTGGGAAATGTTTCTGTTGGATTTGCTTATTTTAATTGATAAATGGTTATTGGTTTTGCTCTGCCACTGATGCTAGACTCACAAGTGAACAGTTTCCATGTTTATTTGGTATTTTGATTTTATAATAGCTATACTGTTGAAGATTACATGTTGCACTTATATCATTCTGCTTCAGTTTTGAATGATCAAAACGTTGTTTTTTTTTCCTGTATTTTAAGTGGAGGGTAAGAATCTAGTTTTATACAATTAAAGCACATAGTCAAAATATGGGAGGATTTTCATATTTGTATTAGAAGCCTTTTAGCTTGTGCAGAACTAATTATAACATTGTTATTAAGAATATGAATAGTATTATTTACACAATGTTTTCTATCTTCATATAGTATGTAGTTCTTTCAAAATCCTTGTGCAATTAATAGTATCCCCATTTTTACAGGGTGAAGGGTTGAAATGACACTGATAAGCTGTCAAATGAGCAAAACTAAAACATGAGCAGGTTCCCATCAAAAAAAAGAGAATTTTTGAAATTGCATCCATATGTAGGTGTCCTGTAAGATCGGCATGTATGTCACTTACAGAGGTCAGATGTATTATTAAATCCAGTCAATATCCATTCTGAACGCCTTTAAAACCTTCAAATGCTTAGGGAAAAACCCCACAGGTTCTAACGACTACACATGCTCATTTTATTTCAGAACATTATAAAGAGGTCTGCTTACAAAGTGTAAGAATTTGTGTGCAAACCCAAATGTTAAGCCCTTATTCAACACTGACTGTTAGAGTGGCTTACCTATGGCAACAAAGCAAAATATCCGAGTGAAAGAAAGCATGCAAGTCCTGGTTCTACTTGTGAAGGTCATTATAAATGCTGCAGAATATGAAAAAGTTCATATGTAAAATATGAAAAGTAGAATATGAAAAGTTCAGTTGCTGCTCTCAGTAGGAGACAACGGTGATATTTGAATAAACTATTTTACAGTGAAATAGTTTACCGACCTGGACAGCTTCAAAATTCAATTGCCTCCAGTGTTTTGCAGCACTCATTTTCAGTGTGCTACTTCATGATCATTATAGCTACTGATGAAATGAACTAAACATGGCATCCTCCGACCAAGTCCACACATTTAGGTTTGAGGTAGAAGGGTAAGTGTTTAAATTAGCATGGTTACCTATTCATATTGGTATCCCTGATACAGATATTCCTTATGCAATATTTTCTAATTTTAATGACAAATTATTTGAATGCTAGAGCACATTAATTTGCAGGTTAAACTAAAACCTCCAATACGGAACAGTAGTGAACAATAACTCTACATACTCTTAGCAGAGACCAGTAACAGAATTTTCATAGCCAGTCTATCGAAGACTAACAGATTCATAAAAATAAAACACTGGTAAAGAAACACTAGGCAGGACAGAAACACACTGCCTGTAGTGTGGAAATGTTATCACTACAGTGAAGAATGACTATCTTATTCTTTCCATCTGCAGCCTAAAACTTCCTAATTGTACTTGATCAATCTCAAGGGAACTCTTTGCCATCAGCTTTTTCTTACCTCCTCAGTCTTCAAGCCATCACTGCTTAGAAAAAGGTACCAGAGGACAACAGGGAGTTAAAATACTGCACGGGCCTGCCAGGTTGCCAAGCTTATATTTGGATAGGGTGGGAGATGGGTAGAAGAGAACTTTTCTGAACATAGTTTACATTCTCCTAATTTCTTGATGAATACAGTTCAGAAAGTGGGCTTTTTACTGTTCAAAACATAAAGCCACCATTTGAAATAACTTGTAAACAGAAATAAAGATTTTTTTAATAAAGGTATTGCACTTACAGTTCTGGACTTGCTATCTAGAAATACATGCTAATTTATCAGAACATGCAGAGATAAATTTGAGGTAAAAGAATATGAACTACTCCAATCTATTATATTGTTTTGTTTGGGTTACCGATTCATAGAATTTGAAATTTAAACTTTTTTTTTCTCTGAAACAGAATGGAAACATGTTTAAGATTTGAAACCTTTGTGTTGGTCAGGATAATCATTTCCCCTAGCTCCTGGAAGCAAGACTGTTGCCCCTGAGAACACGGCTAAAAGCTCAGCTCATTAACAGTAGGCAGCCAGAGACACGTTCCAACTGCAGCGAGAAGAATCTCACATATTTGAGTTGGTGTGGCAGGCCCAGTCGTCCTGAATTTAAAATGAAGCCAATATAACATAAAACATTTATACTTGGTGTAGCCACTCCCTAATGACAGGAAATTCAGCTGTAGATGAATCAGGGCAGTTTGCTCAGTCTTACCTGCATCCCTTTCCTCACTTATTCCTTTCCTCTTTCCTGGAAGATTAAGAAGATTTAAGATCCTCATCAATCCCCATTTTGGTGTAACACACAGTCATCCTCACCTGCAACCATGTGCTGCTACAAAATCTCATGTGCTGAGGAGTCATTTCCTTAGCGCCTCTAGGCACACATAGAACATGGACAAAATATAGCTATTTTTGTAAAATGTGTTCTGTAAAATCTCTTTTTCATTTAGGTAACATGACTTTTTTAGAAGGCCGACCATTTAATAGAGCGTACGGGAGGAATGTTTGTACTTCTGGATTATGTAACCTGAAAGATGAAACTACTGAATAGTTCAAAGACAGGTCTGAAAATTTGATTTATGTTCCAACCTTAAACCAAATTAACTACATTTAGTTACAGTCTATAGCAAGTCAAGCAATGGAGAAGAGACTAGAATTCTTAGAGTGCAAAGAGCACAGAAGTGTGTCTAGAAAGAGAGCTCTTCGGCTTAGACTTCCTAAGAATCCAATTAACGTTACTAGAGAAATTAAAAGTGAAAATGAGCTTATTCTCAACAGATACAATGGAATATCTGTTTCGCTAGACTAAAAAATGGAAGGGTAAGGTGGAACTGCATTAAGAAAGATTTTAAAGTAATAAACACAGTAGTGTGTATCTGTAAACCAAATATTTAAAAACAAAAAAAAGAAAATTCAAGCTGACGATAATGCTCAAAAAATGCAGACATACTCTGTTATGGAACTGTCATAAGCTGCATGCAAATACCTTTACTGTGTGGAAATGCCACAAAATATCCAGAGATTTATGATAAATTTCTGTCATTTCTAGTTAGACTGATAGTGATGTAGCCTTGATCCCAGAGAAATACAGAAGATGGCCCTCACTTGAAAAAAGGGCAATAGAATAATTTTTGGGAAAGATCCTGCTCCAAATTATAAAAATCCTTATTTATAGCCAAAAGACCAGGACTTTCATAAAAAATACGATTTCAATAGCAAATCAAACCCTTGTTTCACTGTTGTAGGTGCAAAACTCAGCTTCAAGTATGGACTTGCAATGGTACATATACCATTGTATTTCCTTGAACATTCCTTCCTATTTTTTCCATCTTCAGATGCAGTCTGGAATATTCCCATTGGTTTATTTTCTACAGGATACAGGAAGGAAAGCAGAAAATAGCTGAGAGCACGGAAGAGCTTGTTTGATGTCAGACTGAATTAGCAATCATCGGGTCCTCATCTCACCCACCTTACAAACTCACTGTATTACACAGCTGGTTTGACCACCACATGCGTGCCTACTTATTTTTTGAAGATTGCAGCCGAGGAGGGTGATAATGAAGTATTTGCTGTGTTTCTGTGTAACAGCTAGATGAATATAGCTAGCCTAAGACAGACAACTTGCAAAGTTACACATTGCTGTTCCTCACGTAGTCACCTCTCCTGCTGCAACCTAAAGCAGTCTCTAAATAATACAAAGATGATTGACACAATCCTAATCACACACTCTCAGAGAGACCATTGAATCAGAGAAAAAGAGCAAGGCCAGATCCTGAGCAGAGAGAGAAAAGAGCAGAGTATGTTCTGCCTTGCGTGCCAACGCTGGCATGAAAAGAAAGTCTGTCACACCGGCATTTCTCACAGAAAACAAACAAATAACTCGGTCCTATCACCCTCTTCCCAGCAGATGGGAACTGTATGCAATACACAGTCATCATCCTTTTGTAAAAAAAAAAAAAAAAAGTTACGTGACAACGTGGATACTAAATGCACTCCCAGGACCACCCGACCAAACTTTTGAAATGACAAAATTTTCAGGGATATTCTTTCTACATTAAACACATACACATATTGCAAACATATTTCTTAAGCTCTCTCACTTTGGTGAAGAAAATACTGCTGAGCAAATGCAAAATCTAACTCATTGGGCTTTATAGAAAAACTATTTATTACTTTTATTTCATCACGCTTTTCCATTTAAAAGGAAGAGCTACTCTGGCATGTTTTAAGTCAAAAACTAGAAGGCATAAATTGGGTTTGTCAGGTTAGCAATAACAGGCAGCTGCAGAACAAAGCACAAGAGCAGAATCCTTCCTCCAGAAACAGCATCTGTTGTATACCTTCTGCTGCAAACCGTTGTGTCCCTTCACATTTCTGAAGGTCCATACTTCACAATGACAGTCTAAATTTAAATGACAAAATACAATGCGAGCACTTTCATGCCTTATTAATAGGGAGTGGTTTACAGTCCTGGGTGTTTTGAAGACATCCATTTAAAGCTTTGAAGTTTTCAAAATTTGCTGCAAAATCTCATATGGGGTATGCAAATATACCGCTCTTCCCTCAAGGCTGCTCCTTATGCTGACAGGAAGGCACCAATACTGCGACCAGCAGGGCTCAAAGGAAAACACAGTACCCAGAGAGATTAAAAACAAACGGGGAGAACAAAAAGCTACCACCTCCTGTAGCCTCATTTTTCAATGCAGAATTAGTAATTAGCACTCACCAAATCCTCAGTGGTTGGTATAATTTTGGTACTGGGAAATGTCCCAAATAACTCCATGTAGCGCAAGAGTTCAAGCTCATGCCAGAGAAGCCATTTTATGAGTTGATTATGTCATTAGAAAGGAAAAGAGCTAAACAAATTGACAGCCCCTTCCTCCACCTCCCTGTGACAGAAGACTTTTTATCACCTCTGCACTCAGCGAAGGTCTTACGGCTCTCCAGAAATGTCCAGATGGCCATATCTTTACCTCCAGAGAGAAAGAGCTGCCCTGAAAGTCTTCCTACTCTTGTATCTCCTCTCTACTATTAGCTGTAAATAACAGGAGCAAAGCACACTTCACCACTGCTTCCCACGCTAGCTGCGATTCCTTTACAGCGGCAGAGAGGAGGGAACCATCCTGCTTGGGAATACAGGATTTAAGAAATGCTGCATAATAATTGGTGCAATTCAAACAATTCTGTACAGTAAAGGTCAAAGGAAAGGCCTTTAGGCTAAGTTAAGCTCACTGATACAGAAACAATATGCAATTTTCACTCGACACTAAGTGTCAGGATGGGCATATTTACAGGAAGAGTAAATACACGAAGCAACAAGGGTAGAACAAAGAAAATGACAACCCAACAGATGTCAAAGAGCATGCTGTTTCTGCTATGGGCAAAGATAATATATCATGTAGGCCACAGAGCTACTGACAAAAGATATACCAGCACATGGATGATTAGATCATGCAATTTCATCTGTTATAGTCAAAAAATATGCATTTCTTCACAACTTTTAGGGAATGCCTATCATGAGGCATCAGGACCCTTCAGCTGTCACAACCCCTGCTCTGAAATCAATTGAGATTTCCCAAGAAACTACCCTGTATCAGCTCAGTGGCTTTTTATTATCAGAGTACTCTGACAAAAAGCTCTGTCAGAACTGACCGAGTGTTAGGTTTTTCAGTTCTTGTCCAGTGAAGTCTCAGCTATGTCATTAGATATGATAGCTGTCTGTTCTCGGCTACATGACGGTGGATGTCAGTAGCCAGATGGAGCTCTCTGGGAAGACCTTGGCTCATTTATTCCAGGCAGGAATCACACACCCTCTGCCCACTCATTCCTACTTAGATACAAATGTGTACAACCTCATACAGAGCTTGTAAATCTGGCATATGCTAGTTAATCAGAGCAAAAGTTCTACATTAAATCCTGCATTATTAGAAAGTTAGAGATGATTGATTACATTTAGATAAACCTGGATGTAAGTAAAGCTTCTTGCAGTGGCATTTTAATTAGCAATTGCACTGTGTAGTATCTGTGAGTCTTGCTTCTTGTAAAAATTCATTGGATACAAAAATGTAGGATACATATCTCACAAATTCACCCAGAATACAGACCACCATGGTACTTCTATCTCCATCTATCTGGGAGCACCATTAAAAAAAATTGGTTTTACCCTGAAACTCATCTTTACACATGGAATACACTCATCTTTAAATGCTATACAGTCCTCCCTACCTTATTTAACATATATGATAAGCACAGCTAATTAAACCACTTAATTTTGCCACTGCTAATAACATTCTAGTATGTAATTTTGATATTGGATTAACTAGGTTTATTTCCACATTAAAAAAAATAAATAAATAAAAATGACAAACAGGCTTTGAAGTTTGCAACTCAGTGAAGTTAAGGGGCTGGGTGAGACACCCAGGTCACACACATCTCACTGCGATAAGCTTAATGGGGGAGTTGCAGCTGGTACTGCTGGGTCTCTGAGAGTTTTTCAGCATTAGCAGAGTGTTCCTGCAGCGCTTCGGTGATATTTGGGCAACAGTGTTAACTCTGGCAAATTTATCGAGTTTCACTGAAACAAGCACATTAAGCTTGTCTCCTTAAAAATCTGTTGCCTGAGAACAGCAGCCCCTTTGCCCGTTCAAGATTAGCAACAAGAATATGAATGTTGATGTCAGAAGTTTGAGTAGCTGCTTTAGGATCTGTCAAAATATCTTGCTGGATGCCTGCTGAACATGCCCAAAAGTGATTTTCAGTCTTCAAACTATTATCATCCAACTAGCTTTTTTCAGAATCTGATATGGGGCAAATCCCTCAGTCAACCCCATTTATATGTGAAGTTACCACTTCAAAGTTTTGATACAGAGTCATTTGTAAAGGAAAAGGAACTTCTTTTCCTAGGGGTAAGATGTATGCTCTTCAACTATGGTTGAATGGATTTTCTATAACCTCAAGCCTTGAGTCAAGTGTATCAGTTTTCAGACCAAGGAAAAATTGTATTTAAGTAAAAGCAGATTATTATACTAAAACCAAAGAAAATTGAGTTTTAATTTTAAATCTTATATTTTCAGGAGGATATTGGGTAAAAGAATCTTCACATAAAACACAATTACACTTTCTTACAAAAATAATAAAATAGCTACTCGCAATTTCTACGTACATTAGTTACATTACAAGGATTAGCAGACTGTTGCATTGTCAGTTTTTCACATGAGTAAATCATTTAATTAGATTCTAGGACTTGATAATTTTCCATATAGGATTGAGGATATTTAATAAGACTTCAGTAAAACAATTCTGTGATACTCATTGCAATACTGTAATTGGAAGTAAAAGCATGTGCCTGTCTGGAAACTCAAAGCAGGAAATGTTAGATCTCAGATAAGGAACTTTGACAGTTTTGAAATTGAGCAAAACAGCACAAGGAGAAAGGAACGAGGAGAAGGAAATCGGCTGAGATATGGGGTGAGAAAAGCAACTTGGAAAGAACAACGCTAGAGAGATGTTCAGATAAACCAGGGGGTGGGCAAGGGCCTTCTCGTGTCTCTAAGTCGGAGGAACTGTCCTGTTATTTCTGAAGTGCACAGTGACGCTCTCCTGATACAAACGTGGGGTGCTCCGAGATAGCTGAGAGCTACATCCAGCTTGCCAGGATAATTGATTAGTCAGTTTATTTGTCTTCATCCAC
Source organism: Grus americana (assembly GCF_028858705.1). NCBI lineage: Eukaryota > Metazoa > Chordata > Aves > Gruiformes > Gruidae > Grus > Grus americana. The sequence goes on from NC_072866.1 coordinate 6,451,371, forward strand.
AGAGGCAGGGACCAGCTTGTGGTCAGAAGAATAATTCTGGTGGTGACAGCCTGTTCTTGGCCGCCTTTCACTTCCCCCCTCTGACATAATTAAACCTGGCCCCCTTCCCATCGTCCTACGATAGAGAAGCCGACACACAAGCTGCAGCTAGGGGCAGGCTCTCTCTACTGAAGTAACTCGCCTGGCCTGCTACCAAACAGGCTCTAAAGCAAAGGGGCAGCTACAAACAGATGCCTTAATTTTGGGGAGGCAGAAGCCTCCCTTCAGTCACTCTTTTTTTCCTCCTAGGAACCCCTCAAACACAGGGATGAGCAGGAAGGGATTTATCAGGGGAGAACTGTGCACAGACAACGTAAGCACCAGCCTACAGAGTCCTGTAGCCCAGCGCAGCAGGTGGAGCATGCACTGCTGCCATGCAAGATGCACAATCAGATACAACAAAACCTGCACCAAATCTTCCATCCTCTGATAGGGGAGTCACCTGAAGGTTAAAACAGGTTCAAGTTATTTCTTGGAAATAATGTCGGTTCATATATCCCACCTTACTTTGTTGCTGTTAGCTCATCTTTCAAAAACATCAAACCTATCTCCCCTTGTCCTTTGAATGGCCTCTTTAGAGAAGTTTCAAGGCACGCAATGTATGAAATTATTATACCATAAGCATTGTTGGCTGCCTCTCTAACAATTTTCTCCCTTTGGTGTCTCATACTAATATTGCCCATGTAGGATAATATTTTTCTAGAACATTATATATGATATGCAGGCTGTTGAAGAATTTTAAAACAGGGTAAGAAATTTTCATAATGGTTACTGAGCAAAAGATTCCCCCAAAGATTCAGATTGACACATTTAGATAGGATTAAGTTTATCCAGAGAATTCAATTTGCATCAAATGAACATCAAGAAGTACATAGCATAATCTAGGACTACTCTCTGTGTTTTTGCATGACTAGCATATTTACTGAGATGTCCCTCAGTAATTCCTATTTTGTCATTCTTATTCAACATCATGAAGAGTCTTGCAGTCTTACAAATTGGAGTTATAAGTTGATTTTATGGGATCCTAAAACTGTAAGAGAAAGAGTTCATAGATTTCAGCAGCAATTTAGATAATGCAGGATCATGCTTTATGAATTTAAAATAAAACTCTGTGAATGATGTCTCACATGGCATCAGTTCCTAAGATCCCCTGGGTTTAAAACATGGGACCACAGATAGCCTGCAAAACTCAGAGCCAAAACAATCACAGGCGGAGGTGGGAGTTTAAAAAAAAAACCAATAAAACTCGTCATAAAGTTTTCCTTTTAATACTCGCATATGTGTTTAACCCTGATATTAAGACATAGAGGTTTTTTAAAAAAGTGGGTAGCAGAACCTGGTCTCAGTAAATTCATTTTAAACAGGGAAGATCTAGAGAATCAGCCCCAAGCTATGTTTTGATTCTAGGTCACTGCACTCCATCTCTTTATAACATATCTAGGAAAATAATATTTATTTACTCTTCATAGCAACTTTTCCTTCTAGTCTATATAGAGGTTTATGGAGATCACTCACCTACCAGAAGAACACAAGTCAAAATTCTGATTTTTTTTTTTTTTTTTTTTTAAGGCAAACGTTATAGGGATTATCCTGCAATTCCACAGGAATTTCATAGTTTACAAAAAAAAAAAAAAATACTTTTACTCTCAAAATCTGTCACAGAATATAAAAACAAGCAAATAATAGGAAGGACTGGAGTTGTCAAGATATACAAATCCGTCTAAATTTAGGTAGTTAAGGCCCAAGTTTGAGGAGCTTTTTCAGTCATCTATTTTATTTTACTAAACTGTAGGAAGAAATGCAAGATGTGTTTCACAGAAATCTTATGAAATCCTTGTGGTGTATCTTCGCTGATATGTTGCTTTCCCTGTTTAAAATCCTTAGACCTACTCAGAATAAGGTAAAATTATCTTTTCTGAACTGTTGTGACAAACCTGCTGCAGCAGACTATCATCATTGACATCCGTGACGTTAATCTGTCTCCTTGTCATTAATAGGGTTCTTACCAAGTCTCGCCCGTCTCCTCTCACGTCTCTTACCCAGAGGTAATGCTCACCTTTTCCCATTCGCGATCGTTGTTCAGTACTATCACCACCAGCCTGGGGTGTGCTTGATAACCATCTGCTGTGAAGGACAAATCTTTACCTTCCCAAGTCACATTCATCATAAACCTAGAAGGCAAGGAAAAAAAAAGTACATTGAAAAATTAATAAACTGTCCAGCAGCTAACGAGCAAGCTCATTCAGTCATCAGAACCACTGATGAAATACATGCACCAAATCCTGGTCATGCTGTGAAAAGCCTGCGTTTGCAGTATGGGGAGTCTGAGCATTTCAAGGCAGTCCTCAGCAGAAGACAAAGCAAAATATTGTTTACATATGATTTTTAATGCAGACATCATTTTTAAAGCAGCTACAACATTATGCATGACCTGTATACTCCATGAATAATATTTCTGGCATTTTGAGGAACTCGCCAGTTTTTCAGGACTAGTCTACCTAGTTTTTCCATATCCTGATTAGCATGTATAGTTTTTAAATTCTAACTGTTGCTTTCCATTCATCATTGAACCATGTACCCTCTTTTCCAAAGCATTGTCCTTTTGTTGCTTCAGAAATGCTGGCAATCTGGCCATCTAACAAACTTGACTTTCCTTAAAAATAATTTTCTCTCAAAATTTTCCACAGACTTATAACATAAATTCATATTTATATTTGCTCCAATTCCACATAGCTTCAGTGTTTCTCAGAGAGAACAGATTGTTTCCACCGCTCCAGGGTCAGAAAGAGTGATGAGAAATTGCAGTTTTTATTTAAAGTGCAAATACAGGGAACTTACTGCCAAGAGACTGAACCACCACAGCACACAGGTCAAGCTCCCCAGACTGTGATATTGCAAAAATCTATCATTTTATACATTATTTGAAATTCCCTCACCGAAAAAAATCAGGCATGAAAGGGAAAAGAGTAAAAGGCTGGTATTGGCATTGGTGTTCTTTGGTCGTGTTGAAAAAAATCAAACTTCCAGCCTGTCAATGTGAGCCTGACAGGGCTATCCCGCGGGTGAGAGGTAAGTAAAGCTGCAATTCAAAATCTTGGAGATCCCATGGGACTTCCAGAAGGTAACATGCTCTCTAGCCCATATGCACGGTCTGAAGTTAATTGCATTGAATTGCACTGAATTCTCAGTGTATTGCGTTGAATGAAATTCAGTTCAAGCTTTCACCTAGATGCTCTCCTGGAATTCAACTCAACACCAATGTCGTTCCACCCCTCAGAGAGATGTCTGTGGAAGGGTGTCAAAGTTACTCTAACTATTCTTCATACATTGCTCTGTAATGTTTTACCCACAAGAAATTGATACTGTGGGTTTGTTTTGGTGGTTTTTGGGGGGAGGGAGGTGTTGGGTTTGGGGGTTTTTTGTAGCAGCAGTAGTGTTTTCTCCTGGTGAATCTGAAAGACAAAATTCTTCAGCTCCATATTCAAAAGGCAGCTTTGCATTGACATAGCTGCCTGAAAATCCCAATAGCAGAAGCAGACTAAATAAAAGTATATAGACCCAGAAAAAATAATGGCATTGTATTATAACAGTTAATAATTAAATGTGGACTGCCCTAAACAGCCATATTAACATCATTCAGCACCAGTTTGACAGCAATTTGTAAATTCACCCATCATAATAAATCATATTTTGTGACAGACTTTCGGCGTGAAAATTTTCCTCTTGGCAGAACTTTGCTTTGCAGTTGAACTAATTTCCCACATATTCCTTTTTTCATCCAGCACTGAAAGAGCTTACTTGGGAATAAAAAGCTGGTTTGCCCCCTTAAGAGAAAGTGGCAAACCACCAGACAGAATTTGCTTGTGCATACATGTAAGAAACCAGCACAACATTTGCTTACTGCTGAAAATCAAATTCTCTGTGACTCAAGGAATAAAATGCCCAGGAAGCCACTGCAAGGGGAAAACAAGGACATACTGTGAAAAGATGCACTACTTGTGTTCATAGTGCTGCACCCTCCCTCCCAGGTTCTCTCCCAATTCATACACATGAAATAACACCTTCCCCAATGAACACATCACTTTACGGGGCCAGGCAAAAATCACCTCATTTCAGTAAAACCAAAAGCCAAGCACTTTGTTTTCTCCTAAGGGCTGGACCACAAACATGCACGCTGTACCACATCAGGCTTTTGTGTCCAGTTGGGTTTTTAATTACATAGCCATTGGTGATTGGACTTGAGTCAAATCCTTCTTTTATACAGTTTGGTAGGATCGCTACCCTAGATTTCAAACACCACTCATCATATTTTGGGATTAATATGCAAATGCCCTAGCCTAGAAGCTAGTCAAGGGCCATCACGAGATGCAGTGCTGTAGCTGCAGTAACGTTCAAGTGTTCCAAAAAGAAAGTTGAACCACAAATCTAAACTGAAAAATTGAACTCAGTGTATAGTTTTAAACTGTGAGAATTTACCAGCCATTTAGTAATGAAACACAGTTTGCAAGTTAAAAAAAAGTCCCTAATCTGTACAAGGGTCTTAAAATCGTATTGTCTGAGTCATATACAAAGGTATCAGTGAGTGACGCAGACTGAGCTACCCCAGTTTCTCAAATTGCAGCAGTAGAAAAGAACTTCAAAGAGATTCTTGTTTTCCCAAGCACACTCTTCTCTAGAAAATTCATCAGCTGCCTGTGTTCTTCAGAAACCAATGCCTACAATCTACATTCCCTTTTGAATTGTCATTTTTCCTCCACAAAGGACAGAAGTTACTGGCCAAGATCCTAAACTGCTTGTCTCTATGAAAAACAACTGTATGCTTTTCTGTTCCTGGTTAGGAAGAGTGAGGGAAAAAGTATTTCTATTCTATGTTATTCTTATAGAGTTTTAAGCCCAAGATTAATTCTGTGCAAGATATCTTTGTCTTCTGAATTGGTCAAAATATATTTCTGAAATAGTTTTGGAATTGCATATTCCTGTTCTTGACTAAATGAGGTGCTTGATTATTTGAGCTTGCTACTTCAAGGGGGCAATTCAGCATACACATTAGATTAGTAGTTAATCTGCTTTCATACCTCATTAATGCTATAATCTTTGCAAAGACATGCTGGCAGGAGGCCTTGTGATGATATTATGACACTGAAGTCTTAATTAACTTTTGCAAGCTGAAGTTTGTGAGTAAGATTCTCCAGGTGATACATGTATGAAAAATGGGATTTTGAGGAGAAGTTAGGCTATTCTCATACTGAATCCAAAACAGGTTTTTATCATGCAATGAACCAAGTCTGTACTATACATTTCAAACATTTTTAAACATTTAAACAATTCTTTTTTCCTTGTCACCTTCCCCAACAAAACTGAAAAGAGAAGTGTTGAAACACCACAGCAGAACGCTATTGCCATTGTATTTACAGTAAGCCTTTGAAGCACCAAGGTTATAAACTGCTGTGTAGTTTAAGGTTTCCAACTTAATTTTTATAGACTCAGAAAGATCAAGTAAATCACATAAAGCTTCAGATTAATGCCAAACCTATGCAATATCTATCCAAGTCAAAATTCTGACTCTATCCAGAAAGACAGAACACATTTGAATAAGGTGGCTTTTCCTACCCTGTAAATATTCTATCACAACTTCATTGACTCTAACTGCCATTAACAAATGGGGGAAGACTTTGCCAAGAGGATCAGACCTCAATTTTCAGATGACCTCAGTTTTTAGAGGACCACTTGCTAGGGTACAGTATCGCTGAAACAGAAGTGCCTTTCTAGCCAGTTTTCTTAGAGAAGACATGGACCTTCTTTGCCCATAAGGTGTTTGGTAAGGATTCCTACACTGCATGAAAGCAGTTGAAACCCCAGCAAAGCCATGACCACTCCTGGAGCAGAATCTTTGAGACATTCTGCTTCTATGTTATACAACAGCAAACATGTTTGCAAGCTATAGGATTTCCTTTGATGTCCGTGGAGCAATGCAATAAATTAAACATTTTAAATTAATCGATCCCTTAAAAATCAATGCATACAATGTAGTTGTAATAATAATTATACATATGACCAAAAAAATGCTCTCTCCCAAACTAATACAGTAAAAAATTCACTCTTCTCCCCTCAAAACTGTTTGGTTTTGATGTTTTCTCCATTTTTCTCTATTTCATGTTTATTTTCTTTTCATCTGTCCACTGAAACACGAATGTGAAAGTGTCTGTGCTACAATCAAGTTGTGAAACTGAGCACAATTAGTTACAACAGCTGCTTTTCCTACAGAAAGGATCCTTTGGTTTCTCCCCTGCCAAGGTTTAAGCCTTCTTCTCCACTAACCTCTTTTCATAACACTACAGCATCTACCAGTAAATAAATTGCTAGTCTGGGGTGGAGGGGGAACATGTTGAATTTCCAGGGTTACCTTTAAAACCTTCACTCTGGTGAATATGAGCGTGCTCACAGCCGGTCAAAGCAGCAGGGGCACCCCAGGGCACCCGGGAGGGGTGGCAGGGCGCAGGTGGAGAGCCTGCCAGGGGGGCTGCAGAATGGAGGGGCTGCACACCGTACAGGAATGACACCTTTAGAAACCAAACAGGTCATGCAAACACCCTCAGCAAATGTCCCACGGTTTTAAAAGCAAGTTTAGAAACAGGAAGCGCAGACTGTCCCAGATGCCCTTTCTTCTGGTGGCTCTGATATTTGCTCCTTCCTTTTTTGTTTTATAATGATAATTTTATACAGATTCAGACTTTTAAAAGGAGAAATTCAGGACTCATTGGGCTCAGGAACAGAGCCAGCTCTGCAATAACAGGCTGGTTTATAATTAGTATGAAATCCACCTAGTATCCAGCTCCCAAACAGATCGCTGGCTGGGAAAAATATAATGGGTAGAGCAGAGGCATTAATGAAAACATATCACTCCTAAGCTACCTCCAAAGAAGAGAACTTAGTCACTAGACCTGGAAAATAAAGCACACGGTCTGATAGCTGCAGGGAGCAGAAAGCCTGCGGGACTCCTCACTGCCATGAGTTCAGACCCACGTTTCCTGTCCTCATCCTGCAGGCCAGATAATCAAACCTGATAAATTCCTCAGGTGCCATCACTGGGGACTATCATTTTTTATTTAGTGCTTTCTTCACCATGGGGCAGTGTTTCAAATCTGTGACAACCACAGGCAATGAAGAGAAACAGCGGAGACTTAGGGAAATACAGGTTTCATAAACAAAACTCTCCCCCTTCTCTCCCAAAGAAGGAATTTCCAAACTGAGATTTAAAGCAGATGAAATGCCTCACAACCATCATGTCATCTGGTGATATTTCTCTTTCCTCCAAACAGTATGAACCAACCTTTTTAATAATCTAGACAGCCTGTCTGGGCTTGGCATTCATCCAGCATCATACCTAAAAAAGCAGAAGTGAATCCAAATTTTGCCTTTTCTTTATCTTGTTGAGGCTCTGAACTGCTGAACTTCCTTATTATGATTCTTCTGTAAAATTTGAAAGATATTTATCAATAGAAACCCCAAGAAAAATGATTTATCATTAAGAAACAGATTTCATAAAAATATCTATAAAATTAAATCAAGAAACGCTGAATGTAGAATATATAATGTGTGGTCTGAAGTACATATAGAAATAGGTCTGAAATAGATCACTATTAAACAAGGTACCAATGCATTTTTCAAACAGTGAAGCTTTTTTTAAAGACGATTTTATATCTTAAGCTATGTAGGATTTTTTTTTTTTCCTAAATTCAAATCCTTTGCAGTGATGCCAAGAGTCTCTTCTTCCTCTTCGTGCCTCCTCCTCCACTTCCCCCAGCCCTCACTCTCCTGAATATAACTCTGCGACGATACCCTGCTTTGGAGCTGTATCTCCCTAGGCCTTGAGCCAGCATGGATGAATAAAATTTTGGGAACAATATGCTCAGTGACTGTGAAAAAGGGATGGCATGCCAACTACTTGTACCTCCTGCCTGCTGCTCCTTAAAGCATTAGTTGCCACTAGGTCTGGAAAAGTCATTTTGCCCCAGTTCTGCCAGACAAGCGATGAAACACTTGGGGACCCCTTCTGAAAAGGGGGCAAGGGGAGGGAGCAAAATTAGAAAGGGCCCAGCTGCCTGGGAGGGTGCCGCTGACTACCATAACTCATAAAGCACCAGAAGGTTTAGTGAGTTAATGTTGTTATTATTAGCAATAACATTTCACAAAAAGCACTAATCTGGTTACATTTTGCTCCACCAGCTCAGAAACAAACCAAACTCTTCCCCATGAAGCCACCTGGTTTCCTGCAAGGGGACGGTGTCTGCAGCAGCTCCGTCTCCAAGAGCCTTCACTTACATTTTGAATTTCAAGGCCTGGTTTCAGCCCTGAAGGCTGGCTCTGCTCAACTCCAGAACAGAGCCCATGCTCGTTCTCTTGTTTTAATTTTGTCTTAATTATCACAGAAAGAGGAAAATGTTCTAAAAGTCCCTAATCTGGTAACTGTTTGGTACCTTCTGCTTCCTGAACTGACCTAACCTGGGAGAAAATTCTGATACAGATTTTCTATAATTTCTTGAATCACTTCATCAGTAAAACAGCACCACGTCAGAATGGCTTGGGTGGAGTGTTTTCCTCCACAACCCCTCTTTTGTTGGTGGTGAAGATTAGTTTTACTTTCAGAGGAACATGACAACAGTTTAATCAATTCAGTTCCTGCTGTTTAATGCAACTATCTGGAAAATGCCCTCATACTATAGAAGAGGGCAATTACTGCACATGAATTAAAAGAGGTGCAAATACCTAGTTGTTACTGTTTAAAAGCTGCTCGTCAGCAGTAAGTCAGACTGTGTATCCCTATGTACCAATCCAATTGCTACACCACTCTACTACTGGGTTTCCTGATCAGAAAGCATTCCCACACAAACTAGCGAGGCTAAGAGATCCTGCCACTGACAATTTTTTTTTCTCATTTTGAGTATCTTTTCTCATTCATTTTTCCATGTTGACAACAATAATTTCTTACAATCCAGAACATCTGAAATTAGTTGTTAACATTAAATCTAGGACTGGCAGCTTGGTCCTCATATGGAGATGCTTGCCTAAATATGCTGTCCTCGCTGGAAATCTGCTGCTCCCTGTATCCCTGTGGCCTCAGTGCTCCACGAAGGCTTGCAGCTTTCATGCCTTCAGCCATTTAAGTGCATCATCCTCGTTTGGATTTGTTTCCACAGAGCAGCCTTCACAGTAGTGAAGGAGTAGAATAAGCAAATCTAGCAGCAGCAGCATCAAAATATTGAAGTTGATGGATGAATATTAGGACTCGAGCAACTGAAGACGACGCTGTCTGTAGCCATGCTGTAAGCCAACAGCAGCACAACAGCAAGGACAAGCAAATGAACCACGTGGTAGGCCACGGAAAGACAGCAACATTGGGTAGCACATTTCAAAACACCGTTCCCACCGCGTCTCCAAGTTTTTAAAGTAGGGTGACTCAGGGCAGGATCAACTAATGTGTTTGTACCTGGCCCTTTGGACTTCACGTTGCTCCTGCTCCCTGGCTTGATGATGACGAATAAAGGAAACCATGCTTGGGAAGGGTATGGAACAACAGCCTGCCCAGAGCAGTTTGGACAGCTTTCTAACCCTACACCTTCACTACCGAACATAAGATGAGTCTCTAAATCCTGCATCTTATTTGGTTGTATTTGGAAACTGAATGTAACTAAATGTAAACACCATGTGGTAAATACCTGACCACCTATGGACAGACACATCTTTTTGCTGTTCAGGATAATGACAATAGAGCAACAGCTTTGTCATCCCCATCCATCCCCGCACAGATCAGAGTGGTTGGAAATGTTGTTGTGAGATGTATCTCCCAGGGTTATGACTTTTATACACGAGTACTCTTCTAGACAAAGAAGCATTTCTATTCACAAAGCAGCAGCATTTTCCATGACGACTGGCAGGGTTATTTTGTTTTGCTGTTTGTTTGCTTACATGTTTTCCTTTTTTGAGAGAGAGTGAGCATTTGTTCAACTGACATTGCATTAATGAGCTGCTAATTCTATCCTGCTGTGCTAGTGCCAGTATTGCACACAAAGGTATTTTTCTGTCTTGGAAGAATCTGGGTCTTACACAGATGGGAGAAGATGATCTGAATCAATACATATATATATATATATATATGTATGTTTTTTAATGCATTGAAAATGATCGCTGTATTTTATTTTAAATCCTTTATTCATAGGGAAAAACTAGTTTTCCCATGTGTATCAGAAATGAACATTGATCAAATCATTCCAAAAACTAAAGCAAACCTGATTTTTTCTGGGTCTAGAAAGCAAATAAAAGCATCTTAAAATTGCAGTGACGGGGAAGGATAAATTGTGTGCTTCAAAACATATATATCTTCAAACCAATTTAATACTCGAAGAATTTGAGAAAGAGGGGGGAGGAGCTTTCACTTTATGGCTTTCTTTACATAGAATTTCTTCATAAATGGCGATAAAAATCGCTATCTACATCACACATAAAGCATTACCAACCTCCATTTACAAGCAAATTAGCTATTATGGCATAGCCTTAGAATACTATACTGGCTTTAAAGCTGAATTAGACTGTCATTATAATAGATGGAATCTAAAAATCCTCTTTTTTTTTTGCTCCATTCTTGAGCTTGGTTTTGCTCAAGCGTCACCTTACAGAACCTCTATCCAGCTTTCCACTGAGTTCTCTGCTCCTGAGCTCACAAGCAGGGTCCCTTCCTGCAACCCTACTTCTCCAGCATTGATTTCCAGCACAAACAGGGAGGCACAGTACAGCAGATCCCAGGTCCTTAGACTGCTTACAATTACTTCAGCCCTTTTCATTGTGAGGATGCTCCAAAATCCTTTGTTTGTTAGCATCATATACATTTATTCTGTAGTTTAAAATACAAAGCTGTGCTATCTGTGACCTGAAACTATGAAGATTACATTTCAGAATAAAACCCCAATTCAGGCATTGATTTGTCCTGTGAGGAAGAAATCCACAATTGAGAGATGAGGATAAGAAACTACAATGAATTTACATAATTCACCTTCACATGGACAGACTGGTCAGCTCCCAGAGATTACTTAGCGCTGCTAAATGCTTGTATATACTTGCTTTTCTTGCAGATTATATGTGACAAGAATAGTCTTGGGGAGTTATTACATAAGAAGAACTATTTAAAGTTTATTCATTTTAGTGTAATTCTGGCATTTCTAAATTAAAAACAGCCTGCTTCTTGTTCTTATGGTGTTGGAAAAGCTCAAAGAATCTCCAGTACGGAAAATATATTCTCACTTCATAGCTCAGTGTTTTGCATGGGAAGTGACTTTATTAACCACAGTGCACTATATTACCACTTCTCCTATTAATAATTTCTATGTGCATCATGCACTGCACACTCAGAATCTCCTGGTGAAGTCTAATCTCACTGCCCTAATACTCACAAGCCCTATTCTCAGAGTCATACAGATTTAATGAGAAAAAAATGATTGAGAAAGACAGCTTATGCTGAATACTGAATACCTAACTCAAGTCTACACTAGTGTATTACCAAAACAGTGGGGTAGGTGTCTTTTTCAAAACAGGTTCAAGTTTTTGCGGCCCATCCAACCGAACCACAGTATTTTAAACACCGACACTTCTGTCGACAGAATACAATATAACTTCACAGAAACTGGTGTTCAAATATTACTAGTGAACTTCTTTGTTTGTGCAGATCCCACAGTTAACTTGGTTAATGGAATGCCATTAGCTCTCACTTATCTGGCACTGTGAGCACATGCATTGAGAACCATGTGAGGCTCATACTGGGTGCAGGTAGGACAAGTCATCCCAGCAGTGCCTTCCAGCTGCTCCACCCTGACACAAGTGACCGTGCAAGGGCTTTCCTGGAGCCGCGCTAGACCAGAGAGCCACCCCAGTGCTACCTCCTCTCACTCCCCAGGGGCAAGTGGGGCAGCAGGAAAAGAATCACAGATTTTCTGCAACACCTCTGATAAATTTGTATAGCTGCCTAGCTAATTTAATACTTCTATAATTTCCAGGGACACCTCTTCAATGCTGCACATCTCTTATCTTCTAAAATATTACCAGGTTCCTTCAGATGCAAGTGATTCAGGCACAGCCTCCAGAGCATTTTGGCAATTTTACCTCATAGTTAAAGTACACAGTGGCATGATTGTATTAACTCAGCTTCATACCCCCTAAGACCAATTTCTGTCATCTTCCACATCAAATCCAGAGCAGTATTTATTCTCCACAGCACATAACATCATTTCCATGCACATAGTTATCAGTGCAGCAAGTCCTATTGCACGTTCCCTTGGAACATTTGAAAATCATAGCTTAAAAAGGTCATGATGGGATTAACAGAAAACAATATTCTCCTTCAAGAAACATAATGGCAGTAGAATGGAAAATTACCAAAGTTACGAAGGGAAAAAAACTCAAACCGGTAAGACTTACTTGTGCAAGGTGTGAGATGGCCGGTCATTTTTCTCCGGTTGTCCATAGCAGCTAGTTTTTGCTTCAGGAATGAAGGAGTATTTTTCCAGCATGGCTGATGCAGCAGTGGCAATAATCCCAAGGCCATCCCGTACCCGAGCTTCTAAACTGTAGTCCCATTCATCATAAGATGCTGAAATGAGTCCTGAAGGAAACTCCTTGGGAGTGATTTCTGTGTTACCACTAACCAGGCTGGGAACTATCCAAAAGAAATCATAGCCAGTAAGGCCCAGGGAACGAGCCTCATCCAGTATGTAGACAGCTTCATCCTTGGAACAATAAAGCAGGATGACAGATGAATGAATTTTCTTCAGCTGAATTTGGGTCTTGGCATCTCCAAAGGCGGTATCAAGTACGATGACATTCTGCATGTCCCAGCCCACAAAACTATTTTCCACTGTGGTCTTAATGACATTGATGAAGTCTCGATATCCAGGAAAGGTGGTGGTCACCAGAGAAAACACGTGCCAGTCATAATCCTGCATGATCTTCAGCATGACGATGGCTTCTTGCTGGATGGAAGCCCCAAACTGGAAGAACGTGGACATCACATCCTAGAATATCAAACACAGTGAAAGATCATTACTTTTGTACAAGTCTGAAAGGAATAGAACCTCTAATCCTTCTGCTCGCTTTGGTCCACCATCATTACCAAACTTTCATAGCATTCAAATAACTTTCTGTGCCTTATCATATTCATCTCATTAATAAGCAACACTGATCATAAGTAAGTAGAACAGCTAATTAAAATATTTGCCAAAATGTGACAAACAGATATTTGCGTAGGAAATTTCTGAGTGCTTGATCACTTGAAGACAACTACTCAAATCAGTACTTACTGAAGAAGCTCCCTAGAGACAGCCACCCACTGTTAAACAACTCATCTCCAGCAGGTAGCTTTAGAATCATCAAACTTATTAGGAATGTGACCCAATAAATTAATATCAATTTTTAGTTACAATGGAAATAAGTTGTAATGCACATGCTGTATACATATGAAGGAGCTCTGTACTTCCAGACCTAATGTCTGAGGGATACTTCATTTCCACAGGTTCATTTGACTTGGTACAAGCCGTCAGTCTCTGCAGAAGTAGATTTATCGTCCCCAGGTACAGAGTTCGCTCCTGTTCATGGCCTCACTGGTGATCATGCTCCATTCAGAGCACATGGCCCATTGATGCCTGCTGTAGAATTAACAGAATGGGACTCCGGGGACAACCAGCAAGCTGCCGGTGTCCTCATTAAAGGACTTAACTGGAAGTAAATTCAAACAACGGACACAAAGTCTGTAACTGGTAGCTGCATTGCCTGACACAGCTGTGCTGTCAATTTGCTACAAGACTTGTTTCTAATATTTGTCTTAGACTTTTACAGTATTCATAACGTTTTATACAGCAAAAGGGCAGGTGCTTCTTATTTTAACAACATCTATCATAAATAGGCAAGCAATAGTATATTTTGTCAGCACTAAATTTACGAACATTTTCATTGGTCTATTTTTGCCAAGTTACTGTAAGATCTAAATTTATTTTTTAATTTTACATTCTAGATTTATATACAACATAATTATTACAGTACCAAAATGATATACAGTAAGCTATATAATTCTTTGTTTTCATTTTACTTCAGTATCTATTCTGACCAGTAGAAGCAACTTATGTGCATCATTTTCAGATACAGAAAGCATGGACTCCTGCTGAAATAAAAGCTTATGATGTAAAAATAAAATATTAACCATGCAAGATTTCTTATATAGCCTTTGTAGGAAAGAGACACACGGTGCTTTTAATTTAAAGAGTTTTATGAATGCAGTTGTGAACTACTATCCTATTTTACACCTGCAGGGAACAGAAACAGATTAATTGACTTAGGTTTTATGGCAAGGTGGTGTTAAACATACAATTATTAGTGAGAACGGTAACTCAGCTCTACAAGTTCTGTATTTCATCTACAGAAATCTATTCAGAGCAAACTGAGTGTCTACATTTTTTTTAATGGAAGATGAGGAGTGTTATTACTCTAAGTGTTACGAACCCGACATCAGGATTTTCTATAGCTTGACAGCAATACAAGTCTTAAGACTGGCATCAGACCGTTGAAGACTGATATCAAAGGTACAAAATAGACACCACTGGTGGTAACGGTATCATCTGCCATGGCTTCTTTGATACCTCAGGGACAGCATTCTGAATGCCAGTGCCAAATCTGCAGTGGTTTGGGGTTAATTACAGATGTTATAAAAAATATTTGTGAGAAGAATTGAATTAGCAAAAGCAAGATTTGATTGCTGAATGCTTCTAGGAGCTATTTCCCTGCACTGTATATTTAAAAATAAACACACAAACAAGCTTTTCATCTGGAGACTTAAGGCTAGAGAAACCCAGCACACAGAAAATCTGCTCAGAGTCAGCATTTAATGGTTTGGTTACTGATTTACTATTACAAAGTAAATTAGATATCTAGAGACAATGCCATGAATCCAAGTTTGCTGTTGCTTCCTAATTGAACATAAAAAAAAATATTGTAATGCAAAGAAGTCAATCGTTTCAGTTTTCTTCTCCAGCTCTTATCTTATCCTGGCTTTTACTTGTGATTATGCTAAATAACAGTAAAAATAAATACAATAATTTACAGTAAATTAAATAGAGTGAAAGGATATGATGGAAACACTCTACCCCATTTCTATAAATGGTTTATGGCTACTAATGTAGTAGAATAATTCTTTCATACACCTTGGTCCTTCGTGCTCACAGGAACTTCTGCAATAAGGCAAGTAAAGATGAAGTCTTTGAGGGCAAGAAACGATGTACACGGACATTTCCAAGTGTGACCTTTCTAACCAGTAAATACAGATTTTTAAGCTGGAGCAGTCCTTGTCACCTTCCCTGGCCGTGAACAATGGTCTTGTGCACAGCAGCCTGTGCCACCATTACAGAAGTCTGACAACACAAGCCAAGTACTAAAAATAAATCCTTTCCTTTTGTAAACATTTTGTTAGAAAAATAGTTTATACAAGGAATTTTGATTAAACGTTTTTGTAAAGTTCACACCCATATTATATGAATCCTTTTCACAAAATTATGAATGTGAACTTTAGTCAAAACCAGACAATGAATATCAATTTGTGATCAGAAGGATGAAAAAAATTGTAATTATATGGTGAAAACGACTTTGGGTTCAGGAAAAGTGGAGATACAAATATCACAAGATTCTCATTTGAAGAAATTCTGTGTAGCTCCACTGATTTCATGTGATGCTTTTATAGAGCTGAAGATCTGACTGTAAGTGTTTACAAAGAATCTGAAACAGATGGAAGATTACAAGCCAATTGCAGCCTTAGGAACTTCACCAGATATTTCAATGCCTATAGGGACAATATTCAAGGACATGTTATCCATTAAGTTGGGGGGCAGGGGGGAGAAAATTTAGTGAAGAAACAGCAAATAAATAAACTATAAGGGATTCAACTACTGTATCCTTAAACATCTACAGAACTATTCATGTTGGAGTTTTTAGAGTTTCACATTCTTCCTTTGTTTTATACAGACTTAGTATTTCATAACATATATAGACTTTAAATTCTACTTTTCTATAATCAAAAGCAAACTAAAATAACGCTTGTAAAGCACCAAAATTAATCAGTTATTTTCATTGAACTGTCATCTTGTCATCTATCAAGCCATCCGTCTAAGTCATTGTAATATCAGAGGTGCTTTAAATGCACATCAGAAATACATTCTTATTCTTTCCTTGTGGCCCCATCTGTTGATATTGTTGGTGGAGGATGCAAGGAAACTGTACCACTTATCCAATACAAGAAACTTTTATACAAAGGAATTCCATAGATAAATCTCAAAGCATGAAACTGCCAACATGTTATACTGAAATGAGCAAATGTTTTCTTAGAAGTAGTTGCGGAAATGATTAATAATGCTTTATTTGATTTTTCTGTCCTAGCTTCTTAGCTGGATTCTACCTCAGCCATGTAAACAAACAACAGTGATGAAAAGAGAAGGAAAAGGACAAATGAAAACTTTTTGTTTCATACTGTCTTGCAGATGAACATATAGTTTATAGCAAAACATCTCCCCATATGTTTCACACCAGAAGGAAGTAATCCTTCAGTTGCTTCTTGTTTAATGTTATTCTTGAATTTTGTGTACAATGTAAAATTCTGTCATTACAGGAGAAGGGCACTTCAGCGTTCCCATGCTTGTGCACAAAACAGAGAACCTCTCTGGTGCTGTCATTTCACAGATTAATATATTAGAGTAAGTTGCTTTTTAATTAGTGTACTGAGTCTATAAATCTGTCACTGTTGTCAGAATTGCACATTTCACTTCCCCAATTCCAACAAATTACAGGAATATTTCTCTCGAAACCTCATCCTCAGCTATTTTCATGACATCTTAGTTTCCTAGTTCCAGCTTTTCCATGAGATCAGCAGGGCATATTCACAGCTGCTGTAACAGCTGAGGTAAGCCCTGAACAGTAGTTTATGCCTACTAGGGAAAAAGCTGCGATAGTTGGTTAGTTAAAGAAAGAAACATTTGTTATCTAAAATAGCGTACCTTTTGTTAAATGAAAATGAAACGCTAAACCAGAACAAAATAGAGGTCAACATAAGACCAAATTGATTTTCCACTTGGCAGACTTGTCAAGGACAGTTGTTTCGCTGGTAAGACAATATTATGACAGGAAGCAAAAAACAATATGAAATATAATTTAAAAAGCAATCCAGAGGATGATTTTATTCAGCTAGAAACAAGACTATTATGACAGGGCTACAAGTAGGACTTTAAAGTTATCTTAATTACTTCATTCTTACTCACTCTGTATCTTCCACAGAGATCCAGCTAAAATTATTTTTCTCCCATTTTACACCACTGTAATATTCCATATTTATAATAGATTTAAGGCATGTGGTGCTAGGTCTGCATATACAGTGCAAGCTGTTTCCTGTTTAATGAATTATAGTAGTTATTTGGCATTTTTATGAAGACTGGAAAAACTGAGAGCCAGAGATTAGTCATGAATTTAAGCTGAATAATTTAGCATCACATCAATAACATACAGAAGGAAATTATTTGTACCAACCTCAAATGTAGGTAAATAAAGAATCTTGCAGTGTGTTAACTTCATACTATTGTTGTTGGATTACTTGAAACGATGTAATTATCCCCAGGTAAACCTGAAGTGAATTGTGTTTAGCTGTCATAAATATCTAGGTTTCAGCCATACAGTCTTCCTTTGTGCTATTATACAGACCCATGCAAAACTTTCAGTAAATGCAAACACTGAAGTGAAGGAGCTGAAAGGAAAACCTTTCCTCCCAAGGTACCCTGCATATTTCTAAACTCTTAAGTTATTAAATTCCTGCCTCTATTCATTAACAGTATAGAACGTGCAATTCCCAACACAAACATCTCACTGAGGTGCCCAGGGAGAAAACTCCCCCATTATCACCATGGGAGCAATTTGGGGGAAATTATACAAAATTATGTACTTTCAGGCAAAGCAGAGCAACATGTGAGGGTGGAAATAATTTACTAATTATTATAAACAGCAGAAAAGATTTGCTTCCCAAGGACCCATCACCACTCTGGCCTCACACGTGGCAAAAACATGCACGACCCCTGCCCGCAGGTTTCTCTGCTGATACCAACCTCTCCTTTGGGAACTGCGCTCCTGCCCTCCCAGGCGGGCTACAGAGCCACCCGGGCCCCAGGCATCCCCTGCCAACCACCAATGCCCCGCATGGGACCCCCCCAGCTGCCATCATCCTGAGTCAAGCTCAGCTGCAGCGAGGTCCATGCCCAGCACCAGTAGACACTGACTTGCTCCTCACACTTGGCCTGGGGCCTGACTCGACCCAGGGCCCTTGTCCAGCAATGCCCGGACCCCCGTGCCAGCGCTCCTGAGGCACAGGCTGAGCTGTGCGGGAGGGAGGGGGCAGCAGGGCAGGGGCTCTGTGGATGAGGGTGCGTGGGCTCCTGCAGCCCCACGTGATAGATTTTGCGCTGCCCATGTAGGCCTGGGAATGTGTTTCACTGGTCGTCACTGAGAAGACCAAGGTTTTCTAGCAGAGCTAGAAAAAGGATGGAAATTTTCTTACTATGTATTTAAACTGGTACAACTGCAGACCCACAAAATGTATAAAGGTCAACTAAAAGGACAAACTGAGGCCTTACTTTTTATTTTAAAAGTTTGCTCTGGGAGAGGAACACTCAAGTTAGGAAAGGGCAGTAGCAATCAAGGGAGTACATTATGGCTTTCCAACATCTGACATGTCCTCTTTTATTATTTCAAGGAATAAATATCAGAGAAACATGATTTTGAAAGGTTAGCACTGGCTTAATCAAGCATGTTCTTTCCCATTTCCAGAGGGAGCCTGCAGGGATTCATTTTTGCAAAGGCTTCTGTATTTTCAGGCCATGGTTTTATCCTAAGAATTTTGCTAGATAACAAATGGCAGGAGATGGGTTTGGTTTTTGTTTTTCTTTAATATACCCATTTACTTTTAGACTACCTGCTTGGCTTATCTGGGCCTCCTATAAGAGTTGAAATTTGTCACAATTTTTTCTATACCAGAATAGCAAATAAACAAATACAAAGGAACGAGAACAGGGTTTCTACAGATCACTGCAGAGCCCACTGGGTTTTGATCTTTACATTCCTCAAATAATACAGTGTCATGTCTAATGAATCACAGTAACTCAACATGCCACCACAGTGAAACAACATAACTTAATTATGGAAGACAACTAGTGTAGCACAGAGCTCATGAACCATTCCCTGGGCTGGAGCGCATCATCTGGGTTTTCAACAAATCTGGGTTTCCATTTACAGATTGTTCAAACATTGGAAATTGCGGTGTCTCAGTCTGAGCTCCCGTTCAACCAGGACAGGCAAGTGAAAAATGCTTTCAAAGGCTGAAATGACGCCAACAAGCCTGTGATTGAACTTGACAAAATCCTGAAAAGATTCGTGCGAACCAGCAGGGATTTTTTTTTGTGGTCATTTGATGAAAGGCTTATTCACAAGATGCCTCCTTTCTAGATTAATTTCAGCTTCTACTGTTACAGAAATGTCTTATGCTGTGACTATTTCAATGAGGAAGGGCAAAATTGTGATTCTACAAAAAGGCAGCCTGGAGCTGGCTGTACCATAGCTATTTGGATGAGTAACAGCTATTTGTACAGCTTTTGGGGTGAAAGAGAATCCCAATATGTGAGAAGTAGTAGAGTGCTGCTGGCTGCAAGGAAGATAAGGGAGAATAAAGAGTATTTTTGGACAAATTATATTTGCTTTGTATATTTAAATATTTCTTGAATATAAACCAGTCACTCTTTAACCCATACAGGATCATGTGGTGCTGTACACCAGTGTAACGTGATAGCATTATCCTAAAATATTTTTCCTTTATGGAGAAGACGAGATTTGTACAAAAAGTTTCTCATTTCCTCTAAGTATTTCACCACGAAAATAAATATTGAAAACTGTGTGTGACCTAACATATCAATTAGTTTAAAAGGACAGATTTTATACCATAGCTTATAGCTGATTATCATTTCTCTTACTTATGCTCCTTGTCATGAATACAGATAAATGTTTTACCATTGTTTAAATTTAAGTGTCTGAATTTCTCATGGTTTTTGCAAGCAGCGTCCTTCTGCTTTATTCATGTAATTGATCAGCACTAAACTGATGCAAGTAAATAGTCTCTTGAAGAGTCCAAAAAGACCTCATTTTCCATGGGAAAATTACTTTAAATTAGCCATGCAGAACATCTTTCACCTCAAGGAACATCTGAGTTCACACGGAGAGCTCTTGAGTCTGTCCTTTTGGTGAAAACTCTTCAAACAGTTCTTATGAATGATTGGAGAGCAATCAGGAAGGGTAATGACTTTTCAAAGACAGAGAAGGCAATTTCTGTGAAGATACTCCAACAATACTGGTGAAAGTAACTGTTTTTCTACTGTAGGGAACCATTCGTCTGCCAACAATTCACATTTGATACATCATAAAGTTGTGACAGCATTAGAAGAAAATGGGGTCCTGTTCCTGTTTTCCCCACAGCACGATGAGAAAGTTTAGAATTGATGATGATCTATTCTGTACAGTTTACCTACCTGAATGAGAAAAATAAACAATGAAATGATGCTATAAAATAAGGTAGAAAGAAACCCAAACCATGATTTTATTGCAAAACTTTCAAAATTTACTCATTGGAAGGAGGAAAGCCTAGACTTATTTTCAGAAGAAAAAAGTAATTTTTCAGAGTCATAGAAAACTTTTCACCAAGTAACAGAAACAAAAAGCATTAAGAACCTATCAGTGAGCTTCTGAATTAGCCTGTTGAAAGGCCAAGACTCAGGAAATCCATCAGGGATAGACACAGACGTCCAAGGAAAGGAAAAGTCGAGATAACATTCTTCTCCTAGTACTGGTACTTCATTGGAACTCACATAATTTACCTCTAGAAATAAAATACTACAAAGACATAGGATGAATGAAGGATACCAGCCAAATGAGCCAGACAGCTAGGTTTCTAGGAAATAAATAAAAATCTTGGTATATAGACTATCCATCCCCACTATCCCGTGGTCTCATATTTGCACTGGGGCATTATTTACCAGTGTTCACATTGTTTCATATCAGTATTGAGATACTACATATTTTACTACCAAAACAACATGCTGGGCTAAGTGGAATTTCTCACCTTCCTCAAGTTTCAGCCTGTGACTATAGAGACTTGTCTAACAAATCAATTAGTTCATTTACTTTGAACCACTTCTGCTCCCATAAGGCCATCAGTGATGAGCTTCTCTTGATTCATAGGCAATTTGAGGAACATCAATGGATATAAAACCAAAGCATTTAGTTTACAGTTAGTTATATTATTTCTTGGAGCAGACAGCTAGTTCTAATCATAAATCTTGAAAACAATCCTGCTGTTAAGAGCCATGCTTAACTGAAAACAACCTTGTATACAGGATTTAAGTGTCTGGTTTCAAATGAGATCCTGGTAGCCAGGTTTCGGTACAGGCAGATGGATCTCTGACACAAAGCAAGATTCTAAAATTTCCAAGGAACTCCAAAAAGAGAAACAAATGAAAAAGCAGTGTTTTATCCTCCTCTTTCAATAAAAAGTGAAGCATGCTAATCTGTATTTTTTAAATTTTCAGTAAATAAAATTTCACTCTACTAGTTTAGTCTTACAGATTTTACTGCCCCAAAGGGTTATGTCATTAGTCTTTAAAAACTGCAATGACCACATTTTGTCTGATTAACAGCTTTTTTTTTTTACAGCATCAGATTTTTTTTTCCAAAATCAGCTACCCAAATTGATTTTGCTTTACCACAGCCTTAAGTTTAAACATGCACACAAATTACTGTGAACCATACACAGAATATGCTAGAATCCAATTTACTTGACATCTTTTTGGGTATCTGCTAAATTAAAATATGTAGATATGGCAATATTTTTTCAGTTTAATGGTAATATTTTAGCTAAGCAAAATTTCATGTGTTTACATTGCTATTGCTGTGGAATCAAAAAACATAAGTTGTTTGAATAGCTTATGGAAATTTTCAAAAAATCAATGCTATGCAATAATTCATCCCTGGGACAAATTTTAATTCCAGCTTTTTATTATCTAACACACTAACCATTTCACTCAACTATAAGATGACATCAGAGTAATTTAGAAATGTATCATATACCCCGCAACCTATAGGAAAAGTGGTTCTGAAAAAGGATTTTAAATGGTTGAGGACACGTATGATTCTCTGTTCAAATTTTCTATCTTATCTAGTACAAATTTCGTACAAGAAAATCTTGCAATAACAAACTGCTTACAGCTCATGCATCAACAAAATTTGCGAAAGCATTTCCATAAAGTTTTTACCATTAGGAACTTTAAAACCAACGCCATCCGAACTTACTAATCCTATAAACAGGATCAAAACCTTACTTACACACAATAACATTTAAATATGCTATGGCTAAGAATCAAGCATTAAATCCAGGATCAGTATCAATTTATCATTTAATGGCAGCTGATTACTTATAGCATGTACCGCATGTATGCATTAATGCCATACACCATGTAGAAAGATATGCATAATTAAATATCATTAAAAATGCCTTAAGACATCATCTCCTTATCTGAAAACATTTGGTCTCAATTGAATGCTAAAATACTTCTCACTTGTGTTGGGATGAGAAGCCAGAAAACCATTAACTAAGTAATTTCCATACATCTACACTTAACAAGTAAAAATGAAGGCAACAAACAACCTCCCCCTCCACCCCCTTTCACCAAATGGCGAGTATAAGATATTAAGCAAATAAAAGAAATATAAAGCCAATTTAATTTTTTACTGTGTGCTTTTCCTCTATGAGCCAGGAGTCTTGGACTAGCCACCTCTGCGTACCTAGTCTGCTTCAGTGGCATTGGGCCGAAGAGAGAAAACCAACAGCAAGAGGACAAACATACAGGCAGATGGGAAGGAAATCTTTTAAGAGGAAGGCTCAACAGAGTTCAAGGAGCCATTCAGAGCAGCTTTCTATGGCAACAGAGATTTGTGGGATATATTCAAATAGCAGAGGAAGATGATGATAAGACGAGAGATTCAAGATTCTTGATCTCTTTTAGAGAAACATGCATTTTGGTTTCCCACATGGTATTGTGCTAAACAAGAAGAGGTGCAAACCTGACCCACCTGCTTTTGGAAGGCAAAGTCACAACATCATCGTAACTTATCCAAAGTATGCATGCTGCTTTTAAATTCTTCTAGAAGGAAGTAATTCGAAATGCTCAGCATGCTCCTTTGCTTTTATGTACAATCAGCAGATCTGAAGAAGACAGGGTACTCAAGGGAAATACAGCTTATGTTTATCCTCTATATTCTCCTCTTTAGGCATCATCTTTGGCTTCTGGGCAAAGCTACAGCTGCTTTTCTGTTATGCTAATCAGAATTACATGCTTTCTCAAAGTAAGCGATCAGCCCATCAGACTAGAATGAATATCCTTTTCTGTTGTACATTTAATAACAGCAGGTCAGAAGCAAATTTACAAAAGTAAGAAAGTTACAAAATTTCTGGTATGTACAATCTATACCAGTACTTACACATCACCCTAGCTCAAGCCGCGAGGGTGACTAACTGTGTATCTTAGAATGAATCCTACTGATAAGAACATAGCCCAAAATATACCAACAATGGGTGATGTTTCACTGGTATTCATTGCAGAGCCTTTGAATAATCATAGCTGAAATCACAAACCAAAACACATTTGTGTTAAAGTAGTTGCAAAGTCTCCAGTACTGAGAGCTACTGCATCCATACCAGAAGGAACATAGGAAGAACGTGGAATGAGGAAGAAAGTGGAATTCAGCGGTAGGCAGATACAATGTGCTAACCGGATAAGGACATGAGCATTTAATGTTTCATTCTGCGATGGAGAGTAATAGAACAGAGATATGCACACAGAAAACTCTGTTGCACCTAGTTTTTCTGACTCTACCCACACTATTCCACACCTTTGACTTCAATCTACATTTTCTTTTTGGCATTCTGTTTAAGGATGATTCGACTTATTTAGTTGCCGGAATATCACACATCAAGCGATTTGCCAAGCATTATTCCCATGAGCAAATAATATTCCAGGCAGAAAAGCTTTACCAACATATATTCAAATTCCTGAGATTTTTATATGGACAGTAAAACTGTTTCTTCTATGAAAAGCTTAGCTCAAGTTACTGTTCCTTAGTTAAGCAGAGGCAAAATATCTTTAAGCATGGTTCTGATTTACAGTAAATATCAGAGGGAAAACATAACTTCAAGAAGAGAAATGTTCAAAATGCTAAGTTTAGGTCCTTACAAGGCATAGTAATTCATTCTAGAAATTATTACAGATTTGACAGTCATACTTGATACAGAAAATACTGCACTGCTATAGCAAATTGTGTATCTCATTTCCAGCAATAAAAAACCATGTTTGTACAATATTATGTTCAGTACAGCGTGAAGAGTACTGAAGCTATCTTCCTTAACCTGCGCAATATCTTTATACTTTGGAGAGACATAATAACCCTCATAGTGAATACAAATAAGTAACAAAATAAATGAGTTGATATTTTTAATGCCAGAAATTATTAGTTGCATTTGACAACACTATGCATATAGCTATTTCCTAGATAGGTACAACACCAGACAAATCAATTACTCCTATAGATTCCTATGAAAATATAAACATAAACCTCAGAGTTTTTCTAACCTAGGTTGGAAACATGAAAGATTAATTAAAAATCTCAGTAGAGACTACAAGAGCCAATAGATTTCAAGTGTCCATAATGCAACTAAATTGTAAGTACCCTCACATCTGAATTCAATGAGAGCGCAGGGTGCTCAACAGCCTCCAAAGGTGGGTATGCTCCTGCAGAAAGGAGCATCTGCACAGATGTGCGAGTTCAGCCATGCCCAGTTTAAACATTTATGCTCCTACATGTGTCCTCAGAAAAGTGTTTAAGTACTCAGTTAACTGAAATAGATTGTGTACCAATAGAAAATTGGGGTACTTGCTCACGTTCATTAATGGAACTGTGCAAAGATGCCAATCCTTTTGGGCTCCTTTGGGAAAAAAAAAGCGCCTTTTGTGTAGGATAGATAACAAACAACACCTGTTCTTACAAGTTAAGTGCCTTCAGTTCCACACATAAAACATGGCTACTCATTGCATTTCAGGGACCTTATGTAACAAAGCTTGTTAAGAAAGTTGCAATTGCAGCTTAGATTTCGGTGTAATAGGCACAAGGGATTGTGCTTTGCCTTAACCTAGTGCATCTTGATTTGCCTCCATTTGTGTCCCCTAGTGCCTTATCCTAGAAGAGCAGTTTTAAGTTTACAAACTACAAGATGGCTCTTCTTTTGCAGGTCCATTAGAAATAATCCATGGACCTTCTGGTGTCCAAAATCCAGTCTGAAAAATACTGAGACTTGAAAGCATCATCCTAGCCATTTCCATCTGATTCTTACTATTCACAGCACATGTAATATTCTTCTATGATTAAACACCTTATTTTAATAAGTATTTTAGGATTGATCCTCAAACTTGACATGGCTTACTGTGACATGATGTACTAGCGAAAAGAAAAAGCTGTGACCTGATTCTTTGCAATACACTCCACCAAAACTCCTGGAATATGGGTGAAATGTGGAAGAACAGAGGAAGACTTCACTGCACAGCTCTCACTAGCCAGTTCTGGCACTCCTTTCCATGAATCATAATTCTCTATATAAAAGCAATATGACTTCAAGCTTGCCAGATGATGATATTTCATGTTACTTTAACAGATAATTAAAAGATGATGAATAATGAAGCTGAACGAAATCTCCCCCTTTTGTGCAAGGAAGATGGATCTATGGAGCAAGCAGGGATTGTCCTGTGTTCAAGAGCAGATACAGCTCATTTTAGGGAGAAAGGTGGTGATTTTTCAAATCCCTACTAAATAAGGCAGTTTTTCTGTACAGTGTGTATTGAAAATTAGGAAAGAAAAGAAAAATGAGATGTAAAACCTACGCCGTATTGTTTGACATGCTCTACTCCACACAAAGTAGAATTGCTGCCTGACATGAAGCTCTTCAGGAGATAGATACCTGGGTGGATGGAAGTTCACATGAGATCTGTGATTCTTCTCAGTGGACAGACATTTGTTGCTACAATTGCAACCGTCTGTCAGTTCATTAGAAATTTCAGAGAAATAAGCAGAAACAAGTTCACGTAGAGAAGAACTCCATTCTGATCCTTCCTGATTTCTATGGGATTAAACGTTGTTGCTGAAGATCAGGACAGGAGTAGGTACTAGGAACAAAAGTGTCACGATAAAACATGCAATGAACAAATTACCATGTTTGTGTTACCAAACACATGCTGCAGGCAACAACCAACGTCCCACAACACGCATCTCTCTTTCTCTACTCGGCTTTGCTTGCACAGGGCAGCCTGGCACAGACTTCAAAATCATTGGCAAGGAATTCAGAATCAGCGAGCTACTGCAAAGGACCTTGGATAACAGGAGTGGAGGAGAGGAGCAAAATCCCATCCATTGAAAAGTGAGCAGTTCCTCAGCTTAAGCCTGGACAAGGGTAGATGTTAGAAAGCACCAGACGAGAGGAGGAGTTGGGCATGCAAGTACTTCCTGAGCCACAGGCTGAGCTTCCTGCTCCCAACAGACACCTTGCTAGGCATCCCACAAGTAAAAACTTTGTCTACAGCACTGCCTGTGAAAGCCATTTCTGGTGACACCTCAGCTATTTCCAATACATCCTATACCAGTTCTGCTGTCCAGAGCTGACACAGGACCAGAGACAAACATTCAGCATATTGGAGACACCAGTGGAAATAGATGAATAGTGCAAAACAAATTAACTCCCTCATGGATAGCAGCAGATATTTTCTTTCACTATTTGTGGATCATGTATTTATTAATAAATATTTGAACAACCACTGGTTCTTGATAAAAATACTAATTATGAAAGTTTTACCCAATTTTAAATCAAACACTTGCATTTCAAAATACAAACACAAAATCCTGTCACTTGAATTCATACTCTCCTTCAGAAAATATAAAAAAAACATAGGGCAGAAGTAATACAATGTGACAGGTGACTGGACACAAATCAAACAGTTAAGGAATACCATTTACAAAAACCCATTTTCTTAATCATCCTTATTATTAAACAAATACTAAGAATAACATTATTTTAAATAAAATCAGTGAGGGCCAATAAAAGTTTAACTCACTAAATTACAACAGTAATTATCTAGTAACGTACCTTAGCAAGCAATAATCTGTCTGTCGCTTCAGATCATTTTTGCACAATGACCATATCATAAAAAGGCATTTTCACAAAAGCTACAATTCAACAGCTATCAGTTTTCAAAGATATAACACGTTTCCTTTCTAATAAGGAGTACAGCCTTAGAATAAGCAAGTATAATGAATTTCCTTGTAAATCTTCCCTCCTGGAAGATTCATTTATCCCCAGAGATACGTAGAATAATTTAGTACAAGCCATGTTACCATGCCACACCTCATGAAATGTCTTGAAAGCACCCATACAGAAATAGTATCTAGTCTTGAAATGAAATGTCTTGAAAGCACCCATACAGAAATAGTATCTAGTCTTTTCTTTGAAGTGACCATAAGTCTGGTCCAAAGGTGAGTTTACTACTACATATGGATGATAATGTACTGCTATATATAGCCATGATGCAGGATAAAACTGCACCCATTTTATCTTGGTGTATCAAATGATAACACATCATCTGATTGCTGAATAAAAATTAAAGCTGAAAAAAACTCTAACTTCTGTTTCAGTGTGATAAAAAATTCAAACCTGTAAAATATACTATGTATAGAATTATGTACACTGAAAGACTTCTCACACTGAGTGCTTCATCCCTCTCCAGGAGATGAGGAAGCACATTTTGCTTTGATTTTTTTTTTCCAACCAATCTCATAAAGGAGATAAATTTATTATTATAAAGTCCCTCCATAGAAACAAGACACACTAACATTTTCTTGCTTACTATGAAATTATCAAACAGCTTGTGGTGATCAGTTAAAATATTCCATTTGTTCTTTCTATGAAAAATTGTTTTCCTTACAACCTCACCTAAACTCCCAAGAAAGAACAGATTTTATGAAGTATTCATGAGCAAAAGTAAACACAAAGCACAGAATTAAGTATAAATAAAAATAACATCATTAAAATAATGTACAGGTGCTTGGTGCTATGGCAGAAATAAGCATATATGGAAAAGTATTGTCTGCTCATAAGGAAGGACTCAAAATATTGCTTGAAAATGAGACTACTAAATCAAAATGAGAGCTCAGCTGAGTAATGATATTTGTACATAGAATCATTTGGGTTAGAAAAGACCTTTAAGATCATCAAGTCCAACCATTAACCTAGCACTGCCAAATCCACTACTAAACCATGTCCCTGAGCACCACATCCACACATCTCTTAAATACCTCCAGCATGGGTGACTCCACCATTTCCCTGGACAGCCTGTTCCAGTGCTTGACAACTCTTGCGGTCAAGAATTTTTTCCTAACATCCATTCTAAACTTCCCCTGGTGCAACCTGAGGCTGTTTCCTCTTGTCCTATTGCTTGTTACTTTGGAAAAGAGACTGATACCCACCTGGCTACAACCTCCTTTCAGGTAGCTGTAGAGAGCATATTGGTGTATTTAGGAATGAAATGGATGCATAAGGGATAATCTCATTAAATCATTCATATAAATTGGTGTACAATGAGCAGAAGAATTTGAGAAGACAATGCTAGAAGTGATTCTAGTTTCTTCAGCAAACAAGCAGAAGAGATACAAGTGGTATCTCTGATTGCTAACACCACTGTGATGGAAGACTTTGTCATCTCCTCTCTTTCAGAGAACTAGTTAAATGCACACTGGTGTGTTATGAAGCCCACAACAAGGTGCATAGTCCTAGTCATGAATATGAGGTAATTTCCCAATCTATTTAAACATTTTCACAGTTTCCTAACATCTTCAACACAGACCTCTTCCCACCCCCATCAAGCAGCAGCTGAAGAATGTATTTATATGAAAACAGGAGCACCTTTATTTACTGCAAAACTTAGGACAAATCCTACCCAATTCAGAAAGGTGGGGCCCATGCACTTAAACTCTCCAGGATCTCCAAACAGATTCAGGGAATCTGATGACTAAGAGGAGCAAAAGTTTAGTTAGTAAATGTGATTCAGCTGGCTATATACTCATAAACCAGTTTCACTTATTCCCTTCACCACACAAATCAGAGCCCTGTGGAAACACAGAGACTGGTGTGTGGTCCCCTACTCATCAAGAGCTTAATGTACGTTTTTTGAAGGGGTGTGTTGACGAATTTCTATGTACTGGAGTACTATAAAAAATTGGGGGAAGGGACGGGGATGGATGGATGACAAATCTAAATCATTACAAGTAAGGTATGATCTTTAAATAACTGCTGTGGGAAGGTGTAGCATCACACCATTACCAATTTATAGCTAACTGTAGGACATCTCGGTTGAATGGAACTTTCTACAACTTATGTTAGTCTTTTTATTATTACTTGAACTACCATTACTTTCTTGGCAAGGTATGTGATTCAACCACTAGACCTTTGGAACAAGTATTTTTGCTTCTAATCAAAGTCTGGGAGCGCACGCTGCCCCAAGACCTTCTCATTAACATGCTTCGCCATTGCACAAGTTCTGTACTCCAAGATCTACAGACTGGGAAATCTTGTAAATCATGAGAACATAGCTTGGCAGACTTTGCTCGGATTTCTCAGGCAAATGAATGATAATCAATATTAAATCCAGGTGTGTTTAAAATTATTTAACCTGTGTGTTCCACACACACACCCCCTTTTTTATTGACCTCTAATTAGTTACCTCCCATTGGCCACTGTCACCCTCATGGTGCAGCTGGAAGAAAGATTCATGTGAATACTCCTTGCTTGCTTCAGCGCAAAATCAGTCAAGTTGTCTTAAACAGTCTCTTGTGTCTCATTCATCTTAAAATGGCCAACTCCGCTTTGAAGATGATGGAGAGCGTGCGGTGATTTTCAGTGCTGCCAAAGCAGTAACCTCAAAGGAGAGGGATGATGTTGAACAGTGCAGCAACTGGAGCAAGGGATGCAGACTGGAGTGAAATAACTTATTTCTGCAACTATTATCTGGTCATAGAATTAACCTCCTATTATTGCAATTTATTAAACTAATTACACCTCTAAAATTTAGGTCAGATTCAGAGATTGTATTGACATTAAAAAAATAACTAGTGATTAGAATATCACTGACATTCGTAATGATATAAATAATTGCAAAGCAAAGCAAAAATTATATCACATTCCAATTAAAAAAAAAATCAGATCAGGCCAACTATCTCAAAATCATATGTCCACCTATTTAAACTTATATTCAGGATTTATATTTTCTGTCTCTGAGCTGTAGTATCAATGGACTATTTGGAAATATTAAACATACGCTAACACTTTAAACTTAAGCAAGCTTTGCATTTATTTAATGCCAATTTTGCAGGCAATGTATTACACATCAGCTGTTCAGCTTCATTCTGCTTTGCACTCTTAATAAGACTTTGCCATCAACAGTTAATTATTTCATTTCAAGTTTTCCTGCCCAGCATATAGATATGACATCCTCTTGTCATATTCTGAACAGATAGTCCAAGTAATGCTGTTACACTAGAAGACAACACAGGTCTCTGACCGTCCCTTGGTATTTCTAATTTTGACCATGCAGACCAGCATTAGAAGTGCCTTTTTCTGTTTTGATTTGGTTTTTTTAATATCTTTGCAGAGAGATATGAAAACCTGGATGTTTAAGAACAAATACTAATGATGCAACCAATTAATCAATGCGACCGACTGAATATGCTGGGTAAACTACATGAAGACAATAAGCCAAAAGAATAACAAGTGTCATTTCCATCAAAACAGATCACAAAATGCATACATTTTCCAAACAAGCACTGGTGATGGCTGTGACACAAGGTCATGACAGTTCATTAGGCATGATTAGCATACTTCCCTCTTGCAGAACAGGATGCTCACCAGTATCCAATTAATTTGAGGGTTATGAATAAGTGACACCAGCTCACTGGAGTTATAATATTGAAAGTAAAGACTACAGCTACAAGAACCTTTGGAATAATCTGTTCCTCAACCAAGTTCTACTTTCTAAACGGTCATAAAGCTGTTCAATTCCCTGGAGAGCACTCTCAGTCTTTTCCAAGTCACGTCATTATACATATATATACATATAGCTGTATCTAGGTACAGCTATATCCAACATTTGGAGGCCATGTAATAAAAATCTGTTTCAGAACAAATTTGTGGACTTTGTTACATAATATAACAACTACTGCATATAAAAAATATCAACAATAACATATATAGTACATGCAATGCACAGACAGAATCCCTATATATATATCCCAAAATACCTGTATGTTTGTGTACATACTTATATACACACAGCAACAACATATTCCTCCTGTCATACTGACTCCATCATACTAAGTGGTGCTTTAATAGTTGATGAGTAATTTGAAGTAACTATGAAATCACTGCAGAACCAAAGACATTTACTACTTTAGTCATTAAAAGCTTAAGTATCAGACTTTATTTTAATCAAGCAAGTTTTATAACACTAAAACTATTTCAGTTATTTTCCAGTATAGGGCAAGAACAGTGATTTTTAGTTCACTTACTACCAGAAGAACATTACCTATAATTTACCCATCAGCCAAATTAAGCACTAGAACAGCAATACTAATCTAAATGGATGTTTCGAAGATTCGTGATGAAGGTAAGCAGTGATAAAGCATTTTGTTGCTTGCTTGTTTTTTGGTTTTTTTTTCAGAACTCAGGTCACGTTCTGAACCGTATATGTATTCCCTCTCCAATGTGAGCCATCCTCTCATATCCCAATTCCCTTTCCACAATCCTGCTGCCTTCCAAGTTTCTTTCCAGATTACACCTAAAACTTGCCAAGGCCATTTAAAGTTAATGAAGGTGGACTGGCAGAAATTTTCTTCAGGCTACAATTCTTCCACGGTGCTTTCATCCCTGTCTCTCATGTCAGTAATACTCTATGTACTAACAGAAATTTAACTTAGCTTTACTACGCTTGCACATAGGCAGAATGACGAAATGCCACAGAAAGGAGTAGCAAATTTCATAACACATCATGCAGATCAAGCATACTAATACACACGTAAGATTGCAGGGATGGTCTTTCCTTTAGCACTGGTAAGAAATTAAAGATTTCATCAATTTCGAGAATAATATTTCTTGCAGTTTTACAGAAGCAAAACCCTAAAACACTCAAAGATTGATCCGAAATCTCAAACAGTTCTACTGCTGGTCAACATCCATGGCTGTAAAACCTGCACTTCTAATAATAAAAGGAAAGCAAATATGCATCATATTATCTGTTATAAATTATGCAAGCCTTTTCCATAATATTTTAACCTAAATTATTTTTAAATTTCTAGATCTGTGAGGGACCCCAATACAGTCATTATCACACTAGAAGTATGTTTCTCCAAAATAGAGGTCTTGTTCTTATGATCAATATACCACATTCATCACCACTAATGATCTCAGAGGTGCTCAACTATTCAAACTTGTCTCAGGAAAAGATGATCCAAAAAAACAGATAGTGTCACCAGAAGGCAGTGGTGGTGGTGGTGATTACTGGAGTTTAATGGCAGGATTATCCCAGAACTGGCTTACGTTCGTAACAACTTCCAAACATAACCCGAACACATTCTAAAGTTTCTTGACCAGGAAATGCCATTTTATGGTTCATTAATTGAATTAAACTACAGACAATCCCTTTTTTGTTTTGGGGGTGGGGGGGTGGGGTGTTCAGATTTTACAAACACGTGCAAAATTGAAAATTTGTATATATAAAACAATAAGGGGGGGGAACACTTTTTCTTCATCTGTGCAGATCTGGTATGCCCTGTTTTCCATACATGACAAATCTCAGATTAGAAAAATCTGATTCCAAATTTAAATTTAAAGCCTCACAATTACCTGAGTGCTTAGCTGGTTGACATCCAGGAATAGCAAGCACCACTTTTTCTAAAGGAAAGCGTCTGTCTCTTTGTAACAAAAAGGGTGCAAATGTCTTCCATAAGATTTAAAAAAGGTGAATCCTTAATTTCCAGATCTGTGAGGGACCCCTTTAAAATCTCCTGGCATGATGCCTTCTCAGGTGAGGAACCTTGCTGTTCTGTGGAAGGCATTTTCTTCTGTCATTAAAAGGCTATGATAGAAATCACTTTTGGGCTTTTTACAAATAACGAAGAGAAAATTAAATTCCTCCTCTTTTAAATGAGTTGTTTTAATTAGAAGTGGAAGAGAGACATAGCTCCCAAGTGACCCATATTGCATGTATCCTCATTTGAAACAAACAAAAATGTCATTTGCAGCAAGAAAAGCCTGTTTGTCGGTGTTGAACCCCACGTGTGCTGAGCCGTAATGACGATTTCTGGAGTGCTCACAGCTAATTTACAGACTTTCCATAAACATAGCATTATAGTGTTTGAATGATTCCTAAACATAGAGGAATTTATCCCAACACATCTGTCTGTAATTATCCTGTTGAAGGAAAGCAAAGCAGAGTAATCACATCTTAGAAAAGTGATTCCTGGGAAAATAGCGTATAAACCTTTCCTATTTCTGTCCTCTCTTTAAAAGCCATTTCAAATTTTTGTTACTTAATACATTTTTTAAAACCTCTACTTATTACAATGAATCCTTGCTTTAAGTTTAAAACCATTTGATGTTTTTGGGGGAAGCTCATTGCAGAGGGAAAGATCTCGCTAAGCACATCCGCTTTAACGATCAGCTTGAACCAGAATCCCCACCACACAGTAACTTCCGCAATCACTTTGGCTTGACCAAATGCTGGTTGTTTCTCTGTGTGGTTGTTGATTTTATTGGGGTTTTATTCCAAATTTTTTTTTTCTTTGGGGGGGGGGTGTGGGGTGTGTGTGTCAGTCTCTTTTCCAAAGTAACAAGTGATAGGACAAGAGGAAACAGCCTCAGGTTGCACCAGGGGAGGTTTAGATTGGATGTTAGGAAAAAATTCTTGACCAAAACGGTTGTCAAGCACTGGAACAGGCTGCCCAGGGAAGTGGTGGAGTCACCATCCGTGGAGGTGTTTAAAAGGTGTGTAAAAGGTCTTTTCCAACCTAAATGATTCTATGTATTCATATATGGTTAGCAAAGTACACTCAACAAAGACGACATGATTTTAAGAATGTATTTGTCTTTTCAAAACTGTGACCAACAAACTGGTTTCTCTAACATTCAAGATTCTTTACATCAGCTTGAAAAAGGAAGTGGAAACAGGCACACAAAAACAATTAAGTTGCATCAAACTTTCATTATGATCACATATATAGATGCATCTTTATTCAAACCCAGTTAGCAAGTTACTGATTTGTCACATTTTCACATGTGGGAAACAGCTATTCCATAATACTCTCTCCATTTCTCTCTTAGGATCCCATCATGGTATTCAACCATGGATGTTTCTAATAGTCCAACAGCAAAACCTGCCTACTTCAAAGCATACATTCTGTATTTACATACATAATCCTTCCCTTTATACATGCATTCTTTTGAAAAAAAATTCTAATGACAGAGGATAGATTTTAAAACCAGGTAGTAAGCGTCCTTCTATAAGTCAAAAACCTTCAATGATAGTCCTGAAGAATAGTGCCTCTGCAAACATTTTTTATGACGGCATAAATTAATTTGGCAAGGTCTGTAAAACAGTCTGAAAATCGATCTCTCAGAATTTCAGAAGACACCTACATATTTATCCGTGCTTTTGCAGAACGCTACATCAATGCTGAAGAGTGCAAGAATTTAATATGATATTAGTTTAACCTAGCATTGCTCCAATCAATAAATAAAATTAGAATAATTTACTCTCTCATGATTAAATGCTGAATTGAGCAGTTTTTCCAGATACACAGCCAGATGAGACCAGAGATTTAATTTCATTAGGAGTGCTTTTTGCTGTGCTCTTCTAAATCTAAATCTAACTTTTCTGTGAATAAATGCAGCCATTAAAAGTGCTTTGTAATTTTAGAGTGCAGCGTCAGAGCCAAACTGTCCATCAGAAACAGGTTAAAAGTAAATAACTCATTAATTTTTTGTTTCACAAAATACCACTCAAAACAATAAACTTGTAAATAATTCAAAGCATTATTTACTTAAAGCGTTAAGGGAAATGTCACACTGGCCCCACTTTGTTATGATGGCCCTTGAATGAATTCCATTATCTTTGGATCCACAATACTTGAAATTGCCATCACCATGAAGCATCACCAGGATCAGCCATGGTTTGGATCAGGCCAAATGAAAGAATTCCTGTGCCACCATTTTCAGCGTGGAAAGCTTTCCGCTAAAATAAGATGTTCGCTGTCACTTGGCACAGCAGGGAGACAAAACTGTCAAAGAAACCATCTATCCTTATCTTTTTCCTTTGATAGTCCTAACTCTGTGTTTTGTGCTGCTAAAGGCTTTAAATTCTTTCTCCTTTAGGAAAAAAGAGTGTTGTACAAGAATAAAACATTATTCGGTTTAATTCACTCTACAGGAGTGAAGTTGCTCTGAAAGCTAAATGCTGTTCCCAAGGCTACATGCACTGCAGGAGGAAAATGTCCTATGGGGTCAAGACTCAAATTCCCTGAGATATTTAGGTAGGTGCTCAGTTCGGTTAAGTTCAAAGGGAGATTGGAGCGCAAATTCCTTTGGGATCCATGCCTTAGTATATTCCTAACACATATGGTATTTTCCAAAAGTGCTCTCTGTTTAATAATCGTCAGTGTTCCTCCGAGACAAATATCAACAGTTATCTAGCAACAACTACATGTATAATTTCAATAGAGCCGACAAAATACAATAACTGTGAAAGCTCATATATCCTATGGATTACATTGCAGCGTCCAGGAAATTAAGTGTATAAAGCTATAGATCTTAGGTGAATCCCACAGCTGGCTGCTTTTGTAGTGGAGATAGCATTTCTGAAAGTTGCCAAATTGCAACTGCAGAGCCTTAAGGTCCTTAGAAACTTCAGAAGAGGGACTGGTATAAGCAGAACCGCTATCTGTAGACTTTGCTTTGGACCTCCCTGCCCCATTCTTTACTCTCACTCTCTGACAAGCATAACTTCACAGATCATGACATCCATGAGTGCCAACTGATACCATCTATTGCCATTTATCTTGTACCGGATGTATGCTAGATGCTTGACATGATTAATTATAGGTGTTTTTGTACTGCCCCAAGGAACTTTCAAACCAATTTTAAATATGACAAGGTGGGGCTACAAAGTAAGGAAGCACAGGCTTCAGAATTCCAGTAATCATAAGCTGACACAATTAATCAGTGTGTATAGAGAGCAAACAACATTCATGTGTTGTTCAGGTACGTCCAAAGGCCATCAAAAATCAAATCATCTTAGTTCATCATTGCCAACCTGGGTGAAAGTCAGACCACTTGCGGAGAGGGATGGACGTAAGTAAGAACAGACAACTGATGTACCAAGACCTCCTACCTCCACCAAGGAAACTGATAGTATTGTGTTTTGATGTCAAGACTGAATTCATATTAAATCCTTCACTATTAAAACAAGTGGCAAATAGCATTTCTTGCTCTTATAGGAACAGAATAAGCAAAAGAGCCATTCCTGGGGAGAAGTGTTTAAGCAGAAGGTTGGAATTAAGCCAGAGGCAGGGCATAGTCTCTTCCCAGCAGTCAGCAAAGCTCCTACTGAATAAAAGATTGAGTCATGGCTGTACTGGCCAAATCCCTATCATTTCCTTGTGCTACCAGACTGAAGAATGAGAGAGTAGAAATCTAGCAATCTATTTTATGCTAGGAGTCTCACCAACTCCTTTGATTTCATTGTAATCATTGCTTTAAACACTGAAAATGTATCCTTGCCTTTGCAAGAACTATCTTGGTCAGCAGACGTTGTCCTAAAGTGAATCCTCACAGAAGAGCTTTCTAACCAGCACGTACGCCTCCTGGTATGAAAGTCAGAATTCTTTCCTGGACATGACACTCTTCTGAGATTGTTATAAACACTTTAAAGCCCAGGACTGTTGTATGCAAACTCCTCACAAATGAGAATTAGTTGCCAAGCAACTTTCAAAAGACTACTGTAAAAATTGTATAGAAAAATAATCACTAACACATACAAAAGCACAGGAGTATGTGGGGGACTAGAAGAAAAAAAAAGGAAGAGAGGAGGGACATCAGGAACACTGTTTTCAAGCTTACCTTAAGTATCTGCTTTCACTAAATGCAGTTCTGTAAGCAAACCACAGCTCCACACCCATCTAAACACTTGGCAGCAGGAACCACAAGCTTCTGAACCTTAATAGCAGTTTATGTTTTGGAAAACAGTTGCTTAGTCTCCTCAGCTACCACTGTCACAGATCTGTATCCTAAACATATATTGATATCTCTCCTTCACAGTCCATCCCATCAAAGGGTCCTTAATGCCTGTATTTATAGCCTCATCCTCCTTCCCCTCTCCTCTGTGCTGACTAAACCCTAGGGAAGACTGGAATAAACCTAAATAAAAATTCCCTGTGGAAGTTCAGAAATAGCTAACTCAGTAACTACACACCTTTTTATAGCGGTTTCTGCACTCTCCTTGGAGGTTACTCAAGTTTGAATTAGGCATATAGGCATTTTTCATCCTCAGCCAAATCTACCGCTGTTACTGTTTGATGGCCTCAGCATTGCTGCCACTAGAGGGACAAATTTAAGTACACTGTAATGCACAACCTCTTGACTGGTATGCTAAAATGGTTTTAGAATGAAAGACACCATTTTGTAAGACAAGGCAAAGGAAAATGGGCTTCAAAATATTACAAACTGATTTCTCACTCACAGTCTTACTAAAAATCATTCCCAATAAAACCCAGTAATTTCTCTTGCAAGAAAATAAAAAAAAAAAAAATAGTTTTTCCTGTTCAAAGAAAGGAAGTCCTTGAAACATCAATTAAAAGCTAAATTTTAAGATGGAACGGTTACCTTTCAATTCAAAGGTGAGTCAAGCCACTGGATACATAGATTTCTGACCATGTGCAAAGACTCATTGGAAGAGAGAGAAAATACACATTACTGGCTAAATAGCCAGGACCACAAAGTAGACCTTTAAATTACAACCTTTCTGGCCAGGCAAAACAATTCCTCTGGAAGCAATATAAACAACTTGAAGCTTTTATTATCTCATTCCAATTCCCTGGAGCCTTAAAGATGAAAGAGATACCAAGAAGTGGATCATCCCTGTGTCCTGTTTCTTAGATTTTCTGATTCTTTTTGCTAAATGCATTTTGAAACAAGAGCCCATAACACACAAAACTAATGCATTTTCTAACACTGCAACAGAGGCATATTTCCTCACTCCCACTTGTCACCGTTAAAGTAGCATATGGTTGAGGGGGAAATGACTTTGAACCTGCTACTTAAGGACTTCTGCCCTAAGCAGGAGATAATATATGTCTGAAAACAGTCAGAGGCATAAGTGCTTAAGAGCAGCATGGTAGAAGAACATTACCTGAAAAAACTTCGCAGTCAGTTACCTCATCTCTGCTTAATTTTATTAGTGCTGAAAGTTAACAGGTTCTGAGGTTATATGGTTACATTAATCTAGGTAATTTGTATTTTCACAAGAAGGCACACAAGGAGGTTAATATTTTATGATACTTATGGGAGGATCAAATGTTAAAATCTCAAACTTCTAGGTCCTTGGAGCTGCAGGTGTTACCAGGCTGCAGCATGCACAACAAAGAGGAGATTCTGCTCCCTCAGCAGAAACTGCAGAACATAAATCAAAGCAGCACAATTCAGATACACTACCAAATCTTACTTCTTTTCCCCGGCAAGAGCTGAAGAATCCAGGCAGTACATTACCAGCTACCTAGGTCTAAAGGCTATGCTGGCTGCCAACACTTCTTGCCCTGTTTCTTCATAACTTGCCAGAAAAGGAGAAACAGTATGATACATCTGATTTACTGTCATGCAGGGTACAAATCTTGCTGACTGCACAAGGTATAAATTTTCCCTTCATTCTTCACGTATATTTCAAGATGTTAAATTTAATTATCCTCCGTAAGATAAATTGTGCATAAATGGAGCATTTGTGGTTATAAATAGTCTTAAGTAAGTAGACCATTTTGCAGTGGAATAAAAAGTTGATATTACAAGTTTCACAAAATCAGTCTCATTTGCCCAACGTCTGTCTTGCTAACAGCTGGATGCTTAGAGCAGAAGTGTTTATCCTGCTTTTTCTGCTAAACCTTCAGTGAACATTTAGCCTCAAATGTTCTAGTTAATGCAAGAAGGAAAAGTGGCACAATACTGAGATCATTGCAGTCAGAGCTACAGACAGATTGCAGGGAATCAGATCTTTAAAGGGAAGTACAGCCTTGGTAACTATCTAGATGGAGAAGATCAAAGAGAACCTGATGCAACAGTAAAGCCGTGTAAGGCTGCAAGCCACCTGATCTCCAAAGTCAGCATTGCTTTGAGCAGGTGATCGGACCAGACAACATCCAGAGGCCCTTTTGAAGCTGAATTTTGCCTTGATTGATCAATCTACATATTAAGCTCCCCAACGACTAAGGAACCCTTTGCGATTAACAGAATTTTGTTAAAGTTGGAGTCTTACATA
Organism: Grus americana; assembly: GCF_028858705.1. Lineage (NCBI taxonomy): Eukaryota > Metazoa > Chordata > Aves > Gruiformes > Gruidae > Grus > Grus americana. Next base: position 6,491,231 of record NC_072866.1, read on the forward strand.
CAAATGTCTTGAGGCATCATAGTAGTCTGTTTCAAAATATTGCAATATTGCCCTATTTTGACACCTGCTGCAGTTTTACATTTACATTATTGAAGAGGAGTAGCTAATTGCAGTGTGCTTACGCTTAGAACCATTCAGAGGATGGCACAAGAAAAATCAGTTCTTAATCAGCTTCAGAAATACTTCCTAAGTATTCATTATGTTACATCAGAATTTCAAATTGTTTTAACAAAGGGCATGTATATCAACAAGAAGTGGTGCATCATCCATTACTCCTATGAGCTGAGCTAGTTTGTCAACTTGAATTTGTGGAAGTCTTTTCAGGGCACGGAAATTTAAATTAAAATTATAGCAGCATGAAAGCTCCCTGCAGAAAGTTCCTGTCACTGAGGTGACACATGAGCCTCCACAACTCTGAGAGGGTTGGTGCTCCTGTCTCTTTTCACAGTGATACAGCAATCATCTGCAATGCCAACGTAGAATGAAGCCCCAAAGATGATTAATCCCTATAAACTGAAGCTATTATATTTGGCTGAAAAATAGTTGACTTCCTCATGCAGTTTTTACAGCTATGTGCCTCCACAGCTTCCAAAGCTTTTCATTCTTCCAGCCTGGGTCCCAATTAGTTTTGAGGCATGTTCAGGAGAATTACTTAAAAAGTCTAGCAATTTCAATAAAAATGGCTGCTGAACTCCCCAGGACAGCACATACACTTCCTAGTTATTGAGTGGTGTTGAGCCCAAAGCATTTCACCCATTAGCAGATGACACAAATGGCTTAACACTCATCCAAAAATCACTGAAGGAAAAATACAACCATACCTGAGATGGGTGTCATAAGACAAAACAGAAAAAAACCCACCGCCTTAGCTAAGAATGTAAAATGGATCAAAATACGGATCTTAGATCTGCAAAGATAGCCCATAGCTGTTGAATATATTGTATCCATATCAATCATGTTTGAAAATAATTACTTTTTCTTAAAATATCCATACAGACCCAGAGGCACAGAAACAGAGGCATAGATCAAAGCAGCGAACAACCTGATGCATTTGGGATCCTCTCTCGCAGGATTTTACCCACGTGAGCTGCACATGAGTGAACGACATCTCAGTGACAGGTCCTTAAACTCAGCCTCACCCCTTCCAGCTCAGAAGATTAAACTGTTCTACTCCAGTGAACCCTGGCCACAGGCTGTGCCTTGTATTGGTGTCAACCAAAAATCAGCATTTGAAAACAGAAATCTCCAACTGCTGCTTTAACACTCTTCTCAGTGAGGAGCAAAGCAGTGGTGGACACCAAGCGGCAAGCATTGCCTGGCTCATTTTAAAAGTCTAAGCAGGTCTTTTTGGAGTACAGAAGGAGACTGTCTCTAGTGAAGAGCTACAAGGGAGCAATACTTTAACACCATTGAGAAGAGTCAGTGGTAGAGAAAGAAGTGGTAGGAAAATAGTACTTTTAAACAAGTAAAATGTGGACTGGATCAAACACACAGTAAATTTGATTTGTGATGGTATCTATCAATGCACTATGAAAAAACAAACGTAGCATTCAGACATCAGCTCCCTCAGGATTGCTGGATCCTACCAGGCATAGTAAAGAGAAAATTGCCATTAGCAGTGTAGCATTATTTTTAATTGACCCAAAAAGCCAGCTGTCAAAGTGTTTTCAGTCTGCCAAATGAGTTTTTAGGTGTGTGGGAGGACACCTAAGGACTTTAATATGTTTCTTACAAAGAAAATATCCATTATAGTGGAATATGGAGTGAAAACTTAATCAAATAGATGAGAAAGTGAGGGAAAGCCTCCAGCATATTCTGATAAATTAAGGGCTATGTTCCTAAGAGTATTACGCTGTGTCTATGATCAATTCCCATATTAGCTATCTATTAAAAATCAACTCCATGCCTGTGCCACACCCCATACAAATGTACTCAAACCAAGAACCTCTAACAATTATTCTCTCTTTAGTATCTTCAGCTATGAAACTTAGATTGGTTGAGGAGTCAGGGGGAGAGTGAAAATCCACTAATATACTCAAAGAACTAAAATTAAACTATTTCCTGCACAGACAATTTAAGAACTGACAGTACCCTGTGACATCAGTGGGTTTTGGCATTGCAAGGTTTTGTGAACGTCTATTTTTGTGAGCATAAAATGTTCCAAGAAATTTTCTCAAAATGATGGGGTCATCACCACTGTTCTCATCTCAAAATCATCTAGCCTCTTCTTGCAAAAGAAGTGAATGAATTCATTGACAGTTGCATCCTCATCCAACATTAACCACTTCTCCCAGCAAGTTAAGCCAGAGGTCTGAAATGCTTCGGAAAGAGAAGAACTCATGCTTTCATTTTGATCATGAAACAAGTTCATGTTATACACAGGAAACACCTATACGGGCACATTTTTCCACAGCCATTGCCTTTTGAAATTCATTCACATTTTGGAAAGAGACCAAATATCATAGTCTTTACAAGGTTGTTTTAAAAGCTAGATCAGTTCCTTGATCAGGTTCACAGCACAGCCATACAAACATTGTGCTGGCACAACAGATGTCTGGGGGAAGGTGAGGAAACAGGCATGCTTCATGTTGTATTGCTATCAAAAACAACTTACCACGAAGCCATAGACTCCGTATTCAAACAATATACAAATAAATCCAAGACAAAGTAATCTGAAAAATTTACAACATCCTACAGACACAAAGAAGCAAAACAAAAGTTCTCTAATATCTTCCATTTTTTGTAAAGTCTTTATTGTTCAAATATATAAACTGACAAATAAAAAGATTCGAAATATTAGCTTAAATGAAAAGAAGCTACACTACCAAAAAAAATTAAATAAAGGGGGGAATCCGAATACTATCCTATCATTACAGTCAAGAGGAAAAGCACTGCCCTGGGCATGATACCAAAAATTTTGACAACACTGCACATAAGAAGTGATTTGACTACAAATCTATTACATAACACTGATATTAAGCAGAGCTCCTTGTAGCCTAAGACTGGACCAAAGAATGTGCTATTTTTGTTTTGTAAAAGACCTGTCTGTCTGAAGCCCAGAAAAGGCCACTGGTACCTAGCAGGCTTCCTCTGGCAGACATAGTCCTTTCTTGAATTTGTTCCCACTGGGACTACATTCCATACTTTGGAAGGAGATGAACCTAGATTCTCACATTTTCAGTGAAGGAGTAGCCATCTCAGTCCCTCTATCACATTAGTAAAAACTTCTAATAATTAATAGGTTAAAAACTTGCCTGTCTTTTGTAAATTTAAGCTCAAATACCTTTCATCCCAAATCTTTGTTACTCAACTGAAGTGAAGGCTCTGTTGTCTATTTAATTACATACTGTGGTTAAGAACCAGCTCACTTTATCTTGGCAAATAAAATAATATCTTTTATTTCTTGCTGAAACAATGTTTCCAATTTTTGTAAGTCTCCTCATGGTTCTTCTGGGAGAGAAAGGTGTTGGGCAGTTGCTCTTTTCCCCAAACAGATTTCCTCCTTACTATCACCAGAACTGGACAGTCAGTTTTTATAGCAGTTACCCTTGGCCAGGAACAGCTTCACTATTCCTACTCAGAACTCCCCCACTGGTAAAAAGATTTTTATTTGCTCTTTCACCCATAACACTGGAGTTTCTGGTGGATAATCAGCAAATGTAAGCTGTCTTAAAAGTCAAAGAGTCACCATTCTGAACATGTGCCCATAATTTTGTTCTAGATGTTCCAGCTTAATATTTAGTTCCAGGCCTGCTAGAAGTACTTCTGCTGAACATGGATTTCCATCTGGAATTATATTTTGTCATGGATGTCTGTAGGATATCAATGTTTTTAGTCAACTGAACATATGACTGCTGGATGCTGTGCAATTTTTCTCAAAAACTGATCAAGCATAAACAAATTCAAGGTCTTGCAGAAATATTTCATTAATACTATTATTTTTAATCTCATTACAAATTCAAAGTAGGTTATTTTTCACTTTAATTGACACTAATTATGTAACTCTCCTAATTTTCTATTAAGTCACATATCAGCTATTCTGCTATTTTACCTGGAAATGATGTAAGGCTGAGGCAAGAAATCCCCAGGTCATTCTCTTTGCCCTCTCTGGTACAATTTATTTTAAAAAATAAAAATAAAAAAAAAATCCTTCAGCTTTAACACTACAGAGAACTCCTTGCCGCTTCTTGGGTGTGAAAGATGTGGAGCTACCAACTTTTAAATGTCTTTTCAGTAACTTGTAAAGTATCATGTTATGTATTTTGTAAATAGCTGTTGGTAAGCATTTCACTATCATTATACAAATGAGTTCACCTGATTAATTTTTTTAAAATCAGAGCAAGAATTTCTGAATACTTCTGCCATTTCTCATTAAGTCTGCATGTCCCAAGTTTCAGATAGAGGGGTGTCCCTAAAATACTACTATTGTAGTCATAACCTAATTCTTTTGATTATACTGAGATTGGTTTATATAGGAGATGCATTCTTATCAGTCTTCTGTGCAATTGCTCAAAATGTAGGGCTAACCACAATGTATAATCACCTCAAATACAAGTTTCTGTGGATAAAAGCTGTAGAAAACCATCATCTTGCTGTCAACATGCCACAGTTCACAGGGTGCAGGAGCACCTCAGGGAATGGTTCAGCTGCTGTGGATTTTCCCAGCATCAAAATACATTGCTGACATAGTCAGTTCCCTCAAAAGTATATACACGTAACGGTAAATACACTGTTAATGAGCTATGGCTTAAAACTGCTTTTTACTGATACAGACTGCTGACTAGAAGAGAGAAAAAAGTATTCTGGAGGGGAACAAAGAAATACAGCCCACTTATCCAGCCTGCCTACAATGACAAGCTATGTAAAAAAAAAAAAGAAAGAAATATCTACAGAGGCATCAACTCAAGCAGAAAGTTCAGTACAAATTACTTGCTCCTTAAGCTAAAATATAGTGTTGTACTTTTATTTTCATTTCTGGAATGCTTAAATGCCCAAACTTGAAATATAGAAATAAAATACAGATGAATCTCTTGGAAGCAAAGTCCACCAAGTGATCTCCTTTATCCAGAAGCAACTGATTGTACTCAATACAGGCACTGGTCATAAGAAAAACTAAGAAGGATTTTCACTTATAAAACTTAGATGTACTTTATATACACTAACATCATCCTCATGACTAATGTCCTACCTCCTATGTAAACTATTTCACTACATAAAAATAATCCTGTGTTTAGGTGAATGTGGCACAGGATTTTTGGACTGTCAAATAACAGGAAACTTTCATTGCTCTGCTTTGCTTCAGGTGCTAGTTATATATTATTGGACCTTTGATAGGTTCAGACAGTGAAAGCATTTTTCAGTTATCAAACTTCATGTCCTTATTTAATTATTCTGCACCCTCAAGCATAAAATGCATTATTTACACAAAGTGCTTTTTATTCTCTATTGATAATTTCCTGATTGTACTAACTAGAGTTTTACACCATAAAAACTTCTGGTTTTAACTTCTTATCTATTTTTCTGCAAAAATATGTAAATTATAAGTAGTCACTACGAGAATAAACATCTCTTGAAAACCATGTGTTTGATTCCTAATGATAGAAGACTCTAAAAATATTCCATACCTTCATAACTAATTGCTACAGCAATTGTAAGAGTAATCAAAATCAGCTGTGGAAGGCAGAAGGAATAAACACAGTAGAGTCCCTGCCTGGAAGACCTTATCAAGGAGGGGTGGGTAAGTTTTTGAAGTAGTTTTACTCACCTGACACACTAGTTAGGGTCTCTCTTCATGGTATGGCATTGCATTATGCAGACATGCCCAGAAAATAGCTGGTCCTAGACTAATAAAATAGATACTGAAAACATACAGGTGAAGGGGAAAACCTTTTCCCATCCCATCAAAAACTTCAGGGGAAGAAAAATCCCAATTTAAAATTGGAATAAAAAACTAATCTCAAAATGCTACAGCACCCCAGCTGAAAAATTAGCACATTTAAACAGAAGTGCTCTATTTTCATAATTGTCACACACTCCATTTTTACATTTTCATATAACTAATATTTATAAAAGTTATTTAAACGGAAAAATATTGATGTAGAAAGTGCATAAATGGTCTGTCTGGGTATTTCTGAAACCTTCATAATTGCCTCAGGAACTCTGTGGAAGGAAAGCAGTCCACTATCCAAGCTTAGAACATTTCCACACCATCGGCATAGAGACATTTTAAGACAGAGTTTCATCTTGAACACAAATAACTTCTTTATTTTGCCCAAACAGATATTCATTTTTGAGCCAGGAAATCTCCCACGTCTTCAGAAAAGTCTTGAATTTCAATCCTGTGTTTCTCTTCCTGCTATCCTTTCAGCACCTCTGTCCATTAATAAAGCCTTGATACAGTACATGAAGTGTTTAATCTTTCATGATTTCAGGAGTCGCGAGTGATTCATTCAGACCTGACCTGAGGATTCTTGCTTATACTGTGTGGTGCACCAAGAATATAAACCCATGAGAAATTACATGCAAGCTCATTCAAGTCTAAAAAAAAAAAAAAAAAAAAAAACCACACCAAACCAAACCAAGAAAAAGAAAAGAAAACAAACAAAAAACCCCATGCCTTTTACTCAACTTGTAAACTAGTAACAAGTTCTCACAAAAAATCCCCACCACTCCAATGCTCTGAAAAAGACACCTGCTCTGGCTACAAATACAGATAAATACCAGACATTATTTCTTAGGCAAATTATCAGAACGAGCCTTTTATGTTTATCTCACATTTTCCTCCTTTCTGCTCTGCCCTTTTTGCACTAAGACGTGCCCCACTCTCAGCCACCAATCTTCTTGTGATGGCAGTGGATGAAGAGATGAGTGCTTTCACAGTACTACGTGAGCAAGGGCTAGACAGCACACATCAGCCGACGGTCTTCAGGCTCCACTCAGATGTTTGATACACAACAGCAGGAAACGTACAGAACCACGCCTGGGAGAAAACAGGCGATTAAAACAGATTTCCTTCCTTGCCACTCAGCATCTTCAGTTAGCAAATATTGTTCACTTCATTTAAACTTGATAAGAATATTTCTGGGCATTCACTATCCTTATTTATTGCTTGTCTCTCCTTACCAGCAAATGCCAGCTTATTTATACCGAGACCCTGATAAAATGTGTGCAACACCTGTCACGGTGGAGTCTTCTCCAACTTCCTCTGAGTAGAAGTGTCTGATGCGACTTGATGTTATACAAATCTCACTTTCTACTCTGCTACTAAAAACTGCCGTGCTGGTTAGAGAAATGCCCAGCCAACAACAAAGACTGCTTGAAAACGGTAGTTCCCCGAGCGCCACGTTTTTTAACCATTCTGTGCTCTATGCTGGATGGCTCTTTACAGCAGTCGCCACCAGATCTGACAGCAGCAGCAGTCAGCATCCCCCTGTCACACGGGCTTCTCCTTTAATAAAGCTGAGTCTGAGCCCACCCCCAACACAGGTATACCAGGCCTGCAGCACATTTAGCTGTTGCCATACCACTAAGTTTATTTATAGTACCTATGTTTTATCTGCAGAATTCCAAATATTCAAGAGTTTTACAGAAATGCGAGTAACGCCCTTTAGACTGTTTTAATAAAATTACTCTATGGCATTTTTCAGCAGAGAATTAAACAAGGGAAGCAAAGCAATGAAGAGAATTTCTTTCAGCATTGTACATAAAACCACAAATGTAATGAAGCCAACTCATAAGAGTCAGGAAAGAAAAGTCAGTATTAATCTGAAGAACAGTGGGTTTAAATAAATGACTAATACGACCTTAAAAACCTTCATACTTATAACAGTACCAGGAGCACAGCACTGCTCATCTTCCACATACTGATCTGACTCCTTGAGAAAGCATCCACTTTGCAATATTTACATTATTTGTAATAACTCGAGGTTTCTTTTTCCTAAGCTGAGTTTTCTGCTCATATCCCTGCTCCCCAGGAGAAATATAATTTAGAGATAGGATTTCAAACAAATGGAGCAATATGCAAAGAAAGTAAGATGATCAAAAAAGAGAGTTATGACTAAAAGAGAAAACCACTTTACTGACTGCTGCGAGACCCAGCAGATCTGTTTCTTCTCCCAGTTTCCCATCCCATCACATTAATAACTGCAAATTAATAGCTTCTACATAAATTACTTTTAAGAGCCAGATTACCCAAGTCTTTCCTTCCAAGATCTCCACCTAGAAATGCATCGGATGCAAATGATTACTTAGTACCAAGAGCAACCAGCAATTGTGGCAGCTGCCAGGCCAACAGGTACCAGGGCTAGAGCTCGGGGGAAAGACTGCACCATTGTGAGCCGGAGCGTGCTGTTTGCTCAAAACCAAAGAGACTTCATGAAATTTTGTACAACTTAGCTCTTGCAAGACAAAAATGGACGTTCTGTTCAGGCATTTTCAGAATCACGGGGGGAAAGGTTCAAAGTGAACAGTGGCACCACAACAGGCACTTTGCTTTTTCTCTGGGATTCCTGCAATTTAAGGGTTTTGATCACCAGCACCAAATGCTTGTGTAAATTATAATCTTAGACTGCTGAATAGTAGGGCATACTCCTCTAAGACTTTTAGAATGGTTTCATTTATTATTATGATGATTATTTCTTTTCTCAAAAGGAGGCAATGCCAAGATCTTTGTTTTATTACAGTCACAGTTATCAGTATGGTCACATGAAATGTCAGTTCTCATTTTCACCAGGCGATTCTGTGACAGGCCTAAACTAAGAGACATGCCAATCCAAACAAAAATACCTGCTGAGCACAAACAGACCAAATTACTTTGTCAGTGCTACAAAACCATTTCTGGGGATTTAATAAAGCTTTTTAAGAAAAAAAGGCACCCTAGGACCAATGTCTTTTCATTCAAAATTCATGAACTCTATTAATCTATCAGGTATGTATTTTTATTGGATCTTACATAGCTCCCTCAAGGCAAGGACATTTTAAAGCTAATGAAATAGAAACCACCGTACACTGTACTCGGTGCTCAGCTGAGGATACTGTGGATACATGAGGATACGTGCTTAGTTACTGAGCCTTTCCCATTAACACGCTACCAAGCTTTGCCAAATACACAAAGTAACAAATTAGCAGGTACTTCTTGATTTTTATACATCTGCCTATTAAGAATACAATATACTGATTTAGCTGATGACCAGAATAAGCTTTCCAATATTTAAACCACATTTCCTCTGACATGCACAACTTTCTAAAAATACATACAGAAATGCCATTCCAGGCCTGACACGTCATATGAAGTTTCTGCTCTATGTGTAAGTTTATCTAAACTTCTGAGCAAAACCCAGCATCATTTCAGAAGGTTGAGAAGACAGAACTGTCAAACACTTTCCCAGGAAGATGAACTATTGAAGCTGCCTTGTTAGTAGTACCTATATAAAAACCTAAAAAACACATCTTCATATTAAAGATATGGAATAGCTATTGGCCATTATGTATGGAGAATATAAAAATAGATATTTATGATTTTATAGATGAGGATGGGGGAACTTCCAGGGTGTTTAATAGACAGAGCTGGAATTCAAGTTAGTTTCTCCAGTTAGGGAATGTGTGTCAATGTATCAGTCCAGTTTCAGACAGCAGGCTCACATGATATGATACACACATTATTTTCCTAGCTTCATTCTAGGTGATCGTATGTGAATGAGTAGGTGCTCTCTGTTTGGAGTAATCTTATGATTACAGAACAGCCATCCAAGCATTTAGTAATTTATTTGCCTTAAAATCCTGTACCATGTAACGATTTCAACCAGTTTAAGTGGTTAAGCTTCTCTTGTGCTATTACTATTTAAGGCACTTCACATTTTTTCAGTAGGTAACAGCATCTTAATTGCTAGCGCCAACTCCAAGATATCCACCACCTCTATAAAAGAATTAATATCTGCAAAAAATGCATATATAGTGATTAAAACTATATTGAACTCACATAGTTAAAGCACAGGAAATGTGGAATGAAAACAGCATTAATTCAGCTGTTTGAACACACAGTTCTATATTTTTTTTTCTAGCTTAAACATGTAGGTAAACACATTAGTGTTTTTTGACAATTTCACAGGGAATTTTCACTTAGATTATAAAAAATGCACTATTTTGCTATGGATCACAGGGCTTCACAAGCAAAAAACCCAACGAGGAGAAGTTTTGGCTGTCTGAAATCAGTCCTCACATAATCAGACTAAATCTCAAGGCAGTTTTACTACTTTCAGAAACTCACTGGCTCAGAGGAAAAAGTCACAGTTCCCTAGCACATATTATAGGTGAGACAAAAGTGCTAAACAGCTTACCAAGCAGCATCAGGCTAATTAGCATCATATCAGCTCTAATTGGAAGCGATTCAGCAGTCTCAGCGTTGTAGTAAAAGTCTTTTCAGGACTCACTGATGTGAAAGGCTAATACTGACATCAAGAAGTGTATAGTTATCTAGCTCTCAAACCCCAGAAGAAAGCTGTATAGTAATTGTTCACTGGAGAGTGCTCTGGAGTCGCCAGCAAGAGACAACCTAGCCACTGCATTGCTATTTCCTTCATGTTACTATATTCAAGCGTGCTGTTGCAAGCACACAGAACTACACGGGCTGGCTAAATCATCTCTTGGGGGGTCCAGAACAGGAACAAGATCAGAATATCAGCTCCTTCAATGCTCGAGAGGTCTTCTGTTCTTTTCAAGTTACTTCATGCAATCTGCAATCTGAGAGACATATCAACTCAACTGTTCATTTCCTACAGAGCAATACCCATCAAAATCTTAATTCTTTTAATGAAGATATAATTAATGCTTGCATTTATCAGGTCATGCAAACCCTGACTTACTACTTTGCGCTGCTATGAGTAGTGAGAACCTGATCAGTTTGACAAACAAGTTAAAGTTCTCATGAGGGAATCTTTATCTTGAGTATGGACATCCAGGATGTAGCTAAAATAAGCAAAGAAAAATGAGATACCTTTAAAATGAAATGAACTTCAGCAGCCACTTACTGCATATCTTCTACTTGTTACTGCTGTCCAGCTAAATAGAAAGGGATGATGAAAACTAACAACTTAAAATGCTCACTGTGGTCAACTTAAGTCATACTAAATTATCCCTTCCTTGCTATCAGATACAATCTTTAAAGGATTTTTTCTAAAGGACACATGAAAGACTGAGACCTTCACATAAAACCACACAAAATCCTTCAACTTACTGTGTTGCGGTATAAACATGGCGATGCTTACCTTCATAAATTAGCGGCTCAAATAGTAGAGTGAGTATTCCAGGTTTTTTTCCCCACAGCTGCAAATAGATAGTGCTCAGAAAAACTATTGAACAGGATGTAAAACAACAGCTTAAACCCAAACCAGCTTCTAAACTCAAGAGTCAGTGTGTTAAGGCATGTACTTAAAAGTGAAGGTATCCCACAGCCCTTTCATCCCACAGTAGTAGTACTTAATGCATAAAAAAAACCTCTTCCGGAAGAGAGGGTCCAGAAGCACTAATGGAAGCCTGAGCTATTTTACAAAAGGATTTCTTGCATGGAAAGAGTACAGCACTATAAAAACAAGCTCCAAGGACAGATTTCACATTTAAGTAGGGTCTATTATCAAGATATAACATTTTCATGCATCATTTTATATTGAGAGAAGCTGTGTAGCCTACGAAATGGCAGTGTCTGGCTCTTTCTGGCAGAAAAGTCCTCCTTTGTGCTGTGACAGAACAGCAATATGGATCACAGATGAAAATTTAGCTTTTCTCTCATACCTGTTTCCCTACCAACTGTAGAAGTCCATAATTTTCCAATCTGTTTCAGAGACAGCAGCAAACAGATGGACAAAACCTTTGCTTCTGCCATGGTATTTGCATGCCTTGTGATGGCCTAGTCCTCCACTGGGGCATTAGCAGCCCTTTGCTGTCATGCTTACCCATGGGATATTTGTCACACTGAGTGACACATCATCACAGAGCCCCAATTTCCTTTTTCCTCTATCTCCATCATTCCACAGGAGCCTTAAATATCTACATTAACTGTCTTGTTCCCTATTTGATAGCTATTTTAAGCTGCATTTCAAGATGAAGCAGTGACTTAAGACTGAGTATTGAGCTAAAAACCTAAATCTAAATTCTAATGCTCTGTCACTTAGAGTAATGCCTCTTGGTCCTGGTCTCTACTGCAGTCCATTAAATCACTGTGATGGTAAAATATCTAAAGTAACAAGGAAGCATATGATGTAAAACATGGTCAGAGTAGAAAGATTAGAAAGGAAATATGAAGAAAGTAATGCAAGTCCATCTCAGGAGAGGCAAACTGTGAAAGCCAGACTGCCCCAGAGAACACGGGTGATTCACAGCCACTGCACCTTCCTCATACCGCAGAGGACAAGCATCACTGCAGTGAAAAAGTTTTGGGTTTTGTGCATAATACTGATACAGCACTGAGGAAACAATGTCAGAAAGCTGTTAGTGCCTAAATAACTTACTAATATTCATGCTGAAATCATTTGCCATTTTGGGAAACCCCATCCTAATTGATTTAAGTAATTAACTCTGCTAATATTAGAGGGTTCTTCTTTTGCCTTAAAAACATGCAAGGTATGTAGAGGTGGCACCATGTACTTTAACAATGCCAGTGCTCTCTCTGGAATCATTCTGAGATTGTCTTCCTCTTTTCTGTTGTTTCTCTCCTATGACCTTACTTAAAATACTTCAGCCACACTATAACAACTGTCAGAAAAAGGTAACCACCAGCCCATTGGACAAAAAATAAACCATTTTTGATGACGACCATTTAAACCAGAATTTTCCACTGGAAAAATCTGAAGGTCTCGATACACTTCCAAGCACCTACCAATCCCATGGGCTGAACACCTCTTGCTAGGAGATACAAAGTCCAAAACTGAATGATCCCAGAGATACTATTATCTCAGAAATTTTAGAAAAGGGCCCTGTGGGTCAGACTTCAGGAGAATAAACAGGGTTGGATGAGAAAATACGGCCTGTTAATGCTTGTTATACTGTACAGATACAGAAGAGGAGGACTTCAGTATGCAGAGTGCGTGACGCTAGCTTATTTTTAAGCTGACAAACCCAGCTCCCAACATACACTCCAAAACTACGTGGGGTAACATGCAGTCTCAGAGGAAAAGGCCAGGAGTGCAAATGTTCTGCTCCAATGTACATGTGATCACCTAAAAAACCTTTGCTCTCCAAGCCAGGAAGGCTTATGCAAACTAAAATGAACACAACAGACTAACAAAAAATAGAGCTTATTAATAAAACATTTTAGATTTTAGCATGTAAAAATTAAAAAGTTAACATGACAATAGGCAAGTGAAGATCATTTATTTTTGGATGGTGCATTTGTGTCACTTCAACTGTACATAAAAGGTTCTTCCCTAATTCATATGGCTTTTTAGTAGTTTGCATAATGCAGAAACTAACAGCAGAAACTAAGCAGAGTCTATAATATGACTTCATTGCAGTTGATAGAAATGGAACAGCGAATGAAGGATCCATCCAATATCTGCTCCGGACTGGAAGATATTATGACTTACCAAATTATGTTAGATCTAATTTGGCAAAAAAAAAAGTCACTATAAGTTAAATCTTTCCTCAAAATTACTGTCAGAAAGTCCATGTAGGCAAAGCAGTACTAGGAGGAAAACCTAAGTCCTGTTTTATTATTAATACAATTTCATCAACACCTTTTGTAGTAGAGATTTCTACATATCTGAAGAGGCTTTTCATTTTTAATCTCTGTACATCACTGCTACTCAGTTCATTCTGTGGTGCTACTATATTGATTTTACTTTCATATCCCTATTTTGTCTCATTGATTGAAAAGTCACCAAAACAAGTTTATGCTTATTTGAAGCTAATATCTAGGCTGCCTCACTTGTAAATGAGGGTATAAGCAGACTGTTTAGCATGTTAATATGCTAGCAACCCAAGAACATTCCTACTTCATTCTCAGGGAGTCTCATGCTCTAAGCATTTTCATCAGTGATTAAAGATTATATTGCAACAATAATTAATATTTTTCAATTTTCTGACAGTCTTCTGACTCTTCTGTCTAGGGTTTCAAAGCAATTTACCAATATGAATAAAATAATTCTCCATGCCCTGCAAAGTAAGGAGTATCTTTGTTTTTCCTGGGACAAAAACAATGTACTAAGCAACGTGCAGTCATGTTCAAAACTGGCCTAAAGTCCAGATTGCAGACCTTGAGAACTGACACAATATTAACTTCCAGCTATGGTTTAGGCTTTGCACACAGCCTACACTTCCGAGTATTAAGATCTATATTTCTCAACTCATGCACTGCAAATCAGAAATGACTAAGGAAAACAATCAAATTAATTACAAATGTGTATAAGATTTTACAGCCAAGTGACAATTTTTTAAGTCATAAAACTCTGACCACTTTCCTACCTCCAACTCCATTAAGTGTTATGTGCATTCTCAGTTGTGATACTTTAGAGCAAGTATAACTGCCAATGCACAATAATTAAGACTCTCCCTTGAAGATAAAATTGTGTGACTATAAGCAGAAGCTTGAAACCAGGAAAAAAAAAATCAGCTTAACCTTTTCAGCATTTGTATTTTTTCCAACACACACTTAAGGGTGCAACTTTTTGGAGCTATAAACATCCAAAAGAACAGAAGCAGCTATAGTTTTTGATAACCCTGCTAAGTTTTGAAGTAATATGAAGAATATAGTAGTGTTCAGATGACCAGAAAAACATCAAACATTATCACCATGGTCCCCTACCCTATAGACTGAAACAGATGACACCAAGAAGAATATAACTGTTTCTTAGAAACAGCTGATGGGAAAATTTACTAACTTCAGTCTGTTGGTCATCATTACCACCAGTAAATGCTGGATGCCCCAGTGACATTATAGCCAAGTGGAGTCCTGAGGATAGATTTCAAGACAAATGAAGAGGCTAATATGACTGATATAGAGATGACATCTTACTGTGTCATGCACCTTTTAAGTAAATATCTATTTAATTAGTCAACATAGTTTAATCAACTGCTATCACTTCCTTTAAAACCTCACTTTCCTTGTGTCATTACAAAATCCTGTGGCTGCTTCATGAAAGACCAGCATAGATAGAAGCTAAGGTTCCACGCAGACAGACAAGGAGTGAGGAAACTAGAACTGCTACAAGGACATATAATTTCAGTGTATGAGATCAGTGGCTTCTGAGTTAGTCTGATATGTTACTAAACAAGTACTCTCTTTTTTCCTAATAAAGCTTATTTGATCATTAGAATGTAAAATGTCTTAAGGCAGGGACGTAGGGGAAGAGCATATTGAAGATCCAGACTTTTAGAATTACTTTCATTAGTGCTCGCCAAAAAATAGGATGTGTGAATGCCTTAAAACACTAGGTATCAAAGAATTCAGCAGGAGTATGCAGAACAATAATGATGCCTGTGATCATTCAGTATGTAAAGCTAGTTAAGGAGTTTAAGCCAGAAAATCTTTCATAATATATCTACCCAAATAAAGGATCAATAACTGATCTGGTTAATGTCTGCTTCCAGTCTCACAAATAAAATGATAGTGTGCAGTTCAAAAAAAATGTGTCCCACTAAACTAGCTATAGCTTTGAAATGAACCTTAAGTCACTGGACTATGAAGCAACATCAATTTATTATGTAAGCAAAATGCCAAGTGCTACTTCTATATTTGTATTAAAAAGCTACTAAGAAAATGCCTTCAGTTAACCACTCCTTTGCTGCTTTTCATTTGAGAGTGAAAGCAAGTAAGGCCTCATCAATGCTGCCATCTACAGAGCACTTCTCCATATCAAAAGAAATTTTTAAAATTAAGACCTTGAGATTTTGCATTGCCTGATAATAAACTGCTTGGAAACCAAATGCACGCCACCTGTTTCTACTTGCAGCAACCCCAAATAGAGTTTTATTTTACACATTCTTTTCCTGAAGGAAAAATGAGGAAGAGTCAAGAAATAACAATGATTTCCAAACAATTTCAGAGAGAGTCACATCTGCTCACGCTGCTGTGGCTAATATCACCTGCAGTAGTGATGCACCACTCACCTCAGCAGTTTACAGGAAATATAAAAATCAAGGCAGAACAGTGAAAGATTTGCACATAATTAGCTGAACTAAATAAAAAAGCCTTCATTTTCACATTCCTTTTTCTTTTCCACAAAAAAGTAAATAAATATATGAGTAAAATAAACAATTCATTCTGATAAGTACAGTCTATCTCAAAAGATAACATTTTGTATTTCATCTACCACAACTGCTTCACGTCACAATTTCCAACTTTCAGATGGTACAAGCAAAGCTAAGTGAAAAATATGACCCAAAAAATATATATAAATAAAAATCAAAGTAGATAAAATGATCTCCACAATAACATTTTGTCTTGTTTTACAATAAGCTATATAATTTGAAAGGGTGTTTTGAATTATACATAATACAAACTCAGGCAGCTTTTTAAAATATAGATAAATCTCACTCTAGAAGGTACAATTATGGTGAAAACTTTGCTTTGTATTGTTTTTAGTTAGCTCTTCTGTAAACAGCAGGTTTCACTATGTAACACCATGTTCCAGCCCCAAGTACACTAAATGCCATTCAGTGTGTTCTCTTCTGTAATCACAAAATGCACTCCACTTAGGAAATGAAGTCATAATTTGTTGTGGTTTAGCCCCAGCTGACAGCTGAGCACCACACGGCCGCTCACTCCCTCCTCCCTCCTCGGTGGGATGGTGAGGAGAATCTGAAGACAAAGGCAAAAAGCCTAGGTTGGGATAAGGACAGTTTACTGGGACAGCAAAGGAAGAGGAAAATAACAACAGTACTTATAAAAGAATATACAAAGCAGGTGATACGCAACGCAATTTGCTCACCACCCGCAGCCTGATGCCCAGCCTGTCACAGAGCAGCGATCCCTCCTCCCTAGCCAGCTCCCCCTTACATACTGAGCATGATGTCATATGGTATGGAATACCCTTTTGGCTAGTTTGGTTCACCTGTCCTGGCTGTGTCCCCTCCCAGCTTCTTGTGAAAATTAACTATCTATCTCATCTCAGCTGAAAACCAGGACAAGTGATCATCACTTGTAAGCATAGCTAAAGCATTCATTGCATACGTGGCTAAAGCCCCTGATTTTCCACACAGAGCATCAATCCGTTCTGAAAGGGGAGTCAGCAGGGTGCTGCAGTGAGCACTCACACCTTTGAAACTTAAAGAGTTTATGAAAACGTAAGCAGAGCATTTCCAATACATAATATAAGTGAAGGCAGCATGCTGGTGCGTGTTCTCCGCAGTGGGTTTTACAGGCACACACACATATGCCCTCTCACAGTGGCCAGCATTTCCAGTAAATGATGTTCAAAAGTAGAACTTGTCAATAAAAGGGAGGCATTAACAACGTATAATTTCAAAGCTTGTGCTCAGTAATTCACAAAATTCAGCCACTGGGCAGCAACGTTCCAGTCACTCTTGTACAGCAATGAGATGTTAGGATAGAGAGCCAAGGTACACACATGCATGAAAATATAGTGCTGCTGTCACACATGCTGAGCCACTGGACGTTGATATCATCCCAGTTTCTAGCAAAAACAAAACTTACAATGTCTACCAGGTGAAATTTTTCTACCATTTGACTGTAGCACTACATACCTGAGGCTGTGTGAAAGATGCTTCTGCAGAGCATGGTGCAGGTACAAATAAACACCTGCCCAGCTGACATGCAGGGATGTATTTACACTTTGAACAGACTCTGAACGGATTTTAACAACCTGCCCATTTTATGGAAAACTTGAAGGAAGAAATCCAAGATACTAAAGGCCCTTTTGACCTCCATTTCTATTTCATTCCCCTGCATTCTTGATATACCGTGCCACAGAAGGATGTAAGAATACGAGCAACAGTGGAGCATCGAAAATGTTCTCTGTTGAGCACATACCAGGCACCACGCAGAAAACATGTCAGCAAGCTCAAACGAGCAAACACAAGTTTGCTTTAATTTTATACATAAAAGTTTTGTACAAATCATAGTTTAGAGAGAAGTTGTTTCTATTCTGACTTCATATGAATTTCAAATACTCAGTTTTATTTTTAAGATGACAGTTATCTAGAAACCAGAGATTTAGGCAACCTATCTTAATCCTGAAAATACAAAATCTGTTGAAAGCGAAAGTGGCTAGGCCAGCTCTGAAATTACCAGCACAGAGGATACACTTTAATTAGGTTTTCACCAGCAGGTTCTCGTAGACAGAAAGTACCTGCCTGAAAAAAATTATGTAAGAAGAAAAGCTGACAAAACTTTAATAGACTTGCATACATCACATGGATGAAAGGGGCAAATGTTTTTTAAAAGTTATGGTAAATAACCAAGTTTGCTGCTGATTCTGTAACCAAACATGGTTACATGCAAAACAGACATCATTAGAAGAAACCTCTAGGTAACAATTTACTCCACCTTTGTTTTTTGTCCTCTATTCAACTTTACCTCTTGTTTTTACATACTTGCTTCCCTGCAGAAATGTTAAAAATGAGAATGTCTAATGAAAGTCATTCAAGCACTATTTTATATATTCAGCCCAATGAGAAGCAACTTTTCCCTTTTCTTATATTCTCCAATGACAATGGAACAGCAAAATGATAAATCTAACTATACAAATGACTGGTAAAAGTATGCCAGCCCTTATCATGTCCATTTGTTCAATTTTACTGCAAAGGATGCCCTTTGGCAGTTCATCCCTCTGAGCAAACACCAATTCCTCTGTGAAAGTACATGTGCGATCTTTCTTAACCTTTAAAAGGCTTTGAGTACAGGAATTTAAATAGTTACTAACAGCATTACAACACAAAGTCAAATCACTTAGATCCATCTGTATGCCAGACTATAATTGTGAAGGAAGCTGCAAAAGTGGATCTCTTTGCTGAAAATCTGGAACAGAAGAACCACCCAGCAGTTACAGGTATCTACGTCTGGACTCAACGTTACTTCTGATCTGCTTACTGAGCCTTAGTTTTATTTCCAATGACATTTTGGGTGCGCTAGTCAATGCAAGATCCAGAAACAGAAGACATTATAAAATGTAATTAAAATGTACTATTAAATCTTTCCAAAATCCCAAACCTATATGGAATATACACAACATCAAACAGCCCACTACATCTCAAGCAGGTAGCAAAACCCACATGTAATTCTTTTTGAAAATAAATTTAAATGGTCACTTTTTCAGGAAACTAAGTATCAGCACCGAGTAACGAGTGAATTCTCTGACACCACTGAATTGCTATCTGCCTGCAGAGATAAAGTCTATACAGAAATGGCTAATGCACGATGAGGCAAGCATCCAGCACCACAAGGCGCTTCATTCCCTCGCACGCGTGGGATGCCAGGTGCAGAACAGCCGCTGCAGCTCCCTGGGTAACGTCATGACTGTTTTAGTGGGAAGCTGGCTACTTACTGTATTTGAGGCTGACTGCTGGATTCAGTGTGACATCCAGTGTAAAACTTCTATAATTGCTCAGTCATAAGCAAATATCTGTAACATCACCACTGCATTACAATGACTACTTTACCTCTCACTTCTCACACTCGCTGAAACTTTTCCTTGGAGCTGGACATATCTCAGTTCTCCTTCTGACTGTGGGATCACTGCCCACCAGTTCAGTAAGACTGAATTCTTCTCACTTTTTTGTGAACTCCTTCAAGGTCTCCACACATATAGGCACCTAAGCAAAGACTCACTTTAGGATCACCGCCCGCATGGAAAGAAGCGGACCCACTTGTTTCACTGCAGTGAGTGTACAGCCCTTGTGTCCAAGAGATCTATCAAACTAACACTTGCATCACAGTCTGATCCCACTAACAATCACTGAACCATCACTTCTCCAAGTCATTAAGTCATTGTAACATTCGTGTTGCCCACTTCTCCGAAGAATATAAAAATACTTTTGCCAGTATCCAGCCATGTTTCAACAAATCTTTTTCATATGTTGCATGGTATCAATGCACTAGCCTTTCATGTATTTAAATAGATGCAGTATTAATAGGTTTTCTGATCTGAAAATAGTTTGAGGGGTTTTATGTGAAACATTAACAAAAAAATTACTATTTGATCTAGTCTGAAACTCCTTAAATATTAGTGAGAATTCATTTTAAAAGATAAAGGAAAGAGACAAATCAAATATGTGACATCTTCTATAAGCAATCTTTCAATATTTTACCTTACAAAGTGATCCCTGTATGCTGTTAGAGCTAACATAAGCTCAGACTAGTGACCGGTTATTGCCTGCTTTCATTTGCCAGAGCAATGAAACTCAATTATCTTCATTTTATATATTCGCATCTTTGTGCTATAATAAAAATGCATTTGATTCCATGCAGAATTTATATGCTTTGGCAAGTTCAGCAACAAATCACAGTTTGCATCTAGGGTAATGTTTAAGTGTTTTAGCATGAAGCTGCACCTACAGAAGACTTAAAGACTTTCAAGTTTGGGACGTGCCTTGCCTCTGCCTCTCGGGTGTCTTCGCTTCCACAAGATTGCACTTCATTGCAGGGTTGACTGAGCAAAGGCTTGTGAAGTTGTCCCTTGGGTGCTCCCTCATCTCTGATCATGCCTGTCTAATCATTTCTTTTTTCTGAGATAACCAGGTTCTCTATCTTTCTGTCATGAGAAGAAAAAAAACCAAAACAAACCAACTTTCAAGGTTATTAGAAGTGCTTTATAATTAATAACTATGGGTATTCTCCTCAACATTTGCTTGCTTAATAAAAATTCACTTGCATTTTTTGTGTTGACTTTTAAGAAACTTCCAACATTTCACCTTTGTGTGAATTTATTGAAAATAAAAGATTTAATGGTATCTTTCTTTACATAATGGTAATACACCATACAGTTATATAGCACATTTAGTTTGTATAATAGCTCTTCTGCATTTTTATCTGCACAGTTGTTTGAACAGATCTTTAATGTATCTCAGAAAATGTGAGAACGAACTGAGAGCAGGCAGAAAAACAACTCCTATACAACCCTAGCTTTGAAATGAGAGATACTGTCACCTCCCGGTTCAGCAAAAAGGGATAATAATATCCACTCACCTTTTTACAGTATTTTTTCAACACAGAGACCATATTATTTTCCAGAATTTCCTAAACTTGTACATGTGTTATACAGGTTACCCATCTGGACAGGAAATCTAACACCTCAGAATATGATTAATTTACTGTATAGAAACAGGTCATCTGCACAATTCAGTGGATATACCAAGGATTTCCAGGTGGCCTGGGCAAATATCCCAGATGCTCCAATTCTAGCAAGATTAGATTTATGGATTAAAAAAAAGACATGGAAAACCTGTATGTATGGTTGCCCTAATTATGGGTATTTTTTAGAACCTCTGTTAAAGCAGAATTTTTTCTAATGTTAAATGTTTAATCATTAATTTATTCCTGTTGCAAACTTACAAGTTCGTTTTACAAATGTGCCATGGATTTTTGGGGGGAGAACCTCTATAAATTCTTCTTACTACTATAGTACTACTGTTCTACTACTTTATTTCAATGTATTTCAATTTTTGACATTGGTATTTTTGTTTTATATCCGATTCATATTTCCAATTTCAAGCTAATAATCCACAAAACTATGTCCAGCATTTGCAGCTTTATAAGCCATTTTTAAAGCCAACAGAATAGTACTCCCCGATAGAAGAAACTCTCCTGAACCAGTTGGACCTGGCTGATAGGTGGTACAAAAGCTCATGATCCATAATACTGATCTGTTAGAAGTGGACTCTAAACAAAGCAGACTTCGTTCAGCTTCCTTGGCTCAGAATGATTACTGAACAGATCCAGCAAATAATGATCTGCTGCAAAAGCTGGGAATCACTTGGACTCCTACAACTGTGGTTATACACAACAGCTAAACAACTTGCTTATGTTGACACAGCAAGAAAACTCCAATCAGCAGAGCTCTGGTTTTAGAGTCAACAAATGCTCTGCCCTCTTCCCTCCCTGCCTGTCTTGATCTCATCCCCTTCATTTTCCCCTAAACACAAACTGATATATCAACGGAAAGCTCTCTCACCCCTCTGTCAGGTGACAAAATAGAGCACAAACCTTGATGTCTTCTCTGAAGACATGATTTTAAAGATCTGGAGTCACAACACAAAACACAGTCATAATTACATATATAATAGCAACTTATTTTTGGTAAAGTAAGAAATCATACAGTTACAACTCTGTTACTGCATTTGCAGTGAATGTAGTTTTGGATGTGGTTTTGGTCTTCTAAAAGAGCTCACACCAGCATCATTTCCACTGTATGTCATATCATTATCCTGAACAGGAAAACTTTGCTGCAGCCCTGCATGAAAACCTACATTTCAGAACAGAAACTCTTTCCAAGAAGAAAGCAACAATATAAATTATCAGCTACTTAAAAAATTCTTTATTGGATCAAATCTTTTAGTTCTACTTTGCCACAGGTGGATTCTGGCCAGACTACAAATGGCCCTGGGATAACTCTGTACTTAAAGAAAATTATTTATTTTGCAACCACTGATATGTGACAAAGCCACAGGACTTGGCACAGTAGGTGGTGACATTAAAAACTAACTCATGTTGTTGTTAAATTCCTGGTTTTTTAAAGATTCCATCTGCTCAGCTCTAGTCAAGTCTTTTAAAATACATACATCTTAACTCCTGATAGTAAGATGTAAAAACAACTATGGTGACTTTGGACCAGGAATCTCTTGATAATTAGTCTTATAGTAGATTCTATGTGACTAACCAGCAGATTAAGTACCAGTAGTTTAGTGAAGTACTTACAGGTTTATGCAGAGAAAGAAGCATCCAGAGGATTCAATCTTGCTCCACCTCTTCTGTATTATTTGTGCAACACTTTTTACATCCCTCTGTGCAGTTCTCATCTATTTGTATAAGACAAGTACACTGCAGCTATTGAATAATTCGATCCCACTATTAATTTGGTACAGAGAACATTCATACAGACCAAAACAACCAACCGTAAACAGAATTCAAAAAGACAGAGACCTGGTGAGATCACTAAGGTTTACACTGAAGAAGTATCTGCCTGTGGTCAAGTACGCTGACGAAAAGGTTGCGTGCACCCCCTCAAAACTATTCATGATGACAGCAGAAGCACAATTCTCATTCAAGGTCAAGAAACAGGGGAAACAATCCACAGGCAAACAGAGCTGCAGCTAACATACAGGGTGAGTGGCCATGCCTGGACAAATGAGAAAAGCTGGTTCTTAGCAGACCAGTCAAACATTAACCACATGGTTTCACTGAAGTTAGACAACCAAAAGCAACCTGCAGAAATGGATGTGGGGTGCTAGTCAACAGCAGGCTCAATATGAGTCAGCAGTGTGTGCTGGCAGCCAAGAGGGCAAACAGCATCACCAGCCGGTCAAAAGAGGGGATTGTCCTGCTGTATTCAGCATTGGTACAGCCTCACCTTGCGTACTGTGTGCAGTGCTGGGCCCCACAATTTAAGGAGGATGTGAAGGTCCTTGAATGTGTCCAGAAGAGGGCCACAAAGATGGTGACAGGACTGGAAGGAATGTCCTATGAGGAGCAGCTGAGGACTTTGGGCTCGTCTAGTTTGGAGAAAAGGTGGCTAATGGGCGACCTCATCGCTCTCTACAGCTTCCTGAGGAGCAGATGTGGAGAGGGAGGTGCTGATCTCTTCTCCCTGGGATCCAGTGACAGGATCCATGGAAATGGTTCAAAGTTGCACCAGGGAAGGTTTAAACTGGACATTAGGAAGCATTTCTTTACCGAGAGGGTGGTCAAACACTGGAACAGGCTTCCTAGTGAGGTGGACAATGTCCTTAACATGCTTTAACTTGGTCGGCCCTGAATTGGTCAGGTAGTTGCACTAGATGATCATTTTAGGTCCCTTCCAACTGAAATAGTCTATTTTATTCTAAAATTGGCACAGTCTGACCAACTCCAGGGTTTTGTGCTATGCGCATATACACAGCAGAAAGAAACCAGAAGTCTAGTTTCTGGAATTATATTTATACCATTTCTTGCCCTGTATCTGAGTGTGGAAACCATTCTTAGAGTTACAAAATAAGCAGTACTCCATCTCCATCTGAAACGCAGGAAGATGTCTTTCCCTGTGACTAGGAACTGTGATGGAAACGTCAAGCCATGCCACAATGACAAAGTGCAGGTGAAGATTGTTCTTGGCAATGACTCAAAAATTAGTTCCACATTCACCTTTCCCCTGAATCAAGTCCCTTTTCTTTGTACCAGGAGCAAATGTCTTTAAAAAATGAAAAATATCCACAAAAGAAGTCATTGCATATGGCTCTGATCACTCACAGAAGGCATAGTAGTACTTTTGAGAAATGCAAAAATATGGTATTTCCTACACAAAAGAAGGAATTACATAGTCTGCATGGAAACAGACTTTTATTTATCATATCTAATTTTACTAGAATCTGACCTCTTCAGTAATTTCAAGATTTTCATAAGAACTCTGCCTTTCCAGCTGCAGGATTCACAAGGGGACTTGCTGCAACAAATAAGATTTACAGTGCACCTGGTAGGAAACTGATTTGGTTATTGATAAATGTTACTTGGCATTCTAGATGCTGTGAAAGTTTGTTCAGGGTAGTTCATTGCTCTCCTGCTATCCATCATTTATTCATTAGGATTAATTTAGTTAACTCCAACTCAAACATGGTCCTTATTTTAAAATTTTAAAAAGTTTTATATAACCCCTGCATTCTAATATATCAGCATTACTTGGGTGTACGTACTTCAATTTTGTGTTTAATTCAGATACCTCAAACACCAACATTATAGGGGAAAAAAGATAGTTTGAAAAGATTTTTTTCATAATTTTTGTGGCAAGAAAACTGTATACAACTTGTACACATGGTACAAGCAGTTTGGCAAGGCGTGCTTTGCTATAAAAGCAGACACTTAACTGATTTATCTATTTTATAAATGTAAGGGATTTTATTGTTCTAATGACTTATTTACTTACTGACGACATTTAGATTTCTTCTCTTTCTTGTTGTAGTTAAGGGTAGCACAAGAGATAAGGGATGCTTGTAAAAATATTTTGGCCAATTATGCATCCAAATAAATATCCTCAATTGCCTGTGGCACATAGATGTAATTAGACAATATATTTCTTTTAAGGCATAAGGCTGTTTAGAGATGTGGTTGAATAAGCACATCAAAATACGGAGTTTCTCAAGAGCTGAGCCGGAAAGGTCAGGAGAAAACTAGTAAAATCTGTGACTTCTTTGGAGAAAAAAGAAAGAGAAACCATGGCAAACCATGGAGAAGGGGCACAGAGGAGAAGGAGATGAAGAAAGTTATTATTGTAGAAATAAGGTTCATCAGAAGCAGAAACTGAACAAGAATGT
Organism: Grus americana; assembly: GCF_028858705.1. NCBI lineage: Eukaryota > Metazoa > Chordata > Aves > Gruiformes > Gruidae > Grus > Grus americana. The sequence goes on from NC_072866.1 coordinate 6,516,674, forward strand.
TTCCAAACTATATTATAAATGGAATCATTAGAATTAATTTATCCTTCACCTGACAGGCTTCTGTATGCACCATCAGGGTTTTGCAACCTCTTCCCCCTCTCTGTGTCTGGTTGCCTGCCCTCAGGGCCAGCTGATACAGTACAGCTCTATAACGTTGGGTCAGATTGGTGGGAAAAGACCAGTGTGAGAAAGAGCTGAAAGAAGCCTTCTTGGGGATTCACTTGCAGTGGTGTTGAAGCTCAGGCTCTTGGCCTTTGCATGAGATGTTTTCCAAGTATGCCTGTGCAAGCCACCTACCTCACTGATCTGGACCTGACACTGAATGCAGATTGACTTCCCAGATTGACCACCAACTTCTCTGGTCACTGTGGACTTATCTCAAAATGACTGTGGCTGAACCTGGTTCAGGTCTGCACTTCTGAATAGGCTGAAGATGCCTAAAGAACTACAGAGCAAGTGCACTGCTGCAGAAAACCTTGTTCCACATTCACATAATCTTAATTTCACTATTCTTACAGACTAGAAAGTTTGGTTTAGTAAGTTCCTTGCACACAATTGTTATTTGCATAGACAAAGCATGGCCAACTTTTTTTTTAACTCTTAAACAGATAATTTTTTTTTACCTGGTTAGCTGCTTCTATTTTCTGGTTCTTTAAACTACACAAAACCCCACCTTAGAAAAGCCACATGCTCATATTCTATAGTAGCAAGTGTGCTACAGTGACCACCCCTCTGCTACCACAGAGGGAAGTGAACCTCTGCACCTCCAGAGACTAACATGTTTGCTATTACAAGCTTAAGCTCAAAAGGTGAGATTCATAAACAAATACCAGGCCAAGTGCACAGGACAATACGCTGCTTGGTAGATTGCATAAGCACCTCTTGAAATACTGGATATACTAAAGAAACTGTGCTGCGCAATGATCGCCTTGAGAACACTTAGAAGCAAATATGATTAGAAAAGTAAAATCAGGAGAGACACCAGTGTGAATAATTAACAATTACAGTTAAACCTAGGAGAGGAATCATGTAGAAAGTTTGCTGGTTAGGTAGGTAAATATATATCATGGAATATTTTGTATTCTGTTAAGATGTCCAAGTCCCTTAAGACATTTCTCTTTGCCAGTCACTTCTATTTCAGATCACCAGTCTATAAAAAGAAAGAACTAATATATACGAGCATACATGCAGCAACAGAACTAGTATCTATATAAATATCCCTCAGAAGATAATTGCCCACTCCCTATCATGTCATGCAAAGACAGACAAGGAAAGCTGGGGTTTGCAAGAAATCTGCTTCAGTACAAAATTCTGCTTGAAATCCTTTTGAAGTAGGTGGGAGGGCAGAGATACAATTATGAAAGTCACCACTTCTCCATCCAGTAACCTCTGCAACACTTTCAAATCTTGGCATTACCTAAGAAGTGTGCTGCAGAGCGCCCACTTCACAAGTGCACCACAATACCCACAGCTAACAGATTTGGTTCAAAAGAGTTAAGAGCAGTAAATCAGTTAAACCAAGCCATCATGGAGGCAATGTTGAAAATAACACAAATGTCTTGAGCTGAAGTCGTTTACATGGCTGCATTTTTTTGGTGTTTTCAGCTTTATCCACAGTACTAGACAGATTTTTCCCAGGGCATGGAATGGTCTTTTCCTCAAGAATGCTTGATCGAGCCCGTTCTCAATAGCGCTGAACTCTGACACAGCCATGTGGACTGTCAGCTAAGCCAGCAGTGAGAAGGATCCCACTGCAGTATGGAATCAGCCATAAAGAAAAGTAAGTTTTGCTTTAAAAGCCTTGTTTCCTCACAGAATTGAAACCCCAGTGGCTTGTATATTTAATTCTTTTTAAATATTCTGCTTTTGATAGTTAAATAAAATTAAATTAAACCCGACATTAAAAAAAAAAAAACCAAACACCACACAAACAAAAAAAAAACCCTTTAGATTCCAGACCATGAAGTAGAAAAGTAACCATATCCCTGGAATGAGGCTACCTTCTGGAAAGATATTTCCTGTAACATCCTGAATGGTCTCCAATGGTGTTTATGAATTCCCCCATTACTGAAATGGATGAGTACACTGCAAAAAGGTAACTATAAAAACTGTAAAACAAAGAGTTCATTTCTCTCCAGTTGTGAATTCCAAACAACAATATCATTAAATAGATCTTTTGCCCAGCCAAGATATTATTTTATTGCATGCAGTAAACTCTGTCCTGGTCACATAAAGAGATTTCTTAAATGACTGACTTGTCTACCTGTCTAGCTACTAACTTCTGTGGGCTTTTTACCCAACTTGTCTGAGAAGGGTGTTTTTTGGAGAATGCTGAAAGACAGAGGGAGTTTTACTAATAGCTATAATTACATGCTCGGGGTAATTTAGTTGAAAATGAGCTGCATAGTGTTTTCATGTGGCTCTAATATTGCTATGTCTCACAGTTAGGGGAGAAGCAGAAGTCACTGGGAACCTACAAATTACATAAATTGGATCAAAGCTAAGAAAACCATCTGCAGATTTACCTGTGACAACCTGTTTGCTCGACAACACAGGCAGTGATGAAGCAAACAAGCAAAGCACTAGCATATGCTGCTCAAGAAACAGCAGTAAACCACAGTGGAAAGCAAATTTTATTGCTATGTCCTGTTCCTAAGTACCATCAAAATGTTTTCATATTTCATCACCGAGAGCGTGCACTGTGTATTAACACAGTGGCAGACCGCCACAAGTTAGTACCGTGGGCGAGGTTAATCATCCACCTCTACTGCCCAGGCATGCAACAGGTTCAGAATAATATGAAGACGTGTCTGTTCCCTCTTAAAATATGAAAGTTATATCACTGAATTCCTGAATCAGGTGAAAGAGCTGTAAAACCTTTCAGTCTTAAACATCTCCTTTATTTCTGTGCTAGTCAAATACTAACCCTTTGATTCATGATTACGTAGAAATCAAACTATACTGGACACTCAAAGGCATGAGGGACAAGGGTGGAGGGAACAGTGTCAATACAAAAGAAAAGCCAAACCAGCAAGCAGCAAAGGTCTTCCAAAGAAGGCTTATCTATATGCAGTGATGGCTGCCTGCTGTCTTACGTGACTTGAAAGAAGAAAAAAAATCCTGGTCCCTCTGTTTCACTCCATAGAGGCTTCATTTGTTTTTCAAAGCGGAATGGTGCAGCAGATACTGCTACAACAGCCTATGACATAGAACATTTCCCCCAGACCCCTTACAAGCCCCACAACCTCACTGCTGTCCAGCACATGGGTCATAAGCTTTTAATATGACAGAAGCAGGCAGAAACCTTTCACTGCTGATGTTTCTTTTTCTTCACCAGCAGTCAAGGGTTGTGCAAATGCCTTTCTGCCCTAAGTTTTTATATGGATTACCACACAGTGTCTATCCTATCACCTAAGGTTTATACATGAGGCTAAGAGCCACCAATGTGTCTGACGATACATTCTCCAATAGAAAGCACATTCCATCCAACCAGAAAGAATGGATGTTTCCCATGCCTATCTCACCACGGACCACATCTATCTCACTGTGTTTCCTGCGCACTGTAGACAGACCACAGCCTACAGCCCATAGATCTTCCAATTCAAGTACAAATTGATTCCATTTCATATGTCATATTTACGTTTCCTATTTAATTTATCATTACCTTGGAGCTGTAAATATCTTGAACCACACTTCTCTTCTGTCAGGAGGCACTGCAGCAATATGTTTCTGTGGAAGGGTCAGAGATTTCTCCAAAATCTGTGATGAAATGTATGATGTTTTCTTCAACATCTCACTAGGTACACTCAATGCATTTCAGTCTGTGACAGGTGCTCCAGGCACACAGCAGGTATTGCACTCATATTTGACATGTAAATCAGCATGTCTTGCCCAGGTACCATTAAAACGGACAACATTTAAAAATTATATATCAATGAGTACATTTGGAAGAGGGAAATCTTTCCTACCAGAATTCTCTTTGGGAAGGACAAAGCTTTTAACAGAGAAAATGATGAAAAAGTGAGAAAATATCAGAGGAATCAGGGCATTGCTAAACATAATGACTAACATTTGTGAACAATTAGGTAACTCTCTACTGAGATTGCTCCACATGAAAGCAGCTTTAGAGGTTAAATGTTTTAATTCCAAGAGAAGGCTTAAAGATTAAGCAAAATTGCATTGTGAAGTGCTTTGGGTAATGGCTTCTTCATAAACAGAGACTGCACTTCTGCATAACTGGCTGCATGTGCACACACACATGTGCTTGCGTATGTGTGACAGTTATCCTTTCTGTACCAGAAAAATGATTACATCTCTATATTTAGAATTTTCTCCCAGTTCTTAATATAAATATTGGCAGACGTTGTTACCTTTGTTGCAGAGAGATTAGTCTTTGGCAGGTTGCAAACTTGTAAGTTAAATGAGAACACTGCAGAATCATAGGAATATCAGCACTGGGAAAGAGACTTATATTCTCTACCATGAATTGCAAACCTTTTGAATTACTGGAACTGGGAGTGTTTTTGACAGCTGATTACTGAGTTCTTGCATTGGACAATGTCCTAGAAGACCATCTAGAGATCTGGCTTCTGCCAGCTTTGCTTTTACATCAGCCAATATTTCTACAGTTGGTAACAAAAGCAAATCCTACACTACATCTAAAATGATCATTCAAATATGTTTTGCCAGTGCTAAAAAAAAGCTCTTTAGACTAGCCTTAACAAAAAAAAAGGTCAGATTTTTACAGTGAGTTGAGTATAGTCAGGATTCTCAGCATTTGTTTATGTATTATAAGGACTATAAGGTGAAATTTTAAGAATGGAGCTTTTTTTTCAAGCTTCACCTCAGACCAAAGACCTTCTGATGCATTTCCAGTCACAAAAGCTTTAACATAGCTCTTGGGCTAGAAGGCGGCCCTTTTTAAGGAAAGAGCTGTTCAGGGATATGCCACTGAAACTTCTCTATGGACTTCATTATATTTTTTGGCCAACAAGCAGAGACAAATCTACAGAATGGACAATGAGATCAGTAAAACAGTTCCATGGAGAGAACAGATGTGCCTTTAAAGGTCTAGGACTCAAATGTTCATATTGATTATTATTCCAACAGCTGTGCATTGAACCACTTGCTTTCTCAGGACTATGTAAAGATTAAAGCAACTTTGGCTTTTTGAACATGGGACTATTTCAGTAGCCGTTAAATATTAGACACAGAGCCAACAGTATAGTCTCAAGCCTTGACTTTGCATGAATCAGGGCATCTTGTAGATCTAACATTAAAAGGCAGTAATAGAACAGTAGAGACTAGACAACAGCTACAGAGCAATCCAGCCAAATGCCATTGATGGCAGTGAGATTAAAACATACAACTTGGACTAATTCAACAGGCAATAGAAAACAAGGTACTGAACTTGGATTGTCATAAGAGGCTGTAAGCCATTTTGAATGGTGGGCCATCAGAAAACTATCACTGAACTTGTAAAAAAAAGAATTATCTGAATATTAATGACAGTCAGAGAGAAGTTCTCACTTAAACATCTTTCTATTTTTCAACTAGCTATAAAAGAATGTACCAAAGCTAGGAGAAAGCCATTATTATTTTGTGCCGCTTTTATAGACATGGCACAAATCAAGAAAATCTTTGTGAGGCACTGCTAAGATTTCACCTATAAAACTGTCTGCCATTTCAAAACTCTGCGGTAGAAGTGTCAGACAAAAGGAGGACACTTAAAGAACAGAAAATTACTTAAATGGCTAAAGAAATTGAATTATGAAGAATATATTATAGAAACACTTTTATACTTCTGTAGTTAATAAAAAGGCTAAGAGGGAACTAAAATTTGATTAACTGCTTTTCAGATCTCAGTGTGCTTCATGTACTGCATTACAGAACTGAATGGAGCTTCTCTGAATATGTTTTGATCATTATCGATGCTGCAAAAACATCCTTCTGTCAAGAAAAACAATCCTGGCTGGCCAGAGGAAAATGAATAGTGGCGTATTCACCAACAAGAAAAAGTATTTATATGATAAACAGAGAAATGAAGATAATATAAGTCCTGCACTATTGATTTAATTGAAATCATATTAAAACTAGCAGATAATAAAACTTTATAACACTGAATTGGACTCTGGTATATTATTAAATTTTCTTTGTGCTTCACTAATCAAATACACTCACACACGCTTCAGTCACTGAGTTCCTATTATATTATGCACTTTTAAAAAAGTTAAGCTCTGTTTAGGATTTGGATTATTTATACATGTACCTCCTCATACATTCCAAATTAGTAAAAACATATTAGGTATATTTAGAACCATGAATTTTTACCACTTAGGAAACTTGTACATCACTTTGTACATGAGGACAGAGAAGGAAAGTTTAGATACTACATTGCAGCAATTTTTTATCATATTAAAAAGATTTTTTAAGGTCTTTATAGAGTCGAACAAAGGAAGCAGTATTTTATTTAATTTTTCTGTTAACAAGTATGCACATATATGCAGACCATATTTACTTGAGATATTCTGCAGAGCCTGCTGGAGTACTGGGTGGACCAGAGTGGAATTTGACAATCCAAACTACTTTTAAAAAGTTGTTATTATTTTATTATTTCTTCTTAGACATTATATCATCTTCACTCAGAATTTTTATTTTCTAGCACTTGTAAGATTACCATCTTAAAATAGATTATTAGTAAAATACCAGATTTGGGTGATAGTCTTGCACTCTTTTTTCAGCTTTTTTAATTTCATTCTCTAGAGCCTAATGCCCTGTAGCATTGCAATTCTCCACTTTTTGGCACAGGATATGCAAATGAGACCCAGTCTATACCATTGTATAAATCAGCCACGTCTAACTTTCTGTCTCAGACATCAGGTTTAAGAAAAGTTTTCCAGCCAACTTAAGGTTTTCCAGAATTCAAATGGAAAAAGTGTATAAAAAAACCTCATAAATAAGCATATATCCCCAGGACTCATACAATTCTTATCCAAAGTCACCTGCAGTCCACCCTATTTACATTCCTGCTCTATAATGCTAAAATCATTTTCAAAGAAAACTTCTGCTTAAAAGACAAAGGGAGGAAAGACTTGGTTCAGGCCACAGTAGCAAGTGAATTCCAGGCATGGGGATTCATTCCTTGGTTAATATTGCATTCAGTTGTGTGATATTTCTTCTATGTAAATAGATTTGCAGCACTCACCAGATTTCAATCCTCGCTTTGTTTTGCTGTCTCTCATTGAAAGCACATCAACCTTGAAAATGTTCAGACAAGCAAACTAGGATAACTGTAACACTTGGTCATTCACATATTATAATCTCAATATAAGCAGAACAGTGAAAAGATAAAAATACATTCCGTTCTTATGTTAAAATCTAAGGAAGGTGTTGCCATCTGTGCATATCAAATACCAAATACTAAGATAAAACCAGATAAAGGCCTCAAGGCAGTCAATGTTTATATCACTTGAAATGCTGAAAACTTTGCCACACCAATTCTGAATTAGCTGCTAGTGGGACAGCAATATCTAGTGTCCTCCTGTCCTTCCAATATTTCTCATTAATTTTTCTAATTGTTTCTTACTAATGCATATAAATACCTGAAGGGAGGATGCAAAGATGGAGCCAGGCTCCTTCCAGTGGTGCCCGGTGACAGGATCAGAGGTTATGGACACCAGCTGAAACACAGGAGGTTCCCTCTGAACATCAGGAAACACTTTTTCACTCCGAGCACTGGCACAGGTTGCCCAGAGAGGTTGTGGACTCTCCATCCTTGGAGATATTCAAAACCTGTCTGGATGCAGTCCTGGGCAGCCTGCTCTAGGTGACCCTGCCTGAGCAGGAGGGATGGACCAGCTGACCTCAAAGGTCCCTTCCAGTCCCAACCGTTCTGTGATTTTGTTTCACTGATCCAGCAAATCCTTCAAATACCTGTGCATATCTCCATGAATGCTCTGTGGTTAATGGTGCAGCAGTATTGAAATAATGAAACTATGGCTGATAAAAGCCATGTTAAAAGAACAGGATGAGGAATCATCAGTCCCTGTACAGCAATCTCAGCCCACGGGCAACTTATTAGGGCAAATTAGGCTAACAGCTGAACTGCAGAACATACTGATTTATACAGCACTGTTAGTCTGTCAATAATATGGTAAAATACATTTGTTCTGAGGTGTACATGTCAGAGGCTATTTCCTCAAAGTATCTAATGAATAAAAGGGTAGGACAGTGCTGTCATTTCAACTTGGATCAAAACTCACATTTTATATACCTTACAGGATTCTTTACAAATGTAAGCAACAACAGTAGTTTTTTATTATTTATATTTTCATTAACTGAGCAGTGCAGAAGTCTAAAGAAAAAGCTGGTACATTCATAGGTGGGATAATCTTTTCCAAAAATATCTTTTATATGCTGATGGTCATGCTCCTGCAATGTGTGAAACCATGCAAATGAGCATGCTATAACCTAATTTTCTTATTTGACATCTAAGTCAGCTCCAAATGAATCAAAACGACCAAATTATTTTTATAAAAGTGACCATAGAATAAATACCACCATTGAAAAAACAATTCTGTAAGCAAGCTGCAGCCACAAGAGAAGACTGATGTAATGCACCCAGAGTGCTTCTCATTTACACACCTGAATTATAAGGAAATGTTCTACATTTTCCCTTGAGGAAGAGGTGAAATATGCTCCACTGAGCCAGAAACTCACTGCTTTTGGTTTTTCTGCCTCAAGTTGACTTGGATATTCCCTCTGTAAAGCTGACAGAGTTATAGTGGGAAGTTCCAAAGGAAGCGGTCACATTTCTTGATGTCGTGTCATGTCATAATGTCATGACACGTGTGTGTGTGTATATATATGTATATATTTTTATATACACACACTCTCCAACAACACTTCATTCTGCCTTCATCCCAGTTTCCCTGTAAGCAGGTTCAGCACTGGATTGGGGACTGCAGTGTGCGGAGCGTTCAGGAGCCACAAACATACATCAGCCTGCGGCAGAGGAAGGGGAGAAGCTCCTCACAGCCACCTGCCTCCCCATGCTGCACACAGCATGACTTGCACTCCCACCCCACACTGCCCCCCTCATCACAGCTGTTCTAGTTGCTTTCTGTCAAAATTGCTTTGCCTATGGCCTTTTACAAAGACCAATTTTTCACTTTTTTTTTATTCTTGGCACTCTCTCTCATGTTTTGGTAATGCTGAGTTAAATTCAGACCTGCACAACAGATCTATCACAGGCCAAGAAGCAAAATATTCCAGAACTTGTTCCAGGTTACACCAAAGTCCTTAAATGGTTTGGCCTTGTTCAGTACTTCACCACTTTGCTTTGACACATATGCCAGACTTCAAAAAGTCATCACTAGTCAGTATCACATGTCCACACAAACAGATGTAACCTATATTGTCACCAGTACTGTCTGGAAGGAGAACAAATGATGCCAACTCCTTTCTTCTACTACTTCAAGACATTCTTTGACTTGTGAACAAGAGCTCATCAAAACAGTGCACAACTTCAAGATACTAAATTGGTGAATTCTTCTCCAGGAAACTGCCACATTCTTAGGTCATGACTGTCTTTACGATTTCAATTTTTATTGCTGCTAGATGGGGCTACAGAACCTCTGTACTAACAAGGGAATTTTGTAATATTCTAAAGGATAAAACTCAGTGAAGGTTCTGTTACACAGAAGAATAATCCACCATGTAAAACTTTGAGCAGAAAAGACACCAAGTTAAAGATATCATATGCTATCACAAGAAAAAATTCATTAAAACTGTTATCCTTCTCAATATCTGTTTTACAGGTAGGAAATTTAGGCATAAACTATCACAAAAATCCAAGGCCATACACAAATGCAGCATGGTATTGTTACTACTAGAACTAATGCACGTAGCCTGTTCTTGTGGAGCTGTAAAATATTTCCTCTAAACCCATTACCTCTTATTCTAACAAAACACCATTTCTCTCTCTACTGGAGAGGGGAAAAAGGGAAAATACACATCTTGCATCTGAAAGCTTAAAAATTATAGCACAGTCTTCCTCCCTCAAGGTCCTGCTATTCCGTCTAAGTCACTTTGTATTCTAGACAGTCTGGCTACATTGCCAACACATCAATTATACTTTGCATGGTTTCATTGCTAGATTTACTAAATTCAATGTAATTAAGTGTGAACCTTTTAGTCTGAAACCCATATGCTGTAAGTATAGTAACAAGTATGTCTGAAATTTTTTGAAGTTAACCATTAGTGAAACAAATGTATTATTTAAGATCTATAAAAATGTTATACAAAGTAGGCAACATTTAACCTTACAGGAGTACAATGGGCCATGAAGTACGAAGCAAAGATCAGTCTTCCATGAAGTTATCAATGAGGCTAAACACAGACAGACATACTGACTCCAGGAAGATCCAAATTTAGTCCATTGCAAATCTTGACTAGACTAGAATAGTAACTCATTTTTCTGCTAGAAATAGCTAATTACAGATTCAGAACAAAGTTCAGCAAGCTGTGCCATTACCAAAATACAGACAAATTGAATGGCAGGTATAATTTCAGTTGTTATGCAACTGGTAGAGTGCAGGAAAGACCAAGGAAAGCTGGTCTTGGCACTTGCAGAACTCTTCTAAAGACAGACAGCCCCGTTCTTGGTAAACAGTCATTAGCAGAATTTTGACTGCCAATGACAGTTTGACCAAAAGAGATACTTATAACATAAAGGTTAATTTGGTGTTAATGACTGTTTAATTTCACATATCTTGTCTGTACCAGAATATGAATGCTAGCTTATTAAAGCAGCTACATCCATTTTTTATTCTTTCTTCCTTGTAACCTTTACACTGTTCTAGAGATTTCTCTATGAAATCTTGCAAAAGAAGAAATCATTATTTTAAAAAGTCATAAAATTAGTTGCAGCAAGGTGGTGGTTGTCCTCACTGTGCTTTTAATGAAATTCATATTTTGCCCCTTTCGGTGGTAGTTATCATTTTTGTGTCAATATTTTAGAATCAAAAGGGTCAGCACGATTCCTTATAGCCAATTACATTTTACTTCAGTGCACACTGATAAGCGTAAGACACACTAAAACTGATAAAGTTTAAATGATTTTTAAATCACTTTAAAAATAGTTTGCTATTTCTCTAATGAACAAAAAAGTCCATTCTTTTTGACACATCTTATCTAGTTTTTTTGATAATATGAACTTATCTCCCATCATCTAGAAACGGGAGGACAGAAACAATACTGCTAATTTTATAGTCCTGACCATTTCGTCCTGCACAAGTCCACAGATCTTATGGGAAAGAGTATGTCCCAGAAAGTTCTCGGAAGTTACAATGAGAAACAGATAAAAACTTCATTGTTCTTAAACCATGTAGTGCTTTTAAATAGCCATCTTATTCTACCTATTCATCTTCAGCAAGAACCATGAAGGTAGCATGAAGTTACAGTATTTCAATTGGAAATACAAGCTGCCTTTACCTTAAACACTGAATCTTCTAGATACCACTCTAAATGCACTGAAAAGTGTTATGTTGGGTTGTTTGAAATTAAGCATGGGAACTGTGATGTAAATGTAAAGAAAAAGGAGGACAATCTGAAGCAGAACCTGGCTCTTTGCTCCCTGCAAATAAAAGAAATCACAGCATCTTACAATGAGCATTTTCTTGTAGAATATGTTGGATCCAGACGAGAGTTGTACATTCAACACTATCTAACCTTGAAAAATCACACTTTTAGTGTCAAAAAAGCTGCTCTTCATAAATAACATTCATTGCAGAAATAAATATTGTATATTTGTCTTTGTAGCCAAGCATCATAGTTTAACCCCAGCCAGCAACTAAGCACCACACAGCCGCTCACTCACTCCTCCCCTCGCTCTCAGTGGGATGGGAAGGAGAACTGAAAAAGAAAAAGTAAACCTCATAGGTTGAGATAAACACAGTTTAATAGGACAGCAAAGGAAGAAATAATAATAATAATAATAGAATATAGAAAATGAATGACACAAAATGCAATTGCTCACCACTCGCTGACTGATGCCCATCCCATCCCCGAGCAGCAGTCATGCCCCCGGCCAGCTTCCCCAAAGTTTATATACAGAGCATGATGTCATATGGTATGGAATATCCCTTCGGTCAGTTTGGGTCAGCTGTCCTGACCGTGTCCCCTCCCTGCTTCCTGCGTGCCCCCAGCCTCCTCACCGGCAGGGCAGTGTGAGAAGCTGAAAAGTCCTTGACTTGGTGTAAACACTGCCCAGCAACAACCAAAACATCAGTGTGTTGTCAACACCTTTCTCATCCAAAACCAAAACACAGCATTATACCCACTACTAAGAAGAAAATTAACTGGATCCCAGCTGAAACCAGGACAACAAGGTAAACAATATTAAGATACCTCCCATTCATGACGTAATGTGGTCCTGGAAAAAAAAGTTCACCTTAGCATGCATCAATCTATGTCTGCACAGCTACAGAAATATTAGCACTAGTCGACAAAGCACTGGTGAACAATCGTCTGAAATACTATTTTGTACAATTCTTGTAACCCACATTCAGGAAAGATACCTGAAATGGTACAAGTATGGAGAAAGGTTATAACAATAACACAGTAAATCAAGAATGCATCACACAGGCTGGTTTCCCCTAGCAAAGTGAAGACTCACAGAGAGACTCTTGTCTACTGCATGAATGGGATGACAGAGGAGCACTAGAAAAGTGTAGTAGCTGTCTGAATTTAAAAATGCTACTTATACAGTCACAGTATATATGAGGAAACCCTGAATAAATTTAGGTTCAAAAAAAAAAAAAGGTGTCTAACCATGACAATAGAGGCTATCAAACATCATCCTTCTAAAAGAAATATTCTGTGCACCAAGCAATCCTTAATGTAACATTTGCACAGTTTGAGGGATTTTGTTATTCAGTTCTTGAGATGGAAACCAAATGGGGTGTTTGAACAGGAGAGGAAATTTCCTGGTAAAAACTAGTAGGGTGTAAATGTAAAGAGCTAACTTTGCAAAAAGGTTCTTAGACTGTAAGTCATAGCCCGCTTGGAAATAACCTCATAGTTGACCATGAGTGCATGGTCATAGTGCAAAGGTTTTCCAGACCAAGCAAAACATTCCTTTCTCATCTGAAGAGAAGAGCTAAAAAAGATGCCGTCAGCTTCTCTGAACATTCAGCAGCAGGCAGAATTACAGGACAGTGTAGTCTGGCACTATGCTGTGCTATTATAAATAGATTTCAAACCAGCTGGACACTATCTAATACTTAAATATGAGAATTTTCTACTTGAATTTTAAATAGATCGTTCCAGTTCTGAGTCAGTCTCAGACAAGTGGTGGCAGCAACACTAGAATTTACAGAAAAGCAAAACCAAAATGGATTACAAGATCAATGACAGGAAGACATACTAAACACAAGGCTTTAAATTTAAAAACTTTGAACAATAACGTGAAACACAAGTAAAAGGCAGACAGCTTTCATCCACAGTCAATGTTTCACTATGTTTAAGAAAGTTATTGTCAAAACCAAAATTGAGTTATAAGCTGGACAAAAACAGGTGATGAAATAAGATCTTACTCTTTTCTGCTCCACTACAAGACAGCACATAGAGCTGCAAAGAAAATCAAATCACTAAGCTTTTACTTGCACCTTAAGCCTTTCAGGTTTGCTTCCTTCCTTCTCCAAAGTAAATTGCCCTTAAGCTGAAATCATGCAGAGATATACTTTCAAATAGATTGTTAGTCATATACAGAATTCTGTCCAAGGTCAAGTTTGACAGAAGCCTGATAATTCCCATCTCTAAAAATTTACAAATGGCCTTCATTTTAAGCAGTGAAGACATCTGCTTGTACAAAATGACTCAACCAGCACACTTCTGCAACCATCTTTTCTCAGACAGCTTTATTGGTTTTCTTTACATTTAACATAATGTTAAGATTTTTTCTAAATTTGTTAAGCATATTTGAAGGAGTATATGTTTCATTAAGATAGCATCCTAAACCAACACTGACATCATTCAGTTTCCACAGTCATTTCTGACACACTAGGAAATATATGCACTACAAGCAGCTAAATACTGTTCTCTAACAACTACTGGTATGCAAGGCCACAGCTTGGACACTCAATGGGTGTCCTCACAGAAATGTAAGAAGCTTGCCAAGCTTTCTTAAAATAATCAACCAAAATCATTCCTTATACTAATGCATTGTCTCATGTGAATTGTAGCTCTATTGGTAAAAAGTCTTATTTTGCTGATTTGCCAAAATCAATAGCTAAACTAGATTTCAACAATCAAAAGCTGTCTGCTCTCCAACTGGTAGCAGATACAATATTGACTTTTCTTTTAACTCAGGTTTCTGTGACCTAGATCAGTGCTGTGGCAAAATTGGAAATGAAACTAACATCAGACATTGCAGGAAAAATCTTTTAACATTTACAAAAGAAATTTTAAAATTAACCAAATTCGTTAAGCCTCTTCTAAAGTGATTACGCAACACTATAAATTTGAGTACCATCTGGCAGGAAGATGTACAATGCACATGCATCCATTATTCGCACATTTTCACACTGTACCAAGCCTCTAGGGGAATATATTTTACCATGATATTTGAATTGGAAAAACATCATTTAAGGACTCAAATTTGAAAGGAAATGGTTTGCATTTAAATGCAGTTACAGAGTTAAAGCTAAACTCATAATAAAAAGTAGAAACGACACGCACATTTTCTAGTAAAATGGGTCAGGAGAGAAGGGTATTTACATTACCATTTTAAACAGCTAGTTTAAGTAACTACATTTCCTACATGGACACTGCACAACGTCTGACTTAGGTCCAGCAAATGGCCTACTACTCTTCAATATCTGTTTGGGGAACATGAATTAACAACTTAAGCACAAGCAAAATAACTAAAGGAACTGCAAATAGTATATATTAATTAGATCCTCATTTCATAGTACTGAAAGCTTACTTGATTTCAAGATCTCTTTCTTTCATTGTGCAGATATGTGAATTGGTGAGTACAAAGCCAGGCTAGGGGATAAAGACTAGAAGAGATTATAAGTACGCATTGCAAGACAGAAGGAAAAGAAAGGCTTCTGAGAAGCCTGAAAAGAACCTTTCTTCATACAGGATTTATCAGAAATATGGCTGGTATTGCAAACATCAAAAAACTGGGCAATTCTGTTTCTCTGGATACAGTCAGGTTCCTTAGAATAACATGGCACAAATGAGACTTATTCACCACATGCCCAAGTATATTTGTATCCGCACAAACACGATCCAGCAAATTTCAGTCTGAATGTAGCATCTCTACTTAGCTAAGTCATGTTCTATAGATGCAGTTAAGTATTACTGGTGATGTTTGCAGATTGGAATAAGATATTTATGTGCCCCAGTTGAGGTGATCTAATAAAATAAACTACCTTTAGCAGCAGATCTAATAGGAAAATAAATCATTTCCCTTACACCATTCAAATTATCCCCCCATTCTTTTATCTTCAGAACTCAGAAGCAGAAGTGGATTAATGGTTGACTCATGTCTCATTCAAAAGTAGAGAGCAGAGAGCAGGAATGAACAAAACTTCATTGGAAAAATCCAGTTTCTGTTTACAGGCAAGATCTAAATCAATTTCCTAGATAGACTTTCATAAGTTCCTTTGCTACAAAGATATGAGCCTTTCTTTGTCAGCAATTCTTTTTCCTCAGTCATTGCACAAGTATAGTAACCCAACACTCTCGTCAAAGGATCATGCTTAAATTTTTCACTTATAACCAAAACATGGGGAATTTGAGTTCAGATAAAAAATTATGTGGCTTACTTTACTGTATAATTTCAGGGGAAAAAGCTATTCAAGGAACTCTTAAAAAAAAATAAATATGACATTTACAGCTATTTTTTATCCAGCTAATTGTCTCAAAAAATTTGGAATTAATTTGAACCGTCCCTTGAAATAATGGATAGAGCATTTCCTCCTGACCATTTTACCATTGACTAGTATCCAGTATATACTGCAGAATCCTTCAAACAACTGTGGAGGCCTAAGCAGCAAGTAATCAGAATAGCCATGGGTTCAATACCTATTGTAGCAGCCTCAAGGCTAGCAGTCTTCATATCTTTTCTCCTATCTACAATAAGAACATAGGCAGGACCAGGTGGCAATTTTTATGGATGTTTAAATAAAACTTTGCTATATTTATGAAGTTGCTTGTGTATTTCTTCTACAAGCAACCATTACTTAAAATTAAAATGTATAGCTTGTATTTATTAAAATAGGCATCAGATGGGAGTTCTTGTTGTAGAGTCATGAAAATTTAGAAGATTGTGAGAATGTGTCAAAGAACCTTTAGTGACTTTGGCCTATTTCTCTACAGAAGGCTGCTTCACACTTCTTTATAGAGTAGAGAAAACACTGTAAGTAAACTCAAACTCATCTCGTCAGGAAAGTGTAAAATACATTACAGAAGTGTGAGAAGAACCAGTAAGAGAACTGTTGGGATTTTCTCACTGGGTGCATTTATTTGAATGTCAGCAACTTTAATCTAGATCATTCATTATACAACAGGACCCTACATGTTCAGTGATATTATTGGAAAGGGACCTTTTCAACCTGGTTGTGTTGCTTCTCTGTTATTTCTCAACAAAGCTTGCAAAGCCAACCATCTTTATAAAATTCAGGAGTAACTTGTACAAATTAATGAGTTTTATTATTAAACACCCTTTTAAAATATCACTCAAGGTCATGGCTATGACATGAAATGTTTCTCTACAATATACATTTTGTTTGCATAAGCATATTTGGCAGGCAATCTCACTCACAGTACAGTGAACTTCCTTCATCGGGAAGCAATTAAACCTGAGCTAACACACACACTCTTTCCCTATTAATGCTTTTTGACAAATTCACTGCACATTAATTTTCATTACTTGTTCTCTCATGCAAAATGGGCCATTATTTCTCAATCCCAGTAAGTTTTCAAAATGAACTACTTTCTGCTTCAGATGGGTGCTGGTGTTTGCAGTATAGCATTTGGGATATTACCTGATTATAGCTGATACAGTTACAAGTTGTCAAGCACAGCTGCAGTCAGAGTAGTAGGCAGAACAGGGTGTCTTCTTTACGATGACCTTACTTGAGAAAATACTATTTGCTGTTGTTAAAAGTAACATAGAGAAGACCAGGATGTTTTCCATAGACAAGTCTTTTTTTTTAGCCATCCAAATGGAACAGAAGAGCCTTTGAGGACTATTACTGCATAGCCCTTCAGTGAGAAGGAAAACACATCTGATTGTAGAAATAGCCCAGTGAAACAGTTTACGAGAAAAGGTGATTTATTGAAGCCTTTCTCTTTCTGTTTCTTCAACTCAGGTGGAATTCCTGGAATTAGATGTGCTTTCTCTGTTCCTACATGATCCTAGACAAGGCCTTCCATCTACCCTCAAGGCTTTTTCTCTCCAGGAAGGCTCCAACTTTCTAGTCAATGAGTACTTACTTATACAAAGCAGAACAGCACAGGAGAGATCTCTACAAGTCCACCTGCCCCTGCCCCCAGCCTGGAGTTGATGCTCATTTCTGGAACACAAGTAGAGTTAGTTCCCAATTCACTTTCCTGTATGCCAGGTAAATATCACAGGCCTCCGGTTATTGGTCAAAAGTCACTGATATTTAACAGAAGAATATTGTGAGAATCTTTTAGGAAACTGCAGGAAAGCTTTGCAGGAGGAGGATAACTGAAGGGAGGTGGCTTCTCATGCATGATATGATGCTGATTTGGAGTTTGTAAAACTTGAAAATTTCATGAGAAATTGCATAGTCAGTCCTTTAAAGCTACGGGCCCTCTTCACCTGCAATCTAAATTGCACATGAAAAGCACAACTGCAGTAATGGAATAGGTATCTATACATTTGTGCAGACAGATAGAAAGTTTAAGAATTATGGTACTAGACAAGAAAGATGAGTTTGCACTGATTCCCATCTCTCAGCAAACGCAACAGTTACTAATATGATGTTCTTAAAAGTATTATTCTTAATTTCAGCTGAAAAATAAAACCTCTCCAGTGATCCATTTCATAAACAGTTCATTTGAATTGATTCAGACTTGCTCTGTTTTCCTTCTGGTTCAGAAATATGACAGCAATGAAGCTTTCAATGAGGTACTTAGGAAACACCAATAATAATTTACACTCGAAACAAGGTGTAACCTATTTTTTTTACAGCTGACTACAAAGCTGCAATTTTTCCTCTTCTGGAAATTTCAGGTAGTTATATATAGTATTAAAGTATTAAAAAAAAGTAATTTTAAAAAAGTTTTGCTTTTCAAGTATTTTTCAGCCACTTTAACAGGCTGAATTGAAATCAAACTTTTCTATGAAAAATGAAAACATATCTCTAAAGGGAAATACTCAATCTAAGTTGATCCTTGATCACAAGAGTTACTCTTTAATACTAATTCTTGGACAGTCTTCATTTCATCACATTAATGCAGAGGGCAACCCTTGAGATACCTACAGACCCTACAGGTAATTGTTCATGTCCTCTCAACTGCAAATTAAGTTTATTTATACATATGAAAACTCACTCTAAGGTAACAGATGGGAGCTTCTGTGGGAAATATGCACATAAATTTTAGGTTTCATGTGAGCTGTAGATAAAAACAAGCATACTGCCTCACATTGAAATCTCCCAGCTGTATTGATTTTTCAGAATGGAACATGACTAGAAGTTATTCACAGACGCTCTCCACCCGCAGCAGCAAGCTGCTCTCCCTCTTCTCACAGGAAAAGGGGCACTGAGGAGAAGAGCTACTGATGGAGCTGGGGAAAAAAGACTCCAGGCATGAGCTGCAATGGATCTGAATGAAGAAAAAAGGAGGAGGGCAGAAGAAAAGCATTTGTTCAGTAGTTCAGGAACTTTAAAAAAAAAAAAAATCATTCCTCTTCTCCTTACCCATCTCATTCCCTTCATCATATAACTCCACTCTGTGCCCTGTCTTAAACAGTTCTCCTCTCATCACATACAGCATCTCTAACCATCATCTTTGTCTCTCCTCCACCGCAAAAAAGTCTGTCCCAACTATCAGCAGACACTTACTTCATCATCTTCATTGTCGAGTCCCCTGCAACCTTCCCAAAAGCCTTACAATGAGGCTTTCTCCTCCCTATCCCACTCCCAGCATCCACTGCAGGTTCACTGCAGCTCACACAGTGCATTCCCTACCTAAGCTCACTGCTACCCAGGGCAGAGGAAAATCAAGGACGTGGGGCTGTCCCCAGGCAGGCTGTCAATCCACACCAAAACAGCTTGCAGAATAAACCTAATTCAAAATCCGCGCAGCTCTCTTCAGGTTGTCTTGTCTCCCACCTTCACAAAGTAAAATGTTATGCCCCTTGCATGGTTGCCAGAGCACTTTTAAGAAGGGACTGTGCAGCCAAGCATGTGTGGTAGGAAACATTGAAATAATACTGGAGAATCACATACATTATAGGTTCGGTAGGCTTACAGAAAGAGAATCCAGCTTAGATTCATGGTACTGGTGATTTACACTGGGATGGACACAGCTGACCTTTTCTTCTTTTTTGGATTCATAACTTCAACTGGCAAGCATCCCAGCAAATGAACAAGTAGGAATGCATACTCAGTTAATTAACCCCTTCTCAGCAAAACCCCTGTACCTTCAGGCATCATTCAGTAACATTATTATTCGGTAACTCTGTTGGTGGGATGTCCACCTGTACTCTGCACCAAACAGTATGCTGTAATAGTCTGCAGAAACTGTGTTCATGATCTTAGGACAAAAGGATATCCATCAGCAACAAATTCCGAGCAGAAACATTTGATACAGTCACGACACTCTGCCAAGAAAGATTTACTACTTTAGTGAGGCGCAAGATTGCAACTGCTGAAATTCTGTCTCCTGGGCATTTGAAGTCTATAGCACCTCCACAAACTCTAAGTTTACTCAACTAGAAAAACTAAAAATAAACCCAAACATTAATGATGTGGCAGACTGACATTCACAGATGCTGAAATCCAATGCACATCAATGCTGACCTAGAACAACCAATGCTACAAGGGAGTGCATTGTCATTTCACAACCCATAGCTTGCCCTGTATAACACAGGGGCACTTTACTGGCCATAAGTTGCAAAGAAAACCAGCAGTCATAATTGCTATCACAATTACAACTCCTTAGTCTCTTACTGCATTCCTCATAACTGACAGAAATGAAAAACCTCTCCCATTCCTCCAAAGGTTATTCTGCACACTCCCACACAAGAGAATTCCTAATCTGGTGGGTACGGATCTGATGAAGTTATGAATCAGACAATTGTTGAAACAATCAGGAGATCATCAGAAGTCGGTACATGCAGTTGGTATAGACACAGATCAACAACAGTGTCCCTTTTAACTATGCTGTCAGGGACAGACTTCCTATCCCAACAAACACTCGTAGGCTATTATCATTAAGACTCCAATGGTGAAACCAGTCCACTCAACACTGAAGCCTGATGTCTGTGCCCAGGACCAGTACAGATCCCACATCAGGGTACAACCATTCCGGTGTTATTTATACACATGGACATGAGACCCACATACCAGATCAACTGCACAGAAACGTACACGGTAGCTCCTAACTGTACAGAGTAGCTACGGCTGCAGTAGCAACAACTTCATATAGACAGACTAATTCAGATGTTCCTACCGGGTAGTACTTTAATTTTTCCATGAGACAAGCAGTTCTGACAGTCCCTGAAGTCTGCAGCTGAAAGCCTCATACAGGCAACAAATGAAGCTACAGCAGCAAAATGATGGCTGCTAAGTCATCATCTTTGGAAGCAGGAACCACGGATGTAGCACTCCCGTGACATCATGTTCAGACACCTGTGAGCTCTCAAGCAATTTGTGAAAGAATTAACTGTAAGATGTGTAAGATAGGTCCTTACTGTAATAAACCAGGGGATTCCTTTTGTTCACTTTCAGTGTGCAAAAGGATACAAAACAGTGCAAAGGGAAATCCTCTGCATGAACAATTCATCATCACCTGCAAAATATTGAACCCAAGACCCAGATTTCAATTTTTGTAATGAGTTTTATGGCCAGCATCATATAGACAAAGCTATCCTTAAATATATCAAGCAGATGTAAAATGGTATGGTAATATCTTCCTGAATAATTGTAAGATCAGTTAATCAAAACTGCTCTTCTCAGAAGGATCATTAGGAAGCGCAGTTCTCATTTCTAAATAGTAAATTCCAATCACTACTGATCATTCTAGCAAATATACCCAACTATTATGCTTATCCCACAGCTTAAGTCATCTCCCAGATGACTGTTGCAGCCTCCAGTTTCACTTGTTATTTCTTCAGTGGTACAGTTATGCATCAACATAAATAATTATAGCACAAAGAAAACAAAAGTTATGAAAAACATCAAATAAATGGGATTTATTCATACCAAAATAATTTATATGAGCTAAGGCATGGTTATGACAGTAAGTACGAAGTCATATCCATTTTCAATTTTAAACCCCCTATTTTATAATAAATCTAAAATTGATCTATGTTTACTTATTCTTAATGTTAGTTTACCACAGCCTCAATTTCCATTTCAATTGTTTAAGCGTACACGATGTACATTAAATGTGACAAAAGATGCTTATTACATCAAAAGTATTTCCTCTGAACTAAAGCATTAGTTACTTTCTTGCAGAAATCTGCTCTCTCCCCTCGAATGCAAACCTTAGCACACCTTGATACACTACCCAAAACCTTGAACATGTCTGAAAAGGAACTTGCATACTTTAAAAAACCTCCTTCTGTTCAGCCAACCTTGACTGCATGTGATATCATGCTTAATTTACAACAGCCCCTAACCAAAATTTGAAAACAGATAACAGTCGAGAAAACAGGCTTGTTACCACACATTGTAGGTAGGAAAATTTATAGGGTGGACTAGGGAGAGAAAAAAAAAAAAAAGGCAGCTCTATTTTTACCTGAGCTCTTAATTCACATTAAAAGTGAAAT
Source organism: Grus americana (assembly GCF_028858705.1). Classification (NCBI taxonomy): domain Eukaryota; kingdom Metazoa; phylum Chordata; class Aves; order Gruiformes; family Gruidae; genus Grus; species Grus americana. Next base: position 6,538,713 of record NC_072866.1, read on the forward strand.
TCTATACCTGCCACAGAAAAAGTCTGGCTAATCTTCAGGGTAGGTGCCTATGAAAATAAAAGCAAGATTCATCTCCATATCTTAACAGAAAAACAAAGAGCTTAGAAAATTTGTCCCATATACCAGAGACAAGTTGCTCCAAAGTGGGCTTTTGGAATAAAAAAGAAAAAGTTTAAATTCCCAAGAAATAGGAGCCAGAAAACACTACAACAAAAAGTTTTGCTTTCCTGATGCTTGCACGTCTTCCCTGTATTCACCATTATGCAAAACACTTGAATACAACATACTTACAGTGATCTCATTCAGTAATCTCTAGAAGTGATCTAAAGGATGCAAGAGATTTTTTACAAAATCTGTCTTCAAGCCATCAGCTAAATCTACAATCCATGGGTAACTGCCTGGAATGAAACAGCGTGCTGTATTCTGGATTCAGTACCCTGAAGCTTTAATCAATTATTTACATAGTCATGAAGACCAATTTGAATTTTGGAGACGTTGCTGCAGATCTACATCCAAGGGAGCTGTCATTGCAAACTCCTGGGAGGAGGGAGCAAGAGGGTAAAACCCCAATGTCGTGAGAGTCAATTGCAGGAGACAATGAAGTGGAACCCCTTCCCCAAATAACCTCCTCAGGTGCAGCCTGGTGTAACTAGGATGTCGGACACAACCATGACCAATGGCAAACAAAAATACAGAAGTCCGAGATAAAGGCGGAATCTAACCACAAGGAAATATCTGAATTTTCACCACTTTGAAGTGCCTTGGGAGAAGAATCTAGTGAAGTGCAGAGGCCTGAGGATCTCCATGTTGCAGGGGAAATGAAAACTTCTAATGCTGCAACAAGAAATGCAAAAGAAGTATTTTAAGGAAAGTCACTAACAAGAAAAGGACAAAAAGTCATCCCAAGTTTTCATACCCTGTTCTATACATCCTACCTGAAAAGCTATCTCCCACGCACAAAATAAGAGGATGGTCTCACATCACGTATTATATTTTACAAGTTAAATTACGAATGTAATAATCCTCACTTTTTTGTTACGTATTTTAAATAATTAAGCAATGGAAGTTACTAGACTTCAAGACACCCATCCCAAGTATAAAGCAGCATCTTGTGCACAGCTGCACCCTCAAGGCACATTCCCTGCAGGCCAGCCCTGTCTGTGTGCTCTGTTAAATGAAGGCAATCACTCTAAAGGAACTGTCACCATTAATGTCACTCTAATGTGCACCCTGGACATGTCACCAATTTGAATCCTCAGAAATAAAAGTTAAAGAAAGCAATTTTCACTATGTTTACAGAAGACTTTATAATAAAAACCTTTGAAACAAAATAACCACTGGCCAGTTATGTTCTTCCTAGTCACATCTATTCACAGACAGGAAGCATTCATGCTTCAGGAAGCATTCAAGTACCTGTTTATGTGTCATTTTAACACTTGTTGCATTCCCTACAATGAGCTACGGATGTGCAAATGACAAATGTCAAGTGCTTCTACTTTTTTCAACCTATACAAAGCATATGAATCATCATGCTATAATGTACATGCAAAGCCAAATAGAGTTTATTGTTTCAGATCTCTCCCTGAAAGTTATTTTTAATAAATCATTCTGGAAGTCTTCCCAAAGATTTAGTCACATCTCGGCTGACTCCCCCTGACACATACCTTGTTACAAATTGTGAACAATGAAACATCTGAGGTTCTGCCCCATCGCAGAGACTGTACACGTTGTCTGATTTTCAAACATGTTCAATCTTGCTTGTCAATATATAAGCTATAAATCAAAAAATGTTGGGATAAGAGATATATATCACCTGTGGTAGCTGGCAAGAGCTTGAAACTTGCTGTCCAGGAGCTACCAAGGCCGAGTAGTAGGTTCTCATCCTCTATTTATACTTTGACTGACAGTCATGCCAAGAGGGAATCCTTTTCACTAAACCTAATTGTTTTACTGAAATGCTGCCAAACACCTCCATTACACCCCTGACGTGCCAGGGGGAATTATAGCTTTTATTTGCACTTTCCTGAAAATAGCTCAGTAGTGCGTGCCAAGATGGGGATCCTGACATTATTCACAATTTTAAGGAGGCATGCTATCAGTTATCTTTACATAGAGCACTGTTCCTCCTTTTTTTAAGAAAAAAATTATTCCATATTCCAAGAGAGAGACAGTTAATTGTAACATCCACTTCAAGGGTATTCCAGAAAGAACAATCTTTTGTAAATCCCTAACTTACCTGCCACAAGCACACAAACAGGAGAGATCAGCTGAGATCTCTGTTCAGAAACTTCTTTGGTAAGTAGTTGTTGATTGCTCTTTTATGTAGATACAGTCCATTTTCACTTTCTTTTAATATGACAGAGGAAAACACTTTTAAAATGGGAAGCACTGCTTATGTTATAATGCATTTGCATACACTGTGCAGCTACATTAAATAATGGATCTAATAGCATGAACTATATAAAACACATTTCTCTTAGTAATTATAACACCTATTCACGTCATAAGCATAAAACACATTTATGCATATGACAATGTCACTGTTTTTCTCCCTCTACAACAGTATCTCACATGCCCATTTTTTCCCCCCATAGCCAAATATTTTCCCGTAGTCTCACCAATGTTACCACATGACTTTGATTTCATAGGGTGAACTAATATTCATTATCATTAATAATGACTAGCGAGTTTAAGGGAAAAGTATAACACAGACAATAAAAAGACACGACAAGATACCTATTTCTGGACTAAAACCATTTAATTCAATAGCATACTAGTTGCAGTACTTATTTTGCATACCGCCACATTGCAAAAATTCTCAGTTTTGTCTATCCATGTCTATCAGATACACTCTGGTATTATCCACAGATGGGACACAAATTGTCTCTCCTTGAGAGACATGGCCACCACACAAACAGTTCTGCTTGATTTTTAATTTTGCACACATCCACTGTTGCATCAGCCAAGTGCAGTTTATGAAGTATTCTTTCAAGGCTGTTTGCTTTGTTTCAGATTTCAAAGCACAGTGATCTTTCCTCATACTGTGTTGTGCCCAGTGGTTCTCCTGTGCTGTGCTTACCTTTCTCAAAGAGTAAAGAATTGGAAGAGATGCAATGATACAATGCAAAACCTGATCGTTGTGGTACTGTGTTGGAGTCTGTATGGTACTAACATGTAAAATTTTCTGATTAATGTTAGCTAGTGTCTCACACGATGTTATGAACTTGCCCTAAACAATTCAGTAAATTATTGGTATTATGGAATAATTTTAATTGATGATCAGGGATAGGATTTATTTCTAGTGTTTCGTAGGCCAGTGGCACAGAGATAAATACCCTTACAAATATGAAAGGAATAAATACTTTAAATGGCAAAGCATCATTCAAGACTCCAGGTACTATTCTGCCTTTACTGTATGACATGCATATCCACAATTTAATTTGTAATGGGTTAATGCAGCCTCACATCAAGCGTATTTTCACAGAAGAGCATGCTAACACTTGCTTAATAGCTTACAGTATTAATAGAGGTATAATATTTCAATATATTTCAGCATATATCTCTACCTCAATTAATCTACCCTAGTAAGGTGTGCCTTGGTGGAAAAAATATGTTTTCTAGGTTGTTCTCAATGCACATGCAACCATGTAAATGCTAAGTTAGACTAAGGAGAAATTAACAGTAGTTTGGTTTGTTGATTTGTTTGTCTTTTCCAGTAATTAAAAGCTATATCATCTACAATGAAAGGCCCAATCAAACATAATAGAAGGGGACCATTTCATTACCCATACATTATTTCATGGGTACTTGTTGCCATACCGATTATTCAGACTTGAAAATCAGCTAGTGGATTACATGTCTACTGGGAATACTTGGTAATGCAAAATTAATATTCAGACCCAGTATCCTATTAGGGCACTTGTTCTCAGTTGGGATTTCCAGCTTATTTACCTGATGCTTTTTTTGCAGCAGCAGGCAGTTTTTAGTTCATCATTCAAAACTTCACCAAGACAGTTCCCAAAGAGAAACAGATCAGCAGGATTTTAATTAACATGGCAGATATTCTAAATGCCAGAGGAAAACACAGATTTTTCATATACCTGGTGGGGTCAATAAGAGACTGTGCTCACTAGACTAACTTGGAAAAAATAGGAAAAGTTAGAACAGTAAGTGCAGAGTGGGAAAGTATGTTGGGTTATTGATTCCCCCCTCCAAAAAAAAAAAAAGATACTAAGATCATACAATTGGCAGAAACTACTTTTCTGACAGCATGAATAATAGGATCTTCTGCTTCATTCTGTCATAATGCTTTGGCTAGTCACTTCTTCCAAATCTGCCGGTCTGCTAACGTCTACTGCTTCGACCCTAAAATATTACAAATACACACAAAATTTGTCTATGAGCAGAGAGTACATGGAATAAGCTAACACTGCAGCACAGTTCAACGGTCCAAGTCTGAAAGAACAATGAAGTAAAAATCGTTGCTATTCCCAAACCACAGATAAAGTTTGGGAAAGCAGATTTACTGTCCCTCAGACAAAGTGTCAGCCTGAACTTCAGAGCTCTTGGTATGTACATGAGCGAAGGAACCTGATAGCCTTCTCTAGGAGTCATGCGCCTGCAACCTTTCAAATTCCTCCCTCTTCACAGAAATACCTCTTCATTAGCAGCACCACTTTGAGCAAATTTATCACTTACCAGGACAACTTAATCAGCTCTTCGAGAAAAGCAATAGAAAATAAACACATCCATCGAAGAAGATATCACAGATGGCAATTCATGTATCAGTTTTTCATATGTGAGCAACTATTATTTACACACTAGTATCTGCCTTTGTGTTTCACTTAAGTCCTTTGAGGATTACACATTTTTCGACATGTTTATTTGGACACCTCGGTACATATAAACTTAAATGCTTACTCTGGGAACAGTCAAGTTTGAAAATCAGGGTCTGATTTTGCATGAATATTTTACTTTAACTAAAATTAGAAACTATGAATGCATGGGGGGTTTTGTAGGTTGTTTTGGTTTTGTTGTTTTGTTTTGTTTTTTTTTCCAAAAGTACCATTGAACAAAAGAGAGTAGAGTGTTCATTTGCTGACACGTTAGATGTTTCTTACTGTTTTGCTCTTCGCAGCATGTTGATCTTCGCTTTGGTAATAGTATGCAGTGAATCCTCCAAATTTTCTGTCCAAAATAGCACACAAAGCACAACTGCCATTCCAAGGCATTTCCAAGGAAACTGAGGCAGGAGGCCAACTCTCACTTTTAGCAGAGGCAGACCACAGGCAACTCAGCTGAGGCCCTGAGGGCTTCTGTGTGCCAGTCAGGCTAGATTAGATGCAGCTAAGGAGCAAAGGAATGTAAAAGACAACTTAAACTCAAAATACCTTTCCAAAGCTCTCCATGCATCTACAGCAGAATTAGGTCTAGAACACAAAGACAGTGGCAGCATGGGAGAGGAGGAGGGGAATCAAGGCACAAACTATATGAAGAACGTAAAGCTGAAAGCAGATGGTGGTGATCTCAATCTAAAACCTAAACCTCAATTGATAAAGGAAACAAGGGGAGAAAAAAAATCCAAAATGGTGAAGGCATTCCCAATGTCATGTTTATAAGAATCAGGGAAACTATAACATTACACAAATAACTATCACCATACCATTAGAACGACATTGATGAGGAAAATCACAAGTGGGCTTACGTTCATGAAGCAGATGCTTTTGTGGGGAGGTAGAACCATTGTAACAAAAATGCCCCAGGCAGAAAGATACCAACCGCCCTGCAGAGTCAGGGAACGAAGCCCTGGGTGCTCAGAGGAACTGGCTTTGCTGGTGCACACAGAGGCAGTTTGAGGAGTTTGGGCTGGGCTAGTAACACAACTTTGTTTCATGCCTCTGCACATGCTCTCTTCTGTTAGGTAAGTCAGTGAAAATGGAAATGCTAAGTGATATTGAGTTCGCTAACTCAGAGATTAAGCCATCTACTTCAAAAAGTCATCCATGAACTTGTGCCTGGACAAGGAATTCACAAAACTACACTAACTTTTTCTAGCACTTCATACTGCCTTATTTAATGACATGAGTACAAACAAAGAGCGTGCATCTGTTTTCTTTTACAAACTGAGATGTATCCTTTTTTCCTCACTCCCACTGCAAGAAAGCCAGGGTCATCACACAAACAGCAAAACAACACTAAAACCCATGGATGCTGCTCTGATGTTCTTCTTCTCTCCCAAAAGCAAAGCTAGGAGTGTCTTAAACTTTCTGAAGCACTTTTTTTTATACCTGCACTGGCCTTTTCTTTCCACATGGCCACATATTTTCATTAATAAGCACTTTATCACAAAATAATTGGCTTCTGCATGTCCCTGGAAATGAAACAGCAGTAAGAGGTAAACAGAGTATGATAATTCCAGTATTAATGAAGTCTGGAAGAAGTCTGAATTGCTTCAGGGAAGAAACAGGCTTGGTCACTTTGAATCAGAATTTTACCTGATTCGCTGTTCAACCTTTTTTGGTGGAAAAAAAATTATTTATAAACAGTACTACCCATGTGTTGCAGACCATATGTAGCATTCATTAGCACATCCCTGAAATCTTCCTCTCCAGCCACAGTAAATTATCAGTAAAGCCTTCAGCTGTTTCATTAAAGTATTTTAGGAAGAATATTCCATTCCTGCAAGGAGACCGCTTCAGTTCCTTAAACATAGCCACACAGAATGGCAAACAAATAATGCAGCATAACTAATGCTTTTACAGTCTTCCTTTGCTAATGTTCTGCTGTACGTGTATATCACGTCCTGCACTTGGAGCAGAGCCTCTCTCGGGTACTGAGAATACATCCTTACCCAGCCTGCATCTGCACAAAAATTACAGATTCTGAAATGCATTACCTTCCGTAGCCTTTTTTAAGAGCTCTTCAATAATAAAATCAAATTCTCAGTGATAGTAACACTCATTTCCAATTGCTCAACAAGGCCAGATGAAGTATGTTGTCTCTGAGGAACCCTTCACAGCTGAACACTGTGCAAGCTCTGTGAGCAGACACCTGAAATCACTAGTTCCTCAGGACAGCTGTGTAGAAAGCTGTAGCCCAGGGGAAAGAGCCAGGAGAGATTTTCAAAGTTTAAAAGGATATTTATCAATATCTCTAGCTCTCATTCTCTGCCTTACTGTCTTTGAAACTCTCTCTCACAGCTTAAGTCAGCCACTGATACAAGTGGCACCACCTGCATTACTGCTGCTCTTAAGCCACAGGGCAAATGCTGGCCTGCAGGTCCAGGGCTGTGCTCCCCTTCCTGCCATGGGAGCAGATCTGCTACACACACATCACCTGCAAGGAGCATACCCTAGAGCAACCTATCCTACACCTTTCATGCTCAGGTTTCCACCCGGAGGGAAATAGTTTGCTCCAGGTACAATCTCAGGAGTGAAGTAATGCCAACAAAGTATGGTCAGACAAGGGACCGGGATCAGGACCCTGAAATAAAATGACAAAATGCCTAAAATCCAGAAAAGTGCTTATCTTTAAAAAAAATATAGATAAGTGTACAAAATATATCCTTCCCCGGATTTGAAGAAACATAATTATTCTACATCTCTTTACAGACACCATTCCATTAGCTTTTCTCCCTCACAAAAAAAAATTGTTGCACCTATACAGCAATTTCTACTTCCTTGACCTGGTTATTTACAATAATCACAGTATATACCTCTCTGTCACAGTATATATCACAGTATATACCTCTCTATATTCACTACATACATGAATATTCACTGGCACTCTCGAGACCCTTTCTCCAGGGCACAAGGACTAATTGATTTTGCTCTATGAACCAAACTTTCGAATGAGAGTCAGCATATTTAGCAAGTCAATTCTCAGTGCCAAAGTCAGTTGGATGGTCTAGAACTCCCAATTATTTTCAGAGACTGAAATACCACCATGGACTTGAACCTGAAAACACTTATTTGAGTATTAAGAAGTTTTAAATCTTTCTTTCTGGTATTTGGAGGTAATAGAATTAAGATCTTTGAAGAAATTATCACAGTAACTGATAATAGGCAGAAGCAATTGGATAGGAGAGAGGAACTTGTTAAACCTGGTAATCTGCAAAAACATGAAAAACATGAACAGTTTATGATTGGCTTCTGTATGCCTGTGTAACACAGAAACCAAATAGAACAAAATTAAAAGCATCCTGTGGAATATGTTCATGCAAACACAGTACTAATGGCTTCATTTTCCAAAGAAAAACAAGGCCACTCAGCTACTGGAAGAAAACATAATGGGGATCTGATTTTTGTATAATTATGTACACATTGCCATCAAGCAAAACATCAGATTTTTTCATGCTTGTCCCACTTGTCTTCAATCCACAGAATGGCAATGAACGCCCAGCACAGCCATTAAAAACTGTAGCGTTTTAGTCCACCTGCAACTGCAACCCAGACTGCCCACAAATTTATGTATCCACTGCATAGCATGTCTGACATGCAGGCAGCATAACGCACAGATTATGGTGAGACTAGACCACAGAGCTCACAAGGCTTTCACCATTATGAATACTGCAACCTTCCAACCATAGAGCTCCATGGCTGTTAACAGGTTCTATTTTTCCCTAATAAAACAGGATGACATGCAGCAAACAGAGCTGTTTTTCCAAGTTGAGAGTATGTCTTCATCACATCTCCCTTGAGAATTCTGCTGCTGCCTGAGGCCCAAGAGAATAAAATACAAAAAGGCAGAAATACCCAAAGAATAGTCATAAATTCATCCACTTAAAATAAAAAGTTAAAATTAACATTTCTCCAGGAAACAAAAAGTATATCCTTTTCTAGGAGCTGAGGCTTTAGAAATTCTTGGAACATAGTTTACTATATTTCGACAAGGATCCCAAGGCCAGTCTGTCTTTCCAAAGCTGATATCAGAAAGTCAAAGACTGTGCTTCAGCTGTACATCAGGATTCTACTCATCCCACTTTATATAAGGGATTTATATAAGCCTGGCTAGATTTGGAGACAATCTTATGATGGTATCGTATGGTTATCTCAAGCTTTTTGTAAATGTAAAGAGGAATGTAGGATTAGAAAGAACTTCATGCTGACAGTCCTCATCCTTCTTCATTCATTGACCAGTTTCCATCATAACACTAGCTGGCTTTTTGCCATTCCTGAACTTCATTTTCCTTCTAAATACTATTTCGATTCCCTACCCAAATGATGCCCACCTTAGTTTCAGTCCTCCTATCAACACACTTTATGTTGTTTAATCAGCTTTTCTTCATCCTTTATCCAGCTACGATATTGCCCTCCCAGGCTCATTTCTAAACAAAACAAACCCACCTCATCTCCTGCAGGTGAGCCTTTCCATTCTCCAGTCACTGAAGTAACCAGTTTCTAAACCCATTAGCCAGGGCTTTTTAGAATGTGGGAGACTAATTGTAGACAATATTCTAGAAGTTTCTCCATTTCCTGCACAGTGCAATGAAATTATCTCTATTTTTAATAGCAACACTAATAGAAAAAATACAGGAATACCTGCCAGCTTCTGGCCCAGAGAAGTTTGTTGCATGCAACCAGTTCTTAACAAGATGTTACAATTTGGTCCTATTAAACTTAATGCCATTCTTGTTTTACTCCGTTAACTTTTTCTAAAATATCTATTTTTACAGTGTCTCAAAGCTGATAAGTTTATTAATACTGAAAACTGCAAAATTAATCTCGAATAGGTTAAACTGTATATTTTGGCCCTGTAACAGGCAAAGCATGGTGGGTTTTTTTAGTTAAAATACAATCCAATCCAGTAAACTCAACATACTGTCCTTTAGCTGTACTCTTATTCTCAGAACATTTCCAATCCTGGTCAACGGACATAACTAATATTCAAAAATGAGAACAAACAGCCACAGTGAGCAGCACAGAGATTTTAATCCTATCCACCCGGTCATGGAGAGAACTGCTAAAATCTGGGTTAATCCTTCCAATCCTTAGTCAGAAATGAAAGTCTGTGCAATTGAAATAGTATGCCAGAATTAGATTTGCTTGTGGTAAGGATTCGATTAAGCTAAAAATTAAGATCTGAAATAGCTAGTTAAAAATCAAAGTAGTGCATTTCTACTGACAGATATTATAATCCAGAAGAGTCATTATACTGAGACTCATAGCCATTCTCTCCACAGGAAATTAATTTGGGACAAATCCCAGACACACTGATTTTTGGATAGGAGTTTTGTCAAAAAAGGAGGGGGGGGGGGGGGAAATCAGCATTTCTCAAAAATGATAATGATGACAACCACTGGGCTGGAATGCCATGAATAAGGCACAGCCTCCAGTTAGGAGACCACAGAAATAAAGACAATTACTTATATGGCAATTTTATGAAGCAGATTCTCACAAACACCCTAGTGGCAATTTTAACTACTTTATATTTGTTACTGTACTCAAAAACATGACATATCCATTAGATATAAAATATTTATCTCATATCTATTTATCTGTATTGGGCAGGGGATTGTTTTTATTTTTAGCAAGCTGAAAGATTACATGTGTCAACATAGAAAATTTTAAAAATGAAGAAGGGAAGATACCACCCTCCCAGGAGCCATTTCACTTGAAGCTTCTTCATCATTTGATTAAAGCTTGCACAAATCAGGCTGGATTAAATCTAAAATATAATAAATAATCTGTATTTGCTTCTGCGACTCTTCAGACTTGTCTGTAGACAATTTATGTCAACACTGAAGTTTATGGTTGTTTTCTTGATGAAGTTACATATGAGATCACCTCAAAAGCCAGTGCTCCCCTTGAGCCTACAAATGCTATGTCTGCACACTTGCATAACACATCACACTGTGCACAGTTACCATGGGAGGCAAAAGCAAAGTGGCAGTAAAACTTTCAGTTACAAACATTTAAGGTCTATAGTGACAGGATAACAGGCAAATATTCAGCTGTAGCCTTCATGTCAAGATAGCCAGAGGTTTCAAGCTCTTGCATAAGCATATTTCTGTAATCTTTATTGATCCAAAGCTGGAAGTTTTACTCAGGCAAGGCTCTTTGAAGTTACTTTGGGAACTGGCTCTCTGCAGATGGAAAAACAAATGATTAAACCAGCTCAGTAGGGAGTCAGCCTTATTGTACATACTTGATTTAAAAAGAAGCTAAGGGAGGGAGAATGTGTTGGTTTTGTTTTTTTTTTTTTTTTTTTAATACAACACCAGAATGCTTGTTAGGAAGGAAAATATACTACCATCTGAGCTGAATGAGAAAAGCTGTTTTAATAACAGCATTTTTAACTTAACTAAAACCAGGTAGCATGTCAACAGGGTATTTCACCAGCAGTCCAGTAAGTCATTTGAAAGAGAGCACCCAAAGTACCATTACAACCCTTAGCATACCAAATCATTCCTTTAACTAGAGACTGCTCTTCTAAGCAGAATATGCCTGAAATCTAATGTGTTGCTTGGACTTTCCACCTCAGATATTAAGAAGCTACGTCTGCATCTTTATGACTTCTTTATATAAAGAACATACTAAGCCCCTCATTAGAAAGGCAAAAAACCCTCTATCTTCTCTTTACATTGCAGCATTTAAGTAGGCATTAAAGGACTAAATATTTAAAGTATTTGCTTACTTTGCACTTGCTCCTAGTCCTTTACTTCACAATGAAATCAATCACGCCACAGACAGAATCCCAACAAGCAGGATTTTTGCCTTCCTTATGGACTCGTACATGACCTGGATGCTGTAAGCACGGATGCTGTCTTTTGTTAATAGAAGTATGCTCCTCTTTAGAAATGCCTTTGCTGACCTAGAGACTTGTTTTCAGCTTTGTCCTGCTCTATCCCCACCAAAACCAGCACAAGCTTAAAACTAAGGTTTTGCATGCCTATAACTTAACAGACAGTAAAAAAAAAAAGCAGTAAAGGTAAACCACAAAACCGCTACTCAAGCCAGCAGTCATCTCATACAAGGGAACACACTTAAATAGAAAGAAAACAACTTAAGCAAGGACACAAAAAAGCTTGGTAAGGCTTTCAGTGACCATTAAAGGAACACATGCTGCAGGTGAACAGCTGGCTCCCATACAAACTTCCCACATGTTCATTTAAATTTAAATTCTGAGACCATTGGATGTGTTTTTATGAGAAATTAGAAATCTGAAAATATTTGTATAGAAAACCTATTGAGCAACTGTTCAGGATATTTAAAATGTGAACTTTTTTTATTATTTACACCTGTCCTAAGTCAGCTTTTTAGTGTCATTTCACTTATTCACTGACCATTGGAAATATTCCAGTAACTTTTATGCTATAAAATGGTGATAGACAATAAAGAACAACAACAGAAAAGTGAAAGAGATTGTAGCCAGAAGTCTGTATCCTGGAAAAGGCTAGAAAAGGAAAGCCTGTGACATGAATTTTAAAATTGTTAAGACTGGAAAAATGACAGGATGAGTACATCTGGAAATGGCTATTGACTATGAAGATCATTTGATGACTTTAGCCAACCAACTTAGGTGGGGGAGAATCATGCAAATTTGTATTTTTCCTTCTACAAGTGAGCTTACCCTGCAAAGAGCCAAAACTAACCTTGCCTGACATTCCTATGCTCTATTCTGTGAAGACATTGCTCATTTTCAACCTCGTGATACAACCAGTCATTTAGACAATGTCAGCATTTATGTAATTCAGAATCCATAACTTTGTCCTGTGCACATAATTACAATTTAAGTTATAAATTTCAATAAAAATGGGTCTCAGAATAAGATTTTAAAGCAACAGCAAAACACATTCACATTCAGGGGAGACTGCAGAGTCAGTGAGCCACCTAACATTGTGAAAAGCAATTTATTTTCATATATTTTAACTGCCAGTCTGTCCTGTCCCCAAGTATTCTGAAGCCCCTAATGGGAGATCTGAAATTCAGATTAATTGATTTCAAAATCAATTATAAAAGGGAGTTATAAATATATTTTCAAATGCCAGTTCCTAAAAATCCAAGGTAGTAGGCAACCCCACAAACCACCTTAAGAGTGAACAAACATAGAAAAAAGCACATATATTACTACAAATCAGACAATTATTTTTAAAATCTTCCCAGTTTCTATAGAAATGGATGTTTACATGGAAGGACATCAGTGCTGGATACAGTAGTCAGCCAAGTGCATAGCAAAATAAAGGGAGGGTTGTATATTTAGGAAAGCCTATAGACTGACCCTGTCCCAGAGGTTATACTAAAGAAAAAAATAAAAGCAGTAGGGAAATTGTAAATTACATTAGAAGAGAAACATGCAAACTTCAACACAGCCATTTCCAGATACTTAACTACAGCCCAGACTCCCTATATTGCACCAGGAAAAGCAAATGTTCCCCTATACAAGTAGGTAAAGCTGGTCAATGAATGCAGAGGGAATCACTTACGACAGGAGAAGAATTGGCCAAAATCCCAAGGACAAGAACCCTGAAGAGATATTGAGATGGAAACTGTTTGGAGTATTGAATACTTTTGGTTTTCTCATACTTCTTTCTTCACAAATAGATCACTTTCATCAGCAATTTCTATTGCTGGTTTATCACCACCTCAGCTCTCCACCCATGTTACTCTAGCTCACCTGGTTTAGTTTCTCATCCTTTCTCTATTTTCTGCTTATTAAACGTAAACAGACTTGGCTTAAAGCCATAACAGTTTTTACTTTCTTCTTGGGATTCCAGAGAATATATTTTCTCCAATTAATCTTATTTTAGTACAACTGTCTTCTGTACTCTGTGTACACTGAAAGAGACCTGGTACTCCTAACATTAAGGGATACACAATTTTAAGCTGAGAGGTATATTTTCTCCTAGCTAACCTTGCTTCTGCTAGAAGTGAACTAAGGGAATAAATGGAAAAAACCCACCCCACCCTAATTCTAACACCAGGGTGATAGCCAATATAAAGTAGAATAGCACATAGATGGGATGCAAATGAAGACAGCATAACAGGAAGGTGTTTGGAGGCAGCTGTTTGGTGGAAGATTTGCATACAGAATGGACTGGATAAGAAAAAAGCATTTGAAGAACAAGCGAAGGAAGCAAATGTTTCTTTTTACAACTTCTATACCAGTTTGCTTTTCCATAGTTAAGTGATAGAGCTTCATGTTTTGCACGCTAAGCATTGGAGTCATCCACGACATCTTTTGCTAGAAACCAGATTCCACATGAGGAAATTTCAGTCTTTTTGCAGATAACAATAGTTAAAAAGCAGATGGAGAGAAAGGAGTGCATGCAAACAGATCAAAATGAAACAAAGGACAGGGTTAGCTTATTTACTACAAAGATAACGTGACTATTGAAAATAAGCCAGACCATCCTAAATGGTACTTAACTAGAAAGAGATACTTTCCAGAGTTTTTGCATCTGTTTCCTTAGGATGAATTCACAAGCCTTATCTCGTCCCAATTAGGTATAGCTCTGATGCCTCTGCCGACACAATTTACCCAGAACTCTTAATTAGCCTCACACACAAAAAATAACATGTAATTTGTCTGGTAATTATATGTTTCTGTAACTCCAAAAAGCAACTCATTACAGGAATGTCGTGCACTTAGAACAGATTACCTTAATTTTATTTTCTGTTTATCCAATTATAACTGTCATTCCTAATTGTATTGTAAATTGTGTTGAGCTGGAAGGTGGCTATAAAATCCCTGCTCTTTCCTCTTTCACAGTCATTCTACATATTCAGCGTGTTTCCACTAGACACAAAATCAATGTAGTGAAAACAAAGCAGTCCTATTGTTAATTCTAGTCGCATGGAGAGACAAGCTGGTCAGCACAAATAGACAAAAACTTTGTATCAACAAAATTACATGCAGAAATCTTGAACCAAAAGTTAGCATACTAAAAAAAACCCCATCCCACCCCCCAAAACAAACCACCCACAAACCAAAAACCAAACCAGCATCAAAACAAACCCAACAAAACCAAAACCTACCATTGTCAAGAAGAGGAAACAAAATGAAAAGATAAGCAGCTTCCCACCCAGCAATCCCTTGAATGAAACATGTTTATAGAAACATCTTGCTCCGAGATGCACAAAAGGCAGGCTATAAATAGTTATGGACACTGAGCAGAGGCCGTGGAGCAAGACCAGCAGTGGTGTTCTCAGTCATGCTGCAGCAGCCAACTTGTGACAAGGAAACAGTCCAGCGTATCTTCATTAAAAGTCTAAAAGGAAATTACTTTCCTAACCTATGATGGAGATAGAAAGCCTAAAACCCTGACTGAAGAGTCATCTGGTAATGAAGCACCTCCTCAAGAAAGCTTCCTCAAAACCTAGGTTAAAGGATAGATAGTTTTAAAGTTGAAAGGTGTATGGTCTCAATCTGAAAAAAAAATATCTACTTAACCCAGGCTACCCAAAGATGGGTGTACATGATCGTACTGGGAAATTACACTACTGTCAGCCAATTTAACACACCAAACCACTATTACTTGTAGGCTCCATCCTGAGGAGTAAGTAAATCAATGGCCTTAAAGAAAAATATTAAAAGCATGAAGATGACAACCTTTTATTCTCTCACCCTTCCTCTCTGCCTTCAGCAAGGGAATTTGGAAGAAAGCAGGGAGAAGAACCTGCATGTATACCAAAACCAGACCTAGCTCTCTCAGACCTGATCATGCCTAAATATGAAGTAAAAGGTGATTTTTCAAAAGAAACAGCAATAATTTCAGAGCTGTATGCAGAATATTACAGTGTTTTAATCGAATCTCATCCAGAGCCCACCAACATGCTTCTTAGTGTATTATAATCAAAGCACTTTTGCTTTGAATTTGCCCCTGTCCAAATACAGGTTACTCTTGCTAAGCATTCTCTGTTCTATAAATGTACAATCAAATGGAGATGTTTCATTGTTGCCCATGCTCTAAAAGTTTAGGACCAGTTTATGACCTCACATATGTTGCTGAATTTCCTAGGCCAGTTTTAGTTCAGCCTCTGTGGCTGTTGAGGAGACGAGGGGAGTAGGAATGGATTACACTATCTAGATACATACATTTATGAATTATTTCTTTAATCTGCATGGGCAGCTTAAAGAGTCAGTATTCAAACAAAACTTTAGTCACAAATTTGGACGAGAAACTGTTGCTTTTTCAAGAGGTTTAAATCAATCACAAAGGTTGATCAGGGAACGCTGTGTACTCTTCAGCCCACCCCAGTAAGCAGCAGAGGACCCCTCTTGCCCAAGTCCCAGAAGGCACAGGCCTTTCTCCAGAGGAACTTTGCTCTTCCCTAATAAGAGATAACTTGTACACCTGGGACCTCCTTCTTCCAAACACTCAGGCTTTTTGATCACATAAGCTTCACACGTATGGAAAGTACAGGGGAAATTGCTGTTGGAAAAGGTGAGACAACATTAACTGCATACCACAAACTTACAGCTGCTGGACATCAAGTAACCTCCATCTGCAACTTGGAATGACAGGAAACAAGCTAGTTTTCCTGTTGGTTGTTCAGCTTTTATATTATATTTCCTCTATACTCTTTAATTTAGTTCCTCTCTGAAATATTGCCCCTTCTAACCAATCTTATGCACCTCAATTGAAAGCACAGGGTTTTTCTCCTAAGGACATTAAGTCTAAATCTAACATAAATAGCCAATGATGCTGCAACAGGTTTTTTTTATTTATTTCATTGAAGTACAGAAGAAAATATCTCAAGGATTTAAACAAACAATATGGTGACAGATGGTGTGGAGACAATCCAGGCTGGGCACTCTCAGTAAAATCCACAAAACTTCATAGCTCCAGGAAAAGAGAGAGGCAGAGGAGGAAGAGGAAGGGGGAGGAGGTGAGAGGGGGAGAAAAGAGTACATGCAAAGCTGGCCCAGTTGACCACAAATTTCTAACAAAAAAAAAAAAGTTGTGGACTGCAAAGTTTCTCTGCTCATCTATACAAAGCTCTTTGTACCATCACTGATGTGGGTAGATCTACCCCAGATATCTTCCAAGCAAGTCCAAAATTATAAAGAAATTCTTCAAATTAAATTGTAACTTCAAATAAGTGACAAAAATCACACTATTAAACTGACTATTCAAATAATCTAAGCACCCTCTTGAAAACAATTAATAGATGAAACATGAAAAACATGTTTGACATGATATCAAGGCCCTTCTGTTCATTGCATAATTTTATTAGGATGAATATTTTCAGGTATTTAGTCTGGATATATTCTGAATGCCAGAAACATCTTACGCACTTCATAATAGTCTATTATTATTTTGTAGCTTAAAGGGAATAATTTTGGATTTTATATTTGAGAATGTCCTTGGGAAAAAAATTCCAAAGATGCCACCAGGAATGTCTGCAAACAGAAAATTATGCTGAAGGTCTGCTGTCCTCCTTTTACAGCTCAGGAGTCTCCTGTCTTATATTTACCTATAGGCAGGCAATAGTCTGGAGACATTGCGTGGATGATACACAACAGTGACTTACTAGCAGTTTTAAAATGTTGCTCAAAACAAAGACAGTTATGTATTTCTATTTTCAAGAACTGTAAGAACAGTTTGAAGAGAAAGAAAACAGTACCTTTGAGATGAATTATGTTGCTCTTACTGCAAATTACTAGATCCAAGTGAAGCCCAACACTCCTCTCCTAAATAAGAATAGCATATAGGATCCCATCCTACACCCTGGGCTCAGCTGCAACTGTGTCAACTCAAGCAAGCTAAAAAAATAGTTACTTACCCACACCTGAGCTACATTTCCTACAATCTGCTTATTAGTTACAGAAAATCCCCATCTCTTCAAAACTATCTTCCTTCTACTTCAGAAAATTAAACCAAATATCCCTCCATTCAACTCCTGTCAGCATTTAACACAGCAAGCAGCTAAAACAACCACACAGCCCTTTACTCACTCCCCCCTGCCTAGAAGGATGGGAGAGAGAATCAGAAAGAAAAAAAAAAAAAAAGGTAAAACTCATGGGTTGAGATAATGACAGTTTAATAGGGCAGAAACAGAAGATTGATGATGATGATAAAGAATATACAACTGATGCACAGCACAATTGCTCACCACCTGGACCCAATGCTCAGCTAATTCCCGAGCCACACTGCCTCCCAGGTAACTCCCAGTCGAATACAGAGCATGACACCATATGGTACGGAATATCCCTTTGGTCAATTTGGGTCAGCTGTCCTGGCCATGTCCCCTCCCAACTTCTTGGGTGCCCCCCACTTCCTCATTGGCAGGGCAGTGTGAGAAGCTGAAAAGTCCTTGACTACTTGGCAACAACTAAACCACCAGTGTGTTATCAATGTTATTCTCATCCTAAATCCAAAACAGCACTACACCCACTGCTAGGAAGAAAATTAACTCCATCCCAGCTGAAACCAGGACAACTCCACAAGAGTGACACTTCAAGTCTACTTTCACAGTATTCCAGAAAATCCTCCATGCCTTCCTTTGCTAAATTAAGAGGGAAACTTTTGTGTGGACAAGAGAATGAGGACTAATACAATCATCTCAGAAATAGCTAGGAATATCCTTTAGAACAGAAGAGAGTGGGAAAGAGAGAGCAAGAAGGCAAGGCTCACTCATTAATATAATGCTCCTCCCAGTTCTGAGACAGAGCTCAAAGCAGCAAATGCTGCAGTTCTCGCTGTTAAAGCTTTACTTTCTCATAGCAATGACAGTACAAGAATAGTAATGTAAACCAGTATGCTGTATCATAACCACCTCATGCTCCCAGAGCACTGGCCACTGTTGAAGAGAAGCACAAGATATTGTATCCACTCACTTCATTCACCTCAGTAAGATTTCAAGAAAGTTTTTAACCACTTCATAGCAGTGATTATGGCATGTGTGAGTAAAAGGCACAGCTGCGGATTATGAGCCTAGTTCTAAAAATCTGCACAGATGTACAAGACTATTTTTAAAAAATACATATAGATTGACTGCTACGGATATGATCAAGTAAACACAGATTTGCAAGAGGAGGTCAATGCTACATTTTTCTTGCAGTTCAAAATAAAAATAAGAATATCTGAAAGTTACATTTCCCATAGCAGCAGTAGTATAGCTAGAAGGAAAGAAAGTCAAATTCAACTGCTGCTTTAAAAGAGGCAGGAGCTGGAAGTATGTGCAATTGAATAGTGCAAGCTGTTATATCTAGACCTGAAACACCAGTTACATGAATATAGGTATTTTTGTACTAAAGCGTTTATTAAATTACAGCTTAATCTTCCAGTCTTTTGCAGTATCAACCAAAGCCAAAGTTAGTATCATACTCAGGAGTATAATGCAGACACATGCTAATATCAGTTATCAGTAAGGGCAGGAATGAAAAGTTACAAAATTTAAATTTAAGATTTTCTGTAAAAATACAGGACTGCTTTTACAAGCCAACTAGATGAGCTGGACAGAAATCTACATAACACATATGGAAGACATGCAAATCGATGAGCACACTCCATGAAGTAGGATCTTCAGAAAAGATTCTACAATAAAAGACAAACCCAGTACTCCCCCCTTCATTCATCACAACAATTTTTAAAGCATAAGAATTGAAGCACGCTTATGCATAGTGCACAAGTGTGGCTTGTGAACTTTTTAGCATGTTTTCTTATACGATCACTATGATGACACATGGCAAGGAAATTGTAAGATATGTAGAGGAACCTTAAGAGCAGCGTACAAAGTCGCATATGGATAAGGGAGTGTAAGTTCTCAGTACCAGAGCCAGGACTCTGGATGTGCTCTGATCATAGTTACAAGACTGGGTTTCGAGTTCTGGTTTGCACAAGTGTGGTATGGTTTTTGTATCTCAGGAATAAGGAAAAACAGAGCAATTCCAGCTATGTCTATAATGAGCTGAAAATGACAGGTAATGCAAACATCTGCAAGTATTTCAGTAAAATACGTGAAAAATATGCACCAAAAGAATGAACAAGATTTAAAAGTACTGTTTCACTTGCTACTTATTCACAGTTGGAAGTCTTAATAAATATCCCAGCAGCACTATAGGGCATGGGGGCCTGGCAGATGAGTTGACATGAGTCAGCAGTGCACCCTTCCGGTGATAAAGCCTAATCAGGCTGCATTAGCTAGAGCACAGGCAGCTGCTTGAGGGATTATTCCCCTCTTTGGTACTCATGAGACCACGAGTCTGCAGTCCTCTGTCCAGTTTTGAGTTCCCCCATACAAGGCATCAATATACCTGAGTGAGTCCAAAGGACTGGAGCACAGTAGGTGCAAGAAAAGGCTGAGGGAATTCTTTTGCCCAAAAACGGGGCAGGTAAGGACAGGTATAATTGCTGCCTACAACTACACAGAGGCAAAGTTAGACTCAGACTCACAGCAAAAGAGCAAGAGCCTGTGGTCACGGTACAGAGGGAAATTCTAATGAGATATGATGAAAATATTTGCATGGTGAGAAAGGTACTGGAACACATTGCCCAGAGAGGCTGTGGTATCTACATCCATGGAGATGCTCAAAACTTGACTGGATGATCTGATCTGACTTTGATGTTAGCTCGTCACTGAGCTAGGGTTGGGTTAGACAACCTCCTGAGATCCTTCTAACCTCCATTGCTCTATGATTCTATTTTTACTACTTTGGAGGACGATAGAGGTAAAAAAGGAAAGCTGAAGGTAGTGGTAGATGCAAAAGGGATATTACACTAAACAATTAAGAAAAGTGTTTATTGCCAATCTTAGCAGCAGAAAGAATAATGAAGAATGATAATTTAACTATATATAGTACTTATTTATTTTGAAAAAGCAAAGATTCATTTTGCATAACATTTCCAGAGCTCTTCCAAGAAGCATCACTTTGTAATAGCCCTTCTGGAAAATTACACTCACCTCTAATGCTGTTTGGCTATGCATTATAACTGTCAGTACTTCCACGACAATAAAATGCTTCAAGTTATGTCTTTCAGAAAGATTTCTAATCAGAAGTTAGAAAGACTTAATTTTGCAATATGCAAAAGCAGTATGGTTCAGAGACACTAAGTATTCCTGGATGTATTTATAATACATAGGGGCTTCTTTCCCACTTGTGAAGGAAATAAATCTTTTATTATTGTCACAGAACTAACCACGATGTACTGCTTTAGAAAGGTATCAAATACTATCATTATAATGATAGTATGTGGTGAAACAAATGTAACTAAGTTTAAAACCAAATGCTCAAGTCATGAAACAGTTCCTAAGTAATGTTTGGTTTGAGATCCCTCAAATGTCAACAGATACAAGATGAATAAACAGCCAGTCTGTTTTCAGCATCCTCCAAGGGATGCTGATGCACAGCAGGTTGGCACAGATGCCCCAGACAATTCTCATCTTGTTTTAGCAGACTATCCCACATCTGAATATGTTTTGAGTCTGTGGCAGAATCGGGGACCAAAGCCAAGGAACACATCATTGGCAGGAGAGTTCCTGCCAATAGCAGGTGATAAAATCAGCTGGAGGCAGAGCATGTGGCACTGTCCAAAGGGATCACTTGGGATCAGGGAGGTACCATACATCCTTAGGCATACCATTGGTTTATTGGTAGGGGTTTGGCAGCAGATGTCAGGTGAAGGCAGATCAGCTAAGTTCAGAAAACAATTCAGTTTTGTTGGCTTCACATACCCATCAATTTTCATAGTCTATATCAAGCAACATATCTGTTCAGCTGGTGCAGGCAAACTTTAACAAAACCTGAAGCAGAGTACAGCCAGCTGGGCCAACGGAGGAGGCAGTCTAAACTATGCACTCTTCAGAGCAGATGTTTGCACGAAGACTCAGTACTTCAAAAGCTTTATGTCCTGCATTAATCACTGCATACTCCAAATGTGGGCATATCTCATCTTTATAAACCTAGAACAACATTTTCTTTTTAAAGATAAGGCTCCTCATGCAAGATCCACATTGACGTAATATCTATTAGCCACACAGAATACGGCAAGCTTGTATACTCTGAGTCATTCCTGTAAAGTCTTTAGCAGTATACAGCATTATAGATGACTTTTCATTTCTGTGCCTTCAGTTTAGTTCACATTTAGGACAGTTAAGCATCTTATAACAACCACCTGGCACAGAATTAACTGAACTGTTTTGCTGCTTTTGTGTCACCTGTGCTTGGTAGACTACAAAAAAGCAGGTACTACACACACACATTTTGAAGTAAAAGTCATCTAAAACACAGTACCAGCATAATGCCACAGAGGAGGAAAATATCTGTAAGAGCCATGCAATAAGGACATAAATGAAATGGCCTTATTAGAGTGCCAGAGAACTACATCCACAAGGAGGAGTGGGACCAAGCATCTTTTTTGTGTATCCAGCCATCTCAATGTACGAGACAAAACAGATGACTTCAAACATTGATCAACTTCACCATTTAGCCAAGACCCATGTGTTTCAGCTAAAATCCTGACAGTGGCTTGGAAGACAGATTTTACATTTGCAGTCCTTCTCCCTCAGACTTCATCTCTTCTGCCTTTATGACAGCACTGTGAATTTCACCTTCGATTCCCAGGAATTCATTCCTAAATGAATGGTTGAGTGACATGTACAAGTCTCATCACTGCGATGTTCCAAAGCCAGTTGCAAGACGTTGCAAAAGCCAAGTTAAGAATTAAGGCAATTTTAGTTACATGAACAAACAATTCCTCCAGCCAATTCTACTGAAGACAGCTCTGTTAGATTGTCTTAATACACAGAAGAACAATTTTGATTTCCCAAGTGGAAATCTTAGAAGCCAAGTTTCAGCATGAAAATGTTTTATTAGCAAACTGTGATAACCCCTAAAATCAAAGACGGTGATATAATAAAGACAATATTAGCATACAATGAAAATAGTATTAACTTATAAGACAAGAAAAATATAATCTATTTCATTTTCTAGAGGCTCCTGCATAAGAGTAAAAAATAGATCAGTATCAGTAACATTCTGCATCTGCTACCAAGCATGAAGTCAATTCCATAAGGATGTCTGCCAGTGTTTCATCACTCAGCACTGGCTAGGATCTTCAAATATTCTGATACTGGTGTAGAAATTTGAGTGAAATGTGTATCAAATAAAATTCCTAAATATACATAAAGCCAGCTTTAAAAAGATGGGTAAATCTGTACAGTAATTTAAAAGCACATGAAACAACTACCTCTAACTTGGTCACTACAATTACATTTAAGATAATAGCACTGACTGTAACATTCTTTCCATATAAATCAAGATGTCAAACCCATTGTTATAGAATCTCTGCTACAATTCAGCACTTACTGTCCTCCCCTAGTATGACACAAGTTTTAAAAGGAAGGCCATTCAAAATACCAAGACAGACAGACCTCTTATCCCAGTGGAAGAAGTCTTTCCCAGAGGCAAAAAGTTTCAAAAGTTCAAAGCTGATTCCCCAAAGGTAACTAATCATCGTATCTTTCCTGCTTCTTTTTCTCCCTTAAGTCACAAAACAATGTATCTGGACCACTTCATTTTTTAGATGGATTCATAGACATCTTTACTACTAAAGTACTGTTCAAAAGTCACTTATAAGTAATAACAATATTTAATAAATAAGAAACCCTAAAGGGTACAAATATCAAGAAATAAGTTACAATTAATATTGAAAAGCCTTGTGTGCTGGAAAACCAGTAAACGACTTCCCACACTTGAACTTCCTCTTCAGCTATCCTCTTTTACCCCATGGTGGGAGCTCCTCTAGGACTTTCAGGCCAAGCAGCAGTCCATGCCAGAGAGCTTAGTCCTGCACAGTGCTAAGGACCTGTTTCAGAAACAGCAGTGATCACTTCACAAGATCAATGCTGCAGTGCCAGCAAGGATTTTTAAAAAAAATGTTACACTGTTAAGAAAGACGAGCTGAGTACGAGTCACTTTCATGATTCCACAATCTCACAACAGATTACATAAAGAGATGTTTTCCAACAAAACAATTTGTCATTATCTCCACAGTTCAGACAACCCCATTGTGGATTTTCATGAATTATAGCAGGAAATTAGAACTATTCTGTTAGCAAAAATCTGATTTAATATAGTGAATACAAGAGCTGGTTCAAGTTTGCAAGACTACTTAGTTTATAGACTGTAATGGATCACAAGTCCAGCATAATATGATTATCGTATTACTACTACTGTCCTCAAATATATTCAGGTCTACTGCTTGCTATTTCTTAAAAGTACCGCATAACATCTGCTTATAATTTTATATCTTATGTCTAAAATAATTTTATGGACCTATTTTGAGGGTTTTTTACAGCCATATTTGCTAGTAAAATTTCTAAACTGACCAGCATTCAGTGTGCTGGAGAGTAAAATTTCATTAGGACTGCTTTTACAATGGATAGAAAGTTGAGTTTCAGGCATAAACTCCAAAATATTTCAGAATATTTGATGAGTGATCAACAAGGACACTGCTCCATGTAGTTTTTCTTTTTTAAAGTAAAAAGACACAATTAGAATCATCCTTTTTGAACTGCTTGCAGTGATTATTCACAATAGAGACTGACACAAATTACATTAGACTAGCAAAAGCTTTTAATAAATTTTCCTACCTTATCTGCCATTATCATGGAGGCCCCGCCATGAATTCCAAGAATTGGAATAGAAGTCTGAGATGAAATAAAATCCAAAATCTGAGCTACTGCCTCCTGATCTGTATCGTCTCCAAAAACCACTCCATGGATCTTGGTGCCTGACATCAAGTCACAAACATGTGTTATGATGCTCTTAGGGTCAGTCTGGTTCACCAGAAGGGTCACTACATTGACATCAACAGTCAGGTCTGCTGACATTTCCCTGGTCCAGAGAGCTCTGATATCTCTCTCTGTGATATACTTGGTCCTTCCCAGAATCACTGCAATGTTCAGGATGGGGTAACTTTTCTCTGCTCCACGAACAAGATCCAAAGGCGCCAGAAGAGCTTGGAGTACCAGGAGAGCACAGCCAATTTTCCTCATCTTTGCCAGCTTTATCCCCTGTAAAAACGATCACATTGTATGAGAAAAACACGAAAGAGGAAAAAAATATATACTGTATATCTCCAATGAAGGTTTTAAACAGAAATCTTCTGGACACAATGCAAACTTTAGCAGCTTTTTGTAATGCATTCTTCACCTTAGTTTCAATTCAAGCTTCTTATATCCCCCTCAAAAAATTGGCTTGCCAGTGACAGTATTACAACCGGTCTCCCACAAGTAAGGCAAAAAATGTTGCACAAGTATAGAGGAAAGACCCATTAAAATTCTTCCTGGATGGCCAAGAAAATTAAAGTGATCAAAATCATTTAAAACAGACATTATCATCCTTCTCTTTAAACTTGCACTCCTAAACAGGTAAAACACAGAAATCTATTTTCCTTTGTCCTGAACGTCTACTTAAAATTTAGTCACAGTCTAACAGGAAGAGGTACTTTAGCTCAAAATGAGAGAAGTGAGCCAGAGGTCTGCTGGAAACCCCAGTCCATATACTCCATACATCTCACAGCATCCCAGAACCATGCTGTTTTATTTCTGAAGATCTCTCCTAGACAGCTGCTGCTCAAGCAGTCTACTGCATTTTTGGAACAAATTCAGAAGCACAATATTCTATCTTAATTCTTCTCCCTCCTCTTACGCAGCTTTCACTTGAGCATCTCAGAACTGCTGATCTCAGACACAAAGTTGTCACTGGTGTTGAAGGGGAGGGTGTTCCATAAATGAGCATCACTGCATTGGTTTACTTCGTGTCTTCACCAAATCTCTGTAGGGGGCTGAATACAGAGTAGGACGGGGAGAGAGATGAGCCATAGAAGTGATCTGAACTATCTGAAGGAGGGAGATGAGGGAGAGCAGGTCTGACTCTGCAAGATCTCTCTCTGTTTCTGTGCCCCAGGGGATTTCCACCCCCATAACTGGCTCTCTGCTAGCTGCAAGAAGGGAGTCCCTGTGCCACATAAAGCTAAGCTTGTTGCAAAGCGTCACGCAGAAAACACTAGCAGTGCTGTCCAATCAGGGGTGGCATTTTTCAGATCTCCCCTCTCATCCTGCCAGCTCCATCTCCATCATCAATCATAATCATGTGCTGCTGAAGCACACACCAAGACAAGAGCTTGCTGTATCACCATCTCCTTTCGGGGCAGACAAGGAGATGGGCACTTGGGAGACCGTTTAATTGCAAATCAGTGTCACTGTGCTTCCTAAGTCATTGCACTGCGGGTCAGATTTCCACCGCTGCAGTCCCACAGGGAGCACGGACAGCGGTAGAAATAAACCTAAATGCCCGTGTCAGCTTTCTTCAGACCCCCAGAAATTATAATTATTATAATAATAAACACCACACACAACCCCTCTTCGCCCGCCACGGGCACAGTTCGGTTCCCGTAACTAACTGTACCGCACCGGGGAGCGCCCCCGGCTCCACTGGCCGCGGCGGGCGGTGGCGCGGCGCGATGGTGCCCCCTGGCGGCCACGGGGCGCCGTCCCACGTACCCAGCGCCTCAGGAGACGGAGCGGCGGCGGGTGCCGGTGGTGCCGGTGCCGGTGCTGGTGCAGGGCATGCCGCGGCCGCGGGCATGTCGTGCCCCTCGGTGTCCGGGCTCAGGGGCGGCCTCCGCGCCGCTGGCCGCACGCGTGATCCCCGCCGCAGCCTGCGAGCGACATGGCATCCCGGGAGGGCAGCTACGCGGACAGGGAAACAGGGAAAGGGGGGCTGGACACGGGCGGGAGGGACGGGACAACCGGGGGGAGAAGAGGAGACGATGAAAAGCCGTTAGTCAGGTTGCAGATTTGACAGGGGAAAAAAAAATTCAATCTCATGTGGCATGTGAACCGAAATAAAGTGACTAGACTCAAAAGTTTTCCCCCCTCCTTCACTTCGAAATAAATGTAAGCTTTTTCCCAAGAGCAGCGCCCGTGAGCCCACAGCCCTCCGGGAAATGTCCCTCATCCTATCCAGGTCAGGAAAATCCTGGGCTCCCAACTGCCCGTTTGCTTCCAAGAGAACTGCACGGGTTTGAGCTCTAAGGGAAGAGACATCTAACCTGGGAAGAGCAGCTAGAAGCAAACTAATTCACATGATCAAGGGCAGGAGTTTTCTTGACGGGTTCAAAACAAGCACAATCTGGAAAACAGCTAAATCGATGCGGGATAAAGCTCTTTTTTTATCTTGTAACAGAACAGATTCATTCTCAAGTTATCATAAACAAACCCAGGGAGACACACTCTAGCAGATCCCTCCACGAAAAGCTCAGATTGCTTTGATTTTTCATTCACTATTTCCAGTAAGTATGTATAAAGATACTTCAAGCAACCCCAGTGAAATGTAGGACGCTGGCGCGTCAGGCAAAGGCTACCGGCATCCCCTAACTGCTCCTCGGTGCTGACTAGAAACTAAGAGCCAAGCCGGCAGCGCTGACATCCCTGCGCGGCGCCCGGTGCCTCCGAGCCCATTCCCAACTACTAGGCGCGTATTAGTGCCCCCCAGAAAGGCAATACTTACTGCATTCTCCCTCCACATAGTTCCAGTTTTAAGATCCTCAAAGTCATTTCAGTAGATTCCTTTGCAAACAACGAAGTGGAAAATAGGTCCCTTAATGCCTGGATTTCATCCTGCAACTTGTTCCCACCGCAGTAAATGCAAGCTCGGCAGCCCTTTATCGCTTCAAATCCCGCATGATCAAGTTTTAGCAGAGCCATTGCAACTGAGATTTGCTCTTTACTTTTGGCAGGAGGCATTTAAGCGTCTTCATCTTTTTTTTCCCCCTCCTTTTTTTTTTTTTTTTTCTCCCTGTTTAAAGGGCAATTGCAATATTGCTGCAGCAGTTCCCCAGGACGGCAGCCTCGGAGCCCCCGCGCTCCTCTCAGCTTCTTGGAAGCGGCGGGGACTGGCAGCGCCTGTTCCTGAAGGTGCGGCGGGAACCACCCGGCGTCCGCCGCACGGGGGCCGCCTCCGCGCCGCTGCGGGCTGCGCGCCGGCCCGCTCCGCTCCGCCGCCCCCGGCACCGCCGCCCTTGCAGGGGCGAAGCTCCCGGGCTCCTTGTCAAGCCGAGACCAATCGCGGCTACTTGAAGGCTCCCCCTTCCCCCCGCCCCGCTCCGTTCTGCTTCCACAAGCATCAGCGAATGAGTCAGACCCAGGCAATCGGGGGAGGGGGTGTCAGATCTGGGGGAACAGTGAAAACACCAGGTTTGGGGCAGAAGAGCGGCAAACTTGAGCGCTCTTCCCACGTTAACAGCCCTAGCGAAAGGTTGGTAGCCTGGGAAACTCCAGTGTTCTCCTTTCCCTTGATGCAGGGGCTGTCAACCAGAAATCTCTGCCATGGGGCTCAGGGGAATGAATGTGGAGCAGCAGCTTCTACACTAAAAGCAGCCTCAAAAGCTCCAGTCCGCAGCCAACTATCACAAAAAAATGGTCTGTAGAAGCTGGCTCCCTCTGAGCATCCCCACTGCTCCATCCCCCATTTCAAAGCATTGTGCCCATTTCTCCATCTGCCACTCATCTCACACCACACTGGTGTCAGACCCCCCCTTGCTGTTGAGCAGCTCTTTCCTCCTTGCCCACACCACACACCACCACTATCATCCTCCACTGCACACTACTGCACCTCCTCCCTTGCTCCAGTGCTCTTCTGTTTTCCCCTTTCCACCATCCTGCTCCAGCTGCCACAACTCATTTGGTTTTGCACGAATTAATATACCAGCTAACTACTAGATAGGTGATGTCCTCCTTTGTGCTCAGTCCTTTTCAATCCTATGCATTTCTATGCTCAGCACTTCAGAGTAAGGCCAATTTGCACATTTTGACAGACCCACTCAACTAGGCACTTGTCAGAGGAACCTTTGGGTTCAAATAGGATAATACCAAGTGTCCACTCACTGAAGTTTGCTTTTCACCACATGTAGACACAGAATACCAAGAACTTACTCCCAAAGACACTTAACAATGCATCAGCTTTACTGCTCTTGACAGTCTCTCCATAAAATTCCCGAATAGGTCTATGCCTTTTTTCCTTTGAAAGATCTCATCTCCTAACTTATTTAGAGATTACTTCCTTAGACATTGCATTAGTCTTTCTAGACAAAGAAATTAAGCAGCTACAACTGTAGCATTATTTTTTAAAGTCTGATATTTTGATGCATCTTTGCATTTCACCTTTGATGCACACTTTTCTCCTGTAAACATTACAGAGATGTTTGTTGAAGTTACAGGAGATGAGCTTGCATCTCCATCCTTGTGAAAAGGTTACTTCAGTGTTATCATTCAGTACATTTATTGAAACAGCCGCAAAACCAAGGATTCAAGGATTCACTCAAATGCAAGTGAAATTCACAATGGCAAAAAAAGTGGCTGTAACATTAACATATATCTAAAATATTAAAAGTGACATGGTGTCTTTGGAAAACACTTAGTGCACAATATACTGTGTACAATACCTTGACTGAATTTAATGGTTTGAAAGACCAAAATAAGAAATAGCCAAGTTTTCTAACTTTAACAGAGCTATATGATTTTCATTAATCTAAAATTAGACATACTTTAGCATCATTTAGACATACTTTAACATTCTTTCAAATATTTTTCCTCAGTTACTCTTATAAAAGTTTGTGAAGTATCACATTATAACTTAGTCCAAATTCATTTACAAATTAGAATTAAAATAAAACACATTATTAAAAGTTTGCCCAAACACATTGGGACCAATCTTGGCAGTACATATGCAGTCTTCCCAAAAGCCTCACCAAATTCAAGCAGATTACTGCCTACAGAGTTGAGTAAATGCTTCAAAATTAGACTGCTATTTTAATAGACATCCATGGTCCATTTCTACGTATATTTGGACAGTTTGATTTAAGATTAAAGAGCTGCAAACATGGTAAGAAATCAACTTCACTTGGCAAAAACAAGAAAACAAAATTTGCATTTAAGCATCTTTAACTTACTGTTGTGATTTCTGTGTAAAAAGGGAATGCTTTCTTCCAAAGCAATGTAGCAAACACTAACATCCCTGCACTTAGGAGATTAAGTTACAAATCTAGTATTTTCATGGAGAACATTTATTCTGAAAGGCAGATGGATTGATACATAAGTGATTGCTTTCTCCAAACAGCTGTGCACTTAGCTAAAAGAAGCTACAACATAACTTCAAGAATTTTGGAATCCTGCACTTCTGAGAGTATTTTCCAGCTGGGGTTTCCCTACCTCCTGCCTGCTCCATAAGCCTACATTTAAAGGTCAGAAACTTTCTTCTTACTCAGTTCCTTCCAAAGGAACATTAAATTACAAAAAGGTTTCCCTTTTCTGAAAATTACCTGTTGCAGAGTACACTCATCAACAGAAACAAGCAGCCAAATTATCAGATACAAGAAATGTTTCCAAAGGAGGCAAGAGAAGCAGTGGGGTCTGGCAGAGGGCAGATTTCTGTCTCTGTTGCTGACTCATTAGTGACACTGTGTCTGTTACTGTCTCTCCATTTGCCTTGCTTTACCAGCTGTAAAATGCTTACCTCAGACATGTTAGAAAGCTAAATTAAAAGCCAGATTTAAGCCTCAGAATCAGGAAAACTACTCCATCATTTTCCTTTTGTTCTTAGAAAGAGCAGTGTTAAGTACAGTCATCCTTTTAAAAAATAATCTGTTCTCATGCAATGACACCAAAGTTAGTCAAGAAAAAAAACTTCAATACATTAGATATCAAATCATTGCCACTCTAATTTCAATAGAGGTAGTCTGTTGCAAAAGTTGAAACCATGATTCAAGAGATCTCTAAAATGAGTTGCAGATCTATTCAGTAATCCTTGGAGAGATTGGTGGAGACACCATTACATAAGACTTCATTTGTTTTGTGAAACCAAATGGTAACAAGAGATTACAGGTAACTGGCTAGGTTAAGGGAGAGAGGCTTACTTAGAATTGATTCAACTTTAAAAACGTTTCTAATTCCAGCAATAAACTCCTCTTACATTTAGGAAATATTGCTGTAACCAGTAACAATATACTTACACACATCTCATCTGCCACAAATATCTGATTTTCATCTACCTTGATAAAACTCTCCAGCAAGAATCAAAAGCGACATTGATGCAAAATCATTTTTCAGTGCCACTCAGGATCAAGTCTGAAATGAAACCACTTAATTCAACAAAAACTTAATACACTGCAAACAAGGATGCAGTAACAAACTTACTCTTGGGGGGAGTGGGGGGGGTGGGCTGCAAAGTTACATAGGTGCTAAATGAACTCAAAGTAAAAATGGGAAAGAACTCTATTGTTTTGAAACTTACAAAACATTTGGTCACAGATGGCCCTCTCACTGAAAATTGGCTTAGCTCCTCATTTGGCAGTGTCCTTTCTTGCACAATTTACCAAGTCATGCATGAAATGATGGCCCTAAGCTACTCTCAGTTTTGCAAAGGACATGAGCTGGCTGTCACAGAAAAAAAGGAGGCAACATCACTGAATAGAGCTCGAGGCTGTTACAGCACTTCAGCTTCTCTGCAAACAACCCCCAGCAGGGAAGGAACACCCCAGGGACAGCTCAGCCAGAGTTCTTCCTTCCCACCTCACCTCTGATTATCAGAGTTATTCGAGGTTCACTGGGATTGTGTCTTTGCCTCTTTTGTAATCAATTTCCTATATCAAATTCATCTTCAGCTTTGTTTCCAAACTCTGCTATGCAGTTCCCAAGAGGAATTCTCTTTCTCTGGGAAATCATTGAATTAGTCAAATTTAACTCTGAGGGTCATGCAGAATTTCATGATGAACTCTGTACTTTTTAATTAAAGCTGTTCTATTAACAAAGAAATCTGTGTCACAGCAATGCAGTCCTGTGAAGATTGTGTCAGTAACAATCCCATTACCCAGCTGCTTGCTGATCTGGGCTTCAGGGAATTGAATCAGGTGTAAATACCTAGTTTAAGACTGCTTCTCTTCTTCCCTCCCTGCTCTCCCTCCAATCAGAAATTGTGAAATATCAATGTATTTCTAATAAAACCATCTAGAAACACCCAAGAAAAGACCTGACTACTGCATAGCCAGTACATCTTGTTCATTAATGCCTAGAACAGCAAAGGAACAGGCAAAAATTCCCATTATTTATTTAGGGCCAAAATATGATCTCTTAATCCTCACTGAATTCAGTAAAATTGGCACACCTTTATGAATCATATTTTTTTAAATATTATTTTAAGCCTTTTCACTCACCTCCTGAACCATATAAATCTATCTCTTCTGTATCTATTTCTGGACAGCATGATGGGCCTCCTAGCCCAGTAGTTACTAGTTTCTATTAGTCTGTCTCCAGGATGCTCAGACACTTGAGGTGTGTAATGCCAGGACCAGTTTTGCTCATCTCACATGGAACACTCTCTGTCTCCACATTTGAGATGGTCTATGTTTATAGAGATTTTATATACCTAAAAAAGCCCCTATGTATATAGCTGATGTATATTTTAAAACAAATTTTTGTTAAAACTTCTGAAGTCAGAGATTACTATCATTCTGATCTTTCGAGAAGACAATACATAATTCTAAAGCCTAGTCCCTTGTACATGTATATTGGGCATTCAAGGGGTTGGACAGACTTGTTAGGTTTGCAAATATTAATCAGAAAAATACCTTATAGATCTTGAAGATGGTGAGCTACCAGTCTTACCAATATTAGTACTATTTGTAAAACAAACTTTCATGGCATTTTCTTAAGTTTTTTCACCTAAAATTTGATTCAACATAAAGGAAATTACTACTTATGACTGATAAGAGACAGCAGTGACCTCTCACACATTGTTCATTGGTGGTACTTGTTTGCTAAAAGAAAGCTGTACTGAGTGGGAAGCACCAAGATGCCTACACTGCATCTGCTTCTCAGTGCTTCACTAAGCAAATTTCTGCTTAGGGAGTTGAGACTTTTCTAAATCCAGAAAATCAAATTTAGTAAAGGTCGATGGAAGCTTCTTATCAACACAAAGTTACCTCAGCTCTAGCTGGAAGATATTTATAAGATGAGTAGTATTTTGCTCCTTGCATCCAACCCATTTCTCGATTGTAGGCACTAGCTCTATTAAAACTAGGTGCTAAAGACTTATGAGACATCTCAGCCAGTAGGAATAGATCCAAGATAGAAAAATCCCCCTTGGACTTATATTACAGTTCCACATGATGAGTCAGAGCCTTCTGTTACCTATTGCTGCCATATATGTTACATGACTTTTGTTCACATACAGGAATGCTATTGAGCCACTTCAGTATTAGTTTTGTTTGAAGTACAATTACCATGGTTCTTCTAGGTTCTGCATTTAGTCTGCTCTTGCACCAGTCTAAGTACCCCCATTCCTCGCTTTTCTATAGAAACAAAGCCTCTTCGTTTGACCTGCCCAATGAGAATTCTAGACTACAGTGCTCTCTATGCCAACAGTGATTATTAGTAGATCTAATTAGTTTCATTCTATTGCATTTTCAAGCCTTGCATGGCTTAATCTCACTGGTGGGAACAACGAATAAGACAAAGGGGCTTTAAATAAAATAACATATTAAAACACATTTGTCTCCTACCTAAAATGAAGGCTTAGCTTACCCAGATGACTACATTTATAGGAACTGATATCCAAATCAATTACTACAGTTCTGGAATCTCCCCTCAAGAAAAGCAAATGCTATTTCACCTACTTCTAAACTTTTGTCTGACCGACAGTAGCTCTCAAGCCTGAAAGAACTGGCTTCTGCTTCTTATGGCGGGGAGGTCAAGTTGGATGGAAGGAAGAATTCAAGGAATTTTTTTCAGGTTGCTAGAAATACAGGACTTGTCTGCTCTCTTGCCTACCTGTAAGGTAACTTAAATGGAATTAACTCTTGGGAGAAGTGGCTTTTGCTTGTGGCAGTTTCTGTACTGTTAAAAGTTACAGGATTAAATAGGCCTTTTCCCAGAAAAGTTGCTGTTGACCATCCTATTTTTTCCTCCCCTCCTGCCCTAAGGGGACAAAAGAAAATAATTCATTCCTGTGTGAATTGTGCAAAGAGAAGTCAAGGACTGTATAGGCTCATTTCTAGCTTTCATACATCATTACTTCTAAAGCTCAAAGGTCACACTATTGCTTTAAACACTTGGCTGGAGATGGGAAGCTCCCAGTTCTCCAGGTATCACACAATACAGTTCTCAGGTGCTTTGGAAAGGAAGTAAGTTCAGAGGTTGAGATTTACACGAATCCTATACTTGGGAGCCTCAGTTACACCAGGGAGGATACTGCTGACTGTAGACTTTGCTTGCAATATTGCTACAATCTGATCTTTCCAAGCTGGTTTGCTATTCAAGACAGTTCTGTTCACATTCAATGAGGTAAATCACTTGCACAGATTTGTGGGTTTTGTTTTTTCATATTTGAACATAGACACCCAAATGCATTTTATATTTGATACATAGATATGTACATCCTTTCTGATAAACTTTATTATGATGTCGTTAAGAAATATAGAAACCGAAAACAAAAGTAATTTTTTTTCAAATAAGGAGCCTTCTATGATTTACTGGAATGACTTCATGATCATGACCTCATTACAGCAATTTAAATGGATATGAATGAAATCTTTGCTTATATTACTGACATTCTTTATTCTTTGAAATACCATCTGCTAAACAATAGTGCTGATATATCAACACAAGTATTAAACCTCTTTTTAAACTCATAAGGTAGGCTCAAGTATATTCTCAAGTATATATTTTGAACTGTAAATATCCTCAGTTTTGTTTTACCTGACCATCTACATACTGTGCACACGTTCAATGACATTAAAACATATGCAGGGTTGGTTTTTTTTTTTTTTAGATGACAATTACATATGTGGAATCATCTAGACAAATATAAACATCTGAAGGTATTTCACCAACCACCAATTTGAAAAAAATTGGTCCCAGATCCACTTTCTGGAATTAATATACAATTGCTTAATTCTTATAAGCCAATTAACTGGAATCTCATTTGGCAGACAGTTGCATGCTATCTACTTTCACACAACTATTTCTGCTCCCACCAGTCCTTTCTATAACAGATTCCAAAATAACTGTGATATATGTAGGAACATGAATATTTTCTAGTTTAAGCCTGCCAGATCTTATCTTTCATCTGCAAAAATCAGACAGATTTCTTGCTTTCTTGATTTTAGTCAGAAAGCTAAAATGCTGGAAGATGATAACAAAAAACATAAGACTTTCTTCTTTGACCTTCTTGCTAAGTGGGGAACAATGTGCTTTTCCAAGGTACAGAACACTGGGCAAGGGTTCATGAGCTACTCCATCTGTATTTATCCTGTATTGTGTTTACATACTTCATTAGACTCCCATATCAAAACCCACAGAATATGGGAATATTTGCAGGAGAAAGACCATGTGCTTCTGCAGTATCCCAAGTTAAAGATACTTAATATACATCAGCTATATTCTTTAAGAAATTTCAAAACGCATCGGGTTTATATTCACTCCTATGCAAGTATTAAGGTAATAATTGCTTGACCCACTGATCTCACTGCTGTCTTAGTCTATCACAGATTTATTTCATGGTTCCAAGTTCTTGATGCAACTCTGAAAAACTTTAAACATTTTCTTTTTTACCAATAGATTTCATCTTTGCTGGTTATCAACATTCATCCTTTAATGCAGGTGTAAGACCACTGTTCATCCTAGACAAATGCTTCAAGGTTCAAAAACAAAATGAAAAATAGACTTTGCAGATTTTCCAGTCTTCATTTTTATCCCAGTTGAACAAAATTATCTTTTTAATAACGCTAACTTCTAGACTGGCTGTTTACTCCAGGAGTGAATTACAAAGTTGATAGGGGGAATTTTTCTTCAATAACCCCATTTGGGGGACGGGACATGGATATTTTAATGCTCTGAAGCAGGAGTTGGCTCAGTTTTTAAATAGGAGGCATGGAGTGGGGTTAAAGCAAATCATTTTAACCCTTCATTATTTTGAAAATGTCTTCCTGCTGTTTACAAAGGTATGTTTGGTGTCTTTTACCTTCTTAAAACCTTCATCAGCTCTGCTAGACATCAGCATGTATACATGCATAAGGACAAATTTACAGATGTTCATCTTAGCTCACCTAGAACATCTGTTTCACTTGAGTTGCTTTGCTCTTGCTAACATTCTGGCATTTGAAACATGCTCACAGTTGACATAATTCCCTGATGTTGACAATCCTGAGAGCTTTGATGTTTGGTGTAGCCAGTTCCTCTAGATTTAGTGTCATTAAAAAGTCACCACCATCAATTACACAGGCATTCAGAAAGTTAAAGATCATACTTACAAGAGTGGTGCTATTGAATAGAGTACAGGAGGATGGAGAGAAATACTTCCCAGAATAAGAGTTTTTAATATCAGTGACAAAAACAAGCTCAAAGGTAACAGGGAGGAGACTTTCAATATGCTTTCTAATATAAACCAAGCTTCCTGGTTTTTACCTACTAACATGCCAAGTGATACGCTTACCCTTCCCTCCATCATCAGCTGCCTCACTCAATTTCAACTTATTTAGATTACACCAAACAAATACAGAAATGCAATAAACATTCTCACTAATATCTTGCACTGTAATTTCAAATCACTGTCACTTCTTGCCAGACTGAAATGGTAACTCAAGCCTGCGCTTTCTCACAGGTTTCTTGTTCTTCAGAGGGTTATTAGCTCTTATATCTTAACCACACTACAACAAAGTGAAAATTGTCATCTGTGTCTCTGTAGAAGGATAACCAAATTTAGCCTCAAATTTTAAAAAATTACAACTTTCCACTTATTCCTCCACACACTTTATTAGCAAATACCTTAGTTAAAAGAAACAATGAAAACCTGAAGACCATCTGACTATCTTTGCGCAATAAGCCACCTTCCCAGAGCAAGGTAATAGATACACTTGCCTTCTATTGCATCTCCATTTTAAAAGTCTGGGGTCAGTTTGAAAATTACAAACTAGAGCAATGTATATGACAATATGGAACAACAATAATTACCGTACAATTGAATAAGTAGCCAAGAAAATTTTTTTCCCTTTGAGAACAATGGCAATTTTGACCCAAAAGAGATCTCCTCCAAGAATCTTTGTGGGTCATATTGTGAAGAAAAAACACTGTGCTGGTTTTGGCTTGGATAGAGTTAATTTTCTTCACAGTAGCTAATATGGGGCTGTGTTCTGGATTTGTGCTGAGAACAGCATTGATAATATAGTGATTTTTGCATTACTGCTAAGCAGTGCTTACAGAGTCAAGACCTTTTCTGCTTCTCACTCCACCCCACCAGCGAGTAGGCTGGGTGTGAAAAAGGAGTTGGGAGGGGACACAGCAGGACAGCTGACCCCAACTGACCAAAGGGGTATTCCATACCATATGACATCATGCTCAGCATATAAAGCTGGGGGAAGAAGGAAGAGGGGGACGTTGAGAGTGATCGCATTTGTCTTCCCAAGTAACCGTTAGGTATGATGGACCCCTGCTTTCCTGGAGATGGCTGAACACCTGCCTGCCCATGGAAAGTGGGCAATGAATTCCTTAGGATCATAGGATATCCTGAGTTGGAAGGGACCCATAAGGATCACCGAGTCCAACTCCTGGCTCCACACAGGAGCTTTTGCTTGCATGGCTTTTGCTTTACTTAAACTGTCTTTATCTCAACCCAAGAGTTCTCACTTTTACTCTTCTGATTCTCTCCCCCATGCCCCCAGGATGGAGGAGGGCGGTGAGTGAGGGCTGTGCAGGTGTTTAGTTACCAGCTGGGGTTAAACCACAACAAACGCTCAGCTATCCTCTTAATGACAGAGACATTTTCTCCTTAAGCGATCACCTAAATAATCCATATACAAACTGGCTATACATTTACTATTTCAAAATACATCTTTTTCATGTACACAGTATAATGTATATATTGTAAATATAGCACATCAGGCGAGATTGCTGAATAACTTTGACAATTTTTCTTTTCTCCAGCCGACCATAATAGGTCCATGAAAGTTTGGTACTTTCAACACATGTTAAGCTTTTATATTTCTTTCTTACAAGCTTTGAGATAGTCTGCTTCTTTTACCTTGATTTAATCATATATTTTGTCTGTGAATTGTTAACTCAATGCAGTGGAGCAGTGGCAGGTACAATAGCACTTTTGTAAACAAAAGAGTATTTTGCTCCCTGAAGTTTAATTAACTGCTGAGTTAAACCTCATCTCAAGATGATCAATTAAGGCATTTAGACTGCTGAGAGACAAGAGCATGGGCAGAAATAAAGCTCAGTTTCTAGGGATAAGTGAATACTATTTTCTCATTCAGACTGTTTTCTAAATAAGTTAATTTTATAAGAATGATGAATAAGCACACACTTGATCTGACAAATCAGCACAGACCCAGAACCTTTGATTTTATAAATAGAACCATAAAAGACACTAGCTTATGATAGGAGGGAGTATTAAGTCAAAATTCTAACTGAACTTATAAACATTATAGTATGAAGAACTCCATTTCTAAAAGAAAGACTAAAAAGGTAATCAATCATTTCTTCTCTAAAGGGCAAGTGATTTATCCTCTATAAAACCAGTAGGTATTTTACTAAGAAACTGCACCAAGGGGATTGCTGCAGAAAGAAATTGTTTCCCTTATATTTCTCATATTCAAATTATTTTTGTGTGTTCATGTAGAAGAGGGCTATGGGTCTGATTTACCCTTTAAAATAAGGTCCAACCTGACAGCTGACTTATCCCAAGATGCAGACTCAACCTATTTAGCCATATCTCAACAAACTATGCCCTGCTGCAGCTAAACAAACACACAAGTGTCACACAAAGATGTGTTCTAGTGACTACAGAGAACGCTGAGAGCCCACCACATCTCATCTTCAAGAAGCACATGCAGACTGAAACAGATTGTATATGTATCACCTTTGGAGCATACGATTGTCAATTTAGGTACATGAAATCATGTCTATTTTTAGTATCAAGTATGTCACTCTATAAAATGCTCCTCTTGAAATGTCATATGCTCAGAATAATTTACTTCATTCATAAGGGCTTCTGAATAGTTAAAGCTCTGGCTAAATCCCAAAATTCCACTATGACTACTTTTGTCAAGCTGAACAGCATCCCAGTGTTTAACCTCCCTCTGAGAAAAGGAAAGGGAATGGCAGGATATAATCCACTCTCTAAAATGGATGGAAAGATGGTCTAAAAGTCAAAGGACATTAGACCTACTCAAGGGGACAAAGCACCACTCCATACATTGTCTTGAATGGCAATTACCTAACAAATGCTGCATGTCACCAGAGTACAGCAGTTTTGCATAAGCATAAAGCAGCTGCCTGCTGCACCATTATTCTATAGGAAAGGTAAACTTAGAACATGAAAACAGCTATTTCAGCAGTTACCATGCCTTCCAACTGCAGCAGAAGAATGACTAAGCTTGTTAAAACTGTGTACTGTTCAGGCTGCTTGTAGAGTCATTGGTACCAATTCCGCCAGTGAGAACTCCTCTGTTTCTGTGTGGTGTGAATGCCAGTCTTCAAGTTTCTTACACTTTTGCAGACAGCAGTGAAATGTATTGAAAGCTTAAATTGTGCTCAAACCAAATGCTTAAAATTTTCTCAGACTAAGTTTAAAATCCAGGCCTGCAACTGTACTGTAGTTTGTTCAGTTGGATCTAGAAGACTCTAGTCTATAAAGCTTCCTGGTTGGACACTTCATTATAATTCCTGTTGCACAAGCTAAGGAAAAATTTCTCTGTGGTTCTGCCCAAAAAGTCAAGTCCAGAATTATACCAAACATATGATTGGGGCATACTGGCTTTCAGGGCAAAATTCTAGCCACGATGTAGAATCCCCCCAGTCTGTACTAATATTTGCAGAGTATCAGTTGGACAGAACACCAAGAAAAACTGTTGATTCTAGTCAACTGCACTGTTTTACAAAATAAAGTCTATGCTGCATGAAACAGCCCAAAGTTAATCTTCAGCAAAAGTTATTTTAGTTTGTTTCTGCATGGAAACTACATTCGAAACTGGGTTGAAGATGTCTAGTGCACAGCTATATTTATATTGTTTACACAAAAACTGAGAAGCTATCCACATACTGTCCACATCAAATTACTTTGTCAAGGTATAATCTGTGACTACTCAAGTTGTTAGCATGCGGCCCTGATTACTTAGTAGATGTCTAACCACAGGAAAGGAAAACAAATCATATAACCTCATGTTGAATCAAAAATTGTTATTGGTGTAATGTGATGTAAACTGACGATGCACTGCAGTTCCAGCACTGCACTGCATCAGAGGTGAAAAAAACAGGCAGAGAAACAGAGCTAAGAGCAGCACATTTAACTCTTCAGAGATGATCACAACATAAATTAGCCAGAGCATAGCTAGCATTGAAAAAATCCCCTTATTTAGGTCTTCACCAGACTAATCTGCTGGGGGCATGGGAACACTTAGAGAACAGAACAAGCATGCAGTCACAGCATGTGTGCACATGAACTGCCTTCAAGTACTCTGGAGTATACAAACAAACAAAATAAATTACAGATGATGCTTCCCTTCTTTTCTGACCCTGGTAAAAAATGAGTGTCTAAACCTTTCTGAATAGACTGCAATTTTAGTTCACTACCTGGAGATTTGAGGTTTTTTGCTTTGTCAAATGCAGTGCTGGGATTGCTTTGTTTCTCCTGATACTCTTCTAATCAGTTTGTGAAGGCTGTGGGCATCCACTCCTCTATTTAAGATCATGCTAAGTTTATAAGTGGAACTGTAGCTTCTTCCCCTTTAAAAGTTTACAACTACATCACTGCCATAGTGGAAATGTCTGGAGAGGAAATAACAAAGGAGAGAAAGCAGATCCCACTCTCTTTGTATCCCTTTTCCCTCTTCTACACACACAGAGCTCAGATCATTCAGCTTTTGGCTGCCATTCCCAAGTCATAACTGAGTTTGTACTTTCATTCCACTATATAAGTTCTAAATTCAGGTGTTTTTACCTTTATAAGATTTTGAAGACAGACTTGAATGGGAACCTAAGGTATAGCCAAAGCAAGCTGGGTCTCATTGAAGCACAGGCTTCAACTATTTCACAGTTTTGTGAGGTGTTAGTACCATTATTTGTGAAGAACCAGCTCTGCTTTGTATGCCAGGACAGACAGAAGAACCGTTTTACCAACCACTTTTATCCCAAAATTCCTCCCACTGTTTCAGCACTGGGACCACGGATTCACTTCAATGGATCTGAGTTTGTACCTCAGTCATGACTATTCCTATGACTTTAAATAGGTGAAAAGGCACTCAGTGGAAGGGAAAGAGATGCTGCAGCACAGCGAGGAACCTAACCTGTATATAGACCCTAACTCTGCCACATCACATCCTTCTCTTCCCAGTATACTAGCATTTCTGTATGTGTAATCATTGTGAACCAAATCTATACTGCCTTTGCAAAAACTTTAAAAAATTATGGCTGAAAGAAGCTAATTGATCTCTGCACAGAAGTCAGGATGTAAAAAAAAAAAAAGTAATCTGTGGGATTTTCTCTAACTAGAGATATGTCCCCCACTTGTATTTCGGCATCTCACAATCTCTTAATATGGTTATCCACAGGATTCTTGCAATGGAAAAAAGGGGCAAACGTTTTTCCATCAGCTTTCTTGGTGATGAGTCATTTAGTCTCTTTTTTCCTCAGCTTCTTTAATCTTTACATAATAATATAGAAGTGTTCTGTTTCCCATCAAGGAATATCTTGCATGTGTTTTATACACATTAAAGCAGATTTACTTTGAAGCTTTGAATACTTTGTAGCTTTCCCCATCAGAAGGATCACAAATATTGCTGTGCAAATGAGGGATATTTTCAGTTCACTGGTTAATCCAACATAGGAAAACAATTTTGTTCACTTTAAATCAAAACTTTACTTTGAAGGAAATGCTGGGATAATAACCTTTTAAATGTACATCTAAGCAAGATAAGATTTTTTTTAAAACCACCAGGCCAAAATTATTTCTGTAACTGGACAGATTCAGTAGGATTACATAGCAATATCATACCTTTGACCCAAATCTGTATTTTCTACTGAATAAATAAATGGCTAGAAAAATATGGCCCTGTTCCACTCATAAGTAAAGCACATTAGAAACTTTTCACTTTGTGTGCCCCTTTATGGGCAGTCCTGATTCCTCAAAAGAACTGCTGGTCCTGTAGGATCCCAGTGCCTCCAGTGAAGGCTCCTCTGCCTTCCTCATGAAATATTTTGAGCAAATCAGAGAGAGGATTAATTGTTGTTAACCACACAGCCTTACTCCCTGGGAGGGCAATCTTTTTATGCACTATTAAATACGTTTTTCTCCACCAGGGCATTTTTGAGAAAGTTAACCCATAACACACTCTACAAACACAGCCTCTGATATCAGAGAGGATGAATAAACAAAATTTCACATAGAAGTGTATTAGTTGTAGAAGGAACTTACACTTTAAATTATAAAAATATTCCCCAATGAATTCAGTTCAAATTAATTTGACAGATTCCATGTCCCAAGGAGGGAATGCATAATTAGTACAAAATTTCAACAGGAGACAAGCTCTATGTTATAACCTCAGAGCAACAGAAACAACATCACTGTTACAAATGCAAGTTTTTAAACAAGTACACAAAGTGAAAAGAAATTCTTCCACATTTTATTTTACCCAGAACAGCTATAGTTTAAATACAGACCTGATAATACGAGCAACTCCAAGATTTAATAATCTCATCATTATGGAGGGGGCACAGGATTGGTTTATTTATAACATTATCATGGATACTAGCAACACATTTAAAAATATTTAATTGTTTTAATGCATAATCACAAGAAATTAATCTACCAAGGACCAGATTTTCACTTTTTATAGTGTAGACCACTGCATTAAAGGAGGTCAGATAGGTTCTCTTTGCCAATTTCATTTCTGCTCTTTGAAAGCTACAGCAGTATTTGTAGATGTCACCATTCTGCACAAATTGAAAGGGAAAGACTAAGCAATAAAGAACTGAAAATGGTTACTAAAGAAAACTGTTTGAGTAGGTCTGTACAGCTTCATATGGTAAAGAGCAGTAATTTGTTCTCTCAACTCATGAGGTGCTGGCTCTTTTGTTTGTGATGGATTATTCCTCTCTCTCCATACTTGAAAAGCTGCATTTTTTTTTGTTTTGCCCTAGTTTCATTATTATAAATTATTACATTTGTATCAGCTTCTGACCTAGATCTTAAGAAACAGGACATTTCCAAGCTAGAATTCAGAGCTTACATATTCTCAGTGACAGCCACAATTCTGGGACACGAGCTTAGCTTAATGTGGGGACAGGGGGGAAATATTGGAAAGTGGGTATTGACATTTCTTTCAGCTAGGTGTCTGAAACTGAAAGGGACAACAAGCAAACACAGAATCCACTAGGCCTATAATGAAGAAATGGGCAAAATCAGCTAGTAAACCAATTGTATTAAATAGCTACAATCTAGAATGTTGCATTCAGGGCCAGATAGAAGAAATCTCTTTGCTCAGCAGGAATGAGAAAAGGTCTACAATAAGAGCCTTTTTTTGTTTTAAAAATCTAAATCATGTATGACTAATTTCCAGGGCTAACAGGATAGCAGCAACAAAAAGTCAGCCATATAATGGTTTGTTCAGAACCCCAATTTTCATGAGCCAAAAAAAAAAAATCCATTTCCACACAACCAGTTACGATACCCAGCAGATAAAACAGATGGGTAACTGGCCATTCACAGCCCATTTCCATGATACACATTCTTGTGGTCTATAAATAACTGAGTAAGGACACCTGCTTCTTGGCAATGCAATAGAAACGCCTCTATTCTTTTCTACTTTCATCTTGTTCATTATGGATAAGGATAAAAAAGGATAAAACAGAATTAAACAATAAAACTCTTCCCTTGCCAACACAACATATTCTGCCACTGCAGCCTCAGCACAACTGGCAAACAGCAGGTGCCATCCATTCACTTGACTGAAAACTACTCACTATCTCCCAAATTAAACATACTGAGGGAATTCACATTGGGTTTTGTTGGGGGTTTATTTTATTTTTATTTTACATATTTTCCTTCTGGTAATTGCACTGAAATCACTACTAAACAGCTACTTATCCTTCAAGTATGCATGCTTATTCTACTAAATGTTACTTGTTTTGCTTTTTAAGTCTGTTTAA
Organism: Grus americana; assembly: GCF_028858705.1. Classification (NCBI taxonomy): domain Eukaryota; kingdom Metazoa; phylum Chordata; class Aves; order Gruiformes; family Gruidae; genus Grus; species Grus americana. The sequence goes on from NC_072866.1 coordinate 6,582,860, forward strand.
GTGAGAAAATGTTGTGTTGCAAAAAATTTGGAGAGTGACTCTGGCCAATTCATTCACTCCTTCTCAACAAAAACCCATAGGAGCCTTCCTCTAGGGTAAGAAGATGGATAATTTCTGGTGGACCTGCCAAAAGTGACTGTGGCCTTCTGTTGTGGACACAAGCAAGCTGGTAATGCAACCTGCTCTCTCAGGAGTCATTAGGATTTCATCATTTATTCAGTTCCAACCAACTCACTCATGTCTTTGTGACATTTGTGAATACTAAGTAAAAGAGCACCTGAAATCCACTGAGTACAGGCAATTGGAGGAGAGGAAGGGATTTCCATCCATTGAACACAGATGCAGTTAAAGAAAAGACTGTTTCAGATATGCAGGTCGCACAGCTGCATTGTCCAAAAACAAAAGCCAAGAGACAATATTCATAGAATCATAGAATGGTTTGGGTTGGAAGGGACCTTAAAGATCATCTAGTTCCAACCCCCCTGCTGTGGGCAGGGACACCCTCCACTAGACCACATTGCCCAAAGCCTCATCCAACCTGGTCTTAAACGCTTCCAGGGATGGGGCAGCCACAACCTCTCTGGGCAACCTGTTCCAGTGCCTCACCACTCTAACAGGAAAGAATTTCTTTCTAACATCTAATCTAAATCGACCCTCCTTCAGCTTGAACCCATTCCCCCTTGTCCTGTCACTACACTCCCTGATAAACAGCCCCTCACCATCTTTCCTGAAGGCCCCTTCAGGTACTGGAAGGCCGCAGTTAGATCTCCCCAGAGCCACCTTTTCTCCAGGCTGAACAATCCCAACTCTCTCAGCCTGTCCTCATAGGAGAGGTGCTCCATCCCTCTGATCAGCTTTGTGGCCCTCCTCTGGACTCGCTCCAACAGCTCCATGTCTCTCCTGTACTGGGGCCCCCAGAGCTGGACGCAGTACTCCAGGTGGGGTCTCACAAGAGCGGAGTAGAGGGGCAGGATCACCTCCCTCGACCTGCTGGTCATGCCTCTTTTGATGCAGCCAAGGACACGGTTGGCTTTCTGGGCTGCAAGCGCACACTGCCGGCTCATGTTGAGCTTCTCATCAATCAATACCCCCAAGTCCTTCTCCTCAGGGCTGCTTTCAATCCATTCCTTGCCCAGCCGATAGTCGTGCTTGGGATTGCGCTGACCCACGTGCAGGACCTTGCACTTGGCCTTGTTGAACTTCATGCGGTCCGCACGGGCCCACCTCTCCAGCCTGTCCAGGTCCCTCTGGATGGCATCCCTTCCCTCCAGCGTGTCGACCACACCACACAGCTTGGTGTCATCGGCAAACTTGCTGAGGGTGCACTCAATCCCACTGTCCATGTCGCCGACAAAGATGTTAAACAGTGCCAACCCCTGAGGAACGCCACTCGTCACTGTTCTCCACTTGGACATACTCTTTCACAATGCAGAAAAACAGCCAGCACTGTCTGTCAAGAGCCCTTTCTATGTTTTCATATTTTTTTATTCCAACCATTTGCACCTTCTTTGCACATCTGTATGAAATAACTCCTCCCTCAAGATTTGCAGCCTCATAATCCATCAGTGCAGCTTCTTCAAATATCTCATCTGCCACTTGAATATCATCTTTTTGCTATGTTTACTTTAGATGCATTTCTTTCAAACTCCCTAACACCACTTTCCTCTATTTGTTTTCATTATGAGCTAATCACAGTTTTGTTTCCCTTCCAGTTTGTCTTCCTCTCTTAGGTATTCTCAGTATCTACCTACTCATCTCACGTCATAACAGAGAGAACATATCAGAAATTTCTCAACAGGCTGCTCTTCTAGAAAATAAGTGTTTCCATAGGGAGTACCAGCTCCAGTAAAAAACACTGCTGAATTTCCAGTCAGACCCAGAAACAGGCCCAGGAAAGAAAACAGTTCACTGACACTAACCTGGAATACAAAACCCCTAACTTAAAGTCTCAATTCACATAAAGCTGAAGAGACTGGCTCACAACTTAAGAGCTCTGGAAGAAGTTGATTTATCTCCATGCAGAACTGGAACAAACTAAGTATCAAAGTCTGAAACCAAATTATGCAAAATGAGAAAAGGTTCCTGTTTTGCTATACTAACAGTTAACTGTCATTCAAAAAGAAAAGACAAAAGGAGGAGAATAATCAAAATCCACATTCTTCATAATCAATACAGACATGAAGAATTTAAACTTCACTAATGACCCATGTAAGTCTCCCTATAATCTCACTCTTGTCTACTTTGTTATCCTATTGTTCTATGCACTGTATCTATTTGTTCTATTTTATGAATTTTCCTAAGTAGAAACTTATTTTCTAGCACATATCTATGAAGTTAATATACAAATAAATATAAATATTTAATATATTAAACTGCAGACCACAATTTCCATGTTTGCTTCCCAACTCTAGCATTTTGCATCAGAAGCTGCTCTCAGACAAATCCGTCACACACATAGAACCAAAGTCATTACTGTCATCATTTGGGCTGTCAGCCCAATTCCATGCAAAATTAAATGACATGCAACTAAACCCCTTAAGATTAACTAAGTTTAAAAATAGCCAGCATACATTCATTCACACCACCAACAATGGCATTAGGCTAATAAACTCAGATTCACAGGCTAATGCCCTTCAACAAGCAAGGGATTGTGGCCAAATCTTGATCTGAGACCAATGGTAATACCCTATATTGCAAAACATGAGCTTAATTTTTCTGCTTAATTGTTTGAGCAAAGAGTATTTTACCTTCAACAGCTTCATGTAAGAAATGAAAAAGCTTACTATTCTGTTGTCAAAAAAAAATCATCTTGTGTCACCACCTTGATTATTATACTGAGAATATAAATGCTCAGATCTTCAGAACTGCAGAGCATGAATGTCATGGTTAGAAGTCAGTTCAGATAATTGTGATTGCTTTATACATTCTTGATCAGGTACTGATTCAGTAGCAGTAGAAAACATTTATTTACCACCAAACCAGTTTTGAAACAGGTATAGTGAACCATTTTAATTAGTACTTATTCATCGCTACAAGCTAGATAAACAGTTGAAAATGCTTCATTTTTCAGCTCTGTATGAGTTCATTTTTAATGGTTTCTTTAGCCTTTCTAAATTCATTTAAAAGGTAATTTCCAGCCAACATTCAATATCCTGTACTTATGCTCATAGCTGAAATAATGTTTTAAAATAAAAGATGGATAATGACCTTCAGTGAGTGATGGTGCTGAGCATTGCAGTTGTGCATGATTCACATCACAAACCATGCTCCAGTTGAATTTACATTACTTCCTTGAGATGCCAGGCACACATGTGCTAAACTGCCACTGACTAATGGGCAGATTCTCTATTTTATTTGCAGGACAAGTAAAAAAGCAAAGGGTATTGATTTGCATTGCCCAAGGATTTTACTCCCTACCTAACTCTCCCTCTCACTTGGATACGGTTACCTATACAGATAGGTACCAATAAAGAAAGCTCACCTAAAAAGGTTAATGAATTTTACAGCTTCCACAGTCAAGCTGCTCTGCAGTAACTGATAAAGCAAGACACATCTGAGCATACATCTCAGCCCCATACCTATCCAGACAAAAATGTATTAGGAACTGCATTAAACAGAGCATTTATATATTTGTTATGTACAGCTTAAGGCATTAGAATTCAAGATTTCAAATCAGAACTTCTCAAATTCAATATAAATTTCACCTGAAGTAGTAACAGTTGAAATATGGCACCTTGACATTTCCATACCCTCTTTCTAAGAAACACAACTTGTATTTTCACTAGATGGGATTTTACGTATTTTTCAGCCCATATCTTACTTGGCTCATGATTAGATTTGATTTTTTTATTCATTTATTTTCAGCCTGGGATGGGGGTTAGATATGGTTTGGGTTTGGAGTTTTGACCTTCATCTATTCCAATAGAGGGAATAGTGAAGATTTCCACCACTGCATATTCAAGAATTAACAAAACTTGGACTCATGATCAGTTAAGAACTCTGATATTCAAGAGGCTGATTATATATGCATACAAAGTGAAATAAATTTAGTAAATCATATTTATGGCTAGGCTCTCAAATTTAAGGGCTGATCTAAATTTAGTAATTTGCCTCATTCTACTGTGTATTACTTTTTTCCACATGCTTCATTCTGTTGCGAGTTACAGCTTCACTATTTTCAACATTTAAGTATTAATTATAAATTGACATTCTTCCAAATGCTGTATCTAGAGACCTTTAAGAAGCATGTCAGAAATGAGTGCCTCATCTAAAGCATTCATGAGATGAGATTTACACAAGATGTAAAAGCAATGGATTTCTGTATACCAGAGTTAATCAGATGCTTTACATTAGTATGAAAAGGGACACAATTTAGGATACATTAAAATAAATATTTAATTAATTGCTCTGAAGTTCAGTTGTCTTTACTAAAGGGTCAAAATTGATATCTTTCACAAACCTCCTCTTTTCCTTTAAACTGCGGGTTTGTGGGCACAGTGATCTCTGGAGTCTTATGTGAATACCATAAAAGCAGCTCTCTTACCTAGGGGAAAAAGGTGCACCACATGGATTGTGGAGATTAGCTTTCCTTTACTTGGATAGGGTAAATTTCCTTGGCACTCTGTGGTTTTTAAAAAGTGGAAAAATGCCCAAAAACTCCAGATGCTTCTAGTGAGCTTCCAACAGCTAATGCTGCATAATGCAACCAGAGTTAGAAAGCCTCAGTGGCACCCACTTCAGGAACCTGGTATACAGAATCCTCAACAAAACCATCACAAGCTGTGCAACAATAAAGTCTCAATGCTTATTTAATCTCAAAAGCACTTCTATCAAAATGGTTAACTCCACAACCACTGCCAATAACATTTATATCTTTATAGCAAAATCAGAACTCAGGCAAAGTACAGAGCAGTAGAAAGAAAAAAAAAAAAAAACAAACAACAAAAACGGCCAAAAGCTGAACCCTCAATGCTTTAAACAATGTACAAGTGTAAAAAAATCACTAGAGATTGATGTCTGAATACTTCAAACCCCTCTCCCCAGAAAAGAAAATGGATGGGAGAAAACTGCTAAGGAAATTTCACTGATAGATCAAATCATCTCTATTGCACCCATGCTCTGAAGTACATTACAGCAACCAACACCATCTGTAGTACACTCAAGTTCAAGTAGCCACTGTTTCCTTCTAGAACTATGGAAACATGAACTTGTTATTCCTGATCCATGGCAATTCTCTATTTACATCACAAAACTTCAGTCTAATGTCCCATCAGTCACGTCATCCTTAGCTTCAATCTTTGAGCAGCAAGTTAATCTATAAGTGAACTGCTTTATGTTAATTTTGAGGCCTTAAGATGAGTCAAGGAGGTTGGCAGGCAGTCAGTTTCTCACTGGCCCGTAAGCACAACAGGAACTTTAATACCCACTTTACTCATTTAGCTGACCCAATCCTCAAAGCACAGTTACTAATTACAGCTTTAAATCCTATAAAGAAATTTATCTTTTATTATAATAGCCTATTACAAACACCAAGCTGGAGTATTGAATATTTTTTTGGAAAACTGCCTCACTACTAGTTTTTCAGACAGTATCTGCATTTCTTCCATAAACATTAAAGCATTGTTCGCCTCTCACAGCATATTAAGAAAACATATAATTAACTTTGTATCAAAAGCACAGTCAAGATCTTCAAAAGTGGTTAGCATTTTTGTAATGAGATGTGAAAAATAAAATATTCAGGATTTTTCCTAAAATTGAGATCCCTTTTAGTGTATCTTCAAACAGGCTCTAAAGAAATGAAAACACTGAAGAATCACAACTTGTTTTTCAAAAAGCTCCTAGCATGTCCAGATTAAACAAACAGACATCAGAACAGACATGTCAAGAAAACCAAAAGCATGAACAAGAGGATGCAAAACACATTTATGGACTGTTTCTTCCCTGCAGAATTTAAGGGAAAAGGTACTTTTGCTGTCTCCTGTATCTCACATTAGAGAAGGTAACTATCCTTTCACACTCCATATTGAGTCTCATTTTTGAGGTTTTTTTCCTGTTATTGACATATGCACCAAAACTGAAATCAACCTCTCTTTAAATCTAGGTGCTTTCTCTTCAACCACCCCCAGACAGGTAGGGAAAAGCATCCCAGCAGAGGAGTCAGCCAACAAACAGGAGCTGTGAGGATGAAGCCCACATCTACCACCTGCCATGGGAGCACCTCTCTACCAGGCTGTAGAGTTGAGTCTGAACTCAAAACAATATTTAGCAAGATTCTGTAGGCCTGGAGCAAAAGCAACACACTATTGTCATTGCTAGTCACAGGCTTTACATTACCTCATCCTTGCAAATCCCAGGAATTGTCAGTCTTTGTCCAGACTTGTCTTGATCTGTCTGAAGATCAATCAGGAGGTAGCTATTGCTTACCTTGTTTTAGTTTTAGCTTAGCTTTGTGCAACTGTGTGGTGTAAAACCTATCATTACAGTAATTGTGAAATATTTCTGTGATTAATATAATGTAATAACAAGTATTTATTCAGTGTAGTATAAACTATTTATGACCCTAGAATAACAATACAGTGTAGAATAGTTCAGGCCCAGGATGACAGGGCTTGAAAGTACAAGAACAGGAAAGTAAGAGATATCTCAGCTATATTCAACTCATGAATAGTTGTTTACTGGTCATTAAATGCATGCAAATTTGGGAGCTGGGTAAAACCAGATGTAACAGAGAACAAAGAATAAGCATCAAATATACATAAGTATACAGTATATTTTACATTTGGGAAATTCAGCTGTAATGTGGAATTCCAGACATACAAAGAACAAGGTGTAATCATGCATTAGAAAACAAGAATAGCCCCAAGTGGGGTCTAGAAGAAAAAAAAAACACCACCACTAACATCAGTGCCCTCCTTGTGAAAAGTTGCCAGGCTGTAACTCCCTCCCTATTCCTTGTTGAGGAAGGCTGCAACTGTTGACCTTAGGGCACAGAAGGGCAGCAAATGGATAAATATAACACCGGGGAAAAAGAGGGGTACATACTAGGGTGCATGTGAATAAAACTTAACCATATTATGACTGAGACTTCTACAAAGGTACTCTTTCTTTCTCTGGAATAATTATTCCTAGACTAATAACAACTCTTTGATTAGACTGTTAAGACTGTAATTAGGCTAACAAACTCCTGGCTTTGCCTTTGCCAATGAAGTGTTTCTTCAGCCCCCCAGCTGCATAAGGTGCAATGCAACAATTCATGCAGCCAGAGGGGGAGTGCATCAGAAGAAACAAATTCAAAAGAGGAAATCTTGAGTGTCAGATCCTATTTCAAAGTCTGATCATAAATTTCAGGTTAAGCAGTCATAAATAAAAAAAGATAACTTTGTAAACAGTTGTATCACTGATAATAAATGTTTTAATTTCAAGGTTTTTCTCCATATGAATGAGGTGTCTAAAAGTAGTTAAAATCACAAGTTGTATTTTTATTACTTAAGAACAAGTACACAAACTGCTTATTATCACCGAAATTGAGCTGACTTAACATTTATCTCTAAATGAAAAAGAAAATCTGGTACCAGCTGTGCAGTGAAGACACTTATTAAAAAAAATGAAGTTGATTTACTTCCCTATCCATGTGTCTATAAAGCACTCATTTTGGAGATACACCTAAGCATCTCTTGATTTTCTTACCCTCCAAAAAGTTCTTGGAAAACCAGTGACTAACTGATATCTGAAAAGTAGATGATAACTAGAAACACTATCCTTGAAACAATACATTGGGCTTTCGTGGAAGTACCTAGCAAAATTGTTCTCTGCCTTCTGTCTTTGAGAAGGCGTTCCTACTGTTTGAGATATAATTGTTAAGCATATACATGAGTTTGTGCTGACATGAGCAGTTATACTACCAAGTACAAAAATTAAATACAGGAATGATAAGCAACAATTTTATGTTTATTATTCAGATATCCATAACAAATACTACCTGAATAACAGAGATTAGTCAAAATAGTTTTCAGGTTGGTGGAATTTTTTTTTTTTTCCACAGTGGTAAAGCTAATGGGTTTCTGTTTTCACAGGCACATCCATTTTCTCTACAATTAAGTTTTGTTCAAGCACAGTTTCTGTTTATCCAGTTAGTCAGTTACTTTAAGCATCCCTTCAGGTCAAATAACAGTGCACATAGAAAGTAGCTTCAAAATGATTGCCAGAGGTTAAGATACTTTAGGATATGCAGAGTATGGGCAGCTGGATGGTATAACACATACACAGTAAGATCAGTGCTTTCATTAGCTCCACAGCAATTCAGACATGACTCGAAGGCAGCATAAATGGGCACTACATAGTTCTTCCATATATATTTCAATAATGGAACCGTAAACAAAAATAAGATAGTCTTGTATGTCAGGAGACCAACTTAGGAAAGGCAATTATGTTCAGAAAATTTAGAACAGTAATACTGAAAACTGATAATATGAAATATTGATATATGCCTTTTTTGTATGCATGCACATCTGATAGACTTGTATTCTTTCTCCCTCCTACAGTATTCGTCATTCAGAGCAGGACCTAGTTACCCACAGAACACTGGGTCTGTAACATCTGGCTACCAAAAAGTTGGGACCCACTTACAAGCATAATCTTCACTTTCATTGAATTTCAGGAACCACTTCTGAAATGAATGTGTTTTAAAGTACGACTTTCACACACACAAATTATGTTTGTTATCAGTTTGGATGAAAGTAGGATGAAGGCGCAGTTCCAGTGATTTTACTACGACATACGTGAACCCTCAACTTATCCAATATTTTGCTTCCTACGTACCCCTAGCATGCCCAAAGCTGAAGTTTCAGTGCCTCTTATGTTTTAGAGGAGCATCCTGTGTGCAATGTAGCCTTTCAAATCCTCCAGAAAAACGAGGTCTAATCTCATTTTAGAGACTCATAAGACTACATGAGAGAAAAACAGGCAAGAAAACAATACAGATTTAACTAAAACATTAACCACTGCCAAATGCAAGAAGGATTTAGTCCATGGAAGCTGCTGACAGAGTCAAGATACTTCCTACCCCAAAATCACTGAGATGTAAAAAATTGGATAGAAGAACTATAGCAGGCCATAGCAGGTCTCTAGTATTCAACACTCTGGTTTAAATAGCATTAAGAAAATAATTATACAAACTGAAATTTCACTGAATTTACCCTTACCAAAAAGCAACAACATCTTTTGAAAAGACCTATATAAGATGCTAAAGAATTGGTTATTTCTGTATAACTATTTTGAGTTCTATTTCCTGCATAAAGTCATTGGATAAGTAACAACTGAACTCTTGCTATATTTGCCCTCTACTAGCATCATTACAACCTGACTTCAGACCAATTCAATCACATCTACTGGCCGCTATTGTTAGCTGTGAACTGAAAGGGGGATGTAGGGTTGAAAACATGCAAAATCCTTAAGAACACATTTCCTTAACTCCATTGTCATCATCTGAAACAGTGAAATGCAGCACAAAGATATCTTCCTCAACACATTCCCTGCCCAGCTGCAGTTGAAAAATTGCCATATAACCTTTTCATCAGAGATTTCGAGAGTATATTGGGATTCTGCAAAATCCAAAGACATCCTGAACCTCCCCAAACACTGCAATCCACAGAAGAGATCCCTTAACCTACCTACTCTCTGATTAAGATGCAAGTGTTCTGCAATGCAGTGATTCTTTTCCAGAAACCTCACTTTACCATCCAAGATTTGATCAAAAAGCGGTAAGGAAGAGGGGGGAAACAGCAGAGGGTAGAAAAGATATATGAAGTTCAAATTATATTAATCTGTTTTGTTGTGGGGGTTTTTTTCAACTTTGTACTAAAATTTAAATATCACTGTTAATGAATACCCTAAGTAGCAGAGATTCTACTAGTCAATGTCCAAGATGTTTCCTTATCTCATAAATGAATGTTTATATTTCTGTTGACTGAATTTTTTGCTCATCTGCCACAATCCTGGCTCACAACTTCACTGCCTACAGGCAAGACACTGCTCAAGCAAGGTATTGAGTCCAATTATACTTCAGAAAATCCTGTCCCTTGCACTACTTGACTATGTCCAGAGACAGATTCTGAAATAAGAGTAAATCTTATAAGTATAATAAGTACAGAAGGATTTTCTTGTTTTGGTGCTACTGCAGCATAAATCATAAACACTTGAAGTACAGCAACTGCAAGCAAGTTAGCACCATTAATACATTTGAACAAACACTTAAAAAGTATTCACTATCATGATGCTATGAGATAATTTGACTAGAAATGGGGAAAAAAAAATCACCTGAAGCCTTAAGAACATTACGACACATCCCATAGCTCTGTAACCATTCTACATAGAAAAGCATTTTTTTGCCTAGAACAATGAGTATATGTAATGTAAGCATCTGAAAGTAGGATGAGAAGACAATCACCTTAATTTATCCTGACACAGGTTAACATTCAAGTTTAAGCTTTTGAAAAACACAGCAAACAAGTGCAAATACAGCCCTAAGATGAATAACGGACAGCACAGTGCTGTCTTATGATACAGGAGCTGCTACAGAGCCTGAGATATTGATAAAGGAAAGAGGGCTCCACCCTCTTCCCCCCCCCAGCCATTAAATCCAAATTCAGGACAGACTGAACTATTTTGACAGAAAAAGTGCCACACCAATCTTATGTTGTATGTTACAGAAGGATTCATAAATCTTTGCTTGAGACAACTGCATTATTTATGTAAAGAACTAGATCGCTCCGTGCTGTGTCTTATATCCATGGAAAGGAGGGCTGTGACAAGTCCATACTAATGAAATTTTATTAACCCTTTATTTTAACTGTCATCATAAAGAGGTCTACCTAACTAGCACGGTCAAAATCACCTTCACTGTCCACAAATATGTTTCATCTAATAAACCACATAAGATGCAATAGTAAAGAGTCCATTAAGCTTCTTTATAATTTGCAGTTAATAGAGTAACTGTTAAGTGTCACTTGAACATCTGGAAACCGCTGCACATTCTCCAAAAGCTACAGCCATTAAGCATAAGATGTAAACTGTATTTTTAGTAACATGACAACTTATACACAATGTTCTTCTGCAATCAAAGCTCTGGGAACAGGAATGATAAGTAAAAAAGGAAAAGCAATAAACTAAAACACCATTAATAGGAAAAAAGACCAGGAAGGACAGTACTGAAGAATTATTAATAAGCACAGAAAGGTATAGACAAAAAAAGAATCAAAACATGGTTGCTAAAACTTGGGGGTAAAGGATAGAATTAGAGGACAACAACCACGTAACAATGCCAGAAGTTGGAACCCACACCTTTCTGATAATGGCAGCTGCTTCTTGCTTCCTGTTCCCCCTGAATTCCAAGCTTCACAATATAGAGGAACCCAGAGCCACCATCCATTACAAAAACGACACAGCCCACTAGCTGATCAGCAATATAGCATCTCACAACTGGTTAGGGCAGCAGCTCTTGGCTCATATTGATTTCAGGAATAAGCAGAAACAATTAAATCCCTACTTTGAAGATAAAAATACAGTTTCGCTCAAGCTGCCTTTGAAGCTGCCAGCTTGGATTCTCACTCCAAGTAACACAACACCAATCTTGATTAAGACTTTTTTAAAAATTAGGAAAACTGTAATAGTCAACAAAAGCAAACCAGCCAGATATTCTTTGCAACAGCAAATTATATAAGGACTCTGGAGACTGATGATGGAGAATGAAACTAACTTCATCACAGCCAAAAGCAAATGGTATGTATTGGGTTTGTATGGTAAGGTTCTGGGGGGGGGGGGGGCGGGGGGGCAAGCGGGCTACAGGGGTGGCTTCTGTGAGAAGCTGCTAGAAGCTTCCCCTATGTCAGATAGAGCCAATACCATCCGGCCCCAAGACAGACCTGCCACTGACCAAGGCTGAGCCCATCAGCAACAGTGGTAGCGCCTCTGTGATAACATAGTTAAAAAGACGGATAAGTTACTGCGCAACAACAATTACAGCCAGAGAGAAGAGTGAGATACGAGAGGAACAACTCTGCAGACACCAAGGTCAGTGAAGAAGGAAGGGGAGAAGCACCAGAGCAGAGATTCCCCCTGCAGCCCATGGAGACCATCATGGTGAGGCAGGCTGTCCCCCTGCAGCACATGGAGGTCCACAGTGGAGCAGATATCCACCTGCAGCCCGTGGAGGACCCAGTGCTGGAGCAGGTGGATACCCAAAGGAGGCTGTGACCCCATAGGACGCTCGTGCTGGAGCAGGCTCCTGGTAGGACCCGTGGCCCCATGGAGAGAGGAGCCCATGCCGGAGCAGGTTTTCTGGCAGGACTTGTGACCCCATTGGGGGGACCCATGCTGCAGCAGTTCATTAAGAACTGCAGCCCATGAAAAGGACTCACACTGAAGAAGTTCATGGAGGACTGTCTCCTGTGGGAGGGACCCCACACTGGAGCAGGGGAAGAGAGTGAGGAGTCCTCCCTCTGAGGAGGAAGGAGCAGCAGAGACAATGTGTGATGAACTGACTACAACCCCCATTCCCTGTACCCTGCACCACTTGGGGGGAGGATGTAGAAAAGTCAGGAGAGAAGTTAAGCCCAGGAAGAAAGGAGGGGTGGGGACAGGTGTTTTTAAGATTTGGTTTCATTTCTCATTATCCTACTCTGATTTTATTGGTAATAAATTAAATTAATTTTTCCCCAAGTCAAATCTGTTTTGCCCATAATAGTACTTCGTGAATGATCTCTCCCTGTCCTTATCTCGACCCACGAGCCTTTTGTTACATATTCTTTCCCCTGTCCAGCTGAGGAGGGGGAGTTATAGAGCAGCTTTGGTCCCAGCTCCTCCTATTTCTGCTCCCAAAACTCTTTGCTGAATTGATACAACTCCCTACCCCAGCAAAAGTATTTCACTTCTCTTGGCTGTGGAGCTCAGCTGAATTGGCTCAGCAAGAGGTCTGACAGCGCAATGCTGGAGAAGAGAAAGGAACTGCATAGCTGGAAGAGGTGGTGGGCAGAGAGGCAACATCCTTTTGTCAGAGACATCAAGCTTTTAGATCAGCTGTTGTGCTAATGGCATACTTCACCCTTTGAGATCTATAAGAAAACAACAAAATGGCATCATTTTCTTGTTCTATAGAAAACTGTCACAGTAAAAAGGTGACATGATTAAATGAGGGGAGGAAAGAACATTGAAAATATTGAGATATCTGTTTTGCTATCATATACTTTCAATAATTCATGAACAAGTTAATTGAAGTATTTGAGAGGTTATAATCAGCCAGCTATTCAGTGGCAAGTCACTATATCCCTGCAATCACATCTGAAGTAGCTTTTATTTATCAGCAGATGATAGGTAATGAACTGACACTTCAAATTTTTAAGTTACATTATCAATGTTACGACACTTCAGTAAGATTGGGACCTGGTTTTCAGCCTTTCCTATGCTGTATCTCATGGGGAGACACAGGGTAAATTTTTTTACAGTAATCTCAGTGTGGTTATGTCTCCATTATAACTGACCAAAAGACCCAGTTCTGAAAACACTTTCAATGCTTCACTCCATGCAGATCCTTAGGATCTGTTTATTCTAGAGAGACTGAAATTATTATATTTAATGTAACTCTGCTTATGACTTTCCATTTTCTGCAATATGAAAGTAGTGTATTGTAAAAGGACTCTAAGGTGGTAACTTCCCACAAAAGACCATGACCCAGTACTACTTGAAAATCTAGAAGGGCAGAGCACAACACGAAGGGGTCTCTGTTCCTCAGCAGAACAAAAGAGAGCAGGCTTGCAAACTTACTCAAACTCTCCACTATTAAAGTGTTTAAGAAACAACTGCACTTCACTAAGGGCAGTGAATAAGAGAAAGAAGCACAGGAAGCCCAAGAACAAGTTTGCAAGTTATTTCAATCCCCTAAAGCATAGATAAGGAAAGCCAATCTAAGCTCAAGGTCCCATAGTAGGACAGCAATCCCAGAAGACTACTAAGACCACATGGCAACAATATAATATATCAGTCTGGAACTGGGTTTTTCTTGTAGGTTGGCAGCCCAAAAGTCAATTGACAAGACTATCTTCACTATTTTTTCCTGTAGAATCCCTAAGACATAAGGTCAAAGTCCTCAGGTAGTAGTACAGTTCCCAGGTACTTTGTTTCAATTTTGACTTTTTGAGCTGTGGTTTTGATAAAATACTTTATTCCTCACTTCCAGCTAATTATAACTTTCATAAGTTATAATTAAGAAGTTTTTTTCCTTCTGCTGCAGTTATGAATTTGTTATTGCTCTACCCCTTTTCCCCCCTCCACTGTAATACTCATTGGTAAATATGAGTATATATGGTTTATTATTCAGACAACAAACTAAGCAAAGAAGTTTGGAAAATGGAAATGCTTGTTGCATTTGCACAACTGAAAGAAAATTATCCCCTGTACTGGCTTATTTTTTTAAAGGACCTATCAAAGCAACACAAGACTGAGTCATTTATAGTGTTAGTTCACCTTCTGACATTCTCTATCAGACAGCTTAAGTTCTATATAACTCTAGAACCACCCTCCCATATCTCACAGGGAGATGAGTAAAGCATCTAGTTTTGTGAGTAAACACATAGCTAAAGCCAAGAAATAATTTAAGTAATTGCTCATCTCCACAGAGTGTAACACAGCTGAAGCACACACTGCACCTCTGAAAATGGAGGATGGGCAAGATGAACTGCCAAGGTCAGACTACAGATAAAGCTACCATTAGATCTAAACAATAGCCACTGAGCTAAAAAAACTGAGGTCTAGAAGTCATATTCTGATGTAATGATACTTGCAACATCAGAAAGAATAGCAATTAATGAAAGCAATTTAACCAATACCTACATATAAATCAAATGCTTAAAGACATACATTAGTTATTGTACTTGTAATCCCTGCCCTATCTGAGTCCCCTAAACAGAGGGCTTGCAAGGCAGAGCCTGCATACCCAGCAAAAGACTAGTGTCATGGTTGATACCTCTGCTATTGCTTTACCATTTATCTTCACTTTAATGCAGGCTAGTTAATAGGACAGTTTGATGTACCATTTGGACAGAAGAAGCTGAGCAGAAAAATCTCTTCTGGGGAATGGAAACTTTTTGCGTTGTGTAATTAGGAGCAATAGAAAAGACACTGAACATATCTTAATCTGTTGAAGAAGTATTTCATTAAGCATTAATAAAGTCAGGCACACTTCCTTTAGAAAGTAGATAGACTGTAAGTGCAGGGAAGGAAACTGGATGTAATAACAAGACTAGCTCTTCTAACAAAATAAAAATGAATACAATAAGCTTTTTGCATGGTAATAGTATCTAGAAAGGCTAAAGTCTCTCTTGCTGAAGTGTCATACGTTACTAGAAGAATAAAACAGACTATAGAAGCGAATCATTGGGAAGAAGTGTTCTATATAACTGTTGAATGAACTACATCTCAAGATCTAAAGTTACTCCAAATTAGTGTGACTTCTGCTTAAAGAGTTACATGTTAATAATATCTCTTATACAATTGCAGCTGAAATCTCTAAGGATATTAAGAATAGTTTCAAATACCAGGTAAGCTGTCATGAAGCTCAGCACTTGCAAACTCTGATCTGAGATCATGGGCTACATTACCATTACTACTTATTGCTCTACAAACATCTACCATTAGATTTCTCCAGCTATTAGAATATGCAAAGTCACATATATTGTCACTAAACCCCAGCTCATTTTTGCAGAATGGTAGACCTAGAAGAGGTGATTATTTTAAACGAATACCACTATTTGGAAAAATTACCATGTACTAATATGGTATTTTTTTTTATTTTATTATGCAAGAAATTATTGGAAAGAAAAAATCTGTTAAAGCAGTTCACTTCTAGAAATGAAGAGATTCCCCTCTGCCAAACTAATATTTTAAAAGAGTAAATAAGATGGAAATGGGTGATTTTCCTTGAGCCTACCATATTCCAGCCAATAAAGCAATTGTCAAGGCACAGCCAGGGCTGGTTGCTCCCCACAGGACAGGGAGCCAAGCACAGCAGCAGAGCCAACAGGGAAGAGCCTTGCCAGCCAAAGCCAGCACCCAAGCAAGAGAGGAGGGCAGGTTCAACCAAGAGCCCAGACCATGAGTCAAATCCAGAATGAAAACACAGGTCTGATGTCCATCAGGACCAGGCCTGGTGACTGCACCCAGAGTCAGACACAGCCCAGTGACAGCCAAGTCCACAGGACCCACAGCCAGGCAGGGCACAGCCATAACTAAGCTAGAAACCAGCACTCCTAACAGCATAACTAGGGCATGAGCTGAGGGCTGAATTTAAATAGGGCCTGGGCCCATGGGGGTGGGAGGAGACCCCAGGTGAGACTGGTAAGGCCTAATAGTGCCCTCAGGGCCCTGACAACAACAGTCAAAGCAGCAATTCTAAACCCTGCACTTTGCTTGTTCCTGGTTTACTTGTTTTCCTTTAAAGACCGCCTGCCTTCTAAAATAAGGCAAAGACAGGAATCTTATTTTGCCTTTGATATTGCAGCTATGGCATACTCTGGTGTGTCAGCTTTTTCTGACTCATCTGCATTTAAGTTTGTCCTGGATACTGTTTGCTTGCTCCACTTTACACTTTATTTGCCTATAATTTACTCACTCTTCATCTATCAAAATCTGTTAACCTTTTCTGATCTTCCAATTTGCTCTATATGTATATTTTTGTATATTGCTGTTGTTGCCTACAGCTACATTCAACCACTTTCTGCCCTAAATGTTTTCTGCCATGATCTATCTTTCTCTTCTTATCCCATCCTCTCTAATAATATATCTGCTGAATAAGAATATGAAGTTCTTAATACACAGGTGAAATACACTTCAGTTTTGCTTCTTCTTAAAAATAGCCTTTTTCAGGGACACTCTTAATACCTCTAAGAGCAACCTGCACCACTGATTCTTAGTTCTGAATACCAATTCGGATGCTAAATGATGCAGTAGGTGGTTTTTTTTCCTTACTATTTAAAATAATCAACTGTGAACATGAGTTTCTACCACTTCCAAATCTGAGATACATGATACTATATTTCAAGAAATTAAAGAAGTTGCTAAATAGTAACAGTGAATTCACATTTCACCTTTTCTTAAACTTACTGTTCAAGTAGTTTTGAAAGCCCTGATGCTATTTCAGTCTATATAATTCAACAGACATAATTTGGCAACTATCTCATATAACAGCATCCTAGTTTGAATGGGCTGAAATGATACCTGAAGCAGACTCCAGAGCTTTGCTACGAACAGCAAGTGTTTTCATAAGAACATGAATCTTCTTTACAAATATGGACAGTCACACATACTAGCCTTTGTATTTTCTTTCTCTTCTGAGTGATCAAATTTCAGTCACCGAATGCAGAAAGCACTAACATTAAAACGAATTGTACTGTGCAGTGGTAATTTATCTAAGGCAATCGAAAAGGCTTTTCTCCTCGAGCCATAGAAACAGCTCAGGGATTAGAAGTCAAGACCTCTATTCCCAGACTCCTACTCAGCCCATTAGCCAGTGTGCTTCCATGTCTTTATTTTGACAACTTATGGTGAAAGAACATACAGTGCAACATAACACCCAAATACATATAGTGGCCTCAACTCAAAATGGTGACTTGAAACTGAAGATAAAGACACATATGATCCTACCCACATATCCATTTTCTTGATTGTTCCACAGTATCTCCAAAGGAAGCTTTCTATTAGACACCAGACGTAAGTACTTGCCTTACTTAGTCCCCTGTCCACAACGGTAATGTATCCTTTGATGACCATATGACTGGGAGACACTGAGTTCCTTGCAGGGAAGATTACAGCACAGATCCTTTGACTTTTGCAGCCAAAGGAGGACATACGGTCTCAAAAGCAAGCAGCTCTGATCCCAGGGTTTCCTGTGTGAACAGGCCAATCATGCCAAGCAGATTGAAGGATATCTTTCTCAGGCAACTTGTCGGTATTTTTCTAGTGGAAGATCAAAGATGGACTGGCATGAATGTTTAGTCAAGAGGAAAATATGCAGGATCCAAGATATGAGCAATGGGACACATAAATAGGCAGAATACAATTCTGAACCTATTTGAATACATAGTATGAAGTGCCAAGTTAACTGTTCTAGAATCATGCATTGCCTTTTTTCCATCATGCAAGGCCCAGCCTTCAGATGCCAGAAATTCATTACCTACTAAATTGTACAAGTTCAAAGCAAATAAGGCAAACAGGAAAAAGCAGGGGCCTAAATCACATTTATCCTTCAACAGCCAGGGTGACTTTTTTTAAGCAGCAAGTAGTCACATCTAACAACGCTGTGTGACACTATCACTTTGAGATTTAACTTCACAGTAACTCATGGGGTTTGCTCATGTTGCATAACACATCTTTTAACTTGCTTTGAGACTTACTCTGAACTGCTCTCTAAAACCACAGGCCAAATGTCACTGATCTGACTAGCCATACTCAAGCTCAGACACATTTCTTAACTACACTCTGCCTACTAATTCACTCTCATTCAGAGGTATGATCATGTCACCTCCTTTTCTTCCTCCCTTTTTGCACCACCTCTGGAGTTAAACTGAATGTATGGTAAACTATGTCACCCTGCTAACATAGAGCAAACTACTTAACATCTTAGATTATTTTTCTGCCTTGTTAGCAAATTGATCAGCACATCACACCATCAGACTGGCTCCAGAACTGACGATAAAAGCAGGGAGGGAACATAGCCAAGTTTTTGTCTAGTTGAGGGGCAGGGGAGGAGAACTACTACTCCTTCCTTCCTCCCAGCAGCAGCAAGCTATTAGATCAGCTTAGCCATTCATGCATTTCCAAAACAGCTATGATAATGTAAGTCAGCGTTACCACAGCCTAAATTATCAGTCTGTCCATCACATGGGTGCTGGCTTTACACTGACCCAACAACGCTGACTTGAAACAAAAAAGCACAATGCAGATCCTGTTTGTCTGTTCCCTGAATGAGCTCTACATGGATTACGCAGGTGCCCTGTAAAGGGAGTATGAGACTGTGTCATATGGACGGAAGGGGAAAGGTGGAACTGCAGCAGTGTTGACTTGAATTAGTTTAAGCTGTTGTGTAACGGCATGTATAACTACTTATTTAGTAGCTTAAAGTGATTAGAAAATAAAGATTTGAATGAATCGGATGCTGTCAGAATAGATGCATACACAAGAATTGCATAGACAATCTCAATATGCACTTAGGCTACCCTCAGGTTTGATGTTATTAATGTTACCTAACTTACGGTATTAAGGACAAGCTACGCTGTGGTTTCTAGATGAGAAACAAGTCTTTCAGTTCATGCTTTTATTTTAAAGAAAAGCGTGTCTTCCACTGCTATTTCTCAGGCCAGAAGCCCCAAGTTTTAAATGGCTATCAGATATTACTGCCAGAGAAAGCAAGTTAACGACTGAAAGATTAGACAACTCAGAGGAAACAGCTACAGCAATAAATCAAATATATGAAAACTCAAGAAAATTATGAGTCAGGAGAAGTTGTTCTTCAGCCTGGAGTACATCAGATATGTTTCCCCAAGGAAGGCAGCCATAAAAACCTAAGACAGAGGCCACAAGATTCAAATTCTCACTGTGACCATGTAAGCCAAAACAACTTGAAGACTTGCTAGGACCTCAAAAGCTAATGCCTTCTCCCCAGTCCGCCAACATCCTCGTGAACTGACAGGTTTAAGCAAGAAACTGGGCCGGTGGTTTTGAGGAACAGTGTCAAGTCCTCTCCTTAATAAAGCTGCCACACGCCAGTGGTTATTTCTCACCTCTACTGCATAAAGATAGCATACCTAGCCTCCAACTGAAGGTGGCAAAAAACCCACAAACTTCATAATTTAAAAGACTTTTACTGATTATACTCTAATGTAGATGGAAAAGGTATAGTTATTTTGAAATTTATGCACCTGAGTAGCATGTGTCTTTATCACAGCTTACTGGTACTTGCAAAATGAAGGCAAACATACTCTCATTTGCTTCTATCACAACACTAACAGATGTTGCAAGACAAAACAAATGAACAAAACATATGGAAAAGCTTGGAAGCTGGTCACTAGAAGAATGACAGATCTGTAGAGACAAGTATGCTTTGGAGCATGCCAGCATCCACTACTGGTGTAACAACAGGTCTCAGGGCTTCCATTTGGGAAGATGGAAGTGATATAAGTGCAGTTCCACAGATGAGGAAAATATCTTTTCATATCATAGGCTAGGAGTGCCCAAATAGAATATGGAGTCAGAATTATACAGAGAGAATCTAACATTTTTTTAAGTTGACATAATAGCATCATGAGATACTCGTGTCATTTTTTGTTAGTATTCTCAGTAGTCATTCAGTCTTAGCACAGTGCAGTTCATTACTGCAGTTCAAGGAAGGGCACGTGGTCAACAAAAAGAGCACAATGAACTCTCAGTTATTTTTATACTGAGATCCCAAGTTTGTGATCCAGACAGTGTTGATTTTAAGGCACAGTTAATTCTGGCTATGCAATACTGCAGTTCCAAAGGCCACCTGCCATAATATTTTGACTCCTGGCATTAACACACACACTCTTTTATTGGAATAGGTTAGAAAAGGTGTTTTTGTTTGTCTCTCATAAGTACAAAAGAATGAAAGTATGTCCATAGTACGTTGTAATGAATGAACCCAGTATGCCTTTTGTTTGGGAAAATATGGTAAATTAATCTGATTTTACATGTCAGAATAATGTTACTGACTTCACAAGAAAATAGTAGCAATTAGGAATGACATGAATTTTCTGTGTGCCATCCTATGTGCATTTAAGTGTAAACTCGGATGAATATTTACAATTTGTATTAAATTTTGCTGAACTTGTTTCCTTCCTTGTATATGTGCTTGACCTCTAACTTTTTCAAATTTGGGACTCCCCGTATGAAGGAAATTTGGGGATTTTTTTTCCCTCAAGATAAAGGTAATTGTCAAATACCCCACACTATGTCTAACCAATGAAGTGGTCTTTTCTTTTTTTCTTTTTTTTTTTTTTAAATAGCAGTGGGATATAAGAGTCACTTTGCATTTAAAATTACAGTGTAAATTTACTGTAATAACAATGGATGTTTATTTAGTTAGGTCTGACTGCTCTCTGCAGCTAACATGGGGGAAAAGAAGCATATTAATACAGCAGTTACAGAGCATATCCAAGTTTGCACATGATAACTGATACTTCTTGAAGTATATTTCAGGTAAGAAGTTCCTATTTTAGCATAGTAATGGCACACTTAACATTCATGACAGGGAGGATAACAAATATCAAGTCATTAAAGACTTTAATGTGCCAAACCACATAATATGCACCACAGAACATCTAAAGAATATGCTGGATAGCTCCACAAACTATTTATATTAATTTTTAAAACATTCTTGAAAAAACTGTGGAAGCTCCACGTTATTTCCAGAAGTGGAAGGAAGCTTAGTGTTGTGCTTTTATGAAAGACAGTATATGGGACTTTCTAGGAAATCAGAAGTCATCTGGTCTGGAAGCGCTGTTAAAGCAAGTCATGAAATTATGGAAGGCAATCAATAAATGTAAAAATAAAACAATTAAGCAAAATTATGCTACTTAGCAAAATTGCAAGGAAGGTTACTTAATATGACTATTAACTTTCTGATGCAATGCTTTCCAAAGTTTTGAAACAAATATCCATACCCTAAAAATGTATGTAGGACATTTAATTATTAAAAAGAATTATTTTCACTTTTTAATCTGGCTAATCAAGATAGTTTTTTTCAATTAGTCCTCCCTTAGATCTATTTGTGCTATTCCAGACCTGTATGAAGAATTTAGGCCAAAAAAAAGTTGGAGTTGGTAGATAACAAATTATTTATCAGCACTCTGCCACCACCTCTTCACTTATTTCCCTTTCATTTCCAATCTCTCAGCTTACTATATGACACTTACTGCTTGTTAAAAACCAACAGCACTAATTCTGAGATGTTTGATAGGCAAAAGCATTATGTAAAGATCTGTACTGGGCTACTGTACAATTCAAGTTCTCCTTTTCTACTTAACATTTAAAGTTTTCTTTCTCTCTCCAACTTCCTCCCTCCAAGAGGTAAGGAAGAAAAATCAAGTACATTTTCTTATCAAAGATTCACACTACGCTGAACTGGATTTTTGCAGTTAGTGCAATTTGTAACAGTTAAGGAGAACAGCTGGATATTTTCAGTTTAGTAATACTTCAAATGTCTCCTAATTTTAGAACAGGACTACATTCCCAAATAAATCTTCATATATTTGTCTTATATCTGCCAGTTCTTTATCTGAAAAGTGTATTTTTACAGTTTGGTTGGATTCACAATTATTAGTCATATTTAAGCATCCACTTTTGCTCCAACATATATATAGACATATAAATTCTTCCTACAGACACTACATAGTAAAATGCTAAAAAATACAAGCCATAACTGGATGTGGTCAATCTGATTTGCGTCTCATTTACACTTGTGCAGCTCATATGGTAGCACTCAGAATCAATGGCTGATCACCCTCTCTACTACTACACAAAAGTCTCCACTTCCTGACAGTTAAAAACAGAAGTTCATGTCATATCCCAGGGATGTGGAGTTGGGGGAAGAAGGGTTCTCAGATTTTCTGCATGAAAGGCTTTTATTTTCCCCTGGTTGTTTATTGTCCTACACTGTAGCAAAACAAGTTTTTTCTCTAGCTCTTAGGAATATTTTACTTAGCTCCATGGGTTATTTAAATCTTTTGGACAATGACAAACTTTAGCATAATGTACCTCTGAGAAACTCTTAAGGATAATTTTGAAAAAATGTCTCGCATGATACTAGACTATTTCATATATCCTTTTGAGTGTCTTTTTTAAATAAAAGCTACACAAAATTATAACTTCTATACAAAACTATTCCATTATCATTTTATCCCTTTCCTCCCACACAAGAAAATACCTCAGTACTTTTAATTTCAGCACAAGAATTGGGGAAAGTAAGCTGTAAATGTTCATCTGAGTGATTGTATTTCTTTCAGGATGCTGAATGCTATCTTCGGTCCTGATACAGAGAGTACTTACTAGTACCCTCAATCTTTGGGCAATACTGCTAGTTCATTCTTGACTGTCAAGATCATCTTTTGCTGTAAATATTGTTTCAGAACTAGCACTCCCTATATAAGAGATTAAATTTATTTTACTTCTTGCAGAGTGGCATTTCTTTTGGGCTGTTTTTCAGTAAAATAGGAGGATGACTCCATTTACTCCCTGCTCCCAGACTTTGGAGAAAAATCTTGTATCCAGCCCATGCAGCAATTGCACCACCTGATGGAGCTATTAGTGGAATCCCAATTATCCTGCAGATTTTTCAAACAGCATGTCAGAACTTACCTCCAGTTATTAGCCTGGCTAACTATGGCTTCAGAAAATTTTGGAGCTAAACTCAGTTTAAGAATAGAAGTGTATGTACAGAACAGCATGTAGTAGACAATGCTTATATTCTTGATGTTCTGCTTGTCATTACAGTTGGTAATCAATTAACATGAATTTGAAGCATTGCACATGTGTTCTGCCACATGAAAAGATGCAGTATGGAAGCTCTGTGTATTAAGGCATACACAATACAAGACAATACTATGACCTGCATTTAGAAAGTAAAAGTCAAGAACACACATTCTACATTCTGATTTAGGAATATGAGGTTCATGTGATTTAAAGCTAGTATTTCCAGCTCTGTATGTAAATACCACATCACAGCAATTCTCCGTATATCCATACGGTGTTCATCTGCTCTTTCCTGGTGCAAACCAAGTCTGCTTCTGCTATCAAAGACAAAGAATGAAAAGCCATATAACTGAAGCCACAGCAGACAACCACTCTTGGCTAGCTATTTTGTTCTGTTCAAAAAGCATTGACATTTTGAAGTACTATGGACCCAAGCATATCAGACGTATCTTGCTTATCTATTTCCACAGTAAATTAAGAAAAAATTAAATGAAGTCCTCAGACTTACCACAAGCTAAGAATTAAATCAACTGTCCAATGTCAGCAGTATTGCAAGCAGCTTCCTGAATCTGAAGCAATTTATATCAAAATCCAAGAGTGAGAAGGGGGGAGAATAAAAATTCCCATTTTCTGACAAAAGCAAAGTGACAGTACCACAGCCAGCATTGGTCTGCACATGACAGGCCTGCCACATTTGAAAGATTCAGTCAAAAAAAAAAACATTTACATCAGAAACTTCAGTTATTTTGCCTAAGTCATTTAGGAGTCCTGTAACTTACTGTTATCAGTGGCCATTCAGATTCACCCAGTCAGACACCACAGCTGTCTAAGATTGGGAGCCAGAATCCAATTCTTTCCTTCTACCTAAAGCTGTTTGTTCTGCCCGCAACCTGCAAGTGCCTGTCTGGATGAAAAGTAATTGAATATGACCTTGAGTACTATTTCATATTTTTAATACTGATTTGGAAAATGTTAAGAACTACCTGTGACCACTACTGCATGTAATTTTATTTAAAATGTTCTTTCCATCAAATTCATGTACTAAGAATTGACCTTGTTATTGTTTCTATTTTTCCCTGTAGAGTAGGGCAAGCCATTATAAATCTGTCACAATTCTGGAATGAATTGTTGGTGTTGGGGCCTCTGAGAATCAGCTTAACTTCATAAAAATGACTTTAAACTCTAACTTCAGGACCTAGGTTTGAAATGTGGTCAGAGCTGAAACTTTCACTACAAAAATGGTAAAAACTTTGGGATTTGGTCCCTGAAGCTAGAAAGAGTGGTAACACTGATTCATTAATTGATAGCCTATGCCTACGTTTTTAGTTATGCTTATTTTTTTCTTTATATCATTCTTCCTCTTTCACTTTTTGTGATTGGTTGAACTGACTGTAAGCTGACAAACATCTGCTTTCTTACTAATGCAAATTCAAAACTCTCTGGCACTTTTTTAAAACCTTACAATCATTAAAACCCTTGGCTAGAAAGATCGTATAAAGGAAAAAAATTCCATTGCTATTTTTAAAGACCTCTCTAAAAAACAAGCAAAAAACCAAAAATTTGTTTGGCTAATGAATATCAAAAACCCCATATATAGTAGGAAAGGAAGCAAGACAATGTGGATTACTGGTAAACAAATTTCTCAATAGAAACCCTCTAAAAACATGTTCAATAGGACTCATAATTTTTGGATAAATAAAAAGCAGAAGCTAACGAGACATTCTAAGCCTGTTAAATGTCATCTCTCCTCCAGAAGATGGAGCATCATGTTAAAATATTACAAACCAAAAAGCATAAGTGAACTTCATAAAGTATAACATTATCCCATATATCTTTGCCTGTTTCACTTCTGCTAAAGTAATTATGACCTACAGGGCAAACACAATGCCTCAACACAATGCCTCAATGCACTGGGAAAAAAGAAGAGGGCCTGGCAGTGCTCAAGCTGGTCTGAGCCTGCTGTCACACCTTGTCCTTCCAGCCAACTTCTGGCACTGTGGAGTGGGCAGAGTTCTGGGCCAAACTTCCTTCTTTTCTGATTCTTCCTAGAGCTGCCCCAGCAAATGCTGACTAGATGCAGGGGTATGATCACTCTAGAGGGTAATGAAGCATCTCCAATGAGAGCTTCAACTGTCACCTCTCCAGAGCTTCTGTGGGCAGATTCAGAACCTAATGGTTTCATCAGGCTTCAAAATTCATTTGGAGCAGAGCTTCTGGTTTCCTTTCCTTTGAAAGGAATCTAATTTATACATGCAAACACTGCTTTAAGAACTGAACCGACACAAACAAAATTGAAATAATCAGGGCATTCCCCTCACAACTGCACTATTGCTCTGAACTTAATTGCTAATGCAGACAGAAGCCAAAACCTGAACTGAGGTAGGTACACTGAGGAGACACAAGTGCTTTTACCTCCCTCCAGAGGACAGAGAAGAGGAAATTACTGCGTAACAGATTAAGATGAGAAGCCAAGCCAACTTCAACTGATATGTGCTTATTAAACTTCTATTTGATTTTAATAAAATCTTTTAAACAGTCACTCAAATAATGTATTCAATGTAATACAGTGAATTACACAGGTTTATCGTGCACAACACAAATGTAAAATAGCATATCAGGTTGCTTGTATATAAGCTTGTATACTTAAAAAGAAACAAGTTCTGAAAGCAGCAACTTGAATATTCTTTCCTGCTCTATTTAAATTTATAAATCAAAATAGAAAGTAAAAGGGTATTCTAGTTCAATACAGGAGGGAAAAAAAACAGCATAGACTGTGCCTTGCAAAACAAATTTTAGCAAGACAAAGTTTATTTTGCAAGGCTAGTGGTAATATTGAAAACTGGCAGGCGTTCAAAGCCTAGCCTGTTTCTTAGAGACTTTAATTCCCTAGTCAGTCTATAGTATACCTAAATTGAACAAGTCCAAATACTGGCTCGTCAGCTTAGCAAGCAGAGTTACTCTTCTGCTGCTTACAAATCCTTTCTAAAGACATTTTCTTCTTAGGTAGAGTTAGAACACCTCTATCTGGTCTATTCCAGTGCTCATCCTCTGTTTACTAAAAATGCCAACCTTTCAACTTCCCTTCCGAGAGAAAAGCCATACATCACATTAAGAATTATTAGGCTGAATTGGTTTAGGTTTCACTGATACAACTTTTTTCTTTTTATTTGTAGGTTCCAGCAATGTTAATCACATAGCAATAAAGCTTCTAGGCAATATTTCTATAAACAGATTTGCTTCTAACAAATTATATGCTGAAAAAAAATCCAGTAGACCTAGATGGCCTTGGTCCACAGAAACACACTTTGGTATATGAGCCTGATAAGGCTCAAGACTATATGTAACAATGCTGATATTAATTGTTTGCTATATAATCCTAGTAAGAAACAGTCATTGAGTGAAAAGAACAAGCCTATTTAATTATTTTACATTTAGCTTGAAAGTAAAAACTAGTGTCTAAATTCAAACAACTTGATGAAGGAAAGGATTACAGGAATAGAAGGAAACTGTGGGATGAGTACTAAATATATTTTAAGCTAAAATGCAGACAGCCTGAAAATAATTTATTTTATTACCTGGAGATATCAGGCCATTCCAGATATAAGTAGTTCTCTAATCATTTGCTTATTCAGCCTATCGGTAGCCTATTTGTCAAAGGAATTTCTAGACCTAGCAGAACAGAAACAATGCACTTTTTTGTAGTTATTTTTTACACAGGAATAGCCAAGCTAAAGTCACATGAGTTTCCCTGTATGCGGGGGTTTTGTTTAATAGTCACTGAGGAAAAATACATGACATTTTACGCTCTAAATACACTTCCCGAGGAAATGAGAATTACCGTGTAAGATTGTAGTCTGAGCAATGATGGAGCAACTAGAGAAACTGGAAACATAATAAATCATTTTGAGTAATGAAAATCATGCATATTATAGACCTTTCAGAAAAAAATAAAAATAAATTCCAAACTCCTCTGTATTTCAAACTGTGAGTTTGTGACCAAACCCAGCAAGACAAAAGATTATAACTTAACAAAGGTCATCCATCATTCCTCTGTGCTGCTACTTTTCACCTAAGGTTAAAGCAAGAAAAAAACTCTGAATGCAAAATACTTCATTTTAAGTGTCCAAACAGCTTTTCACCCCAGCTATATTCATCAACACTACTCACAGCAGACTGCATTTGAGAATCTCAAATCATCTTCCTTCCAAAAAAGCTTCACAAGCTGCTTGTGAGCTAATAAAATACTATGCATAGTTATGAATGGAACACAAATATGTCCTCAGATTTACATAGTCTCTAAATTACCATTCTAATGTGCTTTAATAGCTTTATATATATATATATATGAAAATATGTATAAAATTAATGTTGCTATTGAAAATGAATGGCATCATTTCAGAAAATAAAACATTCCTAAAATCTTAAACCAGCAACAAACTCTTAACTCTTGACATTCAAAAGGCAGCATCAAGTGACATTACGTTCTTCTGAAATTTAACCCCTGTGCCTCCTCCTCCCTGCAAAAGATCACAACAGCAAAGCTTGGCCTGTAAGGGTAAGTTTCTCAAAGTCCTGTTTCTCATGGAGTTCTAAGGAAAATGAGCAGACTTCCTGAGCTTGGCTCTCCCAAATCCTCTGTAATACTGTCAACACATAAGCATTCAAATTAAAAGTGACAATACACTAACATCAAAGAGCTTGATGTTAGCAGAAACTCCTCTAAATTTAGTCATGCTTTTCCTCATCTTCAGAACCAGAACAATCAGGATGAACAACTTTAACAAACCAATGCTTAGGTTTGCACCGTGAATCCCGTTGTGCTCAGTTCTTGTTTGTCTGCACTGCTAAACATTATCATGATCAAAAAGAAATGTACTGACAGCCATAAAAAGATTAACTATCAATTAGAGTTAAAATGCTGTTCTTCTAGATCTTTTCTATTACTAGGCGGGCTTCTTGTCTTTAAGAAGCATTTTAGAGTGGTTAGTGCCAGTGCTCTTACTCTCAGCTCCTCATAGACAGTTATACAAAGGGGCATCCTCTGAAGCCTGAACAAAATCAGGGCAGAATCTTTTCTCATATATAGATAAAAACAACACTCCCTTTTCTTAATGCAAATTTGAAACATAGCCATCATCCTCGTTTATTATGAAGACTCAGACTGCACAGAGAGGACTGTCTGAAAAATTGTCATAGAGATAGCAAATGCACTAAAAATATTGTTGTTTCCAAATCAATTATTGGACTAACACATTAGAGCATTACAAGCTTTAATGCACTGCTACACCATTAATAAAATATGTCAGTGTTCACAGTTCTAGACTACTCTGTTACGTAAGAAAAAAATCTACTAAAAGTAGGTGTCTCAGGAAACTGTTTTCTTACTGCAATATCGAATGCTTCATTATAAGCCATAAATAATAAAAAGTTCACTGGGTTTAATAAAGCAACAAAATTTTTATAATAAGTACTAGATATCTTTTAGCTATTAGTCACCATTATTACCCTAATGTATTAAACCATTTAACATTTAACCAGCATTTCATGTATTGATAATGCTAAAATCTAACTTTTAGAGTAGAAAAGCTAAAATGATAGTCATAGAAAAAAGTGGCAGAGAATGATATATGATAGCCTAGTCAGATTTGAAACAGATGAGACTGAGTACTTTTAGAAAAGAGAGCCCAAAGAGAAGGCTGAAGAAGAAGCCCTTGGTCAATCTCAAACATTTGTTGTCCTTGACACAGGAAAACTACTGTAAAATTGAACTTCACTGTTATAAGAAAAACAAACTGATGGGGTTTATATTTTATGGACGACGACTAATATAGGAAAGAGACTCCTACTTTTCTATTTCTTCAAAGCCAGCCTACAACATTAATCATACTTCTTTCAGTCACTAAATTTTATCTCAGAAAAAAAGTAAGAAAAAAACCCTGAGTTTTAGATTCCTTTCACAAATGGTCTTTGTGTCCTCTACCACGAGGTCTCTGATTTTTCCTGTGTTCCAAATCGGAAAAACTTGAGGCTACACTCTGAGGAAAACCTAATCAGTACACACTGGCACTGCTCCTGAAAGAAGAAGTTCTGTATGTCCTGTCATCCATGGAAACAAACAAATACCAACAACACTAGGAGGAAACAAATGGGTTTATATTTGGAAACATTGACAAAGCAACATTCAGGTTTTAAAATTCAGGTTTTATGAAAAAATGAATGTTTATCTTTTCATATTTCTAACTATTTCATAGTATTTTGTGCTTGTTGAATACATCTTCATGTAATAAAGGTAGCAGTACATTACAGAGATGGCCTGTCTTACCTTGGAATTTCACACAAAGGAATTTTCCATGCCTGGAACCAGCTTAGGACAGCTGGAGCTTTGCCACTGCTATTCATCTTCTCCTGAGAGAGGCACTCTGGGTCTGAGATCCCAAAGTCTGCACTTACTCAAACAGAAAGGAGCTACAGTCTGTGCAAACTTCCAGGACTTTCTTTTCCCTGAAGCCAACCAGCAAATCTTTTCACCTTGTACCCATCGGGACTTCCAAGTATCTTCCAAGTCCCTGAACAAATCCTCCCAAAAATTCCCTCCTCTGCACCCCTTTTAACATAGTCTGGCTTGCAATTTGTCAAGAGGTGGAAGCACAGATTCAGAGGCATGAAATTCAGGCACAGATTCAGAGGCACGAGTTGGGACAAACTCTTGTTTGAGTGGGAACCCCCACTCACAGTGGGTCCAACTAGGTCAGGTTGCTCAGTGCTGTGTCAAACCAACCCATTTTCCTCAGCCTCTCCTTGTACATCAGGTGCTCCAGCCCCATAATCATCTTGGTAGCCCTTTGTAGGACTCCACTATGTTAACCTCTTTCTTGCAGTGGCAAGCCCAAACTGGACATAGTACTCCAGATGCGGTACAGAAGTGTCAAACAGAAGACAAGAATCACTTCCCTCGATCCACTGGCTACGTTCTTGCTAACACAGCCCAACACGTGATCAACCTGCTTTCCTCCAAGGGCACACTACTCACTGATGTTCAACTTGCCCACCATGAGCCCAAGGTCTTTTTCTGCAAAGTTTCTAAGCCGTGGAAGTTATCACATCTTCATATGACTCTCGACTCTTCCCCACTATGATAAACATACAAAATACTACTTGAAGTCCAAATCTCAAAAGCTAATGCGTACTGCCATAGATAAATCAAAACTAACATGAAATGACTCTGAATATCAAGGATAAGAATGAAGCAATGAGAAGATTGGTCAGTCTTAATTTTTCAGGTAAGGAGTGTCTTAGAAGAGACTTTCCTGCATAGAAGGAGATAGCTATACTTGTTATAGTGAGCTGCACAGGACAAACATTAGACCTGTATTTGTTATAGGATGTTGTTCATGGGGTAGGATTTACCAATTTACTGCACTAGAATAAAGAAATGCCCAATTTGAACTGAAAATCAGTATATAACAATTGCATATATTTATTTCCAAGGAGCAATAAAGAATATTTTAGAAAGAAAACATAGAAAGTATGCAAAAAAATTCATTCTTACTTGTCATATGCAGCAAGAAAAGCACCATCTTTCATATTCACTTCAGCCTTTTAGTAACTCTCTAGTATGACAATTTCTGAGGAAAGAAATCCTTGCTAGCACTGGGATCTGTCATAAGGAAATTACATTCCCCTAACTCTCCCTCTAGTGCATAAGTATCTTAGAAAACTTTCTTCCAAGTGTTGGGTCCCTTCTCCCAGATCACGTAGCTGGGGCAGAAGCCATGAAATTGGGCTGAGCTTGGCCCTGAACACTGGTGAACAGCCAGTCCATGTCCCCTGCTCCCTCACGGGCAAGTGAGGTGAGGGCTGGCCTGGCTTGGGATGAGCCTCCACAATACACATGCTACCGACCAGAAGTGACAGCAAATAGGTGCAAGGAGACCCCACTTTGCTTCCAGTTTGTGACATGGTGGAGCAGATGTTCACCTTTCAGTGATTAGGCCGGCTCACAATCATTCATCACCTTGGATGCACCGACGTTTTAGTAATTAATTCTTACAGTAATGTCTACGGCTACAGTAAAGCTCGAATATGTAACCAACACCTCATGAGGCTGCCTGAGGAAACCGGCGGAGTCGCGACACCTGGGCGCCGGTGGCGATAAGGCGCCCGGCCCCAGCCCCGCCGCGGAGGACAGCGACCGGGCGGGAGCGGCGCTGCACGCGAGCGCGTCTCCTCAGGCGGCGGGCGCCCCTCACGGCGTAACGCTCGCTCGGGGCTGGTTTGGCGCCTCAGAGCTTCACGCGGCACCCGGCGGGATCCCTCCCCGCAAGCGAAGGGGAAAGCCCGGGGCAGACCCCTCTAGCTGGCGGGGGTGGTCCTCGCCGCCCTTCCCCTTCTCCTGCCCTGCGGAAGGCGCCCGTGAGAGCGGCTGGTGGGAGCCGGCAGCGCCGGTTCTCCCGCGGGCAGCTGCAGGGGCGGCGCGGGTCTGAGGGAGCAGCTCGGGGCAGCTCCGCTTCTCCCGCCGGTGAGTGGTCGGGGCGGCCCGGCCGGCCCGGTCGCAGCGGGCTTCCTCGGACGGTCACGGGCGGGCAGAGCGGAGGAAGAAGAGCCCGTGGTTTCTTGACACATCCCCGGAGAATGGCGCTGCCATGGGGCAGCGCTTGCACTCAGGTCCGGGCTCGGCCCTTCCTCCCCTGCCCGCCTCTCTGCCGAGGCCGGGCCGGTTGCCCTGCCCCAGCCCTGCCTCCCGTTTGCCCCCTGGGCGAAGGGGAAGAGGAGAAGCATCTCTCGGGCTGGCCGCTTCGCCTGGGCCAAGGAGGGATTTTGGCAGCTGTAAAGTCCTGCCGAGACACTGGGGCCGGGGATTCTGAGGGCAGGGAGCAATGGAGAGCACGGGCAGGGAGCAGAAGCATGTTTTGCTGCTTTGAGATGAGTTATGACCCATGGTGTCAAAAAAGATTATGGCATGAGATCTAATTTATACCACTAAGCTCTCGCAAATACCCAAAGTTGTGTTGTAACTGACTTGTAACAAACTCCCTAAGTGGATGTGGTCACATCAGCATGAGGAAGCATAGCTATTTCAGTATGGAAGGTGACTAATGTACTAGCACATAAATGTTATGTGTGATTTTCATAAAAAATATGCAAACTGAAATAGGTATCTTTAGATGTGAATTTCAGATACAGGTTGAGATGACAAGAGTCTCTGACCACCGGAAAACTGGTGAAATGGTGACAGCAGGGTGGGGGAAAAGTTGTCAAGGGGAAAAACATGCAATCCACGTATTTCGCTTTTCTTTGTCAGAAGCTATGGTACTTGCATCAGACACTGAACAAGCTCTGTTCAGATTATTTTAGTAAAATCTTGCTGGCTACATGCCAGAAAGGAAATGATGGACAAGAGGAAATGGCCTCAAGTTGTGCCAGGGGAGGTTTAGATTGGATATTAGGAAAAATTTCTATACCAAAAGGGTTTTCAAGCACTGGAACAGGCTGCCCAGGGAAGAAGTTGAGTCACCATCCCTGTAGGTATTTAAAAGCTGTGTAGACGTGGCACTTAGGGACATGGTTTAGTGATAGACTTGGCAGTGCTAGGTTAACAGTTGGACTTAGTGATCTTAAAGGTCTTTTCCAACCTAAACAATTCTATGATTCTATGATTCTATGAATGAAGGAGTGCAGGGAGCGCAAGGCTAGGGAGAGTGGTTGGCTGAAATGCTGTGATGTTAGTTGCAGTTGTAGAAAAAGTGTGTTAACATGATCAGTTTCACTTGTCTTTCTGCACTCCCATTCCCAAACCCTGATTTACTTTGCATTGTTCACATTGAACACAGGCCTGGTCTAAACAGTATGGATATAGACTCTATAGAATAGGACTTAAGCGTGTAGAATGGAATCACTGAACAATTCAGGTTGGAATGGCCTCAGGAGGTCACTTAGTCCAACATCCTCCTTTTAACCCCTCAGCATGGGACATGTAAGCCTTCTGACAGATTGACTCCACATTGCCATTTCTGTAAAGCCGTTAAGTGGACTGATCTTCCCCAAAACCGCACTGCATGGGATCTAGAAAAAAGCTCAATCGACTTGTTTTGCAACATAGATGTGGTTTGGTTAGGAATCTGCTAGCTCTGAGGCCAAAAGCCAATCCATTTGAGTTGTCTGAGGAGGATGGGATCTCTCCTTTTGTGCAATTTGCAAAAACAGTGTGGGAAATCACATTTTCCATGTGATGGAAAATGTGAAAACTGTGGAAGAAATAGAGGAAATTCTTCACCTTTTTCAGTGTTGCTAAGATGTGTGTGTTCACTGCATTTCAAGAGGATGCACTGAAAGTGGCACATATCCAGAAGAGAAAAATGAGAATATTTATAAGTGTCTGGAAAATGCCATCTCCAAGAAAATACTGAATACGTTGGGAAATGGAAGACGGGACGAAACATTAATCTTCAATTATATAAGGGGGCTTCTGTGCAGATGGAGGGAATAACTTAACAGTCCTGGAGGATAGGATGGGAAGTAACAAACTTAAATTGCAGTTACTTGTGAAGTGTAAACTTGTGGAGACTGAAACGTGTTGAGGTGGTTGTGGAATTTCAGCTGGTGTTGAGTGTTTTGACAAATGCTTGCCAGGAATGATACAGGTATCATTTCTCATACTGTGGGCTGGGGAATGAGCAAGTGACCTAATGAACACCAAGTAGTTCTGAATGCTTATCTTTGTCTTCCCAACTTCTCAGTCATTTTGTGTTGAATCATGTGGAAAATAGAATTTAATCCAGCTGGACTGCAGAGATAGGGGCTTCAGAAAATGAGAAACAGGTGCCTATTTACCTTTGAAAGTGCGATGATAGATAAACCCTCTTAAGAGTATTTTTAACTAGCTGAAGTTCAATGGAAGCAATGGAACCAATACAGCCATAAGTTTCTATCAACCACATATTTATCTTTACTGGGAACAAAAGTTTTCCAGCACAACTAGTGAGTGTTCTATGCTGACTTGAATATGAGTGAGAAGTCTGAAATAACTACATTGGGCACTGTTAGTGCTAGCTCTTTGCTTTTTGTTCAGTGTTCTCTCCATTGTCATTTCTAAATCTAATGCGGGAACACTCTTGCTTTGTTAGGGATAACAACTTGATGACAGTGTTTTCCTGCTCTGAAACAAGAAGAGATATTTAAATAAGGATTTAATAAACTGCCATAATAAATATTTTACAAAATATCATGCATTTGTAAAACCATAAAAACTAAGGACTTTAGATAAGAGTTACTTCATGTATTTGGTTTTGAAATCTACTTCTTTGTTGTAGGGCACGAAAGATGGAGTGTTCGCATAAACGTTTGAGAGAAAAAAAATCCATGGCTCTAAGTAATTGAAAGCAAGTAGAAAAGCTGAATAAAATAAAGAACACTTCAACAGAGGAGGAGATTTTATATGGCTTGCAAACTAAAGATCATTCTCTTCAGTCAAGCACCTTAGATATAATCTATAAAAGTAAGGATTATGTCAAAAGAAAAGTGTTCTCTGAATGAAATGGACCTTAGGTGCTAACTGAAAAACACCACCAGTGTTCTGACCAACAGTCAGAACAGTGGCTAACAGAATGTTCGTTGTAAATGTTGATCAAGATATTACTCAAAAAGAGTGAAAATCCTGTGCCTGTGATAATTTGCAACAAAAATTCAGATGCAAACCAACTTTTAAATGCTGGATGTTTAACATATATACTTCATAAAAGATGTAATGATGTAAACATACCACCATCAGCATCAGTTGAAGTGCTTTTTTGCTCGAGTCTGAGGTCACTGCCCATTGATCACATGAGAGAGAGTGCTTCTGTGGAGGCTGCAATTAACAGTGATAGTAAGGGTAAGAAACCTAACAATACCATTACCGTCCTGCAAAAGGTGAGCATAAAACATGGAACAAAATCTGGAATGAAAAAGTCATTCCTATGTTTAAAAATACATGAAATAGATACCTCAAAAAAGGAAAAAGAAGATTTTGCTGGCTTAGTTGCTCCCATAATGACTACAAGAGACAGAAAAACTGCTGAGGGGTAAACTGTCAGGTGGAAATGACAGTTCAAATATTTTGGAAAATTATGAAACTATGCTGCTGGATACATTGTGTGACTCTAAGAATAAGTCAAGAAAAATACAGTTATAAACTAATTCCAGAATAATTATTTTTCACTTTTTTTTCCCCTAGAGGAATATGAGATTAGAAAGTCCACTCTTCCAAAAATATCCCCTTTAAGTGAACACTTTCTCTGCTGAACAAATTATTGTAGTTTATTATTTGAAATTCTTTGCCCTTTAACCAACCCACATCATGGGAATATTTGTAGCATTTTCTTAATAATTATTTTGCCTAACATCATGAAATATCTTGACCTATTCTGAATGCGTAGGTCACGATAAATTATGTTCAACCATGAGCAACTAACTTACCAAGTGAGGTTTAGGGTTTCCTAGGCAGAAGGAGCTGTTGGATTTGGGACTTCCAGTTATAAGGACTGTATTGAATTAGTATCTTTATTCATGTCTGTGATAGAACATTAGCCCTAACAGGGTTTAACAGGTATTTCACATCTTCAGTTGTTAACAACTTTGCATAAAATAGATCAAAGCATATCTGCATCAATAGAGGAGTGAATAAAATGGTTACAGATTAGTTTGGAGGTTTGAGGCAAAACCAAAGCAGTTTTCTCAACTTTGCTTTTATTTTGTATTGTAACTGGCTGTAAGCTTTGTTTCTAACTTATGTTTCAGTTATACAGTGTTTATGTATAAGGGAACAGACCTGAGCAAAACATCTCTTTTCAAAGATGCCAGTGATGACTTTGGTCTCTTTCAAAAAGCTTAATAGTTAACTTTAAAATAGCTTTAATAGTAACTTTAAATTTGGAATGATTGCTGGTTCCTTATTTTTGTCCATGTATAACTAGTCTTGATTCTTCTTAAGAGCCTCTGAAAACATTGTTGTGAACTGTGCCATTAAAATGCATATTATTAAGAAATTATCAGTGGCAAGTTATTTCATTCACCATTAGGTTAAAAGCCAAATATTGGGCATGCGATGAGGGAGGAGGAAAGGCGGGTGGTGAAGACCAAAACACCTAAATACTCCTCCATTTGTTTCTCTTCCCTGGGAAAAAAGAAGGTTTGTTAAAACTGATTCCTGCAGATGTTCTGGCTTACATAAATCTCTGTTTCCTAACTAGGGAAAATGTTTAAAAAGTAACCATGATTTATGTTTAGCCATGTACCAAGTAGCATAGCAGGGGAATTGTTGCTCCAGTATCGAGAAATTAATTAGCTGAAATAAAGGTATACTTGTAGAATGTGTGGAAGCATCCTTAATTGTCAAGTCCCTGGATGTTTACAGTTAGGATGAAGATGGTTCCTTTTTCTTCTACAGGTTTACAAGTAGAGAGACTCTCTCCTGTCTCATTTAGATAAGACAGTTTTCTTTCTGCAAACTGCCTAAAATAACTGACAATGAAAAAGTATTACAGTTAAACACAATCATGCAAGCCTAGCTGTTAGAGGTGGAACAGGCAAGGTTTTGTTGGTCTTTCTGGAGTGGGGAAGAGGGAAGTGGTTTCAAACCACTGATGGCCTAGAGAATGAAGATATTCTTAATCATTGCTCTGTTTAACTTTTCATTGTCTTAAGAAAGTCACACTTCATAGCTTTAAAAGTGCAGTATATCTTTCAATAAGAACTGCAATAAGCATGCTTCTTACAAACTCACATGGATTTTGAATTGCAATAAATAAATGCTGTTTTGTCGTACAATTTAGTTACCATTTTATAAATTCAGAATAGTTTTTTTCTCTTGAATCTTTGAAATGCTCATGAAGTACCTTTTAGCACTTCGTACTGTGTTGAGTAGTTCATATTTCATGGATATGAAAAACTATGCTTGCTTTAAGGGGAAACTTGCTAGGATGGAATACTCACTGAATTTCATTGCTGTTCTATTGCTGACTGCTTTGAAAGTTACTGTTTAAAGCAAAGTAAAGTATAGGTAGCTAATTCAATAGTTTTCTCAATCATTTGAAAGGTATTTGTTATATGCAGTCCTAATTACCTTATTTTGATTGTATTTGCTTAATAGTACTCTGTATCTTAATATTCTATTTAGAAAAAGATAACTAAGTTTTTCACCTTTCACATTGTAATGGTAGCTCAGTTATATTTCTGAATGAGTAGAAATTCAAACTTTCCTGGAGGCCAAACTGGCCTATTCATATTCAGCTTATTGGCTTTTACATTGTTCAGGGGTAGGGAGTCAGTTCCAGCCCTGTCGGTTACTTCAATAACTGCATCTACTGCTCATGTTACTGCTTGAGTGACGGTCAATGCAGTGAAACAGAAATACCCTATTCTGCTTAGCTGTCATGTAATACACCTCTTGTACAGTCATAAAATACTTGTTAAATTTATATTGCAGCATAGTCAAGTAAAGAGTCAGGAATACTGTTCTTTTTGGCAAGATAAGTACAATCTTTAAGTTATAAGTGCAAGATTCTTCCTTGACTACAAAGTATTACCTCATTAAAACTCCTAGAGAATAATTTCCTCTATGTCATTTTTCATTTTAATAAAAAGAAGGGTAGGAGGAGAGACATTTAATTTGCTTTTGCTGGTAGTAAGAAAGAGCGTTTCTAAAATGTGATGGTTCTGACAGGCCAGCTTCTCAGCTGATAAGGCTTAAAGAATCCCTAATCCTGGGAAGGAGCTTTCTATGATATGTCAAAAGCTCTTAGGTAAAAGAGAGATGAGAGGCACTGGCCCAGAATAGGGTAGGAAAAGCCTTCAGGCATATCTCAGTGTTATTTCAGCAGGAAAAGCATTGTCTTCTTTTATTGTCTCAAGGTAGAGAGCATGTTATCGTCACTGGAAAAAAAAAAGGAAGAGGGTAAAATAGCTCTCAATAAGTATCGCTAATAAAGTTTAGTAGTGAGAAAATTAATAGCAGCAATCTAATCTTGTTTCTGTCCCCCCTCTTCCCTCTCTCCACGCTTTTGCCTGAGTTTTTG
Organism: Grus americana; assembly: GCF_028858705.1. NCBI lineage: Eukaryota > Metazoa > Chordata > Aves > Gruiformes > Gruidae > Grus > Grus americana. The sequence goes on from NC_072866.1 coordinate 6,621,439, forward strand.
GTTTCTGTTTCTTTTTGCACAAAATACTATGGCCCAACTCTAGTTCAAGATCAAACTGCTGCAGCACATTTAAGGAGGAACATCAGTGATTTGAATGATTGAACTCCTCCGCCTGCTGCCCTCAGTTGTAATTATTATATTGTAATGTAGAAAGAAGTTTGAAAGACTGATGGTGACTTTTTTTTTTCTTCCTCAGGGACCACTCAAAGGAAGAGAGTAAGCTTAGTAAGCAAAGAAAATATTGAGTGTAAATGTATTAAGATTTCCAATGAAATCAAGAAAAAGAGCATTTGTACAATGTCAAAAAAGGAAGAAAGTCTTTCGGGAAAGGTAACATGCAGTGATTTGAATGTTTGAATTGTTGTTTTATATGTGTTTTAAAACAGATAGGATCACCTTGTTTATAACTTAAGCTATATTTTGGGGGAGGACCGATGATTTAGATTAGCAATGTTGGTAACTCTCTTTCTAGGGAGAATATAAATGGGTGTTTGGAGGGGAAAAAATACTGAAGTTATTTTGAATGCCTTTTCTACTTATGTAAAATTTAAAATATTTTTATTGCTATATGAGACAAAATTTACATATGAATGCATCCAATTCTTGCATGTTTTAGGTGAAGTAACATTTGCTTTGTGAGTGGATCTGATTATAGCTTTTTGAAAGTGTGCTCTTGCATTTGATAATTTGCTTTAGATAATATGGACTTATGCTCCTTCCAGAAGATAGAAACAGGAGGAATTACTCAGAGGGATAATGATTTCCTTTTCCATTTTTGGAGAACACCTGAAAATTCTCCTTTATTTCCTTTCAACTTTAAGGCAATATTTATTTATCAGCTGCTGCTGTTTGAGACTTAGAATAAGGAGCATGGTGTCTAAGATGGATTGGAGAACTCGGAACCCTTTATGCAGCTTCAGTTAAGGGAAAACCTGCAACTTATATTCATTTGGTTCTGAACAAATTTCTAAGTCAAAGAACTAACAATTAAACACTGATCAGCTGTCTTGAAATTGCTGTAGTACTCCCACTGTGTTCACTGGGAAGCATGATTTTATTATTTTAGGGGATTTTCATGAAATGTATTGTCACATGGAAAAAAAATTGTAACATGTGACTTGAACTCCAACAGTTCAACTACGTTATACTGCTTAGAGCATTGTTATGACTGCTCTATGTCATACCAACCATTTGAATTCCAGCAGTTTTTTCCATGAAAATGAAATTGGACTTTCATTCTGGTGATTCCCAAAGTGTGGGAATACCCCTGTGATTGCAGTAGTCAGTCCCTGATGATGCAGAGATACTTCTGGGAAGAAAGGTGGGAGGAAAGTACTGAGGGGCTGTGGACAAGGAACTTAAGTAATGTTTGGTGCTAGTAGGAAAGGGTGAAGAGCCAGACTTGAGTGACAAATTAGAAGTGCTGGCAATCAGCAGGATTGGAAAGAAATAGTTGTACACACACATACACACACACAAGAATGCAGGTGCTACTGAATTCATTGATTAGATGCCAGAAGTCCTTGGGAGAAGGGGAACTGAAAAGGCACCTAGTCCTTCATTTGACAGCAGTTTCTACTAGTATAAAGCTTTCTCCTGTCTGCATTGGAACTGGAGAGGAAATAGTGACAAATATAGGAGGATATCTGAAGGAGGGAAAAGAGGGAGAAAGAACAGATGTATAGGAAAACTATAGTTAGTTCTCAACTTATGGCTGCAGTGAATGACCATCAAGAATGAAAAATCTGGTCCTATGAGTGTCATCAACATAACTGCATTCCATATTTAGCAGTATTGTAGCACATCAGCATCTATTGTTCATCTATATCTGTCTTGGAGGAAGAGAGATTTCTCTTTCAAACTGGGACCCAAGACAATACTTTGTTCAAGGCATTAAGACTGAGTATTTTAAAAGCGTCAACATTTTAGCAATTATCAGGTGTAATAGGAAAGAAATATTTTAAGTAGACAGTTAAAGAAGCTAAACACTTTCTTTGCTCTTTTGCTTTTTGTAAAGAAAAGGGAACTATTGTGTTGTTGCAAGAAAGCAGAAGCTATTCAGTAATATCCTTGAATGAAAGGAATGAGTTTGGCAATTCCTTTTTATCACAGAGGCAGAAAACAAATACTCCATGTAGAGAATAATGATCAGGAATGTATATGTTTATTAATGGAAACATTTTTATCCTAGGAAATCCACTACTTGATTATAAAATCTTTATTTTCCTGACATTAGGATACACTCTCAGTCCTGCTTATATAGACATTTTTTCCTGGTAGTTAGTATCAAGGACACCTATTGTGATGTGTAAAATCAACAAATAATTTTAGTAGGAATAATTAAAATTATTTATCATTTATTTAAAATGTAATTATTCAAGTTTATATAGTCATTAATAATAGTTTTCTTTCTCAGGATAACAAGCTTCACTTGCTCATGAGTACTCTCTGCTTCAAAGCAGAGATCTTGCCTCTCAGCAATTTTTGATCATCAGTCCTGTAGAAAGTAAAATCCTAAATTTTGTATGTAGAGAAATCATAAACATTTAAAAAAATATTTAAACCTATACTAGCGCACTGGTAGTGATTAATATAAACATACTAATTTTACCTCTTTAACTTTTAGAAGGTAGGTATGTTTTGACACCTCCTGTATGCAAAATGAGTTAAGTCCAATGGAGAGTGTGAAGGTACAAAATTCTATGGTTTGTACCTGCCAGAAGTGCCATATAAACAACAGAAAGAAAATGACCCTACTCTCCTGAAACCTAGCTAAATTTTTAATTTAACACTCTGTTTGTATAGTCATTTCAATGTTTTTAGATTTTTAGATTTGAAACACAGCTTTTCTTTATTATAGGTGAAACTTATGATTGGTGAGCAGATGGATATTTTAAATAATGATTTCTTTAATCAAAAACTAGAAAGTTTAAATAGAAGAGTTGAACAAGTACAATGCAAACAAACCCATGAAGAAATAGCTAAAACATTTCTAGTAAGTTTCTTTGCATAACTGTGTGAATATTTTGCATGTGTATCACATGTGACTATTATGCTACCTTAGAGAAAGACCTCAAAAGTATGCAATCTTTTAATAGTGTGTGACATAAAGGTAAGTTAATAATAGTTCTATTTTTAGCCTTTGTTCATTGCAATTGTTTCACTGTCTACTTTTCATATGATAACAACATATAACTTCCCTATTTCAAGTGAACTCTAATTGTTTCTTAACTCATGCTCTGTTTCTTTTCTGTTGCAGAAGAAAGTATCAAAACTTAACACGCGTATTAATGCTGCAATGGCATTTCAGGAGGAAGTGTTCTCAAAAATGGCTGTTCGTCAGGTATGAGGCAGATGCATATGCTAACAGAGGCATTAATGCCTAGTTGTAAATTAAGAGATGACTATGGATGTTTACACTGAAACCTGGTGACTTTGACAGCTATGTTGCCATTGCTTGCACTAAGAACAGAAAAAAAAATCTATGTAGAGCTCTTAAATTGGTTGATCTTTTGAGAATTTGTTTGTTTTCAGTTTTAGACTAAAACATAGTTCTTTTCAGGCATCATGATTAAACAAACTCAAAAAAGGGCGTAGACACTACATGTGTTGACAACTTTGGCTTTGATGCCTGTTGGAGAGCCATTGGAATTTTTGTAGTGAAGGGTCAGACCTCTTTATCACAAAGTTAAAGCTGCTTACTTGCCTCTGAGTTACCTTTCATCAGCCATTTAGCTACAGTCCACTAATTGCATAGGGGCCATGAACTGCAAGTTCAAAACCACTTCCTTAGGCAATGACATTGAAAATACGATAGAGTAAATGAAAATGTTAGTAACGTAGCTATTAATACATGAGCATTTTTCATGGGAGGTATTGATACATTAGTACTAAATGATAAAATTACAAAACATCTTTTTTTGATTCTTATGAAAACCAGAAATTTCTCATGTCCTTAGCGTGATCATATTTTATTGTACTGGAATTCTTTTAGCTGATCTTATGGGAGAAGGAGTTCTGTGAACTGTCAGCCTCTTGTTTCATGTTGACTGTATTTCATGAAAAAATCACGCTTACTTTTACAAAAATATGTTTGTTTAAAAGAAGTCTTTGGAGCCAAAGTCTTTTTGTTCTTTCACATCTAGAAGTATAAAAGAATTGCATGTGACAAACATGTAGTCTTGTTAAAGGCTTTCACATGTTTTAGAAAATTAGTTTCATATCTTCTTGGCCTTTTCCCAAAACCTTTAAACAAAGCATAAAACAGGATAAGGCCAAGTAACATGCTTACAAGTGTTTGTGGTTTTTAAAAACAAGTTAAGCTTCAAGGAAAAAAAAAATGTTTTAGTATTACTGTGGATTTAATGTGATTTTCTTTTGTTGTTGTATTTAAGTACACCTTGATTACTTTAGCACTTTTTGCAAATATGACCAGGTTTATACTGTAGGTTTTATGACAATGCAGTATTTGTTTCCTCCTTTGTCAGATAATGCTTCCAGGTGCAGACTATCAGAATACAGTGCTAAACCAGTTTGGACCCTCTGCTTTCTGTCCTGATATAATAAATATACCAACAAGTTCCTCAAATACACTTTTGCTATCACCTTACGCTGGTTTTGCTTCAGCACATGTTTCACGATATATAAGGTATGTATCTAGAGTTGAATAGTAAAATGTAGTTACTGTCCTTACATTGCTTTAAAGCATTTATGAGAAAATCTGCTCTTTCTCTCAACTTTTTTATTGGTAGTTAAATTCTAATAGTTGGTTTTAAACTCATTTGTCGCTAGGTGTCCAGTGCTGTTGCTGGTATCTCCACCTTATCCATTGCAGCTGAAGCTAGATGATCAATTCTTAAAATGCTTCAGGGTCTGTGAGGGCACTGATTTCTTACTGAATGACAGCCAAAAAAAACCATCTGTAAAAGTATTTTAGTGGTCGTGGAATGAAAAATCTTCCAGGTAACTTCTTGCTAGAAAATGTAAAAAAATTAACATCACAAATCCTATTTCCATTATTAGGACACTTCTAGAATGAGACAAATCCAGATTCCACAAAAAATAATTCTATTTATTATGAAATTTTAAGTCAATATATACTAAATAACATTAAATGGAATTCTAAACAACATTTTCTTTTATAAGTCATTACCTAAAGTAGTTTAATTTGATGCTTATGTCAGTGTTCCACCAGTTACAATACTTTACACATGTATGTATGTTGTGTGCAACCTGCAAAAGCGCACCTCAAGTCCTCACTTTGAAGCCATGGACACGAGCAGGAAAAAAAAAAGAAATCTTTAGATGCTCCCTCACAGACCTAGCAAAGAGTTTGGGCTTATTTCAGTCTTGAGACTGAGGTTTGCATCCATCCTCTGGCACTTGTTGCGCATTTGAGTGTCACCTCTGGAGCAATACTCCTCACCCACCACTTGCAGGGTCTTCCGGCTGTGTTATATGCAGCTCCCTGCAGTGGAAAAGTTGGATACCAGAAGTCCACCTTTTATTTTTCTTCTTTTGTGTTATCCAATGGGATTTTTCTGCACCAAAAAGTAAGAAATTAACAACTTACTTTGGCCTCTATAGAGACAAAACCAAAATATTTGGGTTTATAACAAAAATATTATTTCCTGTGTGTAGACTCATTTTTATTTCCTTAAACAGATATTTTATGTACTGCCTTCTTTTTCTTATATTTCCCACTTATTCTGTAGTACCAAGAGAGATTTGATCAGACCCTTGGTTACTGTTGTTGCGATCCTGTAAGTAAATAGCTGCAAGATGATGTAAAACAAAGACATTAATACTGTAAAAAATGAGAGCTTATCACAGAACTGCTTTCCTGAGGAAATTTTGTAAGCAAACAGAAATCAGTTCTACTTGGGTTTTTCTGTGTCTGGATTTTACTACCATTTATCAAAGATTTTTTGCTCCAAATCAGAAATGTAACAAATTTTTTTTAAAGTGCACAGGCAAAGTGGGTACTGAAAAAATACTGTGCAAGTTGCAGGAATTCTTGTTGTCTAGCTGGAATCTGGCTTTCAAGCTTGTGAAGAAGCCACTTATCTGCTACATGATGTTGTATTTTTGCTTTATTTAATCTGGCAATAAATCCATTGTATTCTGTGTAACTGGAATAGTATGGAATCTTATTTATGATTACAGTCCACCTGCGATTTTTAATTTAATGCTCCCTTTTCGTGGTAGTTTCAAGTTTTTCTGAGTGTTTGCAGTCACTATGCCCTGTTCACAGGTCTCACTCATAGTGATGGATAGGCTTAGTAGGAATCATGAATAAAAGGGATAGTATGTATTATTGCATATAGCTTGGCAATTATTTGGCTGCTGTTTGCAAAAAAACCAGTGATTTATGGATGTGCAGCTGAGTGATATGGGACCAGGAAAATAGGACAGTATGGTCTGTATATCCAGTTGCTGGGTGAAATTCCTTTTAGCACAGGACCACACATTTGCATGGCTGACACCAGGTTTATATCTTCAGCCTTTGGGTTTCATTGTGAAGTCAAATTTACATTGCTCAAAGCACGCACGAGATTTCTTAGCTTGCTCTGGAAGGCAATAATCAGCATTATTTTTTATTATGTTCACTTCAAGTTTTTTTATTCATTATTTTACAGAAAAATATATTGGTTTTTACTGTCTGAATATCCAAATTAATATTTGCTTATGGCAAAAATGAACAGCAAAGAAAATGTGCTGGTTTATAATTGAATATAAATAAGATCCAAAACATTAATTTGACATGGCTTGATTAGTTTGGTTGTAAGTTTCTTAGTCATAACTAGTAATCGACAGGATATCCAGAGGAAGGGAGCTGGCATTTGTGTGCTTGCAACTATCAAAATGTGGCTAGGATTCCCTTGTTTCTGTTGGGGAGATCTACAGTGAGTTTACTGTGTGAAATTGCTGTTCTTTTGATCAAAACAGATGCAGCAGATCCAATGCATCCTGGGTACTTAAAATTTCCTCTGTTCTGATGACCCTCATCAGGAAAGCCTAGACAAGCGTAGCACAATACAGGCAGTGCAAATGTCAAACAAAGGATCCCAGGAGATACACTGAGGACATGATCGCTGGTGTTCCCTTGTCCTCTGTTGCTGCGCACAAGTAATCCTGACTGGACTATTCAGATTCGTATCTCAGTGGTTGTGTTTACAGGAGTGTGAGTGGGCAAAGTCAGCTTTTGTAGGAAGATAAATAAAATATCACCTTTGCCTTTTGTATGGTCTGGCACTGAGTTTTCTTACACTGATTTCTGCAAAAGCATAAAGTTAAATTATACTTTATAAAAAAGAAAATGCTGTTAAAATGTTACGAAAGCATATATTAGGTGGACCTTTTGGGATTAATGTAAAACCACAGTCTTTGTCAGGAATGTCAGACAAGTTTTAAATTTAATTTTTGCTTAATGAATTTCACATAAATATCACTGTGTCCCTATTTTGATTTGCCTTTGTTTTGTTTGTCTTGCCTTCGGAGCTGGCGTAATTTAGAAGTTCTGTCTATGAGCTTTTCTCCTTGAAGATGATTACGTATTTTAATTTTTGCCAGGGACAATTTAAAGAAACAAATCAGTAATGATGAAATCAGATGATAATTATAAGAAATCCCTCGATATTTCATGTGTTCTTTACTACATTTACAGAGTGCTTTTGCTTAACAATCTGAATTGGAAAGCACTTGAAGGATAAGTGCAGACCAGGGTGGGGGGATCCTAAGCCATTTTAGGAATAGCAGATGTGTCGGTTCTGATGTCTACACTCCTAATAGTTACACAGATTAAGACTGGCTTTAGGATCAAGAGGAAATAACTTGCAATCTCTGTAAGTACCTTTCTTTGCAGGCATGTTTGAAGAACTTCTGTTTTATGCTAGTAGTCTGACATATAAAAATAGTTTAAAGACTCCTTTGCTTCTGTAATCTAAGTTGTACCTAAATGCGAGGGAAAAGAGAAATTGTGGCATCTTTCCCTACACTGTTTGCAGGTACTTAGGTAGATTCTCATTCTTGCTATGAATGTGTATCAGATAAGTACTTCTGGTGAAGCTAGGCCTAGTTTTTGGTGTGTTTGTGTTTTGTGCTAATCTTGAGTCCTGATTCTATGTAATTGCTACTGGTCATGTTTCTTATTAGAATAATTTTTAAATCCTGTGACGTGAAAAATCTGATTTGAACAAATGTATTACTAAATCCATTTGATAATTACTATATTACTTGAAATTAATTATAATTTCTGTAAACTGTCCCATCAGTATTGTTGCCATTCAGTTGGTTTCACTGTTTTGATAACAGGTACATAGCTTTGAGAGAAATTTCAAAGCTCTTTTGTCAGTGGAAGAAATTTGCTGCTAATTCTGTGTGGGATGAATCAGTATCCTTCTAGTGTCTGTATGACTGAAAGATGAAAATCAGTAGTTACAAGGATTCAAGATGGACTCATTCTGTTCAAGTTTCACTTAATGATAATCTAGCTGGACTAAACTGAAACAATCATCCAGTTTCAAGAAATTTTCACGTGGTGGATTATTTTGTAAAGATAAGAGTCTTACCCTGAAATTAACACATCTCACAATAAGGATAAACCCACAGCATGTAGAGAGAAATCATTCATATATGAAGTAAGGATTTTAACAAAGCTGTCTTTTGATAGGTAGAAAAATAATACTTAAAGCTTGCATCTTGTTTGCAGAAATATTTATCGAACAAACAGAATTCAAAGCCAGTGTGCCTCAATTAAGGTTCCTAAAGCTGAGAGAAGAAACATCAAATGAGGTACTCTTTTATTCAACTTTTTAATGATATCAATGTTTAAATCGTGCATTTGCATATTGCAAGATAGTTTAGAACTTGAAGGAAAGTTAGACTTTTTAAAGACCTTTTCAAATGGCAAAGGAACAGTGCTTAAACAGCTGGGCTTTGAAGGAGTAGGCTTCTCTTTCGCCACGAGGAGGCTCTATTGTAACAGTGTTGGAACAGTAAAAATTTTTTCTTTTGAAGTAAGCAAATGAGTAATGCCAGGAGATGCTGTCGTTAGAAATAAACACACAAAAAAACCCTAACCCCAAAACTTGTTCCAGTCATCCTTCCCCCTTTATCTTCTTTTTTCTCTACTTTTGTCTCCTTCCTTCCTTCCTTCCTTCCTTCCTTCCTTCCTTCCTTCCTTCCTTCCTTCCTTCCTTCCTTCCTTCCTTCCTTCCTTCCTTCCTTCCTTCCTTCCCCTTCCTCCCCCTCCAAATTTGTCATGCCTAGAAGTCTGTGAAAACATTATTTGCTAACAGGATTTAAATTTCTACCCTATGAGCTTTTAGGTCCCAAAACAGTTTTAATTCTTTGATACAGATACTTTAATCACAAGTAAGGTTTTTCTGCTGAAAATATTTTACTAAAAAGTAAATAAAAGTATCTAAAGTAATATAAAAAACTCCTCTCAAAAGAATATGGCACCTTTTTTACTTCTTGCTGATAATATATTAAGAAGGTTGAGTCTGTGAAGCAATGCACACGTATTATATTCCTACCCTTTCCTTTGTAGCAATGTGTGCATATTTGGTTTAAATGAAGTTTTCTGAATTTTAGCATTTATGACAGCAACACAACTGCCTTTTTTAGAAATACAGTTTCACCTTTTTGGGGTTTTTTGAAGAGAAATAGAACATGAGATTTCTTCTCCAAGAAGCAGCAGTAAAATAGACCAAAATCTACACCACTTGATATAGTTCATATATCATCAGGACTGTTTCATATCTGTTGAAATATATTATAGTAGTTGAATTTCATAAAGGCACCTGCAGTTTTACTCATCTGTGTAATGTACACCTGTTTTAAAACTAAGTAACTATGTACATGCACAGGTTTGTGGCTTTTTGTCTAAATTTATTAAGGGGGAAAAAAAGAAAAAAGAAAAAACCACAAACACACACACACACCCCCCCGTCTAGAAATTCAATTAGTGCAGTAATGATCCAAAGTAAACAAATATCCCTCTAGATGTAATGGTAACCTCTTCAGCACTCCTTTTTACAGTACACATGGTGCTGTTCTAAGTTGTTATTACTAGCATGAAAGGAGTATTTTCTACTTTGGGGAAAAGCTTACTGGCCAGATAGAAACCAAACATCAGCAACATGCCAAGTATTAATACATGAACATCAGGTAATCTGTGACACTTCTGTTCATTTGGAAACTACACAGACAGTAATGATTCAGAAGTCTACATATTTACATGAAGCTTAGTATGAATAAAAGGTAGTGTAACCGGCTTATTTATTATTGTTATTGTTTAAATAACAACTGGTTTTGTCTTGGTGCCTAGACTTTCAAGCCATTTCCACATCTTCCTCCACTGCCAAGGATCCCTCTTGGTCCCGAGCTTGCTGAAGAATTCAAAGACCCTCCTCTGAATCCTGAAACTAAAAGTGGCTTATGTGCAAAATCCAAAGGGGATTGCACTGTCATGGACCCTTACAGAAATGGATCCAAAGTGTGCTTCCCTACAGAGTTATCACTTGTATCTGTCCCATGAAAACCTAAATAACAGTTCTGCATCACATTGGAAGAAAATAGGCAAAATAAGGGCTTTGCCACTTTCAATGGCTTGCTCTTTTTCACAGGTTATCATCCCAAAGAAGTACTACATTTTCATTCAATGAAAAGATATGTGTGGAAGTTACATACCGTTTCGTGATATACAATCTATAACTCCTTAAAAAACTCTTTAGGAGACCCAGAGTACCTTAACAAGTGGTCTACTATTGTTCCACTATTAAGTACTATATTGTTACTTGCAGTCAAAAGCGACTTGAGTCAAAGCATCATTTGTATTGCAGACAGTATTAATCTCCTACTTGTTACAGTCTGTTATGAACTTTACTCTGTTAATTTTGTAAGCTTCTTTCTACAGTCTTGAAAATGAAATCTTCTTTTTAAAACTAATTTACTTCCACATTTCACCTTCTTTCATCTCATTACTTCAGAGGAGATTATTGCACATATGAAAGAAACGAAAAATGTAATAAAATTTTCAGCTTCATTATTTTATTTCAGTGGCATGACAAACCATGATTTTAGGGATCTTAGCTCCCTTTAGTGTTTGGAAAGGTAGTGGCTCATCTTACTCCTATTTTTAGAAATGATATGAAGGATTCTTTTGATTTGTCTGTTTAGCTAAATGGCACAAGCTTCCACAATGCTCAAGATAAGACAACACTGCTGTAGTCCCTCCATTATTTTGAAGCCATTAAGGACCACATAAAATGAATTGTTGATGTAGCTAGGGTAATAAAATAGTTAATGCCTTAAGCAGCACAGTTTCTATCACCTACAATGCATTTTTTTTTAAGATAACTCATAGCAAAGTATTGCAGAACTTCATTTTCTCTTGTTCTGGATGGAATACTTTTAAAAAATACATATTTTTTTTAAAAGTATATTGACATAAATATTTTAGATTTGTTTTCCAAGATTCTTTCCTGTACTTCCTTTCAGATGCTTACTTGCTGGGTAAAAAAATGTCAAGGTAGATTCACAGCTGCTAGTGAATGTTTTAGTAGTTTGGACTTCTCCCTTTTGTTCACTATGATTAGAAGGCAGAATTTTTATGGGGTTTGGGAAATTGTTCCTGGGGAGTTGGGGGTGTCATTTTGTATCAATCTGTACAAAGCCATCTGCATTTTCATTACCTCAGTGCAAACCTGAAGCTTGGACTGGAGCAGATATAGAAGTCACTGGCCTGTTTCTAACATTATTTTCTCACATGGTCAAGGCACTCAACCTCATCTTAAATACACAGCTGTTTCTGCAAATGATGAAAAAAAACCCCTTACAAGTAAACTATGTAGCAGAGCATCTGCAGATCTTGCGTTACAGAGTAGCTATTCTTTTACCACCATACCTTAAATGTTCAACAAACTAATACTTTCTCTGCTTAGCCTGGAAGGTCTTCAACAAAGGACAAAAATAACCAGCTTGTGGTTCTAGTACAGGCAGGAAGAATTTAATTTTACCTATTCACACAAATACTCAACTATTTCTCATCCAATATTGTGTAAATATATCCCAAGCTTAAAAACAAGGTCAGATTGCTAAATGTATCAAGCTTGCTATTACAGTACAAGAATTTGTTTTAACTTTATTTTCATGTACAGTTTCAGAACATATAGAGCATAGAAAATGGTATATTTTAAAGGCATATCAGATAGAAAGAATATCCTAAAATATGTTTGTCCTGTTAAAAATAGTTCAAACTGTTTTGGCATTTGTTTTCTTGGTGTGCAGAACATCCTCATCTGTTCTAAGTAGCATAATGTGTATGCTGCTGTTTGTACGCTGTGGTGTGCACGCTTTTCACGTTCAATTAAAGGGACAGATCTTTTCCTGTGGAATTAAGCTATGTCTTCATGTATATAGACATCTTTATTTTAACATTTTCTCTATAAATGACCCAAGCATTATCAAGGCAAGAAACTGAAGAAACATCTCTTCAAGTCAGTGGCATAACAGCTTAACTTACAATTTTACAGGACTGTCTTCTAGGTATAAGACAGTTTTAATCCATATTTGCTTAAGAATTTTCCATACTGTTTCCTGTTTGAATAAAACTAGCGAAATACCTAGCTAATATTCTATCTGCTTTCAACCTGAAATGTGCATCTGCTTATTTAAGACAAACTCTGCTGCATAGCAAAATTCAGGCTTTAATCTGAAATGTATTCAGCAAACTGTAGGAACACTTTTTAAAAAAAGTAGGGTAATAATTCTTGAAATTCAGAGCATTCCCACTAAGAAAAAACCTGACAAAATACTAGCATTATGCTAGACTGGTGAGAATACATTTTGCTCAGACCGATTTGGGTTTTCTTCTGTTATTATTACTTTTCATGTGTTGTCCTGCTTCCTAGTCTAATTTCTTAACAGTCTTGTTGGGCTTTCTTTGCTCCCGAAAGACAAGTAGTACATGCCAAAGCATTTTAGGATGTTCAGGTTATGAAGATGGAACTATACGACCTGTCGCTCATGTTGGAGACAGTTCCTATACAGTTGTGCACCTGAACTTTTACTTTGTAAGAAATCAAGGATGAATTATCTGAAGGATCAGACTATCAGCTGATGTATAATGCAGTAACTACCAACTCTAGTAGAGCTGCACCACTTTGTAGTAATCACTTTGTTCTACATTAAGTGTAAAACCTCATTCAAAACCTATTTACTTTTTTATTGCCTGTGTATTGGGCTGGCTGTAGTGAATATACTGAAATAAATACATGGTTAGTGCTTTTACAAAGTCAAATCTATATTTAAGCATCAAAGCTGTGACTAACCAGAAAAAGCCACTTCATTCATTTTCCACACTGATTTCCCAACTCCAAAATCACCATCACCCAAAGCCAGTATTACACTGATGAGCAGTTAAGCCTGGTCTTAGAGTACAGATTTATCTCACAAAATTATTGAAAAATAAAAATCACCAAGTCATTTTATCTTGAAAAACTATCCTGGAATTCATAAGTATAGTAATTGCACTCTGAATTATCTAGTAGGAGTGTTTAGTTCAAGTAAAATCCACAAAAGAATTTAGAATTCATTTTTTAAAGGCCGATTTGCTAATGGGCAGACTCGGGGAAGGCTTTTGTAAATGAAGTATTAGCCATGAAGTCACCATATATTAAAAGCCCGGTGTAATAAACATGTTGAGTTTAGCTGTAAAAACCTAAATTTGGCATAGTTTGATCACTAATTTGCTTAAAAGTTTGCAGATGTAGGCAAGGTAATGCTTTTTTTCCTCCCCTCTTCTTCCCTCCAGAAAGACTATGCACAATGCAAAAATAAAGGGATATAGGACCTGAGTGGGGTATTTCTTACTGCTCAGACTATTCCGGTCCCAAACTGTGCAGCGAATTTGCTAGTAAATTCTCCCGCCAAAGGCTCTGTATGCTTAAATCACATGTGAAAGAGAATCAAGACAATCATTTGCTGGAATACAAAAAGGAGTTGTTACTTTTGCAAAGCAAGTGGTTTTAATAAAAGCTTGATGACACTTACTGCACATTATAAATAGTAGAACACCGGTCCTCTGCCAGAACAGACGCCCTGAGTGCAGCTTTGGGCTTTTAGAATTGTTTACTTTTTCACTGTGATCTGGGCCTCATTTTTTACTCCCCCTATATTTATCCCATCCCAACGGGAAACATCTGGTCCAGGAATACAGTTAGCATATTGCTTACAAATTAATTTGCAGGGGCTTTACTAGAGGCCAGGAACAAACTGTTAATGTCTAGTAAAGGGAAAACCATTTACGATGATGAAATACGTAAAAGAAACAACTTGGCTCTGTCCTGCTCAGACCCCTGACCTGTAGGTGCCAGACATTCCATTAAACCTGCCTTTTTTTTTTAATTCTGTTTCATATCAAGAACACAGTACATTTTTAGAGAAACAATACCTTTACTACAAAACCATGTAAATGATTATATACAAAATGGTTACTGGAATTTGGTTTTGTACTGTAGTGACAGAAATAACTAGCTGCTGACATTTATTTACGCTTCCTTAATATTAGGTACATAACGCCACTGATCAGAGTAAAGGCAAATGCAATCCAGGCTAAGACGAAGGAATAGCCATAGTGGCCTTCAGAAACTTCAATGCTATACGCATTGCTCTTGTGTAGTTCTTCATGCCTATCTGTATAAATGGAAGCTGCAATCATAACACACAGACCTGGAGGAGGAAGAAAATAGTAAAGTTTAGCATCTTAAAATATCATCAACATGCACAACAACTATTCGCTGTCTCTCTTCTGTCAGCTGCTTCCACCAATGTCCTTTTTTTGCAGACACTCATTTTCCACCCTCAAACTAAACTGGGAGTATTTCAGGACACGTTTTCAGTTTCTTTGGCATGGATTAAATTTGAAGTGTTGTTGTGTATTTATGTCATTTGCAATGAACACAAAGTAATTCTAACCATCTGGATAGTTTTAAAGACTAACAAAAAATTAAGGAAGTACCTGCCTGTAACAATTACAGAGTTATTGAATACTGTTCAAGCAGTTCAGAATCTCACAGTCTCCCTTCAAAATATAAATTACTTTATTCTGAGCAGTGATGTCATCCATGTTTTAACTGCCTAAATAGTACAGAATGGAGCAGTTCACTGTTTAAACAAATATGAAGGATAAGCTGTGACCTCAAGAGCCCTACAAATTTCTCATGCAGCTCATTCTTTTTGAAACTTTTTTCCCATTGCCTTTCCTACTTTCATGTAAACATCATTAAAGTTACAAGTATTGAAAAATCACTCACATGACAGGAGCTGGATAATAGAGGTTAACACAAATCTTTCTCCTTGCTTTAGACGGAAGAGTTGAAGAATGAAAACCAGAAATGCCACACAACAGAAAATAGTAGATAGGATCATGGTGGCCTGAACAGCCTGAATTGATTGATACTCTAAAAAAAAAAAAAAAAAAGCAGCCTTGATTAAAAATACAGTTTCTTTGCCTGCTCCTGCAACGAGTAGAGGAGCAGAGCTATGTTTTGTAAGGAGGAGTTCAGCAGATACAGCAAACCAGTTGTGCATACATTGCCTAGGGTGGTTCTTCTCTGCTTCCTTGGTATTAATACAGCCAGTGGTTTAAGGACTTTTAAAAGCTTTTTGTAAAACTGAACAGAAATACTGAACAGACGATTTCTCCCACAGCACATCCTTTGCTACCATCTATGTCCTAAAAGCGCAGTGAAAGTGCCAGGTGTCCCAAATGGCTTACAAATGCAGACCAGAGCTTGTCACCAGAGCCGGAGACAGCTCTAGCCCATAGAATGTAACCAGACAGGATATCCACGCTGGGCACAGAAGATCCCTTTGATTCAGGTTTTCCATCCTGTCAATTACTCCCCTGTAACTTCCCTGTAACTAGGAGCTGAAGTAACTAATAAATTTGTAGCTACATGTAGCTGCTCTGTGTAACTTTGCTGCAATGATATGGCCAAGTGAAGCTACTCAGGTAAGATCCTCATAGCACCTCTCCTCTAGCATAGCTACACTGCAGTTAGTAGGTCTGTGAACAGCAGACATACCTCAGCTACTCGTAATCTAGCTAGTTCGGGTACCTAATTTCAATGAGTGCATAGTAACACAAGCATCAAATGCAAATTTGTTAAATTTGTGTTAGCTTTGATATGCCTGTGCACAATGGATCATCTCACTACAGTATAGATAGGCTCTAAACCAACTTGTTGCTTGGAAAGCAAAGTTACTTTATGGGTACATGGCTCTTCAAATCATCTACCTCTTTAATACACACAAAGACTGAAAGTATAGAAATAAAGTAAATGTAACATTTGAGAATTTTTTTAATTTCTGTAAAGCAGGATGTTAGGCTGTGCTGTACATTAAGTCCTCTCTGTTAAAACTGCAGCTTGCGTTCTGACTTTTTTCCACTTTTTCCCCCGTCCCTGTACGCAGCCAGTATTTTTAGGTTCTTCTTTGGAAGTTAAAGTTCAGTTCTGAGGCAAAGTCTATCACTTCAGCCATCACTTTCAGATGACTTCACTGTTTTTACCTGATCTAATTTTTTAAGAACTCTTTGGCACTCACAGTTAGTTGTATGTGTTTACTCTTGCACTGGGCTTTCAAGTGCACCTGACAGTTCCCTCTGTTTTCCTCATACAGAAACTGTTGGAACAGTTTGCTTTTCCAAAATGAAAAGCCAGTATTAAAGTTTTTAGAAGACTTGAGTAGTTCAAGCATGCAGCTTTTTGAACAAATATATTATTGCACCTGCAAATTTTGTAGCAATTTCACCAGATCTCCTGCTAAAGGAACTGAGACACAGGCATGGAGAGACACTCACCTCTGAACTGATCAGTGATAGCCACACAGGTGGTAGTATTTGTGGCACACATTCTCCAGACATCTGTAGAAAAATTATCTCCTACCCACCAGGCCTGCAAAATAAATATAAAGGGTTCTTACAGGAAAAAAAAACAACACCAAAACCACAAAATTCCTTACTTCTCCAAGTGTCTCCTGATGAGATACATCAGCTGGAACAAATTTCTGTTCAGTTTTGATAATCACAGAATCATAGAATCATTTTGGTTGGAAAAGACCTTTAAGATCATCAAGTCCAACCATTAACTTAGCACTGTTAACCATTCTAAACGTAACTAATTAACCATTAACAATAATTAACTGTAAACTAATTAACCATTCAAGCTAAATTTGAGATCTAATGGCATTTTGGAATAAAGGGTATATCATTATTCACGTCATTTTCATTTTAGACCTGTGTAAACTGGCAAAGGGAATAGATGGCAATCTCAAACATCCCAAAGCACAAGGGATTTTCCACGGTTCAGGCAGAAATTTTGGATAGTCAGTGACTGCTCACTCCTTGAGATACCTAGACATGATCTGCTTTGCTCATCCAGACACTGTTTAGGATGCACAACTCTTTAAAGGCACAGGATTTTTTAATTCGCAGGAAATAGCAGGGTATACGTCTATGAAACAGAAGCTGTTTATAATTTTTCTGGTTTCTGACACTGAATTGAATTTATCTCAACTTAATATAGCTGTGCTGTCAATGTGTAAATGCAGTATGTACACTATGGCATCTGACTGGAAGTGGCTAGTGACAAATTAAGATCCTCTTGTGGTATTTCTATTTTGATATTTTAACTTTTAACATAAAATAGTACTACAGCGACTGAACAGGTTTTTACGGTAGCCTGGGAAATGCTGCAAGTGGCATTTCCTCAGGAAACCCATTCCCATTCTGATAGCTACCCAGGCCTTTGTTCTGACTAGAGTCAGAAAAATGTGACTTTTAAATATGACTCCTGGTAGCATCTGCTGCTTAAACAGACATTCCAGAAACCTCACAGCTTACTGAGCAGCTTTGCAAACAATACTGCAATAAAAACTATAATATATTAGGATAGTAGGCATATGTGTAACACTGTGTTTTAAGAAAAAGCATTACTTTCTCAGGATGCCATTAATTTGGATTTTGCAGTCCAAGTTCAATATATTATTTTTCAGCTCTGAGCACTATATAATCCTTTCAAGAGTTATTTTCATGACTATAAAAAGCCTCTGAAGATGATAAAATCTAATAGAAAGTGGTTACACAGTTTAAGTTCAGAATTGTTTAAAAGTGGCTAATGACACAAAGCAGAGTGCATAGGGGTTTATTTCTATAATTTGATTTGTATGTAGCAGATCTGAACTAAGGATAAGTTACTTTGTCCACTGTCCTAGCTTTCTAAATATTCAAAGGAGCAGGGTAAGACAACCTGCTTTAGTACTCAATTTAGTGACCTACTTCAATGGAACAAATCAACCAGCTGACTGAAAGATAACATCTGAGTTTGTACAATTTTGCAATAAAAAGTTGTGGGTAACACATTGTTTCACTTGGAGCATGGTCTTGGAAAAGACTGGGATTCAAACCAGCTTCACTGAGTACAGCAAAGTATTTTCAGTAGATAATTTTTCTAATCCTAACAGTCTGTGCATACACTGAACCTCTTAGAGAAAGAAAGACTCCAGTGCACAGTTAAGAGTACCAACCAGGACAGCGGGCTATTTTGGAAAGAGGAAAATTCAATTAAGAGCTAGATGTAAATTCCAGAAGGTAATTCTGGTCACAACAATAAAAAGGAAATTTGAAAAGAATGCAACATAAATTAATCTAAAACTTTGTGCTGAAACTGCTTAACTGAATGGCAACAGATAAATTCATGGTGTCTTTCATGATTTAATTGGGCATCTTGGACAATCACTGCTGAGGCAAAGCACACCTTGACTGAAATTATCCCCGCACATTAATCATGAGCTGTCTGACTTCATGTACTTGACACAAAAGGGCGATAAATTTTTTTCCTCCCCTTTCCCTCATATCTAGCTGAACCAAGTCCCATAGCTCCACGCTGCTAGTGTGGTAATATCTGTAAATATACTCCCTGGCCAAGTATCTCACAGGGGAGAAGATTAGCGGCACAACACAGCCTTATAATATGATGCCATACAAATGTATGGCATCTACTTGTATAGTCTTATCCAAGGACACCAGCAACAGGCATATTCAAGGCATTTTTGTTACAAAAAGGTATAAGCAGACCAGTGTGCCTGACAAAATTATGTGCTTTTAATAAGCAAGTTGAAGAGAACTAGAGAAGAATAACTTAATTTTTATGAAGCAAAGAAACACCTGTGTGTTTGAGAGAAAAAGAGAAAAAATGACACTTACATTGTCAATAGTTGAGATGAACAGCAGTGCCGCTGAGGTTATGTGAAACACAATAATGAAAGCCAGAAGAATCAACATCCTTGATCTGTGGAGGCTTTAGTCTGAGATAAACCTGTTAAAAACAAGAGCATATATGAGCAGTCTTTAAAAGCTGCCAACTGATCACACTATCATTACACTATTTCACTGTGGCTATGAGTAGTCACGGTCAGCGTGAGCGTGTTTCAGAGTGAGGCGCTCTTAGAGTCAGGAACATCATATGCAGCTTGAGTCCACAGCACACATTCTTACTCCAAAGACAAAAGACTTCACTTAATCAGACTTTACATCGGCATAACAGCTTTCTCTTTGTTACATGTGATACGTAACTAGCATCACTGGCGTTAAAATGAATCACAACTTGAAATGAAGCCAAGAGGTGCATTTTGCAACCTGCCAGTGGGATGGCTGCAGTAAGTAAACACACCAAAGTTTCTTCCCGTGTGCTTCTCCAGCAAGGATGACTTTTAGAGAAGTACTTTTCAAATTATAGCCTTATTTGCATGTGATGCTAGAATTTCCACTGGCCATAGTAAGGACTTGTTTCAACCATGCTTTCAAAGTAGGAAGGAAGACAGATTTTAAAAGGATGCTTGTAGAACAAAATTAAGTGCATCAAGAACTACCTCCTAGATTTAGTAACAGCTATGTTGTACTATAGGTCTCATATAGGTTGTCCTTTGTTCATATAGTTACAAGTGCTACCCATTGATTAATGACTTAAGGCTACCATTTTCTCCAATCTATTGGGTTGAATAAACCCATTAGTCATGTAATAATCCAATTAGTTATGTTGTGTTCAGTCACTTAATGCTCTCTCTAGTCTACCTATTATTGTCATACCTTATCTAACCCATTTATTTCGCATCTCAAATGAAAAAAAAAACAAAAAAAAACCTCTTATGTACAAAGGAACCATAAACTTTAATTGAACTGGAATCCCCAGGAAACCTGTGGGCACATAACAAATAGGTTAGGGAAAACTACTGTTACTAAAACATAGAAATGTACAATTGCTTGGTGTATCTATTATCATTTTATTCTTGTTGTGTAAAAATGCTTGCCAATTAATATATGCTATATTCTATAAGGAATCTCCAGTCTTGCAGATATTTCCATTCTCCACTTCCTTTGCTTTGGACACATTCTCTTATGTCAAATGATCCCATTCACATAACACAGAAAACACCCAGAAGAAAAGGCAGTTATGATTTTTTTTTTAAGACTTCCATGGTTTTTTTCATGTCTAGCCCTTTTTCCCCTACTGCCATTTACTAGAATCACCAACCACATGGAGAATAGAATTTAACCAAATAAAAGGACTACTTTGACAACATTTTTAAAGCAGCTCCATTGGCATTCTCATCAGGCCAAAATACAACTACTCTGCAAAACTTTACCAAAAAGATAACAGACAGCACATAAACACACTGAATAGAGACTAGAAGTTCCAGACTAATCCTTTATATCTACAGCACAGTATAGCATTTCACTGCAGTACAGCATTACAAGAAGCACAAAGCGAAACAGTACTAAAGTGCTCTTGAGAAAATAAACATTTATCGGAGAACCTTATATCTGTATCTAATTGGAATGACTGTATGGGAAAGCTAAGTCAGATCCTAAAATAAGGAAAGCAGCAACTCAAGTTTTTATTCCCTCCCGTTTTCTCACTGTTAAACTTTGCCTTCTCGGCCACAACAAAGAACAGAAGCGGCAACTTCCTCCAAAGAGCCGATTCTGCTGTATGACTCAAGATCCTCTGAATCTAGTTCTGCTTCTAGAAATGTCATTCATGGCTCTCTATCGAGCCTTTCTTCAATGAACGGAAGGAAGAAGGAAAAGAAGATATTTGCGGTTTTGGATAATGCCACATCAAAATATTTTCATCGTCAGATGTACCAGTTTTCATACAGCACCCTCTTGTCTGGTGGTTAGGTTTTTTCTGAGTTTCATTTGTTGCACAGATGGTATCTAAGCAGACAATAATGGAACAGTCATCTGCCATATAAGGAGAGAGAATCGAATTGTACTCGGTATTATTCTAAGAATAACAATACAATTTCATCTTATTACATGAAGCATCATAAAGTAAGAGAGACAGAAAAATGTAACCTAATTAAAACCAATCTTGCAAAATCCAGACTTGCCAGCACAGAAAGATCCACTTAATCTTCAATCAAGTGAATGTTTCTGGTTTACTGCTCTCAGCCATAAACAGAAGTGTTTCAAACAGCATGGATAAACATGTATGGGTGATGAGAAGATATTTTATGTTTTACACAAATAAAGCCAAGACTGAATGAGCGAGCTTTTTGTTTTGCCTTTACCAAAACAATAAAGGACACTAAGAATAGTTTGATGCTCCTGTTCTGAAGCACCTTTGTAACAGCCATTTTCAGATACTTCTGACTTGCTGGCAATGGCTCCTTTCACGAGCTGCTACAACTTCTGTGCACACAGCGCTACAACAACTATACACAGACACGGGAATTAAATACACTTGGGGAAAGGAAGGAGACAGACCAATTCCAAGTAATTAATACCAGGAAAAGACAACAACTTGTTGGCCCATCTGTCATGTCTGAACAGGAATCCCAGAAGTGCACAGAAAGATCTATGGACTTCAATCACTCCTAGAAACTTTCTCTTCCCACAGAGACCACAAAGGAGTCTCTCTGGTTCATCACAGCCTGTGCAAGGAGTTATGAGGGGAGGAAGGTCTTCCAGCTAAACTCTATGTAACCTGTGTGCAGGAAGCAAAGAGCAGCTCCCTTCTTCTAAGATGCAGCCAGCAATGACACAGAAGCTCCTACAGCATCTGCATCCCTCTCAAGGTGGAAATTCTGGACTTCATCGGGGGGACTATTAGCAACCAGTCCTGCTCCACTCCAGACAATGCTGGAATTTAAAAGTTTATTTTGGAGACTCAAGATTCTTCCACTCCCTCAACAAGAAGCTCTTCCTTCCCTGATCCTCTGAGGACAGCCTGCCTGGGTACCTCTCCTAGCAGCAGGCAGCTCCCTTCCTCTCTCTGTGAGCAAGGGAAGGACACAGTTATGTTTTCACATGGAGAACTTCTGAGAAGACCATTTGCATTAACATTCAGAATTCTTACTTTAGTAATTTGTTACTAACCAAACACTTTGGTAACATCCTATTCTGCATACTAGCTGTAGACCTCTTTGTTTCTTATTCACCGTTAACTGTTTCTCAAGGGTTCTCTTCAGGTTCACAATTCTTCCTGGCTCTTTTAGCAGCAGCTGAAACCCCTGCGGAAGTGTGCCAAAGCAATAGCATGCCACCTGGCAGTGGCTTTTGCCGGGATCTTTCAAAATGGAGGGTACCTCCAAGAACAAATAAGCTAGCACTACTATTTAACCTGCCTGAACTAATTCTGCTCAACAGAACCACCAGCAATTTGCATTACATGAAAATCCTATAATCTCTTACATTTAACTTATGCAGCCACAAGAAAATATTGCTTAAAAGAGGTTGTTAATAAGAACAGAAAATACATTTGTGATTTATTTTTAAATCACCTAAATCTGGGACTCCAGTACTTTGTACTACTGCACTGAACAGAAATCTGCAAACAACTATATTAAGAAATGATCAGACTTTTCAAGTAAAACTTCTGCATCGATGTGTGATGGGATTGACAGAGGACTCTGTTCTATTTTTTTCCACTGCTGTTTCGCAGCTTTGGAAACACTGCCCTATTATCAGTGCTAACACATGCTGCTATGAAAAGGTTTCATGCTCTTATGCAAGTCTTGCTCTTAAATGAACCATTGCTCAACTCTTCTGATTTAGTCTCTTGATTGTAGGTAAGAATATTTGTATTGATGGAAAAAAGCTTCCTGGGCAGAGCCATTTTTTACTTTCCATCATTTGAAGTACTATGCACTATGCTCTCAAGTCAAGGTGTTTAGGATTTTTAAATACACTGCCTTTAGGCATGGATGAAGACTGGGATGATGCAACAGATATTGTTCATCGTTCCCAAAAGCAGTTTGAATTCTTTTAATAGATTTTACACACACACACACAAGCTTTTTGGACACATTATAGTTATCTTTTAATAGAGATGATGGAGCCACTCTTCTTAGAAGTACATGATGAAAAGACTAGAGGCAAGAGTCACAAGTTACAACAAGGAATATTCCAATTGTGAAAAATGTATTAATTATATTCAATGAACGTGATTAAACACTGGGACAGGGCCCAAGACACTGTGGGATCTCCATTCTTGGATATCTTCATAACTTGACTGAAGCAAGGCCCAGAGCATCCTGAACTAACTCCCTGCTTGGAGCAGGAGTCTGGACTAGAGACCTCCAGAGGCCCCTTCCAGCTCTGCTCTCCTGTCAATCCGTAGCTATTTCAGGAACCTTCCTGTACTAATCTCCAGCAAAGCTCTGACAAAACAGAACACAAAATTTGACTTAGCTCATCACATGTGACATTAAAAACAGATTTTGGGGTTATAGTAAGAACGACGTTGGATGTTAACATGAATTCTTCAATTGCAAGCCTCACTGTTTAAGAGCACTTTACAAAGCAAGGCAGAAATGTACAGGTACAGCTCAGTTAGTTAGAAGTGCAGACTGCCACTGAATCCAGAAAGAGTAAGTTATGAGGATCCTACTGAACACATCCAGATTTGCTGTGGTAATAAGGTTTCCCACAAATGCTGTTAAGTTGCAGGACACTTACACAAAACACATTGAAAACAGAAGGCCAGTTATATTAACAACAAAGATTTTTTCAATTGGTGCAGAACTGTTTCTGGGTAATACTCCAGTGCTACCTTATTTTGCACAGGGAGGGTAAATGCAGCAGTCACACTTGTCTTTTTAATCTTTTCAGCAATACAGACTATTGGAAGCAGTAATTTGCACTTTCGTTACAAGAGGTGGCTAAGAAGGGCCTCTGCTATAATCTTCTAGACATGCAGAGGCAAGTACCTTTTCATAACATAGAACAGTACAACAATCACAGAACTGCACAGTAAAATAAATAAATAAATAAATAAAGTATCCAGTCCAGGGTTCCCAACATTTCTGTATTGTAGTAAGCAAACATGTTACAAAACTGGATCCCGTCCCTATGTCAAACTCCACACCTCCCCGCAAAAAAAGCCTCGGTTTATCTTTAAGATAAAGTTTATCTTTCATGTCCAGCAGTACAAAGAAATGTGCCTATTTGAATTTTCTCTACTGTTTAGTACAGCAAGCAAGCGAAAAGGAAAATTCTGTATTTGACAGTTCTCAGCAGAAGGTTTACCACTGCTTTCCAGTTCAGATGTCATCTCCACAACCCATGCTTTCACTTCTTCCCATGTGGTTACATTCTGCTGCCAGGCCATTTCTCATGCTTGTGCATACTTGATTCTTGCAACCAGAGAAACATGTACATAGTACAGTATGTTTATCCTGTGATCATTTGCATTGAGAAGGCTAAAGCTTATCCTACAACATTTTCTGCTGCCCTCACTTCCTAAGATCAAGTCAGGTTTTTGTATCATCTTCACCTAAGTCAATGTATGAAGAAAATCTTGACACAGACAATCCTGGTCTATACTCCTAGAAACACAGGGAAAACACTGCAGAACAGCTCCTGCTCTGTACAGACCAAGGCTGGAAGTATGCAGGCTGCTCGTCACCCACATTTAGTGTGCTGAAAAGACACGCCCAAAAGAAGGGGTAGAGGATCCTGTTGAACAAGTTACTGTACCTGCAGCTTTCTGCACTGAGATTTTTCATTGCAACTAGAACAGCAGGTCTTTGGGCCATCAATAAGCATTCGATTCAGCTGAACTTTCTTGAGGTCACTGGTGTAAAACTGAATCAAAGCAAGCCTTCTTAATTATCAATTCTTCTGCCCTTCAGTGCTGTAATTAAGTCTGTATATGTGAAGTTAGAAGAAAAAGCTTGTATACTGGTGGCATGAGAAGTCTGTCATCTTGTGATGCATCAGAAGATGTTGGATTTACAGGATAAACACTTCGTTTTGCTCAGTGTTCTTGTGCCACATCTCACGGTGTCTCATGACAGAGAACTCGGGAGTTGGCTCATGTTTTGCCTTTACCATTGTCTCTAAACTTGCATAAAATTCCCTGGTTTATAAGGAACAGAGTGATACTGTTAACTTTTTTCTTTGGGATTTCAACAATCCTCTAACGCCTAAATATCAAACAACATAAAGGACAAGAAAATCAGGAAATTTAACATCAAAGGAGTAATTATACCAGTTGAAACAACTTACTCCAATTTCATTATTCCTTCTGCATGAGTTAATTTAACCGTTGGGAACACCAACATTACAAGATATAATTTACTGAGTGTTATTGCTTAAAACAAGGCAGATAATATCCAAACTCTTATACTTTCTTTCTACACTTTGCCCTTTCACTGTTCTCCAAGCTGACTATTGCTCTGACTCCATTCCCAGTCTGTGGTATCCATACATTAATCCATCACTTGAGTAATTTCCATTGGATCACTGGATCACCTGTCTGTCGGGTTTTGTTGCCACAGAGTTCACCTGGCCCCATGCCCGAGCGGCAAGGCTGGCCTGACACAGGTGTCAGCACAGCCACCCTTCCTCACCCTCCTCAGAGTTTCTGCGCTCTCCTGTGTCTCGGCGTGCATGTACCCCAGCTGCGGCACATATGGAACCTTTCCACATCCCCACATCGGCTACAGAAGAATCCTTCTATCATGCAAGGAGAAGTCTGGAAAGGATAAGCACATTCTTGTACCGTTCTTTCTCTCTTATTTCTTCCTGTGCTACCAATGCGTATCAGAAAATACAACTAAAGCAATCTAGTTCAATTTTAGATGATAACCTGGGAGCCTTACTTTAAGGAACCAACCTTTAAACATTTCATAGGACAGGAATGCTAATCTTGAAGCTAACATTGCATGTACACTTACAAACCGCATGCAAAGGTTTTGCTGTCAGTAATCCCTGAAAAATGTATTGATAGTTCTCTGGTGCGTGAAGGGAGCTGCTACTGTTAGAGCTCACAGGTGTATGAACTACAGGCGAAATGAGTTTTCTCTTTTATTAAATTCTTATTTATAAGTGTAATTCAGTAATTAAGAATATAGGTCTACCAACAGATGTGGAAGTCTCTGTATTTGTGCTCACATATCCTCTGTTTTCAGGGAATCAAATATATTGTAGTACTGGACCCTTGCTGACCTATTCATCATGTCCAGGTGTAGATTTAAATTCTGACCTGTTTTCATGCTCAAGTATCACAAAGCTAACAGTCAATACAGAAATAGTATGTCCTCTTTCAACCAGTGACCTCTGTAGCCAGCAGTAAACCTCTACGAAGTGCTGGTTGGTTCTGACCAGACCTCTACAATATTGAATGGGAACCCAGGAGGGACGTGCAAAATAAAAATAACAGTCTACACAGCAGGCAGGCTCCCACCCAATTTTCTCCTGATACAAAGCTAAGCATGAAGAACAATGTACGCTCTTCGAGAAATAAAATTTCAGGCACCTGCTTGACACTGGACTTGGAATCAGGAGTGTTAGGTGTCCTGTCCACCCCTAGATGGCACAGACACCATCGGCTCTTTTTGCTTATGAGCAGAGGACATACTCAAGCCTGTAGCTCTTTGTGCTACCTATTTTACGTAGAAGGAAGAGAGCTGCTCACACTTCCAGCTACTTTTCAAAGTCCTTCATCACAAAGCAAGGAAATCAGAAGGAAATGAAACAATGTTCCCTGCATACAATCACCGTATGTAGGCAAAAAAAATTCAATACAGCAAAAATTAATTCACAGTATTTTCTAGAGCTCTATTTGAATTACAGCTTTTTTAACTCAATGGTAGAAAATAAAAGTAGGGTCATTCTGCCAGATCTAGACTTGTTGGTGCCCTGGCAGCAAGCTGTGTTAAGATCCAGCAAACTCCAGCACAATTAAAGCAGTCAGCTTGTTGTATTTTGACAGCAAAATACAGGGGCTTGGAGACAAACTGGCAAGACATGGAATGACCTAGATTTTATCCAGCTTCCTTCAGAAAATCTTGCCTTGCAACCAAAGCCCTGAGGTCTGCTTTTTGTGTGCACCAAGATTAATAGAAGTGTGCATCTATAGCTTAATAAAGCCTTTCGTTATTATGGTAGTTGGGTGTTTGTCCATCCCATTGGTACTGTGCGGGACTGCCTGAACAATGGCAAACTTACAGTGAATAAGCTCATGTTCTTGGCCTACCTATCACCTATGTGTTAGAGGATACTGAAGCCCCCTTTCAGCTCTTTCTGAATCTATTTCATAAACCCTAAATCTTAGCTCCTCCTCAGAAACCCTACCTACTTACCAAAAGTAGAACAGATCGTGCTTACAGTTAGGCCTGGTAAGATCTTCCCTGGACTTCCTCCATTCCTTCTCACCCTGTCCTCCTCCCTAGATCTGTGCTATTAAGCCAGAACTCCAAGGTTTGTGAAATTATAACCCTGCAATCCCAAACAAAAACAAGAAAAAAATTGCAGCAAAAATGCAAAGTGCTAGCTTTGAGTACTGAGACCCAAAGAAACTAATGTTTCTAATTTCTTAGGAATGCTTTTAATAAAATTTTGACCGAGGGATGCCAGCATTGCTGCCACTTCTGTAACTCTGTTGGTCATTTATTTGCAAACAAGTTCAGACTGGGTTTAGACTTGCCCTACTGTGTGCATTGCAGAGGGAAGTCACTCTGCCATGAAGGCTTTGTGGGCAGGCTGAGCAAAAGAAAACAGGCAGGACCTATGGGAAAACACCAACACAGTGCCCTGTCACAGGGTGGGGAAGTGGTACTTACAGGGAGAATGAGCCTTGTGATGTCTTACCTGAAAATCCTAAAAAATAGCCTCAAGCTTAAAAGATTCAAGATAGATGTATTCAAATACTCCAGCAAAACCTGGAAGAGAAGTGTAACAGCCACTGTATGCTGAGAAGACAATTCAGCAGGTACAGAAGCCAGCTACCTACAGTGACAGACTATTGACTACAGGCATATTTGAATAATAGTCTTTAAGCCTTCATCTTTTCAAAACTGCTCTTTAGAGGTTTTTGTGTATTCAGCAGAAAGGCAATGTTTGTCCTCCTCTAGCAGCACTAACCAGCATCTTCCTCAGAAGTTAATCTTTTATATATGCTTCTTTTTCCCTAAAGCACTTTTTCTTGTAACTGCACTTTTACCCTAGATAATGATAATCTCAGATTTAATGTGTTCTATGTCTGCTTCTAAATCCCAATACAACCCACAGTGGTGGGAAGGTAGGTTGCCTCATTACTAAATAACACCTGAAATGGTTACAATTCAGCTCTAATTCCCATCATTGTGCCCTCCATCGTCTGCTCGTCTACCTTCAGTTTATGCCAAGTCACACGCCTTTGGAAAAATGCTAACAAAAACTGGTCATTAATGAAAGATACTCCATGGAAGCAATCTGCTCAAGAGATTAGTTCTCAAAGGGCACATATTGTTTGAGAAGATTCAGCAGTAATTTAAAAGAAGGAACTACTTGTATACTGTAGTTTCTGGTTTCTGAGAAAACACGAATGTATTCTCTCAGCTTTCACAGTGGCATCTGCAAAACATGTTACAAAACATTTGTAACTCGAAGTATGTACGAGTAGAGCTTAATTGTACACGTAGAAATTGAAAGAAAGCACACATCATTTCAGGCATTCAATGCATCTTTTCCGTCCAGCCAGTTTGCTTTAAGTTGTGTACCAGATACCACTTCAGCATATACAAAGTTGTGGTGTACATTAAAACCTTCTTAACAATCAGGCTGGTCTAAAGGTACTAAAAGCTTGTTTTCCTAAGCTAAATGAGACAAGAACTTCTTGTTCCGACTTGTTCATTTTCAAAGATGAAGACAGACTGGGGATATACTTGCTTGCAGGTCAGGGCAAACACATGGAAGGAAAAAGAACTGTTTAACCTAAAGATGAAAATAAATGGCTATAAATCACATGTAAGCACATTTAGGATGTAAATTATAACTCTTAGAGCTGTCAGGTTCTGGAACAACCTTACAATCACCACAGCAAGGGAAAAAAAAACCTGCCTCCACAAAAAGGGATTATGTGTGCTAGCAGGGGAGTAGACCCGGTGACCCAAGAGGTCCCTGCAGTTCTGCACTCCTCTGAAGGTTAACCCAACAGTTTCCTTAAGGTCTCCGTATGTTTTGCAACATGCTTTTGCATGATCCTCATGCCCTTGGCACTCTGCTGAATTCTCTCTTGTCTTTCAAAGACTTCAGGTAATGCTGGGAGCAAAGTCGACTGTTGATCCGTACAGTGGAGTAACACAAGTGGTGATGATGGGACTGACAACACACCATCAGCTTGCAGGGACAATTCATGTCTCAGGTGGGTGGTAAAGTTACAAAGAGCGAGCGAGGCCTGTTCCCCTTTTCTGAGGGCGATCCAACGGCCACCGTTGCCCCCCAAGACTCAAGAGCAGTGGTGAGGAACCGCAGAGCTCTTTGCAGCCTGCTGGCACAGCCCTGCCTCTGGCTCGAGGAATCAGACAGCCATTTCATGGAGCTGGGACAATGACATGAGGGTGTACCAATAAGCTATTGAAGCTATGAGAAGCCACCTGGGAACCTGCTTCTGAAGCAAATAACTGAACCGAGGTGTGGCCTGGCCTCACCCCTGCTCAATCACTGTGTGGCCACGGTTGGGTGTCGAGGTTGTCCCCGTTCAATACCTCATCAGGGCAGGGAGGGACAGACTAAGTACAATACCAGAGCTTTTCATCGGGGTGACAGATTAAATGTGTCCTCAGTCTGATCCAACGGAAAGCAAAACCAAAGCACACCTGCAGCATTAGCTCTAGACATTAATATAGTTCTGAGAGCAAATCTCAGACCCTGAGCTCTACTGACTACAGACTGCTGCTTATCCAGTGATTATTCCAGATACAACAGAACAGCTCGAGTTAGTTATGTTGTTCCACCTAATTAACCAACAAACAAAGGCAGAAAAGGTTTGTCTTTCCAGATTCAAAGCAATGCGTTTAATTCAGTAGAAATGAAAGCTGATATTGTTTTAACTTTGGCAGATGCTCTATGGAAATTGCTAGCAATTAAATGTGTTACATTCACTGTTGTAAAATTTTCAAACTGCTTGTTTTGATTTGGCTTTGACTAGCTCTGTATTGAGAAATTTTGGGTTTAGTTATTTCAGAGTTTACACATCATCTATCAAGAGTGTGAAAATACATCGCTATTGACAGTACAACATTGGCTATAAAATATGAAGAGCAAACAACTCTTCCACAACTACTACCATTTTGTTTCACAGCAATACTGTAGCATATGATTGGATTTAATACTCAACCTACCTTCAGAATATCATTTTTGCATTCTAATTTGTAATTGGTGCAATTCAAGTAAATCTTAAAGATTGCCATGTGAACTTTACCAGTTCAGGTGGAAGGATTTCTAACACTTATTTCATTGCACAGTTGAGCACACTAGTTGCACTCCTCTTCTATACTCTGGTGTTTCAGCGTTTGAATTAAGTGGCTGGTTTGCTGCTGCCGTGGATCTGGAACCGTCAGCCTCAGAGAGCAGGTGAGTCTGCAGACCGATGGCAGAAATCACCATCAGCACATGCATCTCAACAGGGGCATCTGGGGCCTTTGGAAGGTCGCCTTCTGCCTGGAAGAAGGCCATAATTTTGATGTATTTCAGGACACTTAACACCTGCACTAAACACCTGAGCAAGTGTTCATACTCCCCACCTTGGCTGTTTGCGGCCTGTGCGATTCCAAACACAGCACAGCGTTTAAGAATCAGTGAAGTAAACCATAAATATATATCCTATAGCCATCTCTAAGGGGTGTTTGAGTCAGTCCACTTTCTGCCCCACCTACAGACTCCTCTGAACGTCTCTACACAGCCAGAGGGTTGTATTTTAAGGTCACACCCAAATTATGAGGCTTCACCTGGCAGGCACATACCATCATTAAACCTGCCCATGAAACTTCATAGGCAAAATAAAAAGGCGTAATTACATTTTCCCCATTCAGTGAAGAAACAATAATTCCTTTGATGGATGAATTCAGGCCATCACGCTTTCTCTTGAATCCCACCCAGCAAGATGTATTTTCTAAAAATTAAGATGCTTATCTTCCTGATGAAGTCATGAGCATCACCTGACATACTGAGATATATTTTACAAAATTATCTTCTCCCTAAAATAGTAAAGGTTTCAACAAAAATAGCAAAGACTGAGACCCCACCACAAAGATCACTGGTTTGCTTTGAGCATCCGAACAACAAACAAACCCTACCAAACACTGAACAGGTCCATGAATGGAATTCCTTAGTGCTGTGCTTATGTTTCCCCTGCTTTCCCTCTGAGACCAACCTGATTTCAATAAAAGCTGTGCATTCCTTTCCACTTTCAAATTTGGCTGCGCTGAAGTATCACATGGATTTTTCTTACTAGTTCCTGTATAACACAGTGCCTTTTCTCCTGGGTCTTCTTCCAACAGGAACAGGGCAGCAGGACCTAGAAAGTACATCTTCCGCCACCTAGCAATATAAAAGATCTTGTCCTCAAAGACCTACTTATCTCTTTAATTAAAGACATTCTTGTACTGATTTATGTGGTGCCGTCATGTCTTACATGATGCTCAAGACACAAACAGAACATGAAGCCTAAGTGGAAAACCAAAATATACACAATCCACTGAGGTGAAAAAAGAAGAGTCTCCTTGTGCTGTCATCTATCTCAGTTTTAACTGGACAGGGAAACAGCATTATGAAAGGAGACAGGCTACGTCTACTACATGTAGCAAAACTGGAGGAAAGTCTTGCTCTGCTAAATATCCATATGAGATTCTACAGTACAACATTGTTCTAATAGTTGTAGGAACATCAAACCCAAGATGGGAAACAACCTTGAGACAAATGAGACAACAAAAAAAAAGGTGTGAAAATGGAAGTAAGAGAAAGATACAAGGCAACTGTGAAGTGAGAGATGCTAATAAATCAAGAGGTGAAGAGTGCATTAACTGAAAGTGGGTATAAGATGAAGGTAGAGATGTTCATTTCTTTTAAGCAATGTTGGCCAGAGACAGTAACTACAGCATCTAAGAACTGAGACAGAAGCCTTGTCTAAGAGAATGACGCTGCAGCAGCCTTCAGTCTTGACCTGCTCAGTCTGTCGAACAACTTCCTTTGTTAACAAGGTTTTAAATCTGTGTAAGCAAACAGAATACACTGTTTTTCCTCACAGGCAGATCCACAGCATAATCAACACTGTTTGGGTGCTTATGATAGAAGTCATTCCAGAGACCACAAATAAAGAATACACCACCAGTAGTGTCTTGTCTACTGATAGTATGTTGTTTTTATTTTAAATTATATTAACAGACTGTTTTCCTTCCCAAATGAGCATACTAACAAGAAACCGATCAACTCCTAAGAGTTTTCATGGTATTACTGCATTTCACCTTGAGTTACTGTTGATGGCTATCAGCAGAATAATTCCTGGTTTCCTGGCTGGGCAGACAGCTGACCTGCTAACATCCATGTCAGCCATGCAGCTGACATGATAAAATCTGTACACATCTTTATTCAGCATGGAAGACGAATCTTCCTCCAGGTATCCCAGCAGTCTATCCTCCAACTTTATTTTACAAGTCCACAAAGGGATGCAGAGGATACCAAGAGTTCTCTCTTTCAATGTATTTTAAGCACAGGTCAAGTCCCTACATCTTACACTGAATAAACTCCCATCAGCTTCTGGTGACCATGTTTCCCACGTACCTTTCTTTTCACTCCCACTTTGATTTTACCAGCTGTGGTAAGTACCTGTACCCCAGCTGCATTCCTTAGCTTGGCATTTACTTTGTCACACACTCTCTTACTAAAAAGTAGCTGGATTCTCCAGTAAAGTGCAACTCACATTTCTCCCCTCACTGAAACTCGTGCCCAGTACTCTCCCACCACTCATGTGGGTTCCTGCCAGCCCACGTGTGAGGCACCTGCCATCTCAGTCCGGGCACTCCAGCCTCACAGTTCTTCTCCTGAACTACCCTGCCCTGCCTGGACAGCAAAGCCTCCGGAATCAACATCAGAGAGCAGCTCTGGATGGAAGAATCATTACAGACTATTTTATTTGACAGAAAAAAATGTCTGCTCAGGAAGGCAAGGTTTATTCTACATAGTTAACATACCAGCACTGTACGTACAGAGTCTGAAAGTAAGTGAAGAGAAAGTGCTACTTTTTTTTTTGATGGAGATTAGCCAACCATAGCTGTTCACTTCCAAAGTTCCCAAAGAAAACTCTAAGAAAACCAGGTGTGTATTTTACAGCTATTTGGTGGGTTTCTTCACAGCCCTGTATCAAGTCAGAAGATACTTCTAAGACGTTTCATTGCAATAATTACTGATCATTTACATCTTATTCCCAGGTGTTGGGGAAAAAAAAAGATCTCCCTGCACCATGTGAACAAAGTATTTATGCCAAGAAAATAATGGAGAGGCTGAGCTGCAGGTTTCTTGGTGGCAGCGTTCGGTGAGTAGGAGCAAGCCCTGGGTACGTCTGCTGAGGAGAGTGCACTGTTCTTCTAGAGATGTCCAAACAAGGAGCTGACCTCTAAAATTCAATACTCAATATTACAAGCAACCCATGTTACTGAAAGCTGCCCATCTCGTATCT
This sequence comes from Grus americana, assembly GCF_028858705.1. Taxonomy (NCBI): domain Eukaryota; kingdom Metazoa; phylum Chordata; class Aves; order Gruiformes; family Gruidae; genus Grus; species Grus americana. The sequence continues at coordinate 6,655,452 of NC_072866.1, forward strand.
GGCACATAACCCCCCAGGTATAACTTGGACATTACAGACAGAAAAAAAGCAGCAGTGAGAAAGACAGACCTGCTTATTAAAACTGTAGTTTGACTCAAGTGGAAAAAAGTTTAACGCTGGCAAAAACTTCATAAACCGAAATCTGCACTGAATTATACAGAACTGTATTTTCCTCCCACTAGGGGGGGGCAGCTGCCAAACCCAATCAAACGTTATTGTAGTATACGCAAACTCCACTTAGGGTGCATTAAAAAAACCAAACTATCCTGTGGAGACAGCGAACTTTCTGCTGGCTTGGCCCAGCCTTTGAGTCGCTTGCGACGAGCCCAGTTTTCCCGCCCCGTCCCGCTCCCCCGATGCCGAGCGAACTGCCCGGGTCCCGCGGCCGGAGCACCCCGGGGCGAGGCAGCGGGGCCGGGGCGGCGGCAGCTCTCCCCGGCCGGCGTTAGCCCTCCAGCCCCGAGAGACGGCTCGGTATAGAGGCCGCCGGCGTGCAGAAGTAAAGTTTGTTCTGTAGTAAGCAAAACACCTTCATTTTTATCCTCCCCCCCCCCTTTTTTTTTTTCGGTTTCTTCCTCCCCTCGCTGGCAAAGCCACCCCCTTCCCCCCGCGGCGGTGGCGGCCCCGGCCCCGCTCCCCGCCCCGCTCCCCCCCGCCCGGCCGAGGCTACTCACGGGCGCGGGGCGGGCGCGGGGCCGGCGGGCAGCACTCCGCGCGGGCTGCGACCGTCTGGCGGCGGCGGCGGCGGCTGCCTCCCGCCCGCCCTCCTGCCGAAATGATGTCAGAAGTGAACTGGGTGTGGAAAGAAAATAATTTTCAAAAGTGCCTCTCAGCCGCCTGCGAAGGCAGACGTGTGTGTGTGTAACCGTGTGTGTGAGTGTGTGCGCGCGGGGAGGGAGGGACGGGGCGAGCACGGGAGAAACTTTTCCCCGCCCGTTTCCACTTCGCAGGGGGCGGGCATCCAGGCGCGCCGCCGCCCGGCCCTCCCCGGGGGCGCTCGGCCCGCCGCTCCCTGCGGCCGGGGCCGGTCCCGTGAGGGCTGCCCCGGCGGCGCCCCCGGGTCGCGGCGCCTGGGCAGGCCGGGCTGAGCCCCGGCCGCACGGGATGCCACCAGGCGGGCGCTTGTCCCGTTCCCCGGGCGGCCCCCGCCCTCCGTCTCGGCGGCGTGGGCTGAGGCGGGAGCAGGCCGGGCGCTGGCCCTGTCAGGGGAGTGACCGCTCCGTGTGAGGCGGCGAGGGTTCCTCCCGCCTCAGCGCATCCGTCCCGGGGAGCCCCGCCAGCCGCCTGCTAGCCTCCTGTCACCGAGGGCGAAGGAAGGGGCAGGAGGGACGGGTGCCTGCCCGGCGGCAGGGCGAGGGCTTTCCCCGGGGAGGACGAGAGAAGGCCCAGGGCGGAGCTCCCACAGGAGTCGTCTGTGGAGAAGGGGGCCCCTCTCCCCAACGCGGCCGGTGCTGCTTTCCCCGGGCCGACAGCCGAGCCCCGCGAGCACCCTGTCCCGGCACCGCAGGCCCAGAGAGGCCGGGCGGGAGGACAGCGGCGCGCTGTGCCGTGCGGGCGGGGGGCGGCGGAGCAAAGGCGCCATTTCGAGCTGGTGGTGCCAGCCGCGCTCTCGCCGCCGGAGATTGTGTAACCGCTCCGCGCCGTCTCCCGCCCCTTAGCGCCGGGGGTCGGCGGCCTGCGGGGGAGCGGAGGGTTCCTCCTCCCTCGGTGGGACGGTGTGAACAGCTCCGGCCGCCGGCGGCGCCGCTGAGGGACGAGCCCGGGGCAGCAGCAGTGCCACGTTAAGGCAGAGCCTCCTTGGCGGAGAGCGCAGCGCCGCTGAGGCTCGCCTGAGAGGAGTCTTGTCTTTTCCGTCAAGGAGAAAACCCTGATTCTGGAGAGCTGCGGAAATCTGTGTTTGTAAAGCCATCTCCGGGAGCTCAGGTGAGCCCCAGGGTACCTGCTCGCACCTCACGAACCTCCTCTCTCCTGAGAGCATCAGTAATGAGCCGTGTCCGTTTTCAGCTTCGTGTTCACAAAATACGTGACAAAATAGTTGAAATAATGACCATCACCAATTGATGCTATTTACTCCTACTGTGAAGCAGAACGAAGACTTTAATTCAGCTTTTTGGCTGCCTTGCAGGTTTCTAAACCCTCTGCTTGCTCAGAAGGCCAAAAAGTCTCACCCGATGTTCAGGATTAGCTCTTATCACTGCGTGAAGTTGGCGATGAAATCTGGCTATTCCGGTGTGACGGTCAGGCTGTTTATGTTTGTTTTCTTTTGTGTCATATCTTTTGTTACAGTTCTGCACAAGTTGCTGTTAACATTTGTTTTGCGTTACCTAAATATCAACTAGACCTTGACTCTGCATTCACACTGTACCGACAAGTTTATGGGCAGTGTTTCCCAATCCCAGATTACCTGTTCTGTAAGAACTGTGGTGAATTCCAGCAACACCATCCGTATTCCTAAAGTATTCACACAAATAGCAACTATTATGTTGAGCAAAACACTGTGTTGGTTACTACTCAAATACAAGTAGTGTGACCTCACTTCATTGCACCTTCACCCCTTCTGAAGTGCAGCATTAGTGGCCACCTACAGCTATCAGGAATCTCATGCATTGCTAAAAAGCAAAATTATAGAAACACTGAAAGAGTTGCGTCAGCAGTCAGTGCCACCAACTCCACCAAACACTACAAGCAATTCAACCAGTGTAAACAGTTGGATACTAGCTTTAGCTCGGTTACAACTACCAAACGTCAAAAAAATCTTGTATGCATAAATCACTTTGGAATCCCACACAAGAATATCCTGTGTCATAAACACTCCCCACTGTTCACTAACACTTTATGTTTTGGTACACTCATATGTATTCCAAGTTTCTGGATAGGAGGGACTGGCAAAGACCTTTAGTGGCTGCTTCCTTTGTACATCACCTATTTTCTGGTAATTGTCTTGTGGTTAGACTGGCATGGGAATTCAAAGTGGCTCTCAGGGGAGATGCTCACAGCTTTGGGACCGAAGGAGCAGGAGCGAGAAGCCTGGGAGTATCGGTGGAGGAGGCAGCCCTGCTTGTCGATTCCTGGGGATTTCAGGAAAGAAAGTGGTACCTCAGGTTGAGCCAACCACTATAAGCCTAAGCAGCCCAACTTCCACTGGGCTGCAGTCACTTAAAACATTCCCCTCATACAGAGCTAAGTTTGCCAGTAGAATTGTGGTATGAAACAGAACACTTGATTTTTAAACAAAAGATGTTGTTGCTTGCAAATTAAGTGACTAGAAAGAGGACAATTGACTGGTCTACTTCATCATGTACTGCATTAAAGGCACTGCTTGTTAATAAGTGTATAATACTGTCCCTATAAGAAAACATTTACTGGTAAAAATAGTCTCCTTTCTTCTCCCTCAATTTCTCTTACTTGTGTTTTTAATTGTTGTATAGTTGTCATCCATAATTTATCTTAGCTAGAAGCTAAGAATAAATATTTTTAAAGCTGTATCAACACACTGCCAGATGAATTCAAGCTTTTCCTGGAAACAAATTATCCAGGTTCTGCTTTTCAGACTTGCATTGGACTGATGTGCTTTGAGTGAGGTGTTTTTTTTAATGCAGTGTTAAGTGTCTAAAAGTGGCGTTGACCCTTTTTCTGCCTCATCCTTCATTTGCGTGAAGGATGACCGTGCGAAGGAAAAGCTGGCATATCCAAGTACCTCCTTCTACTTTGGCAAGTTTATCTTCAGAAATAAGCAAAGTTACCAAGTTACTGACAACAGAATTCATAGTGGGCAAACGCAAGACAACCATTCCATGCCAGTTCTTCCTGCTTGTCTTGCCATATCCTAGACTGTATCTTTGAAACCAGATGGAATTCATAAATGAACAGATTTTTCTCTCCCACTTCCCACTACCAACTGTTACACAGTGGACAGAATTTGCCTGTATATTTGAGATAAGCCTTTTCTCCAGTAGCTATAATTCCCTTTTATCCATGAGGAGCTTTCAAAGCAAGGTCTGAAAGTACAGGCTGAGTAGCCATCATGACCAAGAAAGACTGTGTAAGGAAATACAGGCTCAAATGTTGATCTTACTGGCATATGTGCGTGCATTGAATGTTGAAAGCTTACAGACAATTTGCAGATATGTAAAATGGGTTGGTGTAAATGTTCGTCTCAATTTGTAATATAAGGAGTGGAATAAGTTCTTTTTTTTTACATTTAGTGATTACATAGCTACAGTTTATGCCTTATCATGTATCTATCAAAATTAGCAAACAAGTTTGGTGTTTACGTAGCTAGAAGGAATCAGGGCATGCTTTCTGATATGCAGTAAGAGGTTGTAAGTAAAAATACAGGCTAACAAGATCTTTGGATTTATCTGAACAGGAATACGAGGGAACCTGCAAGAAAGGAACCTCGTGATCACCAGTGACACCAAGAAAGAGAAACCTTCAGATTGAGGGAGCTGCTCATCAGTATGGTAATTGAGTAATTACTTGTCCAAATCTTAAATGACTTCTGATAAAACTATCTCTGCCTAGATAGGCTGTAATCTGACCTCTCTCAAAGTGGAAATACTATGCCAAAACTCCTAGTAAGAGGAACATAAGGCGACATCCTCTGTAGGCATCCTTGTGATACCTATGTGTTAGTCAAGACATACCAATGAAATATTTTTAGCGCAATAACTTTTGATTAGCAGACCTGCCACCTCACGTATCAACCATGCCCCCCAATTTGCTGTAGTCTGTGAAATTCTTGAGTGTGCACTCCATGCTATCATCCAGGTCATTAATAAAGACATTAAACAGCATAGGTCTCAATATTGTCCCCTGAAAGATGCCACAGGTCACCAGCTGCCAGCTGGACATTGCCACACAGCTTTTGAGCCTGGCAGTTCAGCCAATTTTCCAACCACTGTATTGTTCACTCCTCCAGTCTGTATCTCACCACTGTGGTGATAATATCATTAATGATATCATTACACCATTTGGACAAGGTGTTTTGGGATCTGGTGATGAAGGAGCATTTCTCTTCCAATAGTTGTTTCTTTCATTCCTGGTTAGTTTTACTTTACTTCCTGTTTACTCCATTTCTTGTGTTGGAATATAGGATCGTTACCACTATTAGACCTGGTGACTTATGCATTATACCTGTAAACAGTAACACATGGGTTGTGTAAGGGGTTTGTGTAAGATGACCTAACAAACTCGGTCTCTTTTCATGTTAATTTTATATTACAAAGTTTTTAGTAAGACACTTCTAGTTTTGCATCTGAATTGGAAGAACTAAAGTCTGAATATAATGGCTTTATTTAGCAAGCTTAGACCTGTTTTTTCAGTACCGGCAGATGGCTTACATGTATATTCCTCAAGATATGAGGTGAGTTAAAGTCCAGTAAGACAGTGAACTCTCATCTATTCTTCTCTAATGTCAAAAATCAGACCTGTTTGAAACATCTGATAATTTTTCTTTGGATATTTTTCCTGGTGATTGTGTATAGATGAGTGAGGGAATAACCCTTTCATTGCAATTTGCCCATTATATTTTTTGAAAGTGGTTATCTAAAAAGTAGATCGTATGTTGTTAGATTTCTCTTAGTTTCTGTCTTCCAGCAGGATGGATGCTGAATTACCCCAGTCATTGCTTCCTCTGGCTGCAAAAAACCCCACTCTTTGAGAGTGAACGTACTCCTGTTTGAGCTGTGTTTTTCCGTATTAGTTTTTCGCATGAAGAGGCGGTAGTTGCCAAATACTTAGGGAGGAATATGGGCTTCAAAGAATTCTTCAAAGAGCACTGATGGAAGAAATCTCATGTGTTTCTTCCATCAGTACCTACCAGGTACAGTAGCATGGGGAAAATTAGCATGCAGCTTTAGGTAACTGAGAGGTCAACTTATAAATGTGTCTCTTTTCAAAAAACAGTCATTTGTAATACTTTGTCTAGCAGTTCCTGTGAACAGTAGAATGTTGCCCACAATTCAGAGAGCTGCCATCCATAGGGCTTCCCATGCTGCAGCTTTTATCCTTCCATTGTTTGTCACCTTTTGTTAACATAAGGTCTGACAAGCAAAAAGACTTTGCAGAAATACTGAAGTGAGACTCATTTTGTTTATTTACAGTTAAAAATTCTTACAGCAAATTCTATAAAATAGGACCTGGAGAGTTCAAAGGTAATGTGAAACATAACAGTAAATGCTTAGCATTGGAGATTTTGGAAATCTGGAGCTGAGATTCCTAAACTGCTTGCTTGGGACACATCCATGCCTTATCATGTGATGCACATACTGTTAGGCATAGGGAGACAGGAATACCATTCAATTTACCATATATATATATTATGTCTTTCGGAGCAAAATCGCAAGCTGCTAATGCTCAAAATCCATATGAATGTGATTTCTTCCACCCTGTGGACCTTAGGAAGTATGCTGTAGAACAGTTCCACTGTTGGACAGCTCTGTGAGGGGAGGAATGGAGAAAACAATGAGAAAGTAAAGAGTGAAATAGACTTTTCCTCTCTCATGGTTCTTTAAAAGTCCATACAAGGGAGCTGCCATGCCCAATGTAGAACATAATTTCATTAGTCACCTGAGAAACCACTGAGGCACATCAAAGTTCTCACAGCTTTGTCCTCCTTCTCCTTCCTCTGTGCAGGTGTCAGAGGGTTCTTTGCTTTCATTCCTGAGAGCCCTGGTATACTCATAAAAAGTGTCTCAGATCTTTACAAACCTTAGTGTGTCCTTGGTAAACAACCTTACTCACGTACCCCTTCCCACTCCAGCATTGGGAACATTTCCTCCTCCCTCTCAAAGGAACATGATGAGATTAAGTAAGAGCAGCAGCTTCCCAACAATCCTTAACTCCTTGAGAACTGAAGTCCTCGTTCAGGCTTGCTGAGCCTAGAACAGGGAGGTTGGAAGGAGTTCTGGCAAACTTACAAAATCTTGAGGGATCTGAAGGTGTTTCCTTTTTCTCATTCCCCACTTCTACCTCAGTTAGCATACTTCTCCACTGCCTCTTATCCCACTGTCATCCTCCAAACCAAAAGATGCATGAGTCAAAAAATATTCCTGAAAATGAATGCCTTTGGTTAGCTGCGGTAAGGCTTTGGTGAAACAAGTGAAAGACTTGGGCATAAACAGCACAACATGTCAGGGAGCTGTGTTCCATGATTTTTACAGCAAACATATATAGGATATATTAATTCAAATTTTTGTCTGCAGGACCTGCAAATCTGTGGAGATGACAATAAATGAAGAGCTTACCCTTCCTTTCTTCCCCCTCTCCTGTGTCTTCCCCACTCCTGTGTGTTCTCACGTAAAGTACTTTTTTTTGGTATTAATTTTGTAATCACTTTAAAAAAAAATAATAAAAATTTCTGTCAAAAACTAGCCAAGACAAACTGTAGTGCTGCCCCTGGAAATGTTATTACTGGATCAGACAAAGCTGTTTGCCAGTACAGTGATCTCATTATGAGAACTTCTTAAAAGCAGTATTTCAGAAAATGGTGGTGGATGATGGCAGCAAAAGCATTGAGTCCAGGGGCCTTTAAGTCAGGAGGTATTTTGATGCTGTTGGCTAGTGGGTCACATCTCTTTAGCCCATTTGCAGAGTTTTTCTATTTAGTCAAAAGTTGTACGGACAATGGTAAATTAAAAATTAGCTCTGTAATTGGATCTAGCTATTAAAATTCTTTAACGTTAGGATTTGACAACCCTAGCTTTGTTTGGAAAAGGAAAGGAAATACATTGGCAAGAACTAAAGGCAAGCTGCAACAAAAAATAAATTGTGGAGCCTCTGAAGTACAGTACAGTATGTCAAGGACTTAGTACATTACAAATAAACCTGTACGTTGCTTACCATCCTGTCAAAACAATTGCAATAGTAACCCAACCATGTGAAGGTATAGCTTTACAAATCAAATACATAAGAAAACAACTTCTAGCCAGTCTCTCTGCTAGAGATATGAATACAGGAGACTAAATCTTGTTATTAAAGAGGGGTAATAAGGACTTGGCCACAGAAAACTTACTATCGTTTGAGATCTGCAGGAACGTGTGGTTAAAATGGCAGGACTACGATTTCATTGTACGAACAAAATCCAAAACAAAGTCAAAGTGCCCTACAAGAAGACACTCTTTTGAAAAGTAGCCACTTGTACTGCTTAGAGGAAGAATATATTTTGTCACTTTGGTTACTGACCTTGTCATCCAAAAAAGCACAAATCTTTAATCACTCACAAATCATTATGAGTGAATTAGAAAATATGCCTGTTTGTTCCCCCAAGAGAACTGCTTGCTCTCAGCACATTCCAAATAACATCAAATATTTAGAATGTAAGGAATGAATAAATCACATTTTCATCTGATTTATAAAGCAAAATAAGCTACTTAGCTTTTTTATTTCTTACTAGTGTCCAAACTAGTTCAAAGGAGACTTACCCATGTGCAGCAAAAGGTGAGTGACAGACGGCTCCATCAGTGAGGCTGCTGTCTTTCTGTACAAATCTGTTCTGCAAGACACATGTAAATAAACAGCTTTAGACTCTGACCCATCTGTAAGATGGTTCTGCTGGTTCTGCTGCCCGCCCCATGGAGCAAACCACAGCATTCCTACAGCTTTCTCATTTAAATAGCAAGCCTGCTCTGCTGATACACTTCTCTCCATGTAAATTGGTGCACATGTACACATGTAAACTTCCAAATATGTACATGTAAAAATTCAAATCCAGGAACTGGGTCATCTGAAAAGAATTTTTGGATTAGCATATTTTCTGAGGACTAGCACACTACAAAGACTCTTATTCTGTACACCACTGGGAAATTCATCACCTTTCTTTATTATTATGATATGTCTCCATGCATGTAAGGGTTAGCTCCTCCTAAGACTGTCTATTAGAAGAACACAATACTGTAATTCCTACTGAATTCTTATGTAAGTTTAAGTATTTTAATGATCACTTAACTAAATCTCACAGGAAAAGCATTACAGAAAAGGGAGAAAACTCAACCTCTACAGATTTTAACACTTACTGAAGTCAGTGGCATATGTATTTAACTCTTCGTGGGAGCGTTGGGGTGCCGCATGAGACACAGACTTGGCCATGAACCAGATTCTGCCTGCAGATATGCATTTTTTACTCTCATTGACTTAAGTGGATGTTGCCACAGGCAGGTTTTGGACCTGTGTACTCTTAAAGTGGAAATTGTTTTCATAGTGATTGCAAGTATTAATACTGCATGGGCACAGCATGAGCCCTGTCGTTAATAAGAGCTAAGTTTTTAGTGAATTACAGGCAATAAAAAATGTAAATTGGAAGTAATAACAAATCTTACAAATTTTACAGTTTAACTCCTACTACATAAACAATGCATAAGGGTATCAGGAAAAAGCGGTGTGTTGTAACTCTTGCAACATTAAGAGTCTCAAGGCATTTAGTGTTTTCTCAAAGGCAGTCATAGGAATATGAGAAAGCCTTTTGCCCTCATATTAAAAAAAAAAGGCAGAAAAGATATTTGTCATCTGAAAGAAGCCTAAAAATAATTTTTGAAACCTATTATTTTTTAAGCCAATCATAAAAGGTATAGTGACCTGACTCGTGGTTTTTGAACTTGCCAATAATAAGATGTTATCATACGGGTCTTTGTCAAAATAAAATAAATATTAATAATTCCACAGAGCAGGTGAAGCTGTATTGTAATAGCTGGGACTAATTTTAAGTAAAGTTTGGGGAGGAAGTAAATGTTGCAGCAAACTGTAAAAATCAGGCTGCTATAAATGGAATGAAGAAGAGATTCTGATTAGTTCAAACAAAAAGATTGTTAATGAGAAGAAGATTTGAAGCTGAGATGGAAAGTACTAACGAGAGAGTTAGGTCTGTCTGTACTGAGCCTGCAGACCTGGGTGTGTTCAGCCCTCCTCCCTTTTCCCTCTGACCCACTCCCTGTTTCCACAGGAAGGAAATACATACATGTAAGTCAAAAGGAAATCCAAGTGTGCTCTACCAGGCTGGCCAGTTGTCCAGGACTGACATCTGTCCTTCATTATAGGTAAGGAATTAGTTGCACAATTTGAACAGCATCATTGGGAGTAAACCGGACAGTGGCAGGATTTAGATCAAGAAGCTGGACTTGTTGAAGGCAGGAGTAGCACTATAAATTTTAAGTAGAAATTATTAAAGCTGTATTTTTATTTTTAATTTATAAGAGACCATATCATTAGGATGTTCAGGAAGTGAGATGAAGCAGAGCATGGGATCTGTGCAAATAAGTTTTGGATAACTGAAGGGGCATCAGGTACGTGCCGAGAAAAGATGGGGAGAGCAACAGTTAAGGGCATAATCCACTGTTTTAAGTAGAAGCAGAAATATTGGAGTGAGATTGATTTGCATGACTTGTGCAGTACCTGTGCTCGGGACTTGGCTTTTCAACCTGATCTGCACGTACTTGTGTTAAGAAAGAGTGAGATGTATTTGTCTAACAAAGAGGAGAGCAAACTTAGCTAAGCTGAATTTCACCACTGATGGGAACTGAAGTCTCCCCTGGAACTAAGTGCACTTCTGGGAAAATTGTTTCTTTCTCCCTCCTGCCCCGTTCCAGGACTTGGACACTTGTAACTGTTCCCTTGCCAGGCAAATGTCATCCACCACACAGTTGGATCCACTTCTTTGCTTATTGCATTTATCCTGTGATCAGTCTAGACTTGTCTAGCATTGCTTTGCATTCCTGGCAATTTTAAGGAAACATATGTCTTGCTGGCTGCATGTGGGCTGCTCGGATTGAACGAGCTGTGGCTGGAGTGCCCAGGCTGGCCAGTTTTCAGAAAACCACAGCAGCTTCATCTCTCTTCCTTTTAAGAATTCCGTCTAAACTGTGTTGTGTTCTTTTCTCCCTGGTTAAAACATCATGTAGGATGCTCTTTACAATCCTATGTGTGGAAAAGCATATTCTCATATCACATCTAGCCTTACAGATGTTCCTCTTTCACTTAAAATGGGTGGCTAATAGCTACTAAAATTCAAGGAGGGGCACTAAGTATTGAGATAATCTGTATCTTATTTTTATTCCTGTACAAAACTGTTTTGTAGGTGTGTATTGATAAAGATTTAACGGCAGATAAAATCCAAAATATTTCAGAAGGAAAGGAATAACAGGAGTTGCAATTTATTTCCACATGAATTATGTAAATTACTTGGTCTGTTTAGCCTATAGACTAACCAAAGGGGCCAAGTGCATCTCTTGAACCTATTCTGAAGGTAAAAAGCTGGGTAAAAGGGCACTTGCAGCAATGATTAGAAGCCTCAAAATCAGATGATGATGATGACAATTATATTTTGAGACTGGGCAGGTAACCAACTGCCCCTCTTGGGGAGCTCATTGGACAATGCAGAGGGTTTTGGAGTTTCCTTCTCTTCTATGGTAAATTACTCTGTTGCCTGAACACAAGTTCAAGACTGCTGAGCCTTTGCTTGCTTTACTCATAAGTGAAGCAAGGTAAGAAGTGGTGACTTCACTTCTTACCTATAAAATGGACTTTATACTTACCTGCCATCCAGACTTGTTAGGAAGCTTAATCAGCCCATGTATGAAGAATTCTTTGAACCTTTCAAGACAGTGGTTGTGATTATTTCCATAGATGTGATATGGTTCTTATTGTAGTACTTTTGCATTACTGTCATGGTGATCTGAGATTCACTTACATCTGAAGAATGAAAAATGTTGGTAGGAAAACTGCGAGAAGTTTGCCTAGCTCAGTATTTAAATCCTCCAAGGACAGCAATCCCACCACCTGTCTGTCAGCCTGTCTCAGCGCTGCACTATCCTCCTGGTAAAAAAGGTTTTCCCAACGTCCAATCTGCACCCTCAGATCTATAATTTGTGGTCATTGCCCTTGCTATATTGTTTAGCACTGCATAGGAGAGTTTGGCTCTTATGTCTTCACAGATCCCTTTCAAATAGTTGTAGGCATTTATTAGAATTCCTGTTAGCCTCCTTTTCGCCAGCCTAAACAAATACTTTTTTTTAAGGACGTGCAAAATTTCCTGCACAGTACAGAGTGAAACCAGCAGGGAGACAATAAGCAGGAAGGCCAGACAAGAGCATGATGCCACAGCGGCTGGATGTGGCAAGTAGCACTGCACCACCTGCAAGGGAGAGGTGCATGACACTCTGCTTCGTGCAGTTCACCAGCAGGTACCAGGTATTGAGCCTGCCAAGAAGCTTCTTAGCAATGACTCTTGAATGGTCTAAGGATATATTTATGTCATTAGTTCCCTATTTAGTCAGGTTTTGGACACAGATAAGTGAATCATTATATACATATCAGGAAGCTGAAAATTTTAAAAACGACAACTATTCATAAAATGTGAATAGTATGTGCCTAACCATTCCCTACTATTTCTACTTCAATGTGTGTATATGTGCACAGATTAGGAAGAAAGATCTGTGAGCCTGCAAGGCCCATGTTCTGGAGACCTCTGTGTGAAGAGAAGAATATCCAATATAAAATCTATCAGTCAGGACATGATAAATTGCATTTTTGTATATCCTATGGTTTATCTTAGGAATGAAGAAACTTATGGCCCTGAATTGCACAAAAGCAACAAGGTTATCTTGCTCCCAGTTATGTATAAATTCATCATTTAAAGTTCTATGTTTCTTTATGTATGTAATGGTATGCACATGGAAATTGTTCCCTGTGGTACAGGGACATATGTTAGCAAAAACACACTAGAAGAAAGTTACACATGAGCTGTTTGGCTTGGTCTTTTTTTGGCTGAAGCTGTCACTGCATTGGCGTGAGAGACTATTTCAGTTTTAGTAAAGTTTACAGGTTTTAAATGCTCTTACTTTGTCCCTATGCCAGTATGGTTGGCAATACATATAATTCAGTAAACTAAAGTGTCTAATGTAAGAGGGTTTTGAGAGTACAGCAAAATTATTTGCCTAAACACAGCACAAAGCAAGGGGTAGTTAAGAATACAGGTGAGACAGTGTACTGGAACTGACCTGATGTCAAGGGATATATAACTAATATAAACTAATATAAACTGTATAATAATATAAACTAAACTCATATAAAATAATATAAACTGTAAGTTATTTTCCCAGTATGTTCTAGTGATAAACTTACAGAAACAGAAGTATCTTTAATGATGTTTTGGTGTGGAACTGTCTTTACTCCTTGAATCTCACAGCATTCAATGTGAAAAGTGCAATGGTGTAAGTAGAGTGAATAAGTACCAGCTGGTTTTGTTGGAAAACACTGACAAATCTTTTCCTCTATGCTCTAATAAACTTCCGTTTACCAAGAGCACAGTCCTAAATATCATTCCGCAGTTTTGCTTCCTATACCTCCATAATTTTTCACTGAAAACTATCCATCTGCCATTTTGTTTAAAGAGCAAACAGTGGAACAGTGTGCAATGTAGTGCGTGTTTAGTTTAAATTCACAGGAAGGGTGTTGAACTTCTTTGGGGTCTCTCATATTTAACCTTTGGTTGATAACCATAATCCCTCTTTGAGGAGATTTACTGCTTAGCAAACACGGTTCAGTACATTAATGATCTACAAAGTATAAAGTCACTAAATGCGTAGACGAGATCTCTAGCCACTCATAGTAGGGCTTGTAAGAATTGGACTTTCAGATGAGTATAAAAGTAAGAATGCCTTTTGTAAAGAAACATGTACAAATCTATGTTAACATTTTAATTGCTTGCAGTGCACTTCCATGGTAACCTTTGTCCACCAACAGGTCTGTTCAAGAAGCTCTTTAATTGTTTATCTAGTGCATATACTGTATTCATAGATTTTTCCCCTCTTCATGCTGGAGGGGTGCAAGGAAAGAAGAGCACCAAGAACATACCACAGAGCAGAATTTCTAGATAGCAAGTCTGTGTAATGCCTAGTCTGTTCTCGTGTCTGCCAGCTGCTGTCAGACAGACTGCATTGTTGAGCAGAAGGTGGAAGAGATTAGACAGTACAGGGAATAAATATTAAATTGGGACATTGAATAGTTTCTCAGTAATTTCCACTTTCTGCCCTTGTACTAAGAAGTGAACATAGAGAATGTTTTAGACATCTCACATTATCCATCTCCTTTATTCCACTCAAGGAGATAAAGCTGGTCTGCATACACAGACTGAAAGGTAGAGTACTGCTGGAAAATCAGACTGTATTGGCATTCGGTCATTAATAGTGCAATAAATATAAAAAATTAAAATACGTAAGTATCCTATGGTAAAACGCATGATTTTAGCAATGCTATTCATGTACTACCAGTTATACTACAGTTACAGTGACAGTTCATTTAACCTTCAGAAGGCCAAAGTTCTTCCCATTCCAAAGCTGAAGAGGTTATATCACTTTCAAAGCTCTGGCTATTTTGTAATACTTATTTTAGAACTGTGGATATTGCTATTAATAGAATCATCTCACCCATTTCTGAGTCCAGAGAAACAATAAACATCAGTGATGTTTTGTGGCACTGACACAGCTATGCACTGCTGAAAGGTGTTACCTTTTCCAGCTCTGAATTTGTCACCTCTTCTGAAGTGACTATTCAGTACTCATAATGCAAGAAATGTTTCTGAAGTACATTAACTATGTAATTCACTAGTTTGTTTACTTTTATTCTGTACTGTCTTACTCGTCTTTTGATGAGCTAAAGAGACTCATGATTTTCAAGTGTCCTCATTCAAGATGTTTCCCGTGCCTTGATTTTTTTACCTATCTCAACATTTCTTCTTTCTAAGAGCTTTTACTAGGTAACAAAATCTGGAGTCAAATGATTGTGCATAGTCTTTCAGTTTCAAAAACCCCAATAACCTTAAAAAGGGAAGAGCTGGAGTTTTTTCCTCTCTCCTGAACTAGCAGCAGATTTTTCATGAAGATAAATGTAGATCTGATAGAGATAGGCAGTTAATTAAAATAGAGGTGTTTGTTTTTAAATCTTCTACCTGTTACTTAATGATTTTCTTCCTTCTAGTTTCCTCCTTAAAACAAACCAAAATGTTTTGCTTGGAAACCACTTTATACATACCTCTACCAGTTAGTGTAGCCTGTGAATCTGCATCTTCGCAACGAAACTACAAGTTACTAAACTTTGTCAAAAGGCACTTTGAGCAGACACACCGTAGGTAATTAGGATAGGGTCATGCTTCAATTCTGGATTTTCTGTCACTTGTAGACCATCTCCATGTCCATAGCAGATCCTTGGATTTTCTTCAAATCTTATTCTCCATTTTTTCCTAATGCTTTCTCTTTCTAGTTTATAAACATACTTTTCAATAGTGTTGATGTACAAGCTATGAGTGAATGTAACCTGAAGTTCACACATTTGCCAGTCTCCACTTGGTATTCAGGAGTATCATAATGTATTTCCCATTCTTTGTGAATTTAATTTTATCATCAAGGTTGGATAAGCTTGCTTTTATCATCTCCTTGGAAATGGGTGAAGGCTTCTCAAGTGGTGTTTTGTGAAAGAGCTAGAAGTGTTAATTGTAACAGTTTCAAAAGATTCTAGCTGTGATAAAACACCTTTGTCCAAGCTAGAGTACTAGTTATCTACTTTGGGTTTTTTTTGTAATATTAGTTTTCTTGGGCTGGTGCAATATCTGTCTTTCTGATTCTTTTTCCTCAGTAAGTAATATTAATGTCAACAAGTGGCTCTGCAACAAAGGTAGGAATTTCTAGATCTTTTATCAGTGATGTCTGAAAAGGTAAATGTTCTGTAAGCTAGAGATGGAGCTGTAACTTGTATAGCTGTGTCTAGGTTAACTGAACCACTTAACTGGGGTACAGAGTAGGATAATCATGATAGCATACAAGATGGGCTATTTAAGTTAGCTCTGGACCTGGGATACTGAGTACTTGGTGTTTGAAATATGAGCAGGTGCTGTTCCTATGCTATCAGGGTACCCCAGCTGCACAGTATAAATCTATCTGGGCACACACAGGTGAGTTGCAGGCTGTGGGAGGAAGAGAATCTCAGTGTGTGTAGCCTGAGATGATCAGAGGAATTTTGGTGAAGTAAGTAAATGGTGGGGTTTTGTGGTGTGGAGTTGTTTGGGGTTTTTTGTGGGGTTTTTTTTTCCCCCCTCTCTTTCTGTTGCATATGGTGAAGGTAGGGATGTGATGGTAAAGTTCTATTAGATATGAAGCTTCTGTGAAGTGTGCTTGCTTATAGATTCAGAAGTAGATATTTCCTTCCCTCTGATTAGGAAAAAGATAATCCCAAACAGGGTAGATACTTTCCAAACAAGTGATGAAAGAGCACCATTCAGAAGCTTTTTTTGTCCATGAAGCCAGTTGTCTTCAGTTTAGTGATAGCATGGCCATTTGTTGTGTTAATGTTCTTCTCATCAGGGAATTCACCTAAGTCAAGTTGGAAGTTTGGCATCTGTTATCTTCTCTCAACATTGGTGATGCTGTATGAAAAAAACAGTGCTTTTTAACTGTTGGGGAAAGTACCCCAACTTCCCCCTTGAAAGAACCCACTTTATATTTTTAAATATCCTAATTGTGTTATAATCTTTTTTCTCCTAGAACAGTTATAGACACATATAAATTCACACTTCCACAGGAATGAGAGGGTGGAGAAAGCTACGCATTGGGCAAATGCATGTCATATGCTATTAATTTCTGGAGAGCTTTGTTGTTTGGTTTGAGCCAGTAGAGAACAGTGTCTAAGAGTCCAGACTCCATGGCATCATTAAGAAGCATCAGGTATTTGGAAGGATAGTGACAGGCAATCCCCAAAAATACTGTACTTGGGAAAATTCTCCTTAAAGGAGGAGAACAGAATATTTTCTAACTTCTGTAAGGCTGTGGTCCCTGAAATTCTGCTTTTTCCAGGACTGGGTTGTTGGTTGATCCTGTAGCTGGATGGAAGGGAGGGAATATTCTTTGCTTTCTTATCCTTCTACTTAGTTGAAAGGTAGAAGATCTTCCCATATTTTCTCAATCCCTCTCTTTTTTCCTCCTCACAAACAAGACAAATTAACTTGTTTTCATAGTCTCCCACAGCTTTGTAGGACTGCTCTAGTCTCAGTGCAGTGCTGCTTTGCAGAAAGTGTTGGAAGGTAAAGGTCTTGTCCTTAGCAGTCTTTTATGTATGTAGAAGCTATTGTAGTTAGCAGATCAAAACAGATTTTAGTCGTTGTGAAAATACAGCCCTAACAATGCTTTGTAGGTGCAAATGGCTGTGGGTTTGGTGGGATGTAGCAACATTCTGTCATCAGCATTGAAATTGCTTGAGTTCAAAAGCTGTATGGGATTTCTGAATTGTTCCTGAAAGAATATGTGAAGTCTGTTGGGATGACTCACTTATCCAGTGTGTTCTCAGATGAGTTTCCCTATTAATCTCATCCATTGATGTTATTTGTCTTGGGTTTCTTCATTCAGTTCAGGATGGCATTACAGAAACTCCCTGGGAGCTTTTTACCACATCTTAAGAAAATATTGTATTGGCTCTCAGTTTGCAAACTTCTGCTTCTAGGTGCATTTCTCTGTTCTAACACATTTTGTCTGGTTTGAATACAGTATGAATTGAATGGAGACTGGATTTTTGTGTGTCAATTCCTCCCAGTGGGCCCTTGGTCAGAGTTGCTTATATCTATTCTTGGGGATGTGTGCTTAACACTGCGGTACCTGTTCTGCCTGAGTGGGTGCTGTCACAGAGGTACCTCCAGTCATCAACCCAAATGAGAACAGTTCCTCTCCTTCACCCATGTGTCCTGGTTTGTTAGCCACAATGGCCAAGTTCTAATCAAGCTCTCCTAATGTAGTTTAGGAGGAAGCTAATGCTGCCTATTCAGTAAAGAAGGTCTATTGATTATTTCTTTAAATTATCTGTTTAGAATTAAATGTAGCTGGTATTCTGCCTTCACTATGAATAAGTTTGACTCAACCCAGTAAGAGCTGCTTGCCGTTTAAGCCCCAGAAGGGCATAAATATGAAAGATCCTCTAGTGGCATTAAGTTTCTTCTTTGTATCTTCTCTTTTGGGATGGGCTGTTTCCCTTAGGTGAGAAGAGCAGAATTTATTCTAGTCAATGTGTTAGGAAGATGGTACTGAGGTTTGAAAAGATGTAGGAGTCTGAGAACTTTGAGCCTTTTATGTTACTGAAGTCTTCTGAATGAACCATATCGAGCAGTTTATTTACCTTTCATTGGCTGCCTATTTCATAGCCTCTTAAACTTATAAATGAAAAATATTCCTGAATTTTTTCCTCATTATTCCTTTATTAATTATGTACAAACTTGCTGCCACCATAGTGACTTATTTCCCCCAATTTATCAATACACTTCCAATAATAATACTTAGCCATCCTTATTCAATTGCAAGAATCAATTATATTCAGTTCCTCTTGTGTTTACCCTGTAACATTTGTCCAAGTCCCCTTCTTCTCAGATTAGCATAAATTAGTTGCTGACTGCTTGTCCCACTAGTTACAGCCTAGGAGGAAAGTGCTGATCACAGCTGCTGAGAAGCACAGATGAATGCCCTGGGACCAGCTCTGGGGACAGCTCAAGCATCTCCCTGCCTTGCTTGCTCAACCAGGTGCTGAGCTGGCCCTGCAGCAGCCTCAGGGTAAAGGAGGAGTGAAGAGGAACCTGCAGCCCTGAGGTAGATGTGAAAGAACAGGAGACAGTGAGTCCACTGAGGTACACAACACTAATTTTCTCCAGTCAGGCTTTACTATAAACAAGGAGCTTCTACTTGCTAGGACTGTTTCCAGCATTTTAAAAACTGGCTTCATCTTTGGGGTTAGCTGCGCTTACTGCTTGCTTCAGGCACTAACTTAATGGCAACGTGCACAGCAAGAGCTCTTATCTCTTTTTTTGCAAACCACAAGATACTGTACAATGTCAGTTTAACTTCTTTAGCCCAAAGCATGCTGCTGTATGTTAGCAAGGTGCATTGCAAATAATTGCTTACACTTCAGAACAAAAATGACTTCAGTTACCTCAGTAAGACAAAAGTAAATACTGACAAAAAAAAGGAAAGCAAATCCTTTAAAAAAATTTTTCCCCTTGAGTCCTGCTATGAGTGAGAGCTGTTGTAAATTTCTGAATCCAGATTCATGTGCATTTTAAATGCTGTAAACTGCTCATCACATTCTGTACAAGATGATTCACTTTTTCCAACTGCTTCAATGTCGCACATATGGAATCTGTTGTGTTTTGTCAGCCAGTACTGCCCTGTTTCATCCCCTTGTGTATATAAACCATGCTTAGTCTTTCAACCATTGCTGTAATATTCTTACGTCTGCAGTGTTCCTTTCAGGAGAGAGAAGGCAAGGCTTTTTGATACTTTATTTTGTAATCCCAATGTGGGATCTAATTAATACATTAAATGTTGTAATAGCTACTACAAGGACACAGAAGATTACTTGATGCTGTGTTAACCTGGATAGTTTGGCTTCAGAGTGCTTAGCTTGTGATCCTAAAATTGTGCTTACTTTTGAGATTGCAGGTTCTGGGTTTGGTTTTTTTAGTCATAACAAGGTTATATTTGAGCTTTTTAATCCCCTGCAAGTTTTGACAGTCACATTTGTAGAAGATAAAAGCTTCTTCCTGTGCTGTGAGTCCTTCTCATCTGCCTTAACCTTTCAGTGTTTGGCAAATGGGATTAAAGCTTTTACTTGCATCAAAACAAAAGTTTAAAGTAATCAACTGTCAATAAACCTGTTGGCAGTTGTTCCAAAACATTCACCATAGTTTATAGATTGCTATGGCTGATTGGCAGTGCTCACTGAATTCCTCAAGAGGGTGGAATTGGAACCAGACCTAGTGGGTGTGTCGCGAGGAACGAGGGGGCTGTGTGGATATGCATCTTCTCATTTCTCCTGACATCTAACCTGGAACTACATCAAGCTCTTTTTTTTTTTTTTTATTCAAACCTTTGGAAGTTACAGTTTTTAGGTTGGCTTTTTTCTTGGTCTGTACTCTGACAGCAGCATCACCTTTCAGATTAAGCCCGTTTTTCAAATTTTCTGTGTTACTAGCTGTTGCGATCTCCTTCCTTTGGTTTATGTTAGTGACAAATTAAGCACTCCAAACTTACTGTCCCTTTGTCCAAACAGGGAAGTCACAAATATATGCCATAAATTAAGGCATAGTATAATGAAACCATTCTTAAAATGTTGAATCACTTGTGTTTGAAAACACTGAGAACTGATTGAACTCGTTGAAGAGCCAGTGCTGGAGAGTCATTCCCTCACCCTCCTCCCTCGCATGCACCCAAAACCAGCCTGACAGGTGAGAATCAGCCTTTCTGGTGTGGGTTTTTTTTGCCTGCTTTGATAGTGCCTGCAGCTCTGCCAGGTGCAAGGTGTGGCTGCATGAGAGCTGAACTGCCTTGTGCTGAGTTGTTTATCTTTGCTGGGAAACCTGCCTCTACCAACCTGTAGTAGGGAACTTGAGCTTGGACATCGTGCTCAAAGATGACCACCTGTGGTGAAAGCAGCCCCATCTGCTGCAGCAGAGGTGTATCGGTTAACACTGACTAATTAAACCTATAATGCAAAAATAAGAATTTGTCCCTTTGGAATATCACTCTCTTGTTTTCTCCTAATGGCTAAGTGTAAGGATTATAGGCTCCATTAGAATCTGAGGGAACAACACTCTCCACCCTTCCAAAGGCAGAATTGTTATATTTTGAACTTCCTATATTCTGAACTTCCTATATTCTGTTTTCTGCATATTCAGAATATCTAGTGATGTGCAGTTTTGATTGTTTTTTTTAAATATCACAGTGATAGTCTGCCTTGAAGGCCCCATTTCACAAACCTGTGACCAGTAGTACAGCCAGCTGAAAAGCAATTCTTCTGAATTGAACCCTGTACTGAAGTGGCTTTACTGTTGAATGGGATATTTGCCTGTGTCAGTAGATATTGGAATGCAAACTCTTATTTCATAAACAAATTCAGCTTTGATATAAACAGGTTTCCATGTTTTGTTGTGTTAATGGGCTTAAGGACAGCAAACATTTTAATTTGTTTTTCTTTTTTGCAGTCTCTAGTTTTTGTGTCCCGTCTCCCCCTGGCCAGCCTCTCCTTTCTGGTCTCATGGAAAGATAGGTTTACATGAGAAGATTTTGATTTGAGCAAAGAGAAAGGAAAGTAACTTTGTCTGGCTCCTCAGAAACATGAGGAAACCAGCCTTATAGCTTCACCCAGTAGGTAAAGACATATAAAACTTATTTATAAATATTACTTTATGTAATGTGAAGAACTGCAAGAGCCTGTTTCTTTTGAAATCTTGCAGAATGTGGTATTGCCCTTCAGATCTTGAACTTGCAGTAGAATACTAATATGAGCTCTTTTGGGGAATTTTCCTAATAGCTTTACTTAAAATGACTGCTTTACATAAAATACATAAGGAAAAATACTGACTTGTCAAAATTCAAATAATTTTGTGGGAACAAATCATTTTCTTGGGGGTTTTTGACAGGGAAGGATTCTTCTCAGTTGAATGAGAGATCTTCTACTGCATGTCCCACTCTCCATTGAATTTGGCTGTACTTAAGTCTTGCTAGCAGTTCTGCTGGCAGCCTCGCCTGGTAATTTGATACAAGTTTTTATTCTCTCCTACTGCAGTTGTTTCATTTCTTATCTCTGTTTAACATCCTTCAGGACAGAACTGAGACTGACTGTATGTAGTCTGCTTAGGCAACTCCCCTGGTTCAAATTCCTGTGCTGCTGTTCATAGCGTATGTCAGACATCTGCCCTGGGAAATGTTTGCCCATCATCTGGTGGTTGAATAGAGAGAGAGGCTGAGGATTAAGTCCTGAACTGATAATCCAATTCGTGTTTTGTCCTCACCTCTGAGCAGCTGTGTCTGAGGCTGTTTACCCTTCTAGGCTGGATCAGCATATACATGTTTGGTTTCTCTCCTGTCCTCCAGTAAAAAAAAAAACCACACACACACAAAAAAACCCTTAGTGACACCTGTTTCATCTGTGTAGGGAACAGGGTACTCAAATCATGGGATGTAAAACTGTTCTCCAGAATGAGCATGACTCCCACCACTACTCCAGTCTTACGGAATTCAGTAGGATGCTATCACAGTTTAATTGTGTGCTTTTGAACTCTTGTCACAGGATCAGAGGCCTGAATATGTGAACTTTTTCTTACAGTACTAGTTTTCATAAAGGTAATAGCTAGTACTGTTTCTTCTCTTAAGTCATGTGGTAGAGTGTGTTCAATAGCTTAGGACTGCCTGATACTTTCTGGCCTTCCAAGAAAGATGCAATCTGTTGGAGTAGTTTGACTTGCTGTCGGGAGGACCTGCCAATGAGCTGTTTTATACATTTCAACGTTTCGTTTATCCAAGAAAGGGGGGAAAAAATTTAGCATCTTACGAAAAACTGCAAAATGGAAGTTACACACTTGAAATGAAACCAAAGCTAAGGAATATTAAAAGCTGGCTGGAGCAGGAATGTCTGCTTTCAGTTTGTTGCTTCCTGTTCTGATCATGAAATTTGAATCAAACTTTGTTTAAAGATAACAGTAATCCAACAAGTCAGTGTTTGGTGTAGTTATGTCTGCTAACCCTTCTTTGAAGAAGGGACCACTACAAACTCTGTCTTAGGGCTTTTTAGTACAGTGAAGTATTTTGGTTGCCAAGATCATAGTTCTTGTTCTACTTTTTTTTTCCTGTTTTGAATCAAGTAAAGACAGAAAAATTTCTACATAGTTCTTGCTAAAATTCACAGATCAAATGTTTTCTGGGGAAAAGGTGGTGAAGATATTAATCTGAAAATCTACTGTACTGAGACTGACTATTTGATTATACTGAACAAAATAGCTTTAAGTAAAAAGACTTATTTTATGATTATCTGATGTTAAAAACTGTATTGATTTGCTTAGCAAGATTCCTCAACTGCACTCTAAAACCTTTGTAATCAGAGAAGACTTGGGAGGATATTCTAAAGAAATGCTCATCTTCATCACAGAAGAGTGAGAATCCTACAAAATGTTATTTCCTGTTCCCAAGTCATAGGAATCTTTCTTGTAGGATCATTTAAAAAAAAAAAAGTTACTTTGAGTTCTGTGATGCTCAGCAAGATAGGAGTATAACTTTCTAAAGGCACATGAATAGGATTAAACCCAACATACAGCACTCTAGGTGCATAAGACACTTGTCTTACTAATTCTTCTGTTTCAGTACTTTCTTTGACAATGGATTTAAAAATTCTGAAACATAGCATGAAAGATTAATTTGGCTATAAATTCTGCTTTCAGAAGCTTTGTACTTCTGCAGGGTAAGCTCATGCTTCTGTCTAAAAAATCAGTCTGCCCTGCTTGCTTTTGGTCAAATCCTTGCAGCTCTGTTCCTCCCCAATCAGTATTACTGGGAGGAGTTTAATTGGCACTCTCGAATTGTTGCATTTGAACATCTACTGAGTGCAAGTCAAAAATTTTGTAGTGATAACCATCAACAACGTTATCAAACCTTTATGCATATAGTGAAATACCAAGGCGCTTTTAGTCAAAGGGGAGAACAGAACTCGGGTCCTTTTCATTGTATGACAATACATAGTCAGTGGATCTGTGTTTAAAAATAGTCCAGGCCCAAGCCTGCTGACTTTCGGCTTTTGAAGGTGAAATGTTAGGCTATTAGATAGGTTGCAAGATTGCCAGAAGTTCTTTCTACTTAAATTCCAAGTGGTTTTCTTAGTAGATTCTTGTATTTGGGCTGAACTGTGAGTGGGTGTGGTAAAATGGCAATGCCCTTCTTAGCACACAACGATCTCCAAATACATAAGTTAACAAGGGTCAAGCATAGCTCATGGTACCTTCTCAGTTAGTACAGAATACGGTATTATGGGGTGTTTTCTGAGCAGCATGAGCAGGTTTTTTTTACCTTGATATCTATGAGATTTGATAGGACTTTGAAGAGTGAGCATCCTCAACCGTAACCTTTCAGGTATGGAAGCAGTGGAATAAGTAGTGATCTTGCTAGATGCAGCACAAAAGTAAAATTATGTAGAGCAGAACTCCTGCTTTTCCTTTTTACCTGTATGTTTTTTGTGGTTCTAGCCATTTGTTTGAATTTTCCATAACAGCATGTGTCTTGGTAGTTACTTTGCAATAACAGTTAGAGACTTTGTAATTTCCAGAACCTCAGCTTGTGCTTAAATACGTGGCAGAAGACTTGTCACTACTTCTTTCTGGTATTATAAAACAGAAAAGAATGTGAATATGGTTTCTTTAGTCCTGTGTGAGGACATTGAGCTGTTGACTAAAAGACAGAATGATAACACAATTTTTTGTTCTCCTTTTATTGAGGAAACTGCTTCATGTATTTTTATCTTTGGCTGAAACTGATTTTCAGTGTTGAAAACTCACTCTGGTGGAAAGTTATGATGTGACACTAATTTAAACAATCTCTAGTGTCAAGACTTGATGTGTTTGAAAAGAAAGCCTTGCCAGTTTCAGCTATGATAATTTTAGTATCACTGTCTTCCTTACCCAAGAAGAATTAAGGAAGATGAAATAATAAAGGTTAGCATTTGAGCTCTGGACCTGTAAGATTTTCTTTTGGGCAGGTGGTGTAGCCAGAGTCTTCGACCCTTCTAATTTTCTAAGAAGGAAAGGTTATTGGAATTTCTGCTTCTATTTAACTACTGTAAAGAAGAAAAGTGAAAGTTGAGTTTATTCAGTTCAGTCGGTGGCCCACTGACCACGTGGCCCACACCCAACCCTGGGGTTGCAATGCCAAGAGGCTTTCGGCTGATTCCAGTTGCTGCTATGAAGGAATTAGATTTAAAAGAAAAGTGAAATTACAGACATTTAATTGTAAGTATCCTGCTGTGCAATGCACAGGGCTATGAATTAATATGAACAACACTTAGATGCCTGCAACTATCCATCTTACCAGCTATTTTGTCCTATTGGTAACTGTTAAGTGTTCTGTTAAGTGGTAACAGCAAACAAAAGGGTAATGCATGTCCAAATACAAACTGTAGAGCGCCACTAACACAGTAGTATCCTTTGAATAATGTTAAAAGATGACATCTGAATCAATTCATTATTTCATATCACATAAAGACAACTTTTTTATTGTTGAGCTCTAACCCAGTTGGCTTCTAAAGTGCTGTCATTGTTCTACTATTTGTGGTCTTTGGTAGTGTCTGGCTTTTTCAGGTCAAGTTCTCAATTTTTTGTCAGTGACTGGGCTCTTATCTGTGTTGCAAAGGCAATGTTTGGCTTTGATTGTGTGTGTGACTCTTGAACAGCAGGTATGCAATTCCTGAAGGAGGGAACAGCATTATCATCAAGACTCCTACTGGTGGCTGGTTTCTAGATAATAACTCCATAGAAAAAATTGTCTGTAATTATAGGACAGCAAAGAGTGCTTCCTTTCTGCTTGCCAAAGCTCCATCAGAACACTTCCCTCAATACAGATATTTGTTCAAAAATTAAGCTTAAATTTGAACCCACAGTAAAGAAACTTAAGCCATGTGTAGCAGTGCCACCTAGTGTAGCTTGTCAGTCCCTGGTTTTCAGGGTTAACAGAATTTTAACTCCTGTTGTATGTTGAGTCTATAATGGTTTGGGAAAACAAACATTACCTCTTTGTTGTAGAAAGTGTTTTAAATGTGATCCTCTAAAATCTGGGCCAGAGTATTTTCTTACATGAAACAAGCTCTTACCTAATGGCTTGTTTCACTCATCTTTGCAGAATTAATGACACAATATTTTTAAGTAATCCATGCACAACAGGTTATTTCCCTCTGTCATGTTTAGCTTTTAAAATGAAATGGACAGGTAGGATGGATCAGTGATTGGATACTATTCTTGCTCAAGAAATAACAGTTTGATATTGTAGATATTTGTTGAGGATCAATATTTTTGTAAAATATGTATTCCATGTGTAAAATGGAATAAAGTGGCATTTATTATGACCAAAATTGGTAGAATTTTTGCCTGCCAATCTAAAATTTGTTTTAGGACATGGAGGAATGGAAATAAGGATTAGACTACAGACTTAATGTTTTAAGTGGTTTATCCTGTGTGAGTTCTGAAAAGAAATAGGTTTAAACTTGCTGTGGCTCTCAACAAATTATTGTAATTTATAACTCTTAGCCTAACAGCTGTTACTGCTGGTTAAGTTTTGGCTCCTAACTGGCAGAGTAACCTCCATGAGTCTGAACTTTGTTATTGTGACAAGTAAACAAAGCAATGGAGTAGATTTTTATTTTCACTATAATATCTTTAAAGACTGACTAATAGAACCTAGAGAAGTTTATCTGGATTTTCACCAGTTTTAAGGAAACAGATTTAGCTCTGTGTACTTCTAACCAAGAGGAAGTTCATCACTGGAGCTGCTGGGAATTGTATGTTTTTTCTAGATTCCCAAAGGAAACACTGTCAGCCAAAGTCAGAAATGGCAGGAGGACAGAAAGCAAAAGGCACAACTGTTGGATTTATACTTACATAGGATTTGTGCTGCTTCACCTTCTGACTTAACTGGAAAAGAGTTTCAGCAGCTAAAAACTATTTATCTAATGCTGTCTAGTTCAATGCACAGAGATACTTCTGAGGCCGCCCATGGAACATGAGAAGTCCTGCCTTTGAGTTCAGGTACACATATATGCCCTCTTTGTCTGCTGATTCCAGACTTGAGAAGGGGAGAACCCTACCAACAGGATCTTTGAAGAAAAGATTTATATGAAAGGATACTACTGAGTGGAGAACTTACAGCATATTGATCCTCAGAATATTGGGATGTTGTGCTGTATGAACAGCAAACTGCTCAAAGATATCTCCAGATAATGCTGCCAAGGCCCAGCATCACTGATACAGGCATGGTGAAAACTGAGCAGGTATAACCAACACTGTCTTGTACATGGAGATACTGCATGTTTCTCAAGAAAATCAGGCCACAGACAGGAAAATTTGGGTACCCTCTACACTGCCTTTATTCTTAAGAGATGATGAGACACAGTACTTCTCTAGCCACAAGGGTTTTCAGTATTATGAGCCAAAAATAGTAATTAAGTAAATTTCAAACTTAGTCATCTAATATATAACCTAGTATTTCTCTTACCTGTTCTGATACACAACAAATTTTGCTGAGTGAAGTTCCTAACAACAATGAATTCACCATCAACAGTAGATTAGTACATATTGTTCTTTGCTTCACAGCAAAAGGTAATTCAGTAGTTGCTTCAGCTGGGAAGATGACTACTCAAAGGTGGTATTACTACCTGAGTATGTTTCTTCAGCAGCAACTGTTGGGATTATTTCACTGCTGATGAAGACATCACTGTGTGCTGGAGACTGCAGAACCACCTGTCCAAGAACTGTCTTGAAATGTTGCCTCAAGAATGCACAAAACTGCACTGTGTCTCTTTTGTTTTTCTGACTGAAGGGTTCCTTAAATATTTGTATGCCATTTGACATTTTTTAAATATTGTAGTCATTGAATGTTACAGGGAGTATTAAATGCTGCTTATGTAAATCAGATTTCCATGGGACTCCCCAAGTGTTCCCTGTTCCCACAGCATCTTATCTTCCCCTGTTACCTAAGACAATGTTTGAAACACACGTCACTCCCCATCATCCATTCTCCATTCTTCTGAAAAGTTGTCCTGCTATAACTTGGCCTTGCATATGCCTCAGTATAGTTTTTTGTTAGCTTGACCTAATTTGGAGCTTCGTTTCTACAGCACCTCAATCAAGAGGGTCCTATCGCCAGAACTTTGAGCTGCATCATTGCTCCTACCACCACTGCCCCTGGAGGGGATTATTGTTTTGGCTGTTACCAGTGAAGAGAATGGACAGTATTTGACTGATGTTATTAGTTCTAATACAGTCCATTAATATAGTGGTTTTGGAAGCCCTGGAGTAGAAGGGAATCCAGGTAGCTTCAAGCTTGTGTAGCCTAAGTTACTTTTTTAAAGTACATAACATGTATTAAGATATCAATGGCTGCCTTGTAGCTGGTGATTCTGAGCAAATATTAATGGCAGGAGTATTTCAGAGTGTTTCCTAGCACTCATAGACAACTGATGGCTTTGAAGATCAAGGCCTTCAGGTAGAATCTGAAGCATACAGGAAGAAGGGAGACCTTTGCTGTTAAGTATGAGTTACTCTGATTTTACTCACTAATCTAGTGGGGAGTAATAGGTTATACAGAAAAGCAGGTGATCTAGTTCTTTCCATTCTTCTCTGTTAATAATGTTTCTGTGATGTGTGGGTTTTATCACCAACTAATAGAGGAACATTTTCAGAGGACTCCTTGTTAAATTGTTGGCATTGCATTACAGGTGAGCTTTGCTTTTTTTGCCCCTTCAGCCCCCCAGCCTAGGTTATGCAAAAAAAAAAAAAAAAATTTGTAAGTGCAGCAGAGGTGGAGATTCTAATGGCAATGTCTTCCCACCATTATAGTAGCCAACCTGGTTTGTTTTGGTGCTGCAATCTGTATTAGGTCCTTCTGCAGACCCCTTCAGGACAATCTTCTGCCACAGTTAGCAAAGCCAGTTAGCTCTGAATCACCTTCTAGGTGATTGTTTGAAACCCCATCTCACAGCTTTTATTCTCCAGGGGCAACCACATCAAATGGTAAATGTACTTACATGGTTCTTCTAGATCCAGGGTAGATTTGTGGATGCTAGACTGACATATACAGTAAGAAGTGTTTTGGCCCAGGGAAAATAAAAACTAAACAGTAAGCACAAGTTATAGGCAGCCTTCCAAGAGAGTCCAAAATCATGACTGTTGCTTACTGTATCTCACTGGCCTTGCATCACCAGCAGCAGGACATTGTACAAGTTACTGTGAGCTGGCATTGTGCTGAGGGTTACAGAGAAGATTTCACCTGATGGAGTGGGGATCTTGTGATTTGAAGAGTTACCAGGTTGTCAGGTGTTCCTAAAAGATGGAAAATAATTTTTTTTTCATTTGCTGCCTTCCAAACAAATGTTCTCTGTCCATTTACTTCCTGCTGGTGGGTTGGGCTTTGTGGCTTTTTTCCTTTTGTTCTGCTGTTTTAAGTGAAAGCAAAATACTGGTGTAATTGGATTGACAGTTGTAGGGCTTGATTGTTTTTAAGGATTTTAAAGGGAAAGTTTAGATAATGTGTAGACATGAAGGTGGAATGTAGCTGTGTAGAGCTGGATTGGAGCAGACCTGAATCTTTGAGGCAGTGACAGGCTTTAAACAGGGAGCCTGTGTGGAGGTGGAGTTTTGCCACATGTAATATCCATGTCCTTGGCTGATCTCCTGTTCAGGTCACAGCTCAGCTGGGGCAACAGTTTGACTGTTTAAATTTTTCAGAGTGAGCCTAGCTATGTCATTGATACTAGGATTGTGGACAGACTTAGCTGTATATTGGCTTGTGCATCAGCATTGCCTAGACATAAAAATAAGAGAGCAGAATGAGGTGAAGCTGGATAATTCCTCCCTCTGAGTTGGTATTACTTGCTTTCTATGATACTAGAGTCAGCTTTAAACTGCTTAACTTGAGCATGGCTGTGCTTTGATTTTGGGTTGCTGGGTTTTTTTTGGTATTACCATATCCTTAGTCACAGCATCTGACTTTGAGATGCTGCTATGCATTCCAACTTGGTGTAATTTAACATTTAGATTTTTAGCTAAACTTAACATCCCTAGAGGCTTTAGAGTTTGAAGACTTTTTTTTTAATTAAAGAATTACGATGTCAGGCAAGCAGTGTTTTCCCAGGCTGTCTGCTGCTGACGCAAAGTGGCACGCTCAGTTTGCACACAGCATAGGGTAATGCCCTACTGAAGGAATTGCACAATTGAATGGCAGAGTCTGAGGAGTGCCTTGATTATTAGTCATCTGTGTAATGAGAACTATTTGAAATCTTGGTGGCTAGTCCAAGGAACTACTTAAAAATTTAAAAAAAAATCAAACTCCTCCCCTTCAGAAAACCCCACCTCTCCCACACAGAGAAACCCAGTTATGATATTGATAGAGTAGACAGGGTGAAAGTATTTTGACTGCTCTATCATGAATGGATAACAGAACTGCATCTCTACTTTTTTTAGTTAGACAAGCATGGTTGTGTTTATGATTCTGAGTACAGAAGCCAACACACTTCAGATTTCTGGAAAACATTCAAGGATTTGTATTCTGAGCAAAAGGGTTTAAAATGAAATCTACTGCTTGTTAAAAGCAGCCTGTCCCAGTTCCCTCTACAGCTAACAGTCCAGAGCAGTGGAAGCCAAACCAGTGTTACTGTGAGGAAAAGAGAGGGAGAAATCTAAGTAACAGAAATGCACATGCAGGACTACATCACATGATACCAATGAGAAACATCTGTGAATAAAACAGAGCTCAACGTAGAGTCTTAATCATTAAGAAATGTTGATGCACAGTCCCTCTGTGGTGGTGATGTTACCTTGCATACTGGAAAAGAGATACAGAGTCTAGTCACTGAATAGTACAGCAGGGATGGAAAGTAACTCCTACTGTTTAGTATTTTAACCATAAGCACAGCTTCCTGTCAGTAGAAGTTTTTCTGAAAAAGTGTAACTTGGTAAAAATGTGCATAAAATGTAGAGTAAAAGGAGAAAAGAAATGGAAAATAATGGGGAAGTATATAATCGTGCACACAAGTACTTGGCTTGTTTCATGTGTCTTGACAGTGTATTTATGCTAGTAGAGGTGGGTAAATGTCAAGTCTTATGAGACCATCCATGGTCAATCCAAAGTTGTGGGCAGTTTGCCACAGATCTTCACTTGGTCGCTTACCTCTCCATTTACAGGAGATAGGGATCACTTCTGTGGGAAGTTAATTTTCATGAAAAAAGTAATAGTATTTAGACTCAAACTTTCTGCCACAGTGCCATAAAATCAATTTTGTTAGCATTTACAGGAAACGTGAGCAAGTGCAGTGACAAAAGTGTGCTCAAACATTGAAGTCAGATTTTCACATCTTTTGGGGTTTTTATCTTGCATCATTAAAAACACTGGCAAGATATGGGGGGGAAGAGGGAAGTCATCTTTATGTGTATAATGCCAGAAATCTTCCTCTGAGTGAAGCTATCTGCATTTAAAAAGCAAACAAACTTATATAGAAATGTATGTTATATGTGAGATTTCCCTAAATCACAAATAGGACATGTATGTTTGTTAATGATGAAAATTAATCCAGTAAAGGTGAATAATCTAGTGGAGTGCTTTCCCAAGGTTGTGAATGCCCTCATTTGCCTTTTTTGAGTAACTTGTAGAGAAGCAGCAGGAAGAACTTCTGAATGTTAGATAAGTCTGCAATGGATCAGAGCAGAAAAATAACTTAAGGGGGCTTTATTCTTTGGCTTGCAATACTTCTGGACAATGTCACTAGGTAAGTTTAGGAATTTTCACAACTCTTCTGTTCTAAATTGTTTAGTTAAAGTTCTTATAATGCAATTCTCCAAGTCTACAGTTTAAAATGCAAGTAGTTTGTGGCTTTTAAGAACACATATATAATGCAATAATAAAATGCTTCTGCCTTCATGTGTACTTAAGGAAGTAATAGCAAGGTAACTCTGAGGTTTGGAACTTGGATTCTTGTTTCTGTTTATTGTTGTAAGTTGGCCAGCCAGTGAATAGTTCATTATGCTGATGTATGAGATGTGTTGAGAATCTCTTGATGTTGGTTTTTGAAACTAGGGCTTGAGTACTTCTCAAATTTCATCATCACTTTCCAGGATCGGGCAGTGGTAGAGTTATACAGAAAACTACTGGTGGCCTATTGTTCAACCTGAATGCATTCAAGTTCCAATAGCACTGATAGTGCCAGATCTCAATTTGTGTTTCTGTTTTATGGCAATGCTGTGACCTGTGCTGGTTATTCTGAGACCACTGAGTCTGGGCCAGTTGAGATCATTAACAGATTTTAATAAGTTAACATGAAACCAATGTTCAGTGTTCAAATGATCTAGGAGATAGAGGGGAAATAAAAGATAAATTAGCAGTGACTAGTCTCCATTGCACAGCAGCCTTGAAAATCAAGCTAGACTTTGACTGAGGGGATTGGGCTTCTATTTTTTTGGGGGGGAGCTTACTTTACTTTGCTTACATCTTAGAATAAAATCTATAGCTAATCAAAAGAAGCAGATGGCTGGTGTTACAGTAAGCCTTTTTTTGCAGCTCATTATTAAGGACTATACTTGAAATGAGATTTGCATGTGCTGGGAAGGAAGATGTAGGAACCGCAGTACAACTGTATCTTTACAGTCTTAGTTCCACTCTCACATCGTTACAATTTGGTGTGATGGGGCTGAGTACTAAAGCCTCAAGCTAAAAGGTTATGTTCCACTTCTGTGTGGGTGTGGAAGGATCTTGGCTGCCAAGGAAAGCATCTAGGACTTAGTAATGGTGACTTACAGGGGATCACTGGTAGAACAGAGATGGTGCCAATTAGACTGATGCACTCAAGACTGGCAATCAAGTCTTTGCCTGAATCTTCTGATTTAGGCTAGGAGAGTTTGGCTGGCCTTTGTGAAAAATCAGAAACTGTCCCTGTTGCCTTGCAAACCCTCGGGAACTCTTTGCTTAAAGATACACACAATTGGAAGTGTGCTAACTAATGAAACAGAAGACTATCTGAAATGGAAACTGGGAGCCTACTGCATATGCGCTCTTCTCTAGCAGTCTTGTTACTGGAAATACCCACTACTAGAGAGTTTCTGACAAGTCCTGCCTGCTTTACAGCCTAAGGAAAGCAGTTTGTCTTTTAACAAGTATCTCATGTATAATGTTTGGACATTCCCCATTTTCCTGCATAAGTAGGAGGATGGAAGCTTATAATATTCCTCATGGGAAGTGTTACCCGAAGTGCCATAATTGCTACCAAAGCATTTAAATGATTTATCTGATTTAAAGAGGAAATTTAAATATAAATAATGCTGTATTCTTCAGCAGAAAGAAGCTGTGATGGAACTAATAGTTTAAAATAAATCCAGTTGCTCACAGTAGTTACTCAGATAGCATATTGTCTGTGCAAGTGCACAGTCCAGGGCATACGGCAACATCTTAGAATGTATTACTTCTCTTGCCGCCCCATGCGCTCTTCTCGTATAAAAAAATGAATTCTAACTTTGACAAACTGCTTCCATATCTTATTTTAGCTTTAAATAATTAAATGTATTTTTAACACACCACTTAAATTCAGGAGCTGAAAGGAATGGCTGGTTTTGCTTTCATCAGCATAATAAATTACTTTTTCATTTCTGTATTTCTTTACTTATCTTTCAGATTTTATAGTTCAAGTAGAATTTTATTATTTGATTAATAGAATCAAGGTAGCATACTTAGTATACAGTAACTTCTTTCAGATTATATGTGCTTTCATGAACTAGTTAGTGGTGACTCGTTCTGCTGCCAGATTCCTTTGCCACTGGCTTTCTGTTGCTGTTGTTGAGCAAGAAGAAAACAAGGCAGTGGTTTGGATACCAAAGTCTTCAGAGAATAGCAAATGGAGGATGTGCAAGAGTGTCCAAGTAGGAACTGAGGGTAGAGGCCAGAAAAAAAGCTCCAAAAGCAACTGAACTAGTAATTGAAAACACAATAAACCCTTAAATAAATCACTGTTGGCTTGGTACCTAAATGGGACTCTGAACTGCAATTTTTAAAAACATAATGCTTTAAACATAGATGTATCAATCTTTGACTGCATTGTCAAAATAAATGAGACATGTTGTAAAGGAAAAGTCAGCCAGTTGCCAGTGAAAACAAATTGCAGTGCAGTGAAATAAAACCCCTAAACTCAGCACTCCCTCTCATTAAGATTAATTAGTTGCCATCAAAAACATCAAAGAACAATGTGCATAGGCTCACTTAGATCTCCAGGGCATATGGGAAGATTAGTGGCACATATTAAGTGTAATAATTTTCATTGAGCAAGAATGAATGTTCTTTTCTTTATCAGAACAGTGATCCAGCCCTTTCTTTACATGATCTCTCTCCATGGAGTCTTAAAGCAGTTGCTTCCATTAGTCCTGTTCCACCTCCTCTAAGGAAATGAGTCTTGTTCCTGTCTCTTTTCTAGCATGTAGTTGTAGCAGTTCTCATATTACAGCCAATAGCTAGATCACATTTTTCCATAACAACTCTAAAATCCATCTGTTAGTGTGCATCCAGTGCTTTTGGACTATCAAAGGTGGAAGCTGCTATGTACCAAGAATTCCATTAATTTCTTAGTATGTAACTAAAGATTTTTAAAATGGTTATAAGATCACTAGATCTAATTATTGTCTTTCTGTCTCTTGCAAGGTTCATTCAGTATAAAACTACTGTATTTAACCTGTTCATCCAGATAGTTAAGGGAACACAAATGATAAATATTTAAAAACTTCAGATTTATGTTCTCCGTCATTAATAAACTAGTAAATAGCTTTAAATGTACTCTTCTGCCAACAATGACTCATACCAAAGATGTAAGTTCTTCTGCAATCTGCATCTGTATGCATACAAAAATAAATTTTCCTTATCAAATGGAAGCATTATGAAATCTTAGTCAAAGTTTGTCTTCTGTGAACAGATGACTCCAAGGAACACTTGGCTTCTGTGTACTGTTCTCTGTATTGGCTATCCTTGAATACAAATCCATACCAGGCCGAAGACCTGTGTGATAACCTTCCACAGGGTTAGCTGAAGTGCCTAAATGTTCAAAGCTCCAATGATGGCTGCACTCTGCTGGAACTAAGGAACTGCCAGCCATTGTGTGGAATGCTAAGATAAGAAGTGACTTTTGCAAGAACAGACTTAACCCATGAATTACGGAAAAGCAACTGGTAGTGTAGCTTTCAATGACAGATCATAATTTATTTCTATCACTTTCAAATAGAAGCTTTTTTTTATAGGTGCTAATTAAGCAGAATTGACCCAACATCTAATAAAAGTTGATAGTGCTACTTTAGGTGACTGGAATATATTGTCTTAACTCCTGTTCATTTACTATAAGATGTATTGTGAAGACTAGTATAGTAGGGAATAATACACTTAAATATTGTGACTGTGTATATTTATTGTTGAATTCTGCGTGGCTTTATTTCTTAATTTTAATTTGTTGACCTAGCTACTGTTATCTTTGTTCACTAAAAGAATCCCTTATTATGCAAACATTAGCAATGGCTTTTAGACAAATGATAAAAACCCAACAGGTGTACAAAATATTACCAAAAAGCTGTAAATATTCGATGAAAGGAAGACAGGGTTCAACTAGAGTTAAGGAACCAAGTCATCATAGCATTAAAAATACATAGCTGTATATATTCTAGTAAGACAGTGCCTGAAGTGTTCAGTTCATAGGGAGTTGTCTGCTTGCTAGTAGTAGATGTAGAACTGCAATGTGTGAATGAAATTGGTTGTAATAATGCACACTGATTGAAGTGATGTTTGACTTGCTCGATGGGGGTACTTTTTGACCAGGAAGAGGCACAAGCTTTCAGTTGAATGAAGCGCACTCATGTTTATGGGATTAGAGATATGGATGGAAAGTACCTCTGGCCCAACCTTTAATGTGAAGCAGGGCTATTGCTGTCATTAGATCGGATCAGCCATAGAGTCTTAAAGACTCCAAAGATGTTTCTCCTCCCCACCCAGAGGAGAAAAGATGGCCCTGCTTGAGCAGGGGGGTTAGACCAGATGACCCCCAGAGGTCCCTTCCAACCTCAACCTTTCTGTGATAGGGGAAAATGGAACACACCTTAACTGAAAGCTCCTTCCCTTAAATGTTAGGGAAGGAACACACATTCACAACCAAGTGTATCACCTGTATGGTTAATGTTGTATAGTGACCTCTCTGAAGATATAATAACATACTAAAATGTGTTCAGTTAGAGTAGGGATAGTAGCATTGCTTGAGATGGACTTAGTGCTGTATGAGTCCTGAAGAATGTTATCCCTCTTGAAGATGACTTAAGCTAAAAAAATGTACAAAGACTGACTGTAAAGTCAGAAAAATCACCCAGGCAGAGAAAATGTTGATGTCATCTGAGCTGGGAATCAAAATGAGGGGGAAGAAATGGATGTTGCATGAAGTGGAGAGTGGTACCCTCAGTACTGAGCGACCTCAGCAGAGCTAACTCTAGTTCCACAATAATGTGAGGCTATTTTTGAAAGTCAAAACTTGGGATTCAGTACAGCTACATTACATCTTCTCTCATCTCTACTCCTGGGAAATGACTCAAAAATCTTGAGACAGCTGGGAGAATTGAGCTGTTTCAAGTACGTCCTGTGTCTTACTTGTTTTGTTTTTGATAACTTTTTATTTCCTATTTTGTGATGAAGAATGTAACCCTCTGCTTTGCTAGACTAAACTTATTTGCCTTTTTGGATTTGTCTAGCATTAATGATAGCCTCACACAATTGTGCCAAGTATAAAGCATCTTGTCTTTTTCCCAAAATAGCTGTATTTATTAGAGTGTAACTAAGAACTTGAAATCCAGAAAAGGTTCAGGAAGCTAATTCAGGGTGATTTTTCCCACCACGCTAGAGAAGTTGATTTGATAGCTAATATAAACAAGGACAGAATATGAGAGAAGCACCAGCCAGTAAACGTTGTCTCACAAGGACCAGGCAGAATGCAATTCCTCTGACTACCACTTCATATATCTCACACAGTCCAAGTTCTGCTACACTCTGTAAACCCCAGGACTGGCAAGGGTGTGCAGAAGAAGGGTAGTTGTTTCTTTTTTCCAAAGATTTATCAGGAAATGATGCAATACCTTTGCCTGATCTTCTATAACACTGTAGACAGGTGAAATTTCAGCCTTTTAAGACTCAATAAAGGAGAATTGTCAGGAAAACCCTTGTTGGAAGGTCTAGAGGAATAAGAGGTACTGAATGATCCCATCACTGAGTAAACTAGCCCAAGAAATAATCCTGTTCTTCCATCAGCACTGTATGTAGGTGGACGAGTGTTTATACCCCTATACAGTGTACTTCCATGTAATGTCTATTAATGCTACCTCAAAGCAAGATTAAACAGGAGCAGTCTGGACAGTGACAAAGAGGATGGTTAAAGAGGGTTGTTTTCATCTTCCTTATCTTTCCTTCTCCCTTATTAAGTTTTTTACTTATCCTCTAATTTCAGGGTATGTCTCAGTGGATAAAACCTGTTGTGGGAAATAAGCAAACATGCTTACTATTTGCCTGCCCTCAATGGTGCTTATCATATCAGTCTAGGCACCTAATTTCATTTTTTCCTCATTAGATTGAATGTATACTTTCAAAATTAAACATAGGTGTGCAGCAGGAATGCAAATCTCGATGTAATGGGGCTGTAGGAGGGACATCCCTGTGGAGGGAGCCAATGTAGATAAGACTGTACTGAGTTTCAAAGCATAGTTAAGTGCACCAGTCTGAGATGTGGTTAGATGCAATGAATCTTAATTTTTGAGGCCCAACCCTTCTATAAACAGCATTGATTGAGCAAAATATATCAACATATATAGGAAACTATTCCTAGCTTTCTGGATAAGATTTTGTATTGTTCCTCGCAAGCAAACTTAATGTTAAATATGACAAACTTCTCAGTGTAAAAGAAAAGCCCATGGGCTATAGATTAAAATCCTGAAAGACAACCTGTCAAAACACCAATGCGGGGCGGGGGGGAACCAAACCAGTAATTTTCTTTTTTTTGTGTTGTATTTCTGTGGGCATATCTACAATAGGAAAAGAACTCACACTTGTGTCCTGTAGTATCACTAGATATGTTGAAATATTGTTAGCTGCTGCATTTTGTGTGCATTACTGCTGATAATGCAAATTAAGGTTCTGGCTCTTTCCCTTTAAGAAGAAATTTCACCTATTTGATTGAAAGGGAGCACCTGGATCAGGTCAGCCTTTCAGTTACAGGTAACGGTGCGTAAGTAACCAGTTCAAAAGGGTATAAAGGAGTTAACCGTATAGGCCACTGGACTGCAAAATTGCTTTCCAAACCCATATAATAAATCCTATATCAATAAAGAAGATCTCAAAGCCACAAACAGCACAAGAGGATGAAGTTTACCACAAGTTTTTGGGCCATTGCAACAATTATGAAATATGCTAAATAAAAATTCAGAATCTTCCCAAGAAAGGACACTTCCTGTGCTGGAGAGGACTCTGTATATGTCTTTCAAATCCTAGCCTTAAGTGCCAGATTTGTAACCACAGTGGCACTTGAGGATTTTGTTTGTAACTTCTGTGATTTTTTTTTATTTTTGTAATCATTAAACAAGTAAATTCTTGACTTGCATGTGACCCCCTGTATGTTGGGGGCCTGTATTTATTTTGACTGCCTTTTCTGTTTTCAGCTGCAAAAGAAAGAATTGTAGTCTGTAACTACAGACCATTATTGTAGTCTACTTTTCTTGCAGCACCTCAGTTTGAGTCCTGGAAACTGCATATTATTCCTGCCAGGTCATGCAACAATAACATCATGGCAGTCAGTAACAATACTTCTGTTGTTTGAAGTATGAGGTTTTCAGAGTGTTAGCAATGCTGACCTTGCTGCTTTTTTTAGTTATTTAACCTTTTCCTAAGTCAAGAAACGACTTACACTTGCTGTATACTGAAAACTAGTTGGAATAGAGGGTATTTATATAGAAAAATGTCTGGACTGGACATGGGTTTGTAACTTGCAGAGTGGAGCACTGTAATACATCAAAGTAACTGAAATCTGAGCTTAGATACAGACCTGAGCTCATGAACCAGTTTTGCTTCCAGACTTTGGTGTTCTATTATGTTCCTGACAAAGACCTTAACACCCATGAATTCTTTATTCCTATAAAATAGATATGCTTTATTTCAGAGTACTCTGATTAGTTCAATCATGAGCTAATTTCCACACCCCTGCCTTGATTTGCCAGAGCCTCTGTAGCATTTTAGAGAAGTGGGTGCTCATCACTGGGGAGAGGGATTACGCGTTTGGGTTAATGAGTTATGAATCTGTTTGAAATGCCCTTAAGTGCCTGAGACCTGTACACTGGATGGATGGAGGTTGTGATGCAGGACTTGAGATCTACACCCTTAGGATACCATGTGTAGGCAGCTAAATCCTGACCTTAGTGTTCGGTTTGAATATTGTCTTAGCTTGTGATGCTTCTCTGAGTTTACAAAGACAGTAGTGTCACTCTGGAAATATAAGCAAATGTATCTTAAACTTGCTCTTTATCTCTGGGTACATTGGGTGACATGTCTGCCTGTCATTTCATAGGTTTTCCTGTAAGTCTTGCATTTGTAATCTGTTAAGTGCATTTTATGTAGGTAGATCATATTCTTTATGATCAGCAAGGTACAGTAGGCAGCCTGCAGTTGGGCCCTGTTCTTCTAGGTTCCTCTTTAGATATCTGGAGATCCTGACTCAATGCTTATGTGTTTGTCCTTTTCTATTAAAACCAGTTGTCCCTGCACTTCCTCTGCTAACACAAATTCTGACATACAGGGAGCAGTAGTCAGTAATTTAGGGCATCTAAAGGAAGAAGTTAAGACTGTGGAAGCATTAGCTTATAGGATTTGTCAACAAAAGTAGTCTAGTTATCATAGCCTGTCAGTACAGACTATGGAAGAGGCTTTATTTGGCTATCTAATGTGCGCATGTGTAATTGTACCACTGACAGTGCTCTCTAGAGGCTAACTTGGATTTAAGGTTCTTCCAGTGGAAAAATAAAAGATCTAGGAGGTTGGTTTGCTTGATACACTATGGTTAAGTGACGCTATTAGGATTTGCATACAAGTATACAGGCAATATGCTGATGGAGATTGCTTTGCCTGAAACCTTCTAGTGTTATGTATTAACTCACTGTCAGGAATTTTAAAGGTATGCCATGTTTCTCACCTAACTATTGGACATCTAGCAAGGGTCAGCTTGCAAGCAGCTTTTATCAAAGGGAATATGGGTAAGAGTAAGTTTGCTTACAGTGGCTGGGTAAGCAGGAAGGAGAAAACCCTTGCATAAGAAAGGGTAACTGCAGGCATGCCAAGATCTGTGAGGCCTCAGATCAGGAAGACACACATAGACCCCAAACAGTACAAGGGGATAGCTTTGTGATACGGCTGGTGTGTAAGAATTATTTCCTGTAAGCACAATCTAGGGACCATCTATAATACTGTTTTGACAAACAGGACACCTCATTTTAGGGCTGTATGTGTTAACAAAAGCAATTTCACTTAAAATACATCTAAGATTCTGTCTCACTACTGCTTCTCCAGGATGATGATGTCCAAGGGGCACAGATACCCACTGCCACTTGGCAGAAAGTCAACACTGATGCTGGGGAGAGGGGGGCAACACTACAAGCAAAGGCAAACAGTGCTCTCTTTAGCAACTGGCTTGCTTGACCTGGCTGCTGCTGTGGGAGTGCAGAACTGACAGGTTCCTAACCAGGCTCCCTACTGAAGCACAAACCTGTTATTAGCCAGGACTCTGTGTTTTACCTGTAAGGATGACCTAGTACAGTCCTGCGGGCAGAACTGGAGGGGAGGCACAAGACAGCACAAGCCCAGGCCTCGGGAGATGTGGAAAGCTGCCAGGTTCTCACTGCTGCTTGCTCACCGGTGAGTCATGGCTGGATGTTGTCCTCAGGCTGGCAAGGCAGCATGCTGTTCCAGTTTGGTCTGAGGGCAGAGTATTACTTTAAGGGAAATGACTACTGATATTTTTTCCATTTTTGTAAGCTCTTAATGCTCTATGTATTTGAGTTTTCCTTTTTACTTTCAATTCTAGTTTTTTTGGTGTAAGTAAAATATTTATCCTCTTCCTGCTTTCCATTTCATGAACTAAGCATCATCTTTTGTAACAAAATTAATATCTAGTTATGAATTAAGATGATACTTGGATAACAGTTAACAAGAGCACTCTTCTTTCTGAAATGAGTAAAACTTCAGGAGGGGGTTTTTGGGGTGTAGAACAGATGCTAGTTAGTGGAAAGTGTGAAAAGAACAACACTTGGTTTCACTCATTTTAGTTGTCTTTACTAAAAGTAACCAGATGATAACAGGAAATAATATTTGACAAAACAATTATAGTATACATGGTGTAATAGTCATAAAGCTGAGTCTAAGCTCAAGATCCTGAGTAAGAATTGAGATTGGGTTTTTTGTAACCTTAGCAATTAATACTTTCAGCTTTGTCGGTAATATCAACAGAATCAAAGCAGGCTTAGGATCTACAAAGACATTCTGAAATAAATAGCATTTGAGCAGTGAACCAGGAGGAGGGAGGAGAGACTTCAGTTCTTTATGAAATGCTGAGCTGTATTAACTGCCGCAAGGCATGAGGCTCCATGATCTCTAATAAAACTAACACAAGTAGTAATCAGTTAGATATGTAGTTCCAGCAGAGGAATGCACACATAGCAAACCTAAGCAGAATGGATATTTTGCCAAAATCTAGGTTTCATTTTTCCTTTTGCCGAAAGCCTTTAGCAAAACACTGGAAGAGTTTTCTCTTGTGAGGCTGCGATCCATGTTCTAGACTGACTAATGCTGCTAGTTCTTGCTTGTTGTCTTCTAAATTAGCAACATGAACTATCTTTGTTCAGAAGATTTTAATATGCTTTATAGATGGAATCTTA
The DNA here is from genome assembly GCF_028858705.1 of Grus americana. Taxonomy (NCBI): domain Eukaryota; kingdom Metazoa; phylum Chordata; class Aves; order Gruiformes; family Gruidae; genus Grus; species Grus americana. The sequence continues at coordinate 6,696,961 of NC_072866.1, forward strand.
ACTAGTGCTACAAAGGGAAAGGCAGAGCAGAAGCCTGCTGGGGTGTCAAGCATGTATGTAGGTGCCAAATGGCCAGCATGCAATCTGACCATGTCATTTCAGGACATTGAAGATGTTGACTGAGGCTTAGCTTCCTTTTTATGTTGTTGAAGGCAGGATATAATTAACCTGAAGGCACCTGCTGCTTTGTTAGCAGAGTTAGCCTTATGGCTGTACTTTTCGCTACCTGAGCAGACAAACTTCTCCCGTGCTCATGGCAGTGTGAAACAACTTTAAGCATGTAGTCACCTCCTGTCACTTTCTAACCCTGTAACATCCGTTGTTTTGTATTAAATGAAGTTTGCATTAAACCTGTATTCATTTTTTGTGCCTGTCTGCCTTAAGTCATGACAGTGCCACAAAGCGTGGGAGGACATCATGACCACAGAAATAAGGAGGAGATACATCTTCAGCTATACGTGTACACATACGTAGCATAGGAGGAGTGTATTTTTTCATTCATATCTTTATACTCTTCTTCTGAATGAAAAGTAAAGCATACAGTCAGATCAACTTTGTTGCTTAAAATTAGAAATTCTAAGAGTGCTATAGAAATCAAATAGGATGATGTGATTTTTATTTGTAATGGCTTTTGTTTTTAACTGATGGTAGCTGTTAACATCAATGTCCTCAGGCTCTGATAGTCCATTAGAGAGCTCAGTGGAATGATTAAAATGTAATTGCAGCTGGGAGGAGTATGTGGCAAGACAGTGAGGACTGCCAAACATCGTATAATATCATTAGCATGACAGCTTCCACAGATCTGTACTGCATTCTAAAATAGACTCTTCAAAACAAATTTTAGCCCTCATTATAAATCAGAAGTAGAAATGTGGACAAATGAGAGTTTTTTTTGTTTTGCTTTCCAGCTGAAAATATCATCCCAGAAATTCAAATACCTACGGGACTTCTTCCTACTTCTTAGTAATGTAACAGTCTTGCCTCTTGATGAAGTATACTGCATGTTGTACAGCTGAGCTACGTAAGTTTGCAAGACGTGAAATCTTAGACAGTAATGATGGCCTGTAAAATCCAGTTTGATAGTGCTAAACCCACGAAACTATATGCCAAAAAAATACTAATTCTTCCTCCCCATCTCTCCTCAGTTCTGCATTACAAGACAGCCAAGAAAGTATTCCCAAGAGCTCTCCTCAAAGTGAGTCACTTGCAAACCTGTTCTAACTTTCAGATTTAAAATCGCTTTTGAGAGACTGCATCTGCCAAAGAATATATTGCAATGGTTCAAATAATGTGTTTTTTAAATAAAGGTTGATCTCTCTCTTTTGTTTTTATCATGCATGTACATCTTAAATATGTGAGAAAGCAATACTGTGGCCACTTTATATGGGGAAATGGCATTGGAGTACTTGTATTTATCATTGCAGGAAGTCAAATGCTAAGAAAACCGAAAACAGAAAATCAGGGGTTTTTTATATACAGGATGGTAATTAGGCGTTTTATGCTGGCTTAACCTTAAAGTTTTCACTCTGAGGGGAATTTGATTCCTGAGGGTACCTATGGGCACAGAAGGGAATTAGGTTCCCAAAGGTCTGCTGAATGGTTGGATTGTAAAAAAACAGCCAACTTCCAATTTTACGGTCATCAGCTATTTGATAACTAATCTTTTCCTAGAAAAGAACCATCCTAAATGTTTCCCACTTAAACTGTTATATAAATATTTGCATTTCTTTGTGTTCAAATTTACATAGTGCTGTTTTACTTAATGTGCATAAAAGGCAGTGCAGCTCATAATTTCCTTCTCTTACTGTCTTATATGCTTTAAATTTATGTACCAGGAGAAGAATGTATACTTTGCGTACAGAAGGAGGGTGCGTTGCCTGGTTTTACATGACTTACAGTATGGAGGCAGGATTTATCAGCTGCTCTTCATCTGTGTTGATTTGGATTACTTATTGTTAACCAGCTCTTTGTGGAGTGTGCAATGTACTGATCTAGGATTTTGGTGTGCTAGCATTATAACACCATCATCAAAATTAAATAGTATGAAAGCACTTCTTTCAAAAGAAGCCAAAAACTGAAATGGAAAGTGGTCGTCTGCGAGACTGGAACTTTTTATACTCTATATAGGAAAAGAATTGTATTTCCTGGTATTACTATGGCAGTTGGGTTATAAAGGATGGGATAAACTGAGGCTTATATAGTTACCTGAGGAAAATTATTCCCATAGGATGTAATGACTGAAGCTTTATTGAAAACATGAAGTATCTAGGTTGCAATTTAGAAGATATTTCAGGAATCTGTTGAACTAGGGAGTGTGGTCTGTGGTGACAGTTATGCCAGTGTACAATAAGGCATCAAACTGTAAATATTGCATTTTAACAGCTAAATTTTTGGGTCTATCTCTGAACTTGCACCTCTTTCTCATTGATGGTGACAGCAGAAAACTGTACTTTGATTATAGTATATTTAAAGCGATGACCATAACTAACATCCTGAGGCAACCGAGACAGTTTGTACAGTGGTCTAATGGACTGAGAGGCTGTTACAAGTGCTACCATACCAAAAATAGTTTTTTCAGCTACATGAACTTCAGTTCTGACTTAAGACAGGGGAAAGTGGGAGAACAACGATGTGGTTTAATATCATAAGGGATGAATCAGGTCTGGGAGGACTTGCATGTACTTCCATGTGCCTCCCAACCTGCTAGTTAAAAATAAATACACACACTGTAACTAGACATTTAATAGAAAAATACTACATTTCATGCTTCTGGAGAGATCATGGCTTTGATCTCCCTGCTTTCATCTGTGTGAAGATGGGGGTGTGGACTTGTTCCTTCCTATGTTGCTTCCTTAAAGTACACATGCATGCACACACACGTGCTGGCCTTGCTGAGGGGAGGAGGAGAGGCCAGTCAGTCTGACTCCCAGAAATTTGACTCTCATGTCTTTCCCCTCAACCCCCCAAAAGACTTCACAGATAAATAAGCAACTATATAGCTCCTACTGTACCTGCCTTTAGTCCTGATAATTCTAGGAGAGAATAAAGACTAACTGTATGTTGACTACTTTCTATAGCTTGTTTTTCCTTAGGAAGACTATAACGTGATCTTGGTTGGTACTTGCTCACTGTATGAGCGACGGTATTTCTATAAGTAATCTGCTTACTGGCTTTGTCCAGGCAATGGTCACATTTTATAGTGAACATTCAAAATTATGGGAGTAAAACTTTTTTTTCTCTGTCTTTGGTACAAAGCCCTGCTTTACACTGGAATGTGGCAACATTTTAAAGGGAACTGCAGTCTACTGTTCATTAGTTGAATCATTAGTAACAAGTATGTGGGAGTTGTGGAGTGTGGATCAGGGGACAGCCCAGCAAATACATCCAGAAATAGTTTGGGCCTATTTCTGCTCCTTTTCCCTAGGTTCAGTAGCAGTCCAGCCACTTGTGTATCTGAAAGACCTGGGAAGTATGGTGTAAAGGCAGTAAAATGAGGTTGAGGCAATGGGTGTAGCTGATCCAGCATAACCAAATAATGAGCAAATAAGCCCAACTGCACTCAGGTAGGCTCTGTATGTTTGTGCCTCCTTGCTGTGCTGCTGTTGGGAGGATGGTGTTGAATCAATGCAGATGTCTCTCTATCCTACAAGTTTTACTAACCTGAGTTTCATGCAGCCTTACCAGGGAAGGTTGATTTTTGAGGTTGCGGGTTTGGTTTTTTGTTTAGTTTTTGCTTTTTTAGTGAGTGTGGTAGATGTTATGCTGTACTCTCATGTTTTCAAAATGTCAATAATATAAAGGGAAAGTACAATTAGTCCATGGAATGTGTATGCTATCCTCTTTCCTTCTTAAGCCTGTGAGGACAGATAAAAGGCTTTTCTAAACTATCAATGGACGTGTTTGCCAGATGCTTTCCAGATGAGTATAGTGAGGGTGGAGAAAGGAGGACTTTTGGCTCGACACAACCCCTTTGATTCTTTTCATATTTCTTTCAAAACAAGCTTTTGTTTGTTTTTTAAGGAACAGGAAAAAAAATCTTGGCAAGTAGAAGGCTTTTTAGGGGGAAGCTTAGTTTGAGTAGTACTGTATAGAAACATTGGGCATCGTTACTCCTAAAGAGTTGGAGGAAATTCCTTAAGGCTTTTTAGATTCTCAGAAGGATTTTATTTTTAAAATGGTGTTAGCTTTGCTAATGTTGAAGAATGATCTGTATGCAAGAAGTCTGAAAATAATAAAATTGGCATTTGAATTACTTGCATCATTTTTCCCCTATGGCCAGTATGTAAGAGGCCACTTGTTCAGTGTGCTCTGAGAAGCAAAAATGGAAACAAGCTACTACTTTGTTTTCTGTTTACAGTCTGACATTTCTAAATAAGAGAAGAATGCAGAACATTTGTAGAAGAGATTAGTTTCTCCTAGCTTTGCAAGAAATAATAAATGAGAAGTTTTACTATGATGACTTTGATTTGGTAATGATATGGCTTATGAGAAATATTCAGAACAATTAGAAATGCCTAGAGAGTCAGACATTGTAAACCTCTGTACCGATATAAATCCCAGACTGTGTTTCTTTCTGAAGACATGTCACTCACATTTTCTGTATGTGACAAACTACTTCAGCATTTGGACTACTGATGAACTATCACACATCAAAGATGGAAGGGCCCAATGGGTGAAGAAGCAATTGACTGTACATCACTGTTGTTACACGTCAACCAAACAAAAAACCCCTACCTTATTCCTGTATAAGCTTGTTCAGAGCTGCTTCAGCACCAAGCCTGTGAATGCCTTTAACAATAAAAGAATAGGACTTTCCATCACGAAAATGTCCACCCACAGCTATGGTACTAGAGCCTATTGCATCCAGAATCAATATTCAGCAGTCAGGAAGACACACTTCTATCAGCAGTGGCTGGTTGGCTCATAACTAACATGAGCAAAACTTGCTTGTGAGTGTTTCTCACTGATGAGCTATCAGTATAATTTCCTTCTGCTCACAAGGGAAGGATACCTGTTTCTTTTTACAAATTGTACTTTATATGATTGGCTGAGTATATTTTTCAGATCTTCAACATACCTATGGAAGTGCTTTAAAATTAGAATTCACCTGGAACAGTAACCTTAAAAGTTTGGTGCAGCCTGATTGTTTTGCTGTGAGGAAGCAAGCAAAAATAATTCAAATGTTGGTTCCCCTTCAACATACTTTCCATAAGTCTTTCCAAGGGACGGACTAGTTCTTCCATAGTGGCCTGGGAAAGAACTGTAAAACATCTCAACACAAAGAATCATGGGCTAAGACCATGATCTACTGTTTACTGTACAGAAGCAGGCAAGTGAGGGAACGGGGAGGACATAAAGCACATATGGTTTTGCAGTGAGAATGCTTAGCTTAACTGTATACCACAGACTGAATTGCAGGTCTGGAATATCTCATTGTCAGTGCCTAAGACTGAAAAAATCAGTATATTTATGCTGTAGCTAATGCTGTTCACTGCAAATCTTTCACCTCATTACTGAGACAAGCTGAAAAGCAAAGGTCACAACTTGATTAACCTGCCATTGCTGAATTCATCAGGCAGGAAGGAAATGCCTTCTGCAAGAAAGAATTTGGACGGTAACTATTACATTCTCTGCTTCACTTGTGTACATGATAAAATTATGCTGATTCCTGTAACTCCTTCTCTGAACATCTTCCTCTGTCCCTGTATTGCCAGTATGCTTTTTTTCACCACCACTTCCACCATCCTTTACAACTTGTTCCAAATTACTCTTCTCACTTGGTGAGATCTGTTCCTTCCCCACTACTTGTCCTTCAAAGGTAGCAGTGTCCCCATTTCCTTTTCTTAAAAGCCTTCTCAACACTTTATGATCTGGGTGGCAGTCACTGTTTTGCCAGGACCATCTGCCAGGGAGCAGCAAAGTCAATGCATGGCTGCGAGTTAGTGATGGAGAAAAAGTGTGTTTTCCTTGGATAGTGAAACAACTTGATTTGTGACACCAAATAAATTAGCCTACTGTTAAATGAGGAGGTCTCAGTCTTAGCACCTGAGATAAAGTGAGCTTTCAGGAAGATATTTGCAAAAAGCTGTGGATGGGCAGTTCAGATTTTGGGTCTACTTCAATGTCAGTAAGAAAATTGCAACTACTATTCTTTAGAATAGTAAAATGATTGGAGACTAGGGAAAAAAAAATCCATGGCACTTCATATGTATAATTTTAAGATTCTCTTGTAAGTCTAAGACATTTGCTGAGCCTTTGATTATTTTTCCCAGTCAAGTCAATCTTTCAGGAAGAGGCCAAGTAATGTGATGCTAAACGCATTTCAGATATCTAAGGTCTATAGCAGTGTCAGTACTGAATTCACTGGTCATTCTTCTGTGCCTTTTGAATTGTTCTCTGCTCTGTAAAAGAAAACAGTAAGTTAGTGCTACCCTTGTAGTCAGTATTTGTTGATTACTACTTTTGAGCTGGAAAGAAATACTGATTGTAGTGAAAAGCATCTTGCAGGAAAGCTGTGTGAAGTAGAAACTCTTTGGCCAACATCAAGTCTGTCTGCATTGGTGTTTTAAGACTTGCACGCATCTGCTGCTGTTGAATCATACCAAGAGTGAACTTGACGGTTTTAGAGGTATCTAAAGTGTGAAAACTTAATCAGCAAACAAGGGAGACTGCTTACTTGAACTCTTGTGGGGGCACCATAACCTGGATTCTGAGCTATTTTGGGAAACCATTTCCACCTGTTTTGGGATAGTTTTCAGTCCTGCTATAAGCAGTTCTTCTTGTATGGGGCAGAAGTTGCTGTCTGGTCTGTTGAAAATGATGTGTAGCTTAGTGCTTCTCCTTTTAGTACTTACCGCAGCTACCTCATTTAGCTCTGTAAATGTGTTCCTGATAGAGTTTGGTTTCTGAAACTTCAGTGTATTCATGTTTTTCAAATGAAATATTAAGATTTCCATTCTAAGATTACCATTGAAAAAAGAAAGTCATCTGAATTTGGAAAGAAGAGGAAAAAATTAAACCACTTGTTGCAAAGCTCTAATTTCTGGATTATTCTTGGAAAACAATTTTGTATAACCACAGTGCTACTGATGCAGGATTTCATTTGTCTCCATTTACTGAATATTTTATTTGTTGGGTTGGATTTTTTCATTATAAATTATTTTGGAGGGTCTTTTTGTGGTTACTTACAAAGCTGAGAGTGTTGTAAAGTAGTTTTCCCAAACACACCCCAAGAGGAATGGTGAGAATAGGTGCTTTTCCTGATGCCTGATAGGATTATGGCATGCTTGTTAGCTCATGCTAGAATTAGTCTTTTTTTGGCTTCTCTAAAGTATCTGCAGCTGGGTCAGGAATCACATTGCGGGATAAAGCCTTCTCCCTCACAGTAACAGCTAGCAAAGTCTTCCTCTGAGCAGAAGTACCAAACCAAGAACCACTTGGTGTAAAAGTAGAAGCTCTGAGAAACACCACAAGCTCCATTTCAGGCTTTTTAATGCCTACAATATCAAGCAGGAATGCAGGAAAGCAAAGAGAGCCTAACCCATCAAAACTGATGAAAGCAGATATAAGGGCAGGCTTGGTGCTCTCCTGGGCTACTCCAGCCTTCATCCTTCTTAGTTGATGGAAAATTACCTGGAAAATGACTGTTCATTGCAGTCCTTCCAGATTTTTTTTTTCTGGAGTTCTAAATCAAATAATCTTAGCTTAGAAACAAAAAAACCTGTAAGGACAAAATGTAGGATAGTTAGCATGATTCTGATTAAGTGACTTGCAGGTAGGTACCCAAACCTGAAGGAAATCATTCCAGAGGATGCATTCAGGCAACTCAGCACTGAGTTATTTGACTGGGTGTTACCAATGTGCCATGGTTGGTTGATTGTATGCATTTCTTCTGGGTGGGGGAGAAGCCAGATCAGTCCTTGCCCAGCAGCCCAACCAAGGAGAGAGAGTGTGGCCTCTGACTGAAAAACTCTTCATTAGCCAGTTCCTTACCTAATAGTTCTTCTATTATTCAGGATTTGCCTCCAAGAGAGTTTATTCTTATGAGTTACAAAGTGTTATTCCAAAAAACCAGATAGGCTATATCTACTACATTTCCCTCGTTTAGAAGAAAAAAGTGTCCTCTAGGGGAAGAGATCAGGTTAGTGGATGCCTTCTGCCTGTAGTAATTCTGTATTGTTTTTTCCCCTTTTCAGTTTCACTCCTAGAATTGTTCAGATTGGAAAAGACCGTTAAGATCATAGTCCAGCCATTAACCTAACACTGCCAAGTCCACTACTAAACTGTGTTCCTAAACACCACATCCACAGGTCATTTAAATATGTCCAGGGATGGTGACTCAACCAGTTCCCTAGGCAGCCTGTTCCAATGATTGATAACCCTTTTGGTGAAGAAATTTTTCCTGGCATCCAATCTAAACCTCCCTGGTGTAACTTGAGGCTGCTTCCTCTTGTCCTATTGCGTGTTACTTGGGAGAAGAGACCAACACCACTTAGCTACAACCTCCTTTCAGGTAGTTGTACAGAGTGATAAGGTCTCCCCTCAGCCTCCTTTTTTCCAGGCTAAACAGCCCCAGCTCCCTCAGCTGCTCCTCGTAGGACTTGTGCTCCAGACCCTTCACCAGCTTTCTTGCCCTTCTTTGGACATGCTCCAGCACCTCAATGTCTGTCTTGTAGTGAGGGGCCCAGCTCATATCTGTAGCTGTTCTTTTTTTTGGAAGCTAGTTCTAAAGCCCTGTGTATTGCTCAGCTCAGAAGAACATGTCTGTCACTGTCTCGTCAGTTGTTCCCACTTTCCCTCATCTGTGCCTTGAATATTCCCCAGTCAGAGACCCCTGCCTCCGATTTGCTAAAGGTATTAAACATCCTTGCCATGAGGCTCAGTGCTGTGTGCCAGGGGACTCTGCAAAACTATGACAAGTCTAAATACAAAGTGATGGCCTTAAGTCAGTAAATCTGACTGCATAAGCTCTGTTGTAAATGGTGTCATACTGAGAACAGTTCTTCTGCTGTTCTTGGAATATGAAAGATAAATGAACATTAACATGCTGGAGCTATCTACTAGTAATAAGTCACTATGCTTAAATGTTTATGTATATAACTTATGGAGCTCTCCAATGCATAGCTATAACTTCACTGCCCCTGGGGAAAACCAGGTAGCAGATCTTTTGCATAAGTGCTTTCAATTGGGGTATAAAAAAATGTATCATATAGGGCTGTCTGCTTGGCAAGTCTATCAACTTTCCTGCACAAACTACAGATGAGGAAAAAATAATATTTTTCCACCCACTCTTGGATGACCTGTTTAGCAGCAAAACCTTGTACATCACTTGCAGGTTAACAAACAAGCCAAACCTGCTCAGCAGTCTCCCCTGACACTTAACTTCTCTGCTAGGCCATGTTGTTCCTGAGTTTTTCTTTGTATAGAGTTGTGACTTCAGTGAAGTGCCATTGTTTGTGTAGGCACTTACTGTCTGTTCAGTGTTCAGGACACAGGAAGCCTCAGCTGTGCCAAAAATCTCTAATGAAGTATTCAGAAGACATTTTTAAAAGGCATTCCCTCAACTAGCTATAAACCTGTACTCTCTCTACTTAGACTAACACACACAAGGAGAAGTGTATGAACTGATATTTTTACTGGGCAAATCAATCCATTTGTGCTCAGTCCAATGCACTAAGTAACTTAGAGATGAACATTTTTTGGTAGACTTAAGGAATAAGCTCAGCTTTACAGTTCTGGAAGAAGGAGAAATATTTTGTGATGTGTTGTATAGGGTGTCCATTAGTAGTTAGTCATAAAACTCTCACTATTTTGAACATGGGTTATATGTCAATTGAGTTCCATAGCACTCCTAAGCCACCATAGCTTGGGGTAGTGCTTACTAGTTATAAAATTCAGCTGGAAAGCTAATCACTTCTCGTGACCTGCCCTTTGCAGACATTGAGGAGGCTGCACTGTGCAGACAGCATTTCTGACAGTGATATCTAACAGCTTTTTCCCTGAGTTTATTTGGTACATATTTTCCTGCATGAAATGGAGGTGTGGTGGTGCCCTTTCTTTTGTGTCTTGGATGGCAGGAGTTGAGGGGCTTGGCAAGGGTTGTGCTCTCCCATATATGAGAGGTGAATTGAGGACACTGAGCCTGAGCAAGCAGAAAGGAGTGACAGCAGGAAGAGAAGAGCTTGCATGCTGTAGTTCCCTAGGAGAGGGGGCAGGGTAGAGTGCATGGATAGGGAGCAGTAGTTTCACAGACTACGGCTTGCTAGAGGCAGGTTAGAACAAGCAACTGCAACTTCAGCAGCCAGTTCAACCAAACTAGACTGAACCAGTAAAAGTGCACAACCCCAGTTCTGCCATGGCTACTTGCATAACTGAGCTTTCTCAGTGGCTCTGTGAGACTTTAAGACAGTGTGCACAGAGATCTCCATGCCCCCCAAAGCCTGCAGAGAAAGCAGTTTCTTCTTCTTTCCTTCTAAGGGTCTGAGGTAGGATCACTAATTCTATTCTTGTTTGAAAATCCATTCCCTAAGCAGGTGTTTTTCAGATACATAGCTGGTGCTGACAACTTAGAAGTAAACAACATTCATAGCAAGTATCCACCATGGCTAGAACTGTGGACCTGCCAATACTAAAGCAGTTGTCATGGTATCTGAAGTAGCTAACCAAGACAGCTGGTTTCCTGTTAACAGAAGTCGTCCCTTTCAGTACTGTCATGGTTCACTCAAATACGTACTCTGCTACAGAAGGATGAAGAGAGGTTTCTTGTTGAAGTCCATGCAGATCTGATGCGTTATGCAAAAGTTCATGAGTGTATGTCTCCGGACACCAGTAATACCACTGTTCCTGCTCAGAGCCATCAACAGTAGTGAAGCAAAAATTGCTGTGCTCTTCCAAATGAGGCTTTTCTAGTGTCTCTTCACCAGCCACTTCTTGTACCTTTGCATAATTCTGCAACGGTGGTTATAGTAGGCCCTGGCGTAGTGGAATTGTAAAATCTTTGATAATCAATGGGGGAACTGTCAGCCGCTGCCGATCCCTGAAGTACTCTGCATAGTGTGATGCTAGTCAATGTTAATGTTGACAGGCTACTGAAAGCTAGGGACTTGTAGCTCATGAGCAATCTATACATATTGTTAAGCTAAGACAAACAAGCTCCAAAAGTAGCAAAAAGCACACACCACAAAAATAACTTGTGAATGCAAATATGCTTTTCAGCCAGTTGGCCAAGATATTCCGTGATCTAGTAAAATGTGTGTGGCACATAAAGGATACTTGTGGGTAATTGAATTTGAATTCCACCTGCTAGGTTTGGCCAGCCAGCTATTGTTTGGCCATTGATAGACCAGTCTTGTGGCTGCCATCTCTCATGCTCCCTTAGTAAAGGATGTCTGGCTGAGCTCTGCAGCTGAGCCTCTTTGTTCCTCAAAGGACTGGGATTAGGAATGGATCCTGGAACAAGGAATCTGGGGCCAGTGGAAAACAGCAGAACTGCTAGGCCCATTATGGGTTAGGATGTTCAAGGTCTAGAAAAATGTTGATGCTGGAGGAGAGAGTGGCCAACAGACAGATTGCAACAAAAGCATTCAGCAATACTGCAACTAATGGAGGTGATGCAGTAACCATAGCAGCATGGAGCTCAGTTTTGGCTATAAAATATGTACAAAATCCTTGGTTAACACTTAATCAGCTCAGTCCGTGGGCTGAAGTCACAGCAGCATCTGCAATGCAGAGGTATCACAAACTGCCAGGACCTAAGGTTGGATTAGGCTCCCTCAGGGCTGAGCAGCAGCACAGTCCTTCCCTGAGATATTCAGGAGTCTAAGCATATTGCATCACTGTGCTTCTTTGCAGTGTACGCAAATGAACACAATGGATGCAAATAACTCCTGAGTCCGTGTTTACTTTGTTTTCCTGAATGGTGTGTTTGTAAATGCTTGCTAGTTAAACAAAGCTAGTATTGCGCAGGAACATTAGGGGATCACGTACACATTTCTGGCATCATGTGGGGCACTAGGAGAGGCCGGAGCTGAGACATAGGTGG